>NC_090929.1:1061260169-1061885169 GCF_040938575.1 Ambystoma mexicanum | reverse complement strand
TTAGCAGTTGGGCTCTCTCCCAGCAACTGGCCACCCACAGTGCCTCCTTCCCTAGTGCGTTTAGGCACTGCAGCAACCTTTTATCTACTATTGTGGAGTCTCCTTCATTTGGGCCTTCAATACATTTCGAATCATTTTATCTTCTATTTTGGGTTATCCGTCATTGTCTTTGTTTCTATGTAACTATCCTCATAGGGAAACAAGCTTTCTAACTTCCATAGGGCTTTTGCTCATCGTTGTGAGAAAGTGACATGTCCTTCAGACAGTCTGTACTGAGAAACTTTGTTTCTCTTAGACTTATGATTTCTTTGCCACTTTTGTCAACTATATTTCATTGTGAAAAGTACCTTACAGTACCATGTAATGGGGTCCTTGCATTTCTGGGTCCTAAACATCCACTAAGGATGTTTTGGTAACTGGCCAATGTACTTAGAAGTTTACTGGTGGCACCAATAAGGTTTTTCATGTATTTCTATGAACATTTACCAAGTCATACCACGCTTACCGCGTTTGGCTCATGACTGTGGCTAGTCTCTGTCATGGCCGTGCCACGAGGCCTTTTGTCTTCACTATTGCCCATTTTATCATTGGTCTTCCTCCCTTTATGACCCGAAGAGTCCTTATTTGGGCATGCATTCAACCACGAAAGCTGCCACTTTTCATAGACTAATGCGTGTCACGTGGGTAGGTACCCAGGAAGTGGGCTGGGACTGTATGGTCCCAATCCACACTACTGGTGCCAGAATGTCTGTTGTGCACGAGGGAATGAGAGCCACAGTGGTCCCTGATTGGACCACTGCTGGAAAGCATGAGTGGGGCAGATCTCCTTATTGGCCAGCTGGGTGTGAGCTCTCACTGGACTTGTGGATAGGAGGAGGGGTCCCAAATGCAGACCTGCAGATCACCAGAAAGTCTGAATCAACCTGTACATGGAAAAAAGTATCCAGAAGAACCAAGCAGACCCAGGGACTATCTGGAACCACGCAGAAGAAGGTGGTTGGCACCAAGAACCTGCTGTTGTCCCGGTGGAGCCCTGCTTTGCGCTCGATCTCCAAAGACCTGTAAGGGTGCTTCAACCCCTTGTAGTGGTGGGAACAATCACTCTCGACATCTTCTTGTTGCCCTGCAAACAAGCATCTCGGAAGTGTCCCTGGGACCTCCAGTGGACTGACCAGCTCTAACCTTGGTACCTACGAAGGAGCATTGTCTTATCGAGTTTACCTCGAGCTTTGGGTGAATCCTAGTTTGCACTGCAAAGCATCTTCCTACAAAATTTCACTTTGGGCTGTGAGGGAAAGACGTGTGCATCAGACCACGAGACTTGGGTGCTCCTGCATCACTGTGCAACAGTGGTGCCTCTGCTGGTGACTTGCATGACTTTCTTCAAGTGTCCTGAGACCAGCTGCATCAGTGCTTTCTTTGTCCTGCAATCAAGATGAGAGATACAGCTCCTGTTGTAAACCAGACCCGCATCTGCACCTACAGTGCCTGTGCACTTTGAAGCTTAACAAGGGTGGGATTTCGTACTCCAGGTGACCCTCTCCAGACCTGCCAAGTTTTGACCCAGAGTGATCTAAGGGTGATGGGTAATCATACACTTACCGGTGGCACCTAGTTCATCAATTGCATTTTTACACACAAAGGATCCCCTGAGTTCCTTACCTTGGCTTGGGTGGCCTCTACTTCCTAAAGCCGTCTGAAAGTTGGGAATGGCTTTGTTCTCCACAGCAAACCCTCCCCTGACACTCGGAACCCCTTTTCTACACTTTAGAATCCTCTCCCTAACCTTTCCACTCTCTTGAATATTGTACTTTGTGTCTTTATGCACGACCAAGCACTTTTATGTGCCCATCTAACATTGGGCACAAGGGTCCAATCTTCGTAGGGCTGGCCTTATAACGTTAGGGTTATACATCTCTGGAATTTGCCAATGTGATAAAGTTTGCCTGCTTTCCCTCCTTACAGGTTTTGGCGGGATTCCGTACTTTACTGCATTGACCAAAAGTGACTGTACATATTACATAGTGTGTGTTTAAGTAGTGATATTACTGTGTTTTTCTTGATTCACTTGTGTTAATTCCTGTTCCTGATAAATTGTTTATTTTTGATATATTACTCTCTAAAGGTAATTCTTGTCATCCTACTTTGTGTGCTCATCCAAGACCTCAAATCACCCTCACTACTCCTTGACTTAGCTTTGGCTGCTCTCCAAGCTGCATTGAATTGTCCTGGCTAACTTCTCAGAAGTGTTCCTTGTTTCACTAACCAGGGTGGCATCCTAAACTTCTGTTCACTAGAGCAGAGTTTATAAATCCCTTCTAATAAGAGAACACATATCACAGCTCTCATTAGACGTCTCCCACCCCACCGAGTCATGTGTTGATACCACATATTATTGGTTACTCATGTGAAGTCGGCCATTTAGGCACTTAGATGTTGGAAATCTTCCACTGCACTCCTTTTTGGTCTTTTACTCTCACTAGTGATAACAAAGACAGGTTAGAAGTTTACCGATTCGTGTAAGGCAAAAAGGACAAAGAAATACAAGAAATTGAATGTAAAGAATGTAGCTATAAGCATAATTGGTACTGTGTCCACCTTCTGGTAAGGAGCATGCGTGTTTGGTTGTTTGCAGTGTATATCGCACAAAGGTAAATATTCACATTTTATTTTAATTTTTACAACCAGTGCTATTCCTCATTTTTACTCTTCTTTATACTTCAGCTGTGAATAGCAGTACCTGAAAGAAAAATCAACGCAGACAATTTTAGTGCAAAAGGAATTGTATGATAATTGCTATAAGTATTGTCTGGACAAAAGTATAAGTCTTAAGAT
The DNA here is from genome assembly GCF_040938575.1 of Ambystoma mexicanum. Taxonomy (NCBI): domain Eukaryota; kingdom Metazoa; phylum Chordata; class Amphibia; order Caudata; family Ambystomatidae; genus Ambystoma; species Ambystoma mexicanum. The sequence goes on along the minus strand of NC_090929.1, from coordinate 1,061,882,334 downwards.
CTTTATAGAGTGTCTCCAGCACGATGTTTTGAGATCAGAGTGCCGGGTATGAATTAACGATATAGGAAAAGATTGCCTGGAATAATCCTTGCAGGGGTGGCAATGGGTGTTCGCTCAATTCCGTGCACACCAGTCGCTTGTGCAGGCATAGATTTGATAAAAAAGGCAGTGTTTTTATGTTTGCTCTCCTGTGGGCTGCTGTCAGTTCCTTGTAGCTGACCTCATCTGTGCTCTTGTCTCTTCCACTTCTTCTTCTGCTTCAGGGGTTGCTGGCAGGGGGGTCTCGCCTTTGTAGGAATACCGACACTGAGGTGAAGCCAGGCTTGACTTCCTTGAATCTTGACGGCTGTACAAGTTGCATTTTTCACAAGGAATGAGCCATTGAACCTGGGATTGTTCCATGTTCTAGAGAAACATTTTACCTGGGTATAACGCGGGAGGTTTGGGGACAGTTTGTGAGCCATGCTGTTAGTCGTCTTCCTCATTCTTCTTTGAAACCTCCTCCCGGGCTTCTATCTGTGGAGATATGAACAAGAAACCTGCCGTCAGAGCAACCCGATACCATGCATTTCTAATCCAAGAACAGTAGATGTACTTTGGTCATCCATTAGTGGGAGGATCAAGTGGCGTATACATAAGGCATCCTGTCACCATCTCATGAGGAGTTAGGTGATGGTCGGAGCGGGCTGATTGTGTAATGGAAATAGAGCCAAAGTAAGGCAATTGAGCCATCCTTTTTTCAGGGTAAATTTGATTTTTGCCATTCTTTTCTGTGATGATGGTTGAGCCTTTCGCAATTTGCCTGTGGGTGGTAAGTGGATGAGAATCTATGCTTAATACACAGTAGAACTGTAATGTGTTTGCAAGGCTCACTTCAGAAATGTGTGCTATTGTCAAACTAGAGGACTTTGCATACCCCTCCATCTAGGGAAGACCTCATGTACAAAGAATTTGCCAGCACACGTGGCATCAGGGTGGGTGCATGGATTGGCGTCAATCCATCTGGAAAACAGGCATACAACTACCAGTAGGTACCTATAGGTACCTATAGCCATTACAGGTTTGACCCTTCTCGACATAATCAATGTGTAGGTGGTGGAAGTGTACTGTAGGACGGGGTATTGCTCCTCTCACTACTTGCAGGGTGTATCCCTCTGTGAACTGTTGACATATCTTGCAATTAACAATAAACACCGAACATGCTTGGTCACATTGGGTGTACACCAGAGTTGCAAGACTCTCTTGTGTTGTGTGTAGAGGGTAATAAAGCTGTTCTGATGCTACTTAAGTAATGTAGGAGGCATCACGGGCTTGTCCTCTTGTGGTGTGTAACCCTGTACTTCTGCAATCTGTGCTATAGGTAGTGAGTTAATGCCTTCCTTCATCACCATGGTCATTATTCCCATGTTAGGTGGTGTGTTGAATTCAGCGATCTCCGGATGATATGCTGCTTTTTTAGCCTCTATGTCTGCGGCTCTGTTGCCGCAGGAAATTGTGTCTCTTAATTTAGTATGGGCTGCACATTTCACCACGGTGATGGCCGATTCTAGCTGTAGTGCTTCAATGAGTCTGGCCAATAATGTAGCATGCTGTAATGGTGTGCCGTCTGCCCATAGGAAGCCCAGCTTCTTCCAAAGCGATAGACCTGCGTGCACTGTTGATGTCACTTAGGCAGAGTCAGAGTACACTGTTATTTCATCATCCTCATGCACCTCAAGGGCCGCAACGTGCAATACTAATTCCGCTACTTGTGCTGAAAAATGGAACGGTAGCATTGCACTTGCCGACACTTTGAAACCTCAGTTTTGTTACAGTTTTATCACTCTGGTCCCTGTGGGTCTTTTCCCTGAACTTTGATCATTAGTTGAGGACCCGTCAATACCCCCCCTCCAAGGGCGTTTTCTTTAACAGGGGGTATGCCATCATAATGTTCTGTGTATTTAGTGCAGTCATGTACATAATCTCCTTCCACTAGTTCTGCAATGAACATCGCTGGGTTTACCAGCCTACACCTGATAATCTTGATCGCTGGGTTCAATAAAATCACTTCATACCCATACGCTCTTGTTGTTAGTGTGTCTTTTGGATTTTCAAGAATGATGAACAGGGCATTTTCCACATGCAATATTACTTTACTACCCATTGTGATAGTTGTTGATTTCTCCATTGCGAAGCCTGCTGCAGCCAGGGATTGTTCGTAGGGGTAATGGCCACTCATTACTCGGTCTAGAAGTTAGCTGTAATAGGCCAATGGTTTGTGTCCTAGGGTAGTCTTCTGTTTGAGTACTGCTGTCATTATCACCCCATTTAAGTGAGAGAACAGAAAGAACGATGCACTGTAATCCGGGTTCCCTAGGACTGGTGCAGAACATATTGTCCTCTTCAATTCGTCAAAGGCTTCCATCATTGTCTCTGTCCACATTATGCACATATTATTTTTCTGGGATTCCTTGAGCCCCTTCAACAAGGGCCTGACATGTGTGCTGTAGTCAAATACCCATGCCTTGCACAGGCCCAAAAACTGTTGCAACTCCCTTAGGTGTTTTCATGATTGCCTCTACTCTTTCAGGGGTCATCTTCTGTCCGTCTTGTGATATCAACTGTCCAATATACAAGACATCCTCCTAACAGTATTGTACCTTTTCCGTGTCTACTTTGTACCCCTTGTCTTCCAAATTTGTCATCAACTGTACTGAATCATTTCTGCACTGCCCTTCGGTTTCACTGCACAACAAAATGTCATCCACATACTGTAGTACAAGGTCCATCTGGAGGGACTGATTGAATATCGAGGAGGACTTGCAGTACCCTTGTGGTAAACGAGTGTGTTTCCACTTTTTATTTCGGTATGAAAATGAGGTCAGATTTTGTGTCTCCTCATGCAGGGGGTTCGAGAAGAATATGTTTTTTAGGTCTATCACTGTGAAACATTTCATGTTAAATGGAATGTTAGACAGTATTGTGGCAGGGTATGGGACCAATGGCAACTGGGCTTCAACAGTGTTGTTCAGGAGGCATAAATCCTGGATAAATCTCCATGGACCCCCTGTTGATTTTTTGTCACTAGTGTTGAAATCGTTTCATATATGCCCTCATCTGCTTCTTTTGACATGGGGTACTGTTTGACTATGGGGAAGATCGCCCCTGGCTTCAGTTTGATTTTACCTGCCTCTACTCATTTCAGCAGACCATTGTCATAAGGACTATTTGTCCCCCGTATGCTCAGAAACTGTGTCAAATCTTAGTGCAAAAGGTTGGTGTCTTTTTTTGTATCCCATTTCTCTAAATATGTGAGAATTATGCAAAATGCCACTTTGTTGTCCGAATCCTCATCCCTGAATAGCTCCTTGTCTGTCAAATCTGTCAACCTGTGTCCCTCATCCAAGGCGACCACTGCTCCCCATGATATCCCCTCCTCATCTGTCCCATGGAGGGTAATCCATTCGTCTCACACGAATACTGTCTCTAATTGTAGGGTGGACACATGTCCTACCTCCTCATTCATGGGAATCTCTGGCCTAAGTACGAATTCTGCAGGTAAACGCAACACCTTGCACCTTATCTCGGTGAGCCATGCTAGCAAAAGATTCACTCCATATTGGAACTCTTTGGGATCCGTGGGAATGCCCCGTTGTACTTGTTGTACTGAAAATGCCATTATAAATTCCCTTGCATTTACATAATGAATCCCTGGTGTTTAACACACTATTCCCTGGTCTGTAAATGAAATGGTCATGTTAAGTCAACTAATCATATCCCATCCCATAATCTTAATGAATGTTTGCTGGTAGTAAAACAGTGTCATGGACAGGTTGTGTTCCCCCATGGTGATAGGAAGGTCATAAGTAAATCAATCCAAATGTGTAGCCCCAGAAAACTGTTGTGCATTCATGGCACTACCTGACATTGGAAATGTTCCTTCCCTAACACAGGACTTAGGTGCCCCTGTATCTAAAAGAAAGGAAATTGTTTTGTCAACGATTGTTACCCTGACTATCGGTATCTCTTGTGGGTCTGGTGTGACATATATGATTGAAAACATCAAGTCAGTCATCCCCATCCCTGTAAAAGGATTTCCCCCCAACTATGGTCCCATTCCCTATTCTCACCTGTACTCCTGTGCTGGCGTTCCAGGTTGCCATGGTAGTGGTATGCTGTACTGGTGTCTGCGGTTGCATCTAGGCTTGCTGTGTTTGTAGGGGTACTTGCTGGGCCTGTGCCGGTGGTGGTTGTGCTTGCATTGGCGGCTGTTCTATGTTTTGCATTTGCAGCGTGTGTGTATGATATTGTGTGTGATCTTGGGCATAGTACTTAGGTGGACCTCCACTGTATGGTGGCGGGTTTAAATCCCCCCTCTCGGGTACAGCCAATTCTGTTGCCCTCTTCCTCTGTTTCTACACACTTCAGTGATATGTCCAATTTTTGCACACGTACAACACTTCTGGGGTGTCCCCCCAAATCTGGGGGGTCCCCCATTGAATCCCCTTTTTGACAGTGCTTGAATCCCAGCCCCTCTTCCTTGCAGCGCAACCCCTCTGCATCGCATGCAATAATTGTATTCTCCCCTTCCTGCCAAATTCCCTCCAGCCATTATCTGTCCTTGCTGTGTGTCTTGCGTGACCCCTCCCTCACCACTGGCCAATACTGCACCTTCTACGAAAACCTTTATGAATTAACTTTGCTTCTTCTATTCTCCGTTCCTCTAGCTTCTTTTGCTCCTTTTCTTGTAACAATCGAAAATGGTGAACTATTGTCAGCGGAATTTCTGGCCTTTCCCTTCCCTGCCCCACAAGTTTTTTTCAATTGTCTCTGCACTTGCTCGGGTAGCCCTTGACACAATATGTGATAAAAAATAACTATGGTCTTGTCCCATGGCTCTCGAGTTTCGAGATACCAATGTTCTTGAATGTCTTAAATATACTCAACGGGGGCCTCGTCAACATGCATCTTGCGTGTCATGATCGCACTCATGTCTGATGTGTCAGAGTATTGTATTGAGTGTTTTCCAAACAGCTACCCTGCAATTGTTAAACAGGGCCCCATCATGAGCAGCGTTTTGCATGGTCACTCCAAGGTACCCGGGCCATCTCCAAATATCATCAGCCCTTCCGCAATTGTGGCTGCAAGGAAGCTTTTATTGTCACCCACTGCTAGTGTCATCCGTGCTGTCATTATTTCTAGTTTGTAAATCCACTTTCCCGCCCCCACTGTCAATGTTGGCAATTTACATCTTAAGATATCTTTGTCCATCTGTAGCCACAGTATTTAATGTGGCTGTCCTCCTGCCTTCTCTAATAATTGGAATGTCTTCTGGCTTAATCAACTTCTGAAGAGAAGAAGGGGATCAACCAAGATAGAGGTCTAACCATTTGCCTTGTACCCACTGGCACCCCAATATGAACCGAAGCAAGTTACTCCTCAGACACTGCTCCAGAACGACCTTCATCAAGGTCACTTGGCACTCCCTGTGCTTCTAGACTTCGGATCCACACAAATCATCGGCAAACACCTGGTGTGAGCCTCTCACAACATCAGTCCCTGATCACATAATGGCAGCCCAGCATGGCCATCCAATAGTCTCTATCAGTGCACCAAATTGTGAGCAATGTTGGTGTACTTCTTACTCCTTCCCCAGGGGGAATCTAACCCCTACCTGGAACATCAACGTTCCCACTGAGAGATAGGAGTTACTCTCTGCTCCACTTTGGCACTGCCCTTTGCGTGCTTCATGGGTCTGAGACTGCATGTTACAGCAGTTTATCGGAGCACTATCTGCTACTTCTTCACCACTCTGAGCTTGCGGACACTGGAGTTTGGCGGTGTTGTATAGATCCATGCAGCAGTTCACTCCCAGCACAACCTCCTAATCCTATTTCAGCTCTCCTTGTGGGTTCTATGTGATTTTGTCAAACAAAACAAAGATAGATTTTTTTGTCTGATTTGATGCAGTCTTTAATATTCACCAAATATCACGTTTCAACCTCTCCCTACAATCCTCAATTATTAAATTGAGGGTTTCACACCCCCAAACCTCCCATTAAGCCTGCACCCTCTCCCGTCCCTAAGCCCCCCACTATCACAAACACAAATCCCACTTCCGTCTTCCTGTGCTCATTTCAGCTGCACCTGTGATCACCTGCCTGCACTCATGTGATAGGGGCGTGACATTTATATTTAGAAAGACCATTCTGTGCAGTCACAGATTGGTCTTTCTAAATCAGGCTTTGAAAATGTCATTATTTTTTTTAAAACAACATTTTCACTCACTACCCTCCATGGGCCCTACCCTAGTGCCTCCTCCACTAATGAGTGCTGAGATGCCCGTGGCCTCCACTGCTTTGGCATTACTTGCACCGGTAAGACACTGCCTCGGGCCCATGAATCGCACAAAGTGCACCACCAAAGTGGAGCAGAAAGTACCAGGCGCTTGCGTTGGCCTTTCCTCCTTGGCCATATATCCTCTCTTGTAACACCTTGCATTGGGATTACCGTTTTATGAGGTGTGCTTTTTAGAGTACTCCAAAAGGGAAGCACCATAGCTCCTCCAAGTTAGGATCACTCTTAAAGTCACTGTTAAAAAGAGATACGGGACCCTACTCCGGGACACTGTCATCTACTTAGTTACGTGTTGTGTCGTCCTCTTCCCCTCATTTAGCACAACATTTGTTACATGTATTTTTAAATTGATATGGCCTCAATGTAAACTGATGCACAGGGCTCAGCCCTATTTACCCACCTGGTAAGAATAAGGTCAGTTGGGTTTAGCTAGGTACTGACATGTATTCTGATGTTATTGTGAGACTTCCCATGTACTCTTTCCATCTCCATCATAGGATCTACATTAATGCATATTGGATATTAATTGCTCTGCCCTAATGCCAGAAACTGGAAAGGTCCTTGCTCATGCATGAAGATATTCTTCTTTACTGGTTATGGGGTTGATACCCAAGTTGGAGGACTATGATTATGGATTTGTAACTTTCCCTTAATATCAATTAGCAGCCAGGTGGTAGTGGGAGCCAATCAGGAGGCTAGGAACATGTGCTTGCACTCAAAGCATAAGCCCTCATTCTATTCCTACTTGGTTGCCTCCTGCAACCCTCCCGCGGCTGCCATTTCCATGTTACTGGCCAATCCTTATCCTATCCTTCTATATGGAATGTACTATGCAACTCTGATCTCATTATCTATGTACAATGCATCCCTCAACTAGCTCCCTATTGACTTGTTAGTCTTAGCTTTGATATATCCCCATATAGTATACAACAATGCTAGGCCTTCTATTCACAACGATGTAGCCATACTGTATCATAAATGATTGCCCACTTTGTTCAGGAAGCCCCTTTATCACCCAAGGAAACGGCCTATCTAGAATTGGTTGTTACCCGGCATCATCCCATCCCTTGTCCCACCCCTTTCCTACCCTCCACCCCACCCTTCCTGCCCATCCAGGATCATATTTATACTCTAAGTACCACAAGGACCATCAATAACATAGCCCCACTCCTATTGCCACCACGATTGCCTTAGAACAGGCATCTACCAATTTGGATTCCATTCTCACCTATCCTATTCAGGGTTTTACTAGACTAAATCATCTAAGATCATGTACCAAACTGATCCTTCGAAACCATAACCTGTCCCCGGCCTTACTAAAGCGGTATAAACCCAACCTTCACCCAAACATCCAACAATACAAGATACCAGCTAAAGCCGCTGCCAAACAACCCTGCTGCACCCCAGGATCACAGGCTCTGACTACCACCCTTTCACCTCCGTCACAACCCCCACTTAACCTCAAAGGCGCTCTCATCAATGCCTGGCCACTCGGAGCCCACGCTATTGAGATCCATGACCACATCATCATACAACAATTGGACCTCCTAGTAGTGACAGAAACTTGGGCATCTGGCCCACTACTAGCTCTTGCCATTCCACCAGGTTTCAACATTCTCAGGTCTGATAGAATTAACCCACAAGGAGGTGGCGTGGCCATAATAGCTTAGTCCAGTGTGCAAATTAGGTCCTGTCCCCTCGAAGAAATAGAAGGTTATGAACTTCTCCTAGCCAAACTCACATCTAACCAAAAAACAACAACCAATATCTTGGTTATTTACAGATCACCTAACAACAACACCCACCGAGATCTGGATATACCTCTTCTATTAGCGCCCCATATCAAACCCAAAACTAGATGCATCATCCTTGGTGACGTCAACTTAGGCTTCAATGACAAGCAGGATCTAAAGCAGATGCCCTCCATGTTGCCCTCAAAGATATGAACTTCACACAATTAGTGATTGCTCCCACCCACAATAAGGGCAAAATACTCGACTGGAGACTCACGCTTAACTCCCAAGTCTCCATAGACTCAATTGTATCCTTTCATTGGACTGGTCACCACAGTATCAACGTCATTCTAGTCAGCAATGAGATATGCCCCGCCAAGACCAAGACTATGGACACTTACGAAACAAGAAAAATCTGTAAGCTAACAGTAGATAACTTATCCCCCATCCTAAGTGAAGTGTTGTCATCCAACTTTATTATAAGCGACAACCCTTACTACCTTGCAGACACTTCCCACAAGTGTCTCACAACAACTATTGAATCAGCAGCACCCATCACAACCAAACCATGACGTGCTGACAAACGATCGAGTTTCTGGCTAAATGATGAACTTGTCGCGCTTAGGCGCACTAAAAGAGCCCTCAAACACATCTATAAAAAATCTCTAACACCAGACTCGGCTAACGCATTCATAGAGGCCAATAAAATTGAAAAAGCAGCCATCATAAACCATAAAGCTAATGCTTATAATACTTGCATTAACAATGCCTCCTCGAACTCCAAGGAGCTCTTCACCATCCTTAGAGAATTGGAAAACCCAACCCCAGTTACCACTACGGCCAACTCTAGCAAAGACTGGTGTCCACCATCCAAAATGCGCTAGCCTCCAAAATTGGATTACTACAAAAAAAAAATCAGTACAAAAAGAAAACTCCTAGCTGATAAAAATAACCCAAACTCCACACTCAATATAAGGACAATGCTAAAGTACAATTCCACTTTACTTCAGTGACTCAAGAACTAGTGACAGATACCATATCTAAATTGAAAGCTTCAAACTGCAAAGGGGACAATTTCCCAGCACACCTAGTTAAACTATGTGCACCCACTCTCTCGCCCATCATCACCAACTTCGTTAATGCATCCTTCAATACAAATACGGTCCCAGCCAGTATAAAAGAAGCTTGGGTGACCCCACTGCTGAAAGAACCAACACTGGACTCGACAGTCCCTACAAATTACCGACCAATAATCACGGTCCCTTTTTTGCTCAAGATTATAGATAAAATAGCTTACACCCGAAGTCAAGCCCATCTTGAACAAAACCAACTTCTGGGAGACAGACAATCGGGATTCAGGCCGAACCATAGTACCGAAACGGCACTCCTTGATTTGAAAATACAGATGGACCCAATTAGAGGGGCAAGCAAACTCTGCATACTACTGTTGTTGGACCTATCTGCAGCATTTGATCTAGTGGATAACGACAAACTCTGTGCTACACTAGCAACTGATTTTAGATTCTCCAAGGATGCCCCCCTCTGGGTGAAATCCTTTCTAGCGGAGCGCACATCTAGAGTATCCATTGGTAAAGAGGCTGCAGATCCCAGCCCAGTCCCTATTGGGGTTCCCCAAGGGTCATGTCTCTCATCTACCCTGTACAATGCGTACACTAAGCTACTCTTTGCGGCTCTGGATGCCATGGGTGTCATCTATACCAATTTTGCAGATGACACCCAGATCCTCATACCAATCACAGGGAACTATGACCATGATACTGCAATCATGAATGAAGATTCCTTACAGTGCTTCAAAAAACGACTAAAAACATGGCTATTCAACCAATATTAACCAGATGTTACCTAGCCTATAATAGCCAGCTAACCCTAGCTTTAGACAGCTGTCATCCAATCGAAGTCTACTACCTGAATATGCAAATAAGTAAACATGACTTATGTAACCACAACCAATATGTCACTAATATGTATCCTCTCATATTATTGCTGTATATGTATGTATTTGTATGTTGACAAGTTATAATCAAGATGTCTGTAACTACGCTGTGATACCCCAGGGTTTGGGCGTACAACAAATGTAATAAATGACAATAAACCCGATGCCACCATCCATTTCTCACGTTTCTTCAACAAAATGTTAGAGAAAATCTTTTGGCTTGCATCGAGCATAGCCAGTAGGCGATAATCAGCGGTGTTCCCCATCCCCCTTCTTGTGTAACGGTATCAAAATAGCATTCCTACAGGAGTCCGGGATGGCCCCTTGTTTACTTTCTTAAATATATATTCAAGGAATGTGGCCCAGAATAGAGCATCCACCTTAAGAACGTCGTTGGAGAACATATCCAGGTCCGGGGCACAGGAGTTGTTTAAAGTCTTGATAATCAATAAGACATCCTCCCGAGAGAAACCCTTGCTAAGTAGGAACGTATTTAAAATTTGACACAAACTTCTGATCAATATTGCGTAAAGCATTCGAATGGCCATTTGCCATTCGAGAGCGCCAATTGGATTCAGATCAGCTTTATATGTTTCAGAATTTTCTCGACATGAACCAGAACTTTTTATCATCATTCTTTTTTTATATTTCTGAGAAGAGTTTGAAGTTCGTAATTCTCAAGGATAATGTACTGCCATTTTCGATACCTAGTTTGTGCAAGCGTCTTTAATTGCCTTTTTCTCAAATCGGAGCAGCCCGTAGACCTATCTATTACGGACTGTTGCTTCCAAAGGGCACACTTTGCCCTTTGGAATAACGGATCAAAACAATTGGTATGGTAATCCATACTTCTTAATTGCTGTAGTTAAAGTTTAAGTAGCTGATTTAACGTAACCATGCAAAATGGCAGATTCCAATAATTCTTTTCAATGTAATCAATAATGCCTTTACCATTAGGGTGCACAAATACACCGATATTTGAGATATTCATGTCACTCCGTATGATACGGATACCCTGACCATTAATGGCTACTTGATTCTGAATTGTACACATCTTTAATTGCTTAGAAAGGGCCAGGGGTCGCTAATGGGAGTAGAGGTAGCAAGAACATTTCCACATTCCCCCCTGGTTACCCTGTCCACAAATACATAATCCAAACAGGAGGAATTTATACCATATTCGTAAACAAGGCCCATAAAGAGATTCTGCCCACAGAGCCCGCGCGATGTTGAGTCAGCAGATCCAGATCATGCTCTTTGCTCAAAAGGTCTTTCCATTCATACAGGCACGGTGCATTCAGGTCACCACCTATAATTAATTGCCTCCCAGGATGTTTATCATACCAAAATACTTTCAAGAGTTCTTATAATCTCTTTTACCCAGTTGATCCCGGGGTGGAAAACATATTTATAATTAACATATAGGTGTCACTGGAAGGGACACTAATGGTTGCCTGTAGGACATAAGAAGAGGCAAACTCAGGTCTTCAGGACCCAGAATTCAAGACACCATCCTCAGGCTTGGCCTAAAGCCCTTAATGAAACCCCCTTCTGTGCCTTAGGTTGAAGGGGTGCACCTGGTGGGACTTCGCATCAATTGAAGGACAAACACAATTCAACATGTTTGGAGGGAGAACAATTTCATAAAACCACATTTGGGTGGACTCAGTATCTGCAGAATTTGTATGCAGAGCTCAAACTCATGAGAATGATGCAATACTGTGTGCAGCATCCCTGCAATACTGCAATACTGCATGAGATACATTGCTGGCCCGAAATTGGCCAGACATTAAAAACAGGAAGTATTTCGAATGCGGTCTGTTTTCAGCATTACTGTCTAGCTCATGATGCACCCCTCCCCAATAGCATCGGTGTCACTGCCCCAGCGACACTGGTGCCTGTTGTTTTGCGTTGCAGATCTCTAAGACGTGCAAAGTCCCACTTCTCCTCCTACCCTGTCACACTCCGAATGGTAAATGGTACGTACTGCCGCTCTATTCTTAGAGCGGGATCCAAATATAACTGCACATCTGACAGGTGCAGAAGAGAGTGCTCATTATGGATCCTAAATAGTACAATCTCCCACAGCTCCCCGGCAACGGAGCGCCAGGGAAGGAAAACAACCCAGCATCCTTTTATTCCGAAATCTGAAATGATTAGCAACCAATGTTCATTGGATGCTCAGGCGGGTGAACAGTGCAATGCCGCCACCCCTCAACCACCCCCCTCAGAATAAAGTGACCACACATCCGGATGTGTATTCTTGGGGGCCGGGGAGGGGAGAGCTACTGTTACGTCACATATCTGCAGCCAGAGCTGTGTCGCATAGTTTATTAGTGGCTTCGCCTATTAGGCTGGCATTCGTTGCTGTTGGCATGAAACGAGGACAATGTACAATTAACTCAGTCATGTATCCTTCCATTGAGTATGATCACTTTGGGTAACAAAAACTGCTAGTGTTACAGTGCTCAGAAGTGGGAGGAAACTGACATGAAGCACTATATGAAAACCTGATATCATATTATTATTAATATTATTATACAGCCGAACAATCCACAATCCTATGAAATCCAAAAAGGGGGATTTACACTGCTTAGTTCCGCCATATTGAGTGTCAGTTACCGTAAACGATTTTAGAGGTCATTTCAAAGAATTACTGCAAAATGAGTGACAGATAATAAGGCCCAAAGTCTTTGTTCTGTGTTGGATACCACTATACTTGTCTCTCATCATCGAGGCTTTTCTACAGACTGGTGAACTTGTAACGATTTATTGGACAACCTCCCTCCCCACTCAAGGTGTTGCTTAACAAGCCGCTGAAGGGATTCTTATTTGGGTCGATTCCTGACCTGTAGAATGCCAACCAGCTCCCTCCTCCTGTACCACCAATGAACCAGGAACAAGGCTGGTGTATAGCAGAATATATATATATATATATATTTAAATTGTGGGATTAATAATCATCATGCTGAAAATAACACAAGCCACCAACCCTGTGGCACAATACAATTGCTTCAGAACATGGGTAACTTTCTTGTGATAATGAACTAGCAGGTATTTCCCAATAACATTTCAATTGCAAAGTGTACTTTGCATTTAAACCAAATCGCACATGGCATTTCCAGTGCTTTAAACATGGGGTTTCTCTGCACATTAAAACATAGGCAATTTTGAAAACACAGAGTCAATCATAATACACCCTGTATGCAGCACCCTGGTTCGTTCTTTGCCCCAAAGAAGTCGCAAACCTTTCTGCTATGACTGTCACCTGAGCATCTCAGGAGAGAGTGTATATCCTTTAACTGGGGAATCATGCTTGGTTTAATTTATTTAGCAAAATACTCTTTTCTCCCAGCACCCATCACATGCATCAGTTATATGTGACACCCCTTGGTTTAAAGGAAAAGTTTAGGGAGCAGGAATATATTGGGAATTTCGTTTTATTTTAAAAGGCAGGGTTCGGGTCCATGGACTGGATAGGGAGTTTCATTTTGGGACACAGCACATTCAAATTAATAGCAGGGTTTTAGGATTTTGGAATGGACAGGGATTTTTGTTTTGGGGATAATGGAACATTCAAATGAAAGGCAGGGTTTTGGGATTCGGTTTGGGACCAGGGACCCCCTCTTCTGTAAATAAGTCTGGGTTACAGGAAAAATAGGGTTACCCAAGTACTTTATAGGCTATAGTGGTTAAAATACACTGGGAATGAGATTTGTTAATTTCGAATTTTAACACAAATCATCCCATGATCTTTTCTATAAGGGAACATATTCATTATTTTTAGTAACATGTGCTAAGGGCCTGCTCTGTTTTGCCCCTCATCCATAGTTAAGGGAAAAGATCAAGGCAGGTTGTTTCCCCACACATTTAATATCATTGGGAGAGGTGTACTTGTATGGGAGATCTCTGTTATTAGCTCAGAAGGCCAGCCATGTATTAGGACCTTATTTTGGGAACCGGTAGGAGTCAGCTCACACCTCAGGCAGGATAGCTCAGCTATTCACAGCAGGGCCCGGTCAGGTCTTAGGCTGTCTCCCTCAGATGGTGGCACTCCCAGTCTTCCAAGCGAATATCTCCAGTAAAAAGAGTTCAGCAAACTTCTGCAAGTGTCCAAGCCTCTAGTGTCATAGGGGATTGACCACACGTAGCACCTAGGACACCATGCGTTTTGAAAAATTATGCAATGCCAACCCATTTTAGAACACATCGGATTGGAGATTCATTTTTCTCTCCCTCCAGAAGTCTGGCCCCTGTCAGCCAATACAGCAAGGGGTTATAGGATCTATATTATGGATAATGAGGGAAGGAGAGAGAGGGCAAGCTAAAATGACAATTTTAAACATACAGGGTAGCAACTCCAAAAAGTCACAACATGACAACTTTTAGTAATATACAAATAAACTCAATAATATCTTTTTTTTTCTGATTCATCTATTTGTGCCGGATGTAGAGAAACTAATTTGGTCCCAGCATGAACTTCCGGGAGCATGTTATCATTTTTCACCCTCTGCACCAAAACACACATAGCTGGGACTATGAAACACTGTGATCCAAACATGAATTTTATCTTCTATCATCCCACCAACTTTCAGATTTCTATCATTTATAGGAATGCTACAATAATATTATTCCCTATACCCCATGTTCCATGCATTACATAGAGCTCAAATGTACATAGAACTGATGGGCTTGTTCTAAGCTTTAACATGGTTTAGGTCTCGACTCTGTGTGTAGTTTTGTTCCCTTTTTATTAAGGAACAATGTGTCCAATGTTAATATCAATGCATTATTATGGAAATATTTGGTTTCATATCCAGCAAGCTCAGTAAGTTTAATTTCTTAAAAGTCACATGACATGGGTCTGTTCTTGGCTCAAGATGTGTCAGCCCTGCAATTGAGTGCATTAGAAGGTCTCTGTTTGAAGCTAACACACCGTTTATTGGGACTGTAAAACAGCCTTAGAGGTCAGGCCTGTATTTCCTTATGTGACCCCTCCACGAATTTGATCTGGAAAATGTATTTTCTTGCATTTTTTGCTGAAACAGACCTACAATTCTTATATGCATTGGCCAAAGGTCTCTGGGGGTCAGAGATCCAGATAATACAGTCCAGAAGTTCAATGAGGGGTGCTGCAAAAGGAAGCCACATGTGCAATCTGAAAGCAATGGCTTTGTAAATCGAGAGGATGTATTTTACATTTTATTTCAATACATTGCATCTTGGTATTCTGTGAGGTAGAAATGCAATTAATACATTTTAAGGGAAACCCGCTGCTACACCCCAGGTACTCCTTGTCCCAGACAGTGGACTCAAAAGTCATCATCTAAAAATACCAATGTACTTTATTTCATAGAAAAATGTAACTCTAAGAATTATTCATAAGCCACCCATACAACATAGCACAAATACATGAT
The DNA here is from genome assembly GCF_040938575.1 of Ambystoma mexicanum. Lineage (NCBI taxonomy): Eukaryota > Metazoa > Chordata > Amphibia > Caudata > Ambystomatidae > Ambystoma > Ambystoma mexicanum. The sequence continues at coordinate 1,061,866,894 of NC_090929.1, read as the reverse complement.
CCAGAAAAAACACGAACATCACATGACATTTACAACATACTTTATTGTGAACAATTCATAAAAACACAATCAGACACCCACTACCGGTAAGGGGATAAGACATGTGCGTTAAAAATGGTTGCATGAATATATGCAAATTGCAACTTTCTATTCTGAGTTTTGGTGTTTGCCTAGATGGGCACTTGTTTAGAAAGTGAGCCTATATAAATTGAAATGGTCCTTTTGGATCTTTCTGTGGGCTGGTGTTTCTGGACACACGCAAAAGCCAATATGATCAAAGCTTTAGAGGGATACTTTTGTCTTTGTTTTTAAGGAATAAGGGTGCACAGTACTGGTGCAATACCATTTGGGTTAAGTCCTGTCTGTAATGTCGGACGCAGACCTTTTTCCACTTTGATATGTTCAGTACTCATTTTGATGACACACTAAGGTACAAGCTAGTATATTTGGTGCTCCATTGTGTTTTTGGCTTTTGCAAGTGGTGTGTTGATCGAATTGTAGGGCTACCTGAGTGCATTGTAAGTGTGTGTTATGTGTCTTTTTGCAGTGTGACTTCTAGGCCAACTATGAGGGCCACGAAAAAGTGAAAAAGTGAAAGCCTTATTGAGAAGAGCCTTGTAATTCTTTCTCCATTAGATGGAATTGTACCATGCAGAAAGAGCAGGTATTTGTTTATAACTATGTTTGCGTGTTCACAAATGTTCTTGATGATTTATCATTTTTAGATATTATAATCGTGTTTGATGTATGAATTTAACTCTAATATTACTTGATTGGTGACTTAATTCTCTCCTTTCTAGGAGTACCTGGGGAGGAGCAGTGGGTTACCTTTAAAATGTATTCATTGCATTCCTACCTCTGTTAGTGGTTATTATAAATTGTCTGACCCCAGACAGTGGAGATAGGCTTACCCTTGAGTGGGTGAAGCAATTGGGGTTTGTTTTTTAACCTATATTATATTTATTCTTTAATCTGACAGTTGAAAGTACATGACTGTTCATTCTGAATTATCCACACATGGATTTCTGTTTAACATGTGAAGCCAGTGTCCACTTTGAAACAAAGTAGGCCTTTCCATTCCAATAATGTAAGTTTGTATGTTGGAAAGTAAGTGCTTTATTAATTTCAAATGAAATGTGTCACTTGGCTTCACTTTTAGATGTAAGGCACCGTTCCTTCTTTGTATTTCCCAAATACACTGCATTTTAATGTATAGGTGTTTCATGGATAATGCTGCTGTTTGTCTTTCTCAGTCATAATGTGCCTTTTCCCATTATATATGAAGTCATCATTTGCAGAAAAACATGTCTTTTGGAATTCATTGCACACATTCATCATTATTAAAGTTCTATGGCACACCTTCCTTCACCTGGGTCCCATTCCATTTTGACAAAGTTCAGTGAGGCCCACTTTTCACATTGACTAGCCATCAGTTATATATTATGGGTTTAGGCTGTCCTGCATGTTCCAATGGGTCTCTTCCATCCGCCAGCTTGAATCTCGAATTGGAGGCCTAGTTTGGCCTTTTAGTTCATGTCATTCTATAGCTGAATGTATGCCCCACACACTGTTCTCCTACCTGGGTAATATCAGCTGGAGTTTGTGGTGGAAAGGAGCAGGTAAGCAGAAAGTAGGAGGGGAAGTGGAAACAGTTACAAACTTAACATAACTTATTGAGGAGGCATATGGTAGGCAGGAAGATGCAAGTGCTTCTTTAACCTGGCATACATGTTGACTTAAATGTGCCAGCTCAATAAAGATGAGACTGCCAGGGTCTAGTATTGTATTGTTTATTGTATTGTTTATTTATATAGCGCCTATACACAGGAAAGTGTTTCAAAGCACTCATGGAAGGTGGGAGAAACTACAGTAACTCAGAGCCCTTCTGAGACAATAATAGTGTGCACGGGCAGAGTAAGTGCATAAAACATGTTTAGCAGTTGAGAGACAGCAAATAGACCTTACAGCGATTCTGCAGTTTTACCATTGCAATTAAGGGGAGAAGACAGGGGAGAACAGACAGATAATCTTTATGGATGTTCCATTTGGATCGTGTAAGTGCATAGACAGTAACAGTGAGGGGGAGGTCCAAGTGCACCCAGTAGGTGGAGACCGGGGTAAGTGCAGAAAGAGCCACTCTGTTTTTTTTTCAAGGGCTGTGAAGTTGGGTGGGTGTATGGCCCTTGAGGCAAGTGCAAGAGAGGACTGTCGGGGGTGCAGGGCACTGGTGAGACTCTGAGGTACACCAGGAGGCCAGTCGCAAGCTGTAAGGACGAGGAGGGAGAGATGGAGAAATCAAAGAGCTAAGTTAGCAGGGCAGAGGGACAGCAAAGGAAGAGGAGAAGAGGAAGGTCTTGAGGAGTTTCCGGAATTTAAGAAAGTCAGGTTCAAGACGAAGGGCAGCAGGGAGGCTATCCCAGAGGGAGGCACCTGCTGAGGATAAGGATCTCCCTCCAAAACATCTACTTGGAAAACCGTCTCACTCGCAGAAGGTTGGAGGTAGATGAGCAGAGGACTCATGAGGGACAGTGTACTGTATATATGTTTTGTAATCTCCTGTAATAGGAATTACCTGTATATATTTCTTGCAATTTCCTGTAATAGGAATTACCTGTATATATTTTTTTGTATTTAATACCTGTATGTAAATAACTTTGCTGTTGTAACCAAGCTTTGCATATACATGTAACCGCTGCGCCCTGTTATCCGAGGGTATGATCACGCATTATAAATAAAAAAACAAACAAACAAACAGTATTTAGGTAGGAAGCATTGCAGGTAGGTAGGTCCCAGAAAGCCTTGTGGACAATGTAGAGGGTCTTGTACTTGATCCTTGCAGCCACGAGGAGCCAGTGAAAGGATTTCAGCACCAGAGAGATGTGGTCCCTGGGCTTAAGGCCAAGGATAAGTCTTGCAGTTCTGTTCTGGATGAGTTGCAGAGGGCGAAGGGCCGAAGAAGGGAGGTTGAGGAAGAGGCTGTTGCAATAGTCCAGCCTAGAGAGAACCAATGCTCTGGAGACAGTGAGCCACTGGAGGAAAGTGAGAAAAGGTACAGTACCTCTGAGGAGGTGTAGCTGATAGTTAGACTTTTTAGAGATGTCAGAGATGTGAAAGGAGAAGGAGAGAGTGGAGTCGAAGATGCCTTCAAGGTTTTATGCCTTGCAGGTGGGTGCAGGAGCAAGGCCAAGGGAGGCCGGCCAGAGTGAAAGTGGAAAAGCGGGAGCAGGGTTCCCAATGCAAACAATCTCAGTCTTACTGGCATGAGGCAGAGGTTGTTTGCAGCACACCATGACTGAAAAGCAGACAGACAGTCAAATATGAGCGAGGAGGTGGCTGAGGGTAGCCTGAAAGATAGTTGCGTGTCATCTGTGTAACACTGTAAGTTAGAGGTGAAAGTGGCAATCACACGTGCCAAGGCAGACATATAGACATTGAAGAACCAAGTCTCTTGAGATCTATGAAATCTTTTCTGCCCCGCAGATCCCCTGAGGTATTGCAGTCTACACAGAGTCAAATATTCTGCAAGAGTACATTCTGCCACCAGAATTGCCTGAAACAAAATTGGACGCAATGATATGCTTAGAAGCCTCACCTGAATGGGCTAGTAGTAGGAAACACACAAAACAAGTTCTAAATAGTGTGGGGCCGACCCCTAATTACTATAACCCAAGCCTGAGGAACAAGTGCACATTTTGTACATAAAACAAGTTGGCATTGTGGAGTCAAACTAACCAAAGTCTCAATGAACCACATCAGCTAACACAATATATACATTTTTGCAACAGTTAAAACACTTGAATATATTTTATTATAATCCACACCCCACATGTGATTGGACAAAACCTCTTCAAAGAAATCCCATTGTTCTCCAATTCCTACATTCTCATTGGTAGCCATTATCTTAACTACCATCTTCAGCTCATATGTAGAACACACCGCCTTTTAAGATTTGTCTGTGGTAAGTCATGACATCATCAACCAGTTAAACATGTGTGTGCAATCATAATGTATTACTAGTAATAACTGAGCTGAGCCCTTTAACCATAACTCTTAATTGCACATGGTTCACATAAATACTTCAAGCGATATGAAGAAGGATGAGTAAACAGGTTCTCTTAGAATTAGCGATAACAATTTAATTCCCTGGTTCACTGGCTCCAGTGGATAATTTTAATCCAAATAACTGCCATTTAATCGCGCACAGCACATCTGAAAATAAAATTGAAACTTCTGGGTTTCAAACACTTTAGCTTCAAGGATTGATTAACTCCATTGTTTATTGCTTGTCAGAACAAATAGTGAAAACCCTCTGTCAAGCTCCCATGCATTCAAGAGATTACATCTGCTTTCTATGATACTTATCAGACCATAAAAACCATTGCCGGCTCCTTTAGCTGAGATGATCATCACTAAGGTCGAAGTTACTTATTTACCCATCCTCTGGCCTCTGAAACTCTGCAGAACCAATTCCTCAAAGTCAACCCATGACTACCGTGTTTTAATCTGTTTATAAAAAGCCCACTACATGTAGATTTATAAATCCCCTTCATATGTTTTCTCAGTGTTCATGCATGTTTAATAAATTCTATGTTCCCTTTACAGTGGATTCTTCAAGACAGGCACCCTTTCTCACATACGCATCAAAAAACCTCCTCATTGCATGCTTCTGGGCACCTCATAGCGCATTTTGTCTGAATCGCTTTTATATTTCATTATGCGGTTTTAGCATTTGTCTTTCTGGGCTCATGTATCATTTTAACCAAAAGCTAACACTGAGTAACATATCCCATTCACATTTAACTATACTGGATACATATGAACATGCAACATCACGCCCAGTTTGCCACACCCCCAGCCACAAATATGGCACGAGCAACAAAACCCCTCTTAATTGTAGGGACCTTTCCTGACCACCCCAAAAATAGTCAGTTCTATGTCCCTCTCCATCCTGCCTTTCAAACCCACTAATGCTGCTATCTAGCTTAGCATCTCCCATCTGCACTTGTCTATGACATCGTTTGGTGGTTTGGATGAATAATGCTTTTACTGAGGTGATGGGGTATTCCTTCTTTATTATTATTATTATTATTATTATTATTATAATAAGAATAATTGATTATTTATAACATGGTAAATACCAAAGATATTTCTAAGCGCAGACCCAGGATTCGAACCTGTGTTGCTCTGTGTCACCTTGTTTCCAAGACAAGTGCATTTCCATTGTGCTAGACTACCCGTTTCCTTCTGCTTGTCAAGTCTTTCCACTAAAATGGCCTAAGCAACAGTTTTTACCCTTTCTTTACAGAACTAATGATTCAGATCAAATACCCTCCTCTAAGTATCCCTAGCAAACTTTTCATACCATCTTGAATGCTCTCCTAAAGACATTCAACTATTGCGCCTTACTGCATGTGTAGTTATATAACTTCCTTTTCAAAAGGCTACCTTCAGATAGTCGCTGTTCTGCACATGCATGCCACTGCACAGCAATTGCTGAGTCTTATCGAAGTGGTTATGCATTAAATTAATTGGCCGCTTGGTATCTCATGTCAGTCAGTGTCCTTTAATGTGGTGCGAATGTCAGCTTTGACACTAGCTGACTGCATTTGTGCACAGCTCAGAATCTGTATGCAGTTGGAGCAGAGAGCCTGTGCAGAAAAAACCTTTAAATGTCACATCCTCTCCCAATCCTTGGCATCCCACGATGTTTCTCACCCCTCCCCAACCCTCCACTGAGGGGATCATATACAGTACGTAGCCCTGCAACTGCCGCGTGGTGCCAGAATGACCTTCACCTTGGCTCTCAGGAATCAAAAAGCAGTTGAGATTCTTCAGGTTGCACCTCATAGAATCCTGCAGGAGAAGGGCTATGGCATATTGTCACTGGGCAAAGCCATCTTCAATTTCATGACCCTCACAATGAAGCCCAGTTTAGCAAAAGCATTTTATTGCTTTGCAAGCACGTTCAGCACAACATCACCACCGCAACAATACCCCGTCACCCCAGCAGTGATGCACGTCCATCCTGTACTGCTTCAAATTCTACCCAAGGGTATTGTTGCACTACCCCTTGTTTAATGCCCTTTCCCAGGGTCTGGGTTAGTGGGATTCTGATCATTAAATGTTTGAACTAACCTGTGGTTGAAAACCTATACTGCCTTTATCAAGGTCCTTTTTTAAAAGGCCAAAACCTTTAAAATCAATGTGCTACTGCAGATCCTGTTTGGAAATTCTGCAATCAAGATTAGCCTTCTGCCCTCATACCACCCTTTTGCATGAACTCTTTTGGATGCATAATCCCCGAATTAGCCCCCTTTAGTTTAACTAGCATGGAATAACAGCTGTGTGTGAAATTTCACATGGAGGACTCACCTCATGGTGGCAGGGTACTTACATTGCTGATACTGTAAGGTTGAATAAACCACGGACAACACGTATTCTATTTCTCAGACTCGCTATTTCCTTGTCATATCATCCTCATCGTCTTTTTCAACTCCTCAGTATTATTCTTTCCCCCGACCTTCTGATCCCTCTGCATCTACTTCACTATCATCTTTGGACTTTATCGCTTCTAAGGTCTAGACCTTATCTCTCATGAACCTCTCCTTGCTCAATTGCAACTCTCAGATCTTTGAAGATTCTTCATGAATTTCAATCTGCCATCTGTATCTGGATTGAGAAATTCTCCTAGACCACACTGATGTACGTACTGGGCATGGTGGTAAACTTAGTTACAATATATTGGGGCCATTTTGGTGGAATCCTTAAATATATTATTAAACAAAATTTCGACAAACCAAACGAAATCCAACCAACAACCAGCAGATTGAAAGTAACAACTGAAATATTTCTCAATCTCCTGGTTAATTCACTCCATCAATCCATTGGTCTACATGTGCTAGCTAGAGAAAAGGTGAACCTGGATTCCCAATCCCTTGCAAAGGGTGTGCCAAAACGTGGCCACTAACTTTGCCTCCCATTCCGAAACAATGTTCACGGAGAGGCAGAGAATCTAGAAAACATTCTGAAGGAAACCTTGCACTAAATTGGTGGAATTGACTCCGTCCTTGCGTAGAATGAAATGTATACTTGTTAAGGATATCCACCACACTAAAATGGCAGTGGGCCTCCTATCATTTGATACATTCACAATGAAGTCCATGGAAACAGTGTGCCACGGTCTAGGGGAAACAAGAACACCAGCCGTTTTACACCTGACCCGGATGCCCGACAGGTCCCCACATAGTTTATCACATCTGGCAGAATGTACTCCCGCCAAATGTTTCAAAATCCAAAGTCTTGTGTTACTATTGTGGATACAAAAATTAGTAAGTCCATGCACATGTTGTAGCAAGATGAATCCTGTAGAGCCCCAGAGTAGAGAAGGGAGATTAGGTGCGACTAGGCAGTGTTGCAAAATTTGTTTTCTTGTTAACAGATGTCAAATTCCAAGAAGAAGGCAAGGGCAGAGGGTGGTAAAGGCCTGGCACGACAGATACAAGATAGTCATGAACAGCAGAAGTTGATTCCCTGAAGAGGGCCCCTGAGATTCCGAGAAGGGCGTAATGACTGTGCAGTTTTAGGCTTTTCAGCTCACCCCAGGAGTGTGTTTACGAGGAACTCTTCTGCACGAAGGAGGGATGGGGGAAGGAAGATTACGTGACTAACTGCTATGCTTATGTAAACCCCTTCTTTGTGCACGTGCTAGAGATTGGAACCAATGATATTTGAAAATGTATATAAACCCTGCAGACCTAAAGCTTATCAGCTCACTTCCCCGTTCTCTCAAGGACACTGAAGTCATGCCCTTCCACGGAAGATTGACAAATAAACCTTTGTGACTTGACCAACCGTCTGAGTCTTTTTGGAGTGGGGTCCTCTTTGACGGAAGTGGGGTGAGCGAAATGTACCCCCATTTACTGGCGACCACGAAGGGACCCAAAGGTGTGGCAGCCCTTCACTAGGTGAGGCCTTCCAGGGCGAGGCTGGAGGGGTAAAAGGTATCGGGGCCCCAATGAATGAAGAAGCACCATTGACTGCACAAACGCGTTACCCTTCCTCCGCCAGCCCCGCCGGACGACAGGACAGCAGGCTGCCGCCCTTTGGGTCCAGCAGACTTCGAGGCAAAGACCCCACAGGCGGTGAGTGATTTAGGGATACGGTTGGTAAGGCCGTTAAAGAAAGGAGTATCAGTTATATGGTACGTATTAGTCTGAGATCTGTTATGTAAATCGTTCATGAAAAGGGTAATTAATGGATGAAATGAATATGTTTAAGTAAGGACCGGTCCGTTAAAAGGAATTAGATGAAATGCATGAGTTCATCTAACTGGGCTTTTAATACCTGGCTAAAGATAGCTGGGCTTTCCGTATAACCCTGCGGGGCTCTTGTAAAGCGGTATTGCCTTTGTCTCAAAGTAAAACTAAACAGATATCTTGACTCTGGGGCAATGGGCAAACTAAAAAACGCGTTTTTCAAATCAATTACACTGAACCATTCAGCCGTGCTTGGTATTAGGGTCAAAATACTGGCAATACTAGGCACCACTGGGAATCGTGGCTCCACGATTTTGTTAATCTCTCTTAAATCAATAATAAACCGATAAGGCAGTGTCTCATCCCCTTTCTTGTGAACAGGAAGAACGGGAGAGTTGCAAGGACTATCATTACACTCTTCCACTACTCCCAGGGTTATCATATCACTCACAATCTTTACCAAGGCTTCTTCTCCCTCCACAGATATCTTATATTGTTTTACTCTGGGGAGTCTAGCATCCTCTTTGAGTTTTATCACAATGGGGTCCACCAATAGTGTTCCTACGTCATTACCATGTGCCGCCCATAGATGCTCTGGAAGTTCCTGCAATTCCACTGGTAGAGGCTGACTGAGTGCCATTACAATGTGGTTACCTGGGTCATTTATGGTCATAAGCACTCCGCTTGGAGAACAATAGATGGTTGCATACAGTGCTTTTAATGCATCAATTCCCAATAAGTTTTCTGGACATTTATCTGTCAGCAACCACCCATTGCTCCATTTCACCCCTTCCACCTCTGCCTCTATCTCCTTACTTACTGGGGTCACTATGGGTTCCCCGCCAAACCCAATGGATGTTTTACTTGTTCCCGATAGTGGCGCTGAGGGGACGGTTTTAATATCTACCGAGCTGTTTGCAGCACCAGTATCCACCAAACATTTCACTACAGGATGCTGTCCCAGTCACACAGATACATATGGACCCCTCTGATCGACTGGCACAAACACCGCTCCCCCAGCTCCACCTCGGCCCCTTCACAACAGCCCACTAGACGGGTCTTGAAACTTCTCTGTTCTTTCCCCAAATAGCATGCAGTCTTCACCTTCACACTGTTCAAACTGTGCCATTTGCCTAAGCCCCTGATCAAACATGTTTGGCCCTGGTGGGGAGAAGTTCGCTCTTGGTCCTGGTGCCATCCCTTGCTGTAGCATGGTCTGCCCTGGTCCTCCTCGTGGGACGCCCCTCCCTCGTCCTACACTTGCCGGACACTGGTTTTTCCGGTGACCTGTTTTTGTACAGAAGGCGCAAACATTTTGGGCCAGCCCATCCGGCCGTGAATATGTACTTACCTGCCCTCCGCCCATACCTCGAGCGTTCCATTGTTGATTTCTGTTCTGCTGGTTACCCCTAAACCCTTGGGAGCTCTGCTGTAACTGCTGCATTAATAACCTATTTTTAATTTCCTTTTCTGCCCGCGTCTTTGTCTGGGTTTTTACTTGTTCACTATGCTCGTAATATCGCGCCATTTCTAGTATATCTTTGGGTGACCTCGACTGCCAAGTAGACTCGGCGCTCCTCAAACCTTTCTGAATCGGGGCGTGTAATCCTTCCATGAAACTCCCAGCAAAATATCTCTGCCTGTTTCAGTCGCTAAGTCCAATCCGCTGTGAGCTTTGAACGCTGTCTCGAATCTCAGGAAATAAGCTGCAACATCCTCAGCGGGTCCTAGCGTCACTGCGGCTAATTTCTCCACGTTCACATCTTGGGGTTTTAATATCTCCTCAAGAGCTTTTAATACCCGTAACCCATGCCCTTTTACATTGAGAGATAGGGGTTCTTGGGGTTTCCTACCATTGTTGTCGACTTCTATGGTTTTCTATATTATTCCTAAATCATTTCTCTGCCTAAAGGGTACCCATATTTCTTCAGGGACCAACGCCATCATGATATTATCCACATCCTCTACTGTATACTGGCCTGGCCTAAATAGTTTCCTCATCTCTTTGTAAAACCCAGCAAGGTCTATTCGTGGGTCAGGTATACTTTTAGTTATTTGCATAAGTTCCATACGGGTTAAAGGAACTTATACATAGGTCTTTACTGGCTCATTATTGGGGTTATTACCTGGAGTGGGCTGACATTCTCGTAGTGGAAAACTTTTCTCGTGCCTATTTCCTTCCTCCTGTGTAGCTCTAGATTTCAGTTCTACAAAGGCTTTCAAGACCTTGTTGAACTGCCCCTTTCTTTTGCTTTGCTGGGGCTTAGCGTTCAGATCCACATCCAAACTTACCTCAGCTCCTAAGAAAGTTTCTGTTCCTGTCAAATCATATTTTTCCTCTTGCCCTTCCTGTTCAACCAAGTCTTGAGTGTCATTAAACAGATGCTGGAGGCATGCTAATTGTTCTGCCCAGTTATGGGTCATTATTTCTTCCCCCACTTTAGTGATGGATTCAGTAATTGCGCATTTCTCTATTCTGTCTGCCAAATCCCTGCCTAACGGCTGGGCTTCTTCTAACCTCTTCTTTCTGTCAGCCCATTTCTCTATGTTTTCTTTCACTTGTTGATCCTGCCTTCGTTCCCCTTGGTATATTTCTGTCATGATAACTTCCATGTACTCCCACAACTTTTTATTAGTACGGGCTACGTCTATTCCCTTTGTAGCATCACGGTAACTCCCGGGGAGATCTTCACTTAACCTACATTGTCTCCTGTTATAATCATAATCTTCAACCAGAGTTCTAGCTACTTGTTTAAATTCCACAGGCCTTAGTATTCCCAGCATGTTCTTAACATTGTCTCCTATCCTTTCCTTATATATATCGTTTGCTATGGTCTTCAGCTCCTTTCGCTGTTCCTCACCTATCTGGGTGGTCCTTGTTAAACCTACATCAGTGACATCTGCACCATACTTCTTGGGGTACTCGCCCTCTTCCACGGCTCTAGCTATTATAGCCGGGGCCGAGGCCCCCAGGAATAATAAGTCATTTGTAATTATTTCAGCTTCCCGTGCTATGTCCTCATAGCGGGGCGCTGGTACGGATGGGTACATACCTCCACTTTCCTTTATCAACATATGTCTATCCATTTGTTCACACTTCTCCTGTATTTCCTTATTGTCTAACTCCCTCGCCTTCTGATTTGCAGACCACTTCTGCTGCTTTCTCTCATTTTTATTCTGTGCATTCTTCCTCCTAATAGCCTCAAACTGAGCCGGACGGACTCTTCGTTTTGCCAGTTCTATTTCTACGGTCGCTATAGCGTCCAAGTCAAATGTTCCATGTTCCATCCACTTGTGTTGAAGCAACTCTTTTGTGTATTCTACCCGTTGTTTTAGGAACAAATTCAAATTCAACCCATATTTGATCAGCATTTCAAATGCCGGAGTTCCCTCGAGAGGGGCATAGTGTGGCTTCGCTATTCCCCTCCCGACCAACAAGGACGTCCTTAGTTCAGTATGTGGATGATATATTGATCAGTGCAGTGTCACGGGAAGGGTGCAGAGAAGCAACTGTTTTGGTGTTGTCCCATTTGGCTAAGCATAATCATAAAGTGTCCCTGGCAAAGATGCAGTATGTACAACAAAAGGTTGACTACTTGGGCTATGTTTTGTCAAAAGAGGGAAGAGCATTGTTAATTGATCGCATATCATTAGTGCAATCTATACTACCTTCAGGAAGAGCTTTAGATTTTAGGTCGCTCGTGCATAATTTGTATTTTAATTGAGCCACGCTCATTTTAATAGGGTTTTCTTCTATTGTTTTACTTTTGTGCCTAAATTGCTGCTAATTTTATAAATTGAGTTCTAAATCTGTTGTTCGCACGACCGTTGTAGAAAGCAGTATACCCAGCCTGAACAAGGGTATTTCTAGGGCTTTGTTTTCATTTTAGGCACGTAGCGTTGCTCTGGACTACAACTCCCATCATCCTTGTAGTCCAGTGCATGCTCTTATAGACACATACCCCGGCTCACCACGGGAACTAGGAACTAGCCTATCCACCGTGCTCCTGGAGTAAGTGCTCCATTCTTGTCCCTTCTTCTCATTTATTGCGACATGGGGGTTAAAGAAGCTCTGGAGGCCATACAACAAGCCAGAGATCGTATGGACGCTCTGAGCACGGAGTGGGCGTCCAGGACTAAAACCAGTCCCATGCGCCAGACATCTAATAACGGGGTATACATCCCACGTTTATGTCAGTCACCCCCTATACCCGTAAAGATGGGATTGAACAGTTTTAGTTCAGACCATATCAAACCCATCCAGAACCCCCCTGTCCCTTTGCACACCATAACCCCCCAAGACTCTTCAGTACAGGACCCAGCCACTCATGCAACCTCGTCCAACTTGCCTAATCCTACCATTAATAAAAAGGATCAACCATGTGTGAATCTCCCCAATACAAGCACTTGTTCTCTTAAATGCATGCTGCTTAATATGAGATCCCTCGTAAAACATGCGACTCAGGTAGCAGACTTGATCAAAAAACTCTGATCTGAACATCTGCGCCCTCACTGAGACCTGGGGGCATGCCGCAGCAAATCCCATATTGGAATTGGCTTCCCCTGCAGGGTACCATAGCGTTAGATTGGACATGACTTCGAGCAGGGGGCTGCACTTATTATTAAATCGCACTTTAAAACATGGGAATGCAAGATTGACCCCGTGTAGGGGGCAGAACTTCTGAGGGTTAAAGTGTCCATCAATGCCGAAACAACCATGAATGTTGTGTTATTATACAGAGCTCCCTCAACCGATTCCAATTTTGTAGCTTCTTAATAGCTCTCTATTGGCTTTTCTCAAACCAAAAACCAAATTACTTCTAGTGGGTGATTTTAATTTGTGGTTAGAATGTGCTACGGATGTGTCAGCCAAGAATATGTTAACTATCCTCGACTCTCTCGAAATGTCTCAACATATTCGTGTTCCAACTCATATCAAGGGACACACCCTGGATTGGGTTTCGACTCTGAATCTCAGCCTTATTGATCAAGAGGTGCTTGCATGCCCCTGGTCGGATCATTCTTGCATCTATTTTTCAATTCAGATGAACTATTACGAAAAGAGAGTTCCTCCTCTTAAAATTCCAATTTTGTCACGCAACCGTAGGAAGCTAAACCTCACACACATGGCAGAATGGGCTGTCTCTCTTAATGAGCAGATTAGCAGTACGGATAATCTAGACGAAATGTCTCTCACCTTCTCTGAAGCACTGGGTTCTATAACAGCGACCTTAGCACCATTGAAAACCAAATTGGTACCCGCAGAGGTACGCAATTCATGGTTTAGCAAGGAGCTTCAGTTACTTAAATCAAAGAAAATTAAATTGTTACATATCTGGCGAAAAAATAAAAACTGCATAGACCTGGTCGCCTATAAAAAAGCTGCTAAGGCATACAAAACAGCAATCTACTCTGCCAAGAAGGAATCATTTGACACCAGGATTGCAGAGGCTAAGTCTAATAGCCGCGAATTGTTTAAAATCCTAAAAGAACAGGCTCATGTACCTAGTCCTACCCAAGCACCTTCAGTAAAGATGAGGCATGGTGTACTGAGATACAATCCGCCCTATTCAATAAACTGATAAAAATTAGAGAAGGCATTGAGGTTAAGAAACTTAGTCTTTCGACTCAGTTATCAGAGAATAGCCCCCAGACCCCTATCAGTAAACCAGTGGTGCAAGCTGCGTTTTGCTTCCAACCTATTTCGGAGCAAGACTTGTCCAAGATAATTTCCAATCTAAAATCCACAAGTTGTTAAGGGGATCCCTGCTCTTCGATCATAATCAAAGAGTGTTCTCCGGTCCTTATTCCAGCCCTAACCAAGTTCGTCAATGCGTCCCTCATAGCTAATAAAGTCCCGGATAACATAAAAAAAGCATGGATCACTCCATTGCTAAAAAAAAACAACCTTTGTCCTCTCACCGCTTCCAACTACAGGCCTATTACTAACACCCCGTTCCTGTTGAAAATCTTGGATAGGGTGGCCTATAACCAGATTGCTAGCTATCTGGAACAAAAGGAAATTTATCATAAACTTCAATCAGGGTTCCGTTTGAATCACGGAACAGAGACAGCTCTATTGGCACTCAGGTCTCATCTCTCACAGAGAATGGATGGTGGTCATATTTCCCTTCTCATGATATTAGATTTGTCGGCTGCCTTTGACATGGTGGACCACAACATTCTGTCCACCAGGCTAAAACAGAATGCCAATTTCTCTGATGAAGCAGTTAATTGGGTCATATCTTTTTTGAAGAATAGGCTAAATAGAGTGGCCAGCGACATTGCAGAAGCAGAACCGAACATACTTATGTATGGGGTTCCTCAAGGTGCTTGCGTGTCGCCTTGCTTCTATAATATATTTATGATTCCCTTTTTTCAGATGCTCCAGAACGAGGGGATTGTATTTGCAAATTATGCGGATGACACCCAATGTGTCATCCCCATATCTGGCTCCCTTGTTGAAGATGAGGCAAGAATTAACAATATTTATAAGAAAATTCAGGACTGGATGGTACTCAATGGCCTAGCTTTGAATAGCGCAAAGACCGAGCTCCTAATCATTGGCTCAGAGGCCAAACTAGACAAACTAGGGCCTAGCTATAAATCGCTCATTATTGATGACTGCCGCATTGAGGTCATGAGCAAGGTGAAAACCTTAGGCATTTATTTAGACAAAAACCTTAGCATGAATGCCCAAGTGAATAACTTGGTCTCCTCCGGTTCCTATTTTCTCAAATTGCTTCGATGTTTGAGACCTTTCATATCGGAAGCCAACGCAGAAACATTGGCAAGGGCCATAATCAGCTCTAAGATCGACTACTGCTGCAGCCTTCTCATAGGGCTGCCGGTATCTGACATCCACCGGTTGCAAGTCATTCAGAATGGAGCAGTTAGGGTAGTGAAAGACCTAGCAAGAAGAGACCATGTGTCGGAGGTGCGGCGCAGCCTCCACTGGCTGCCGGTCAAGGCCAGAATTATGTTTAGATTGCTTCTTATCACCCAGAAATGCATACATGGAGTTATGCCACTATATCTAAAAGAACTAGTTTCAGTAAAAAACAACATCCGTACCCTTCGTTCTGATGAAACAAACATGTTGGCCAGCCCACGGGTGAAAACCAAAAAATCCAGATATTCAGCCTTCTTCTCAGCAGCTCCCCTTAATAGGAATTCACTGTCTGTTACATTGAGGAATAACACCTCCGTAGAAATCTTTAAAAAAAGGCTTAAAACTACGCTTTTCTCATAGGTCGGATTCGCTTCCTGATTACTCGCCCCACTTATGAACCCTTTTTGTGTCTAACTGGGTTTGTCTCTACTGTTTGTCTCTTTTGTTTTGTGAGTGTTTCGTTTTGAAGCGCCCTTAAGCCCTCGGGTACCTGGTGCGCTATATAAATGTTAAACATAAACATAAACATACCATATCCCAAGACATATAAAGATTTGCGGAAAGTATTGGGAGTACTATCATATTGTAGACATTGGATACCTGAGTTTTCAGTAACAGCAAAACCATTATTGACAGCACTTAAAACAGAAAAAGAGCGTGGACAATGGAAATGGAGCAGGCCTTTTGCACACTGAAAAATGCCCTATGTAACGCACCAGCTCTGGGAACACCTGATTATGGGAAATTGTTTTATTTATTTGTGGATGAGGTAGATGGGTGTTCTGTGTCGGTGTTGACCCAAGAGCAGGGTGGGAGGCAGAGGCCTTGTACTTACTTCTCGACACGGTTAGATGCAGTTGCTCGCGGACTACCACCATGTATGAGGGCGGTGGCAGCGGCAGCCCTGGCGCTCAAGCAAAGCGCAGGAATAATTTTAGGGAATGATGTCATTGTTAAAGTACCACATGCTGTAGATGTATTATTAAATAGGACTCAGACCCAACACCTCACGGCTGCCAGATTGACACAGTATGAGATGTACCTATTCAGCAGGAACGTCAAGATCGAACGATGCAATGTGTTAAACCCAGCATCTCTTTGACAAGTGCAAGCAAATGGGGATGAAGTAATGCATGATTGTGTGATCAGGACAGAAGAAAGTACGAAAGGGAGGATTGATTTACAGGACAGGCCTATGGAAGATGGAGAGGGTATATTGTTTTGTGATGGGTCTTGCTATAAATTAGATTCAGGGGGCACGGTGGCAGGTTACGCAGTGACAACAGGTGAAACTATAGTAGACATGGGAAAGATACCAGAGAAATCTGCACAGGCAGCAGAATTGCATGCGGTAATCAAAGCACTAAGACATAGTGAGGGAAAATGTGTGACCATATACACTGATTCAGTTTATGCACATGGGGTGGTAACCAATTTTGGGAGGCTCTGGGCCGAAAGGGGATTTCTAACATCGCAAGGTACAAAGGTAAAACATGCAGCATTAATATGTGAACTCCTGGATGCTTTGACATTACCCACAAGGGTAGCAGTGGTAAAATGCGCAGCCCACCGGAAAGTACTTGATTATGTATCCCAGGGTAACAATTTAGCAGACATGACAGCAAAATATGCAGGAGAACATTGTGTAAATAATGAGCTTGGACCATATATGTGTGAAACTGAAGGAGGGGAATTGGGTGTGGGGGAGCAGGTAGTAAGAATCCAGGAAGATGCAACAGAAGAAGAAAGGAAAACCTGGCACTCGGATGAAAATACAACACAACTGGAGAGTGGGGCATGGGCAAATGTGAACATAAGGAGGTGGATGTTACCAGATGCATACCTCCCTGTTGTAGTAAGCGTGGCACATAGACCAACACATGTAAACTCTAGAACAATGGAAAGTGTGCTAAAGACTGTCTGGGAAAACAAAAGAATTGGTCCCTATTGCAGGCAATGGGCAAAGCAGTGCGAGATCTGTTTAATGTACAATGTTGGAAAGGGTGTGCCGGCCCCAGCAGGACACTGTAAACTGCCCACACAACCCTTTGAAGTGGTGTATATGGATTTTATACATGTGGAACCTGTAAACAAGTTTGCTTATTGCCTGGTAATGAAATGTGGTTATTCAGTATGGGTGGAAGCCTTTCCCCTCTGAGACAACAGTGCTACCTCAACTGCAAAATGCATATTGAAACATTGGGTACCCCTGTACACAATCCCTACCTCTTTATGGTCCGACAATGGGTCACATTTCACGGGGGAGGTGGTGGAGAAGGTATGCAAAGCACTGGGGATTGATCAAAGGTTCCATGCCGTATTCCATCCCCAGTCAGCAGGAATTATTGAGGGTACCAATCAGACATTGAAGAACAAATTGGCAAAGGCATGCGCAGAAACAAGTTTGAAGTGGCCCGATGCCTTGCCATTGGCATTGCTGAGCATGAGAACTGCGCCCAAACGCACCCATGGACTATCCCCATTCGAAATAGTAATGGGCCGGCCACCTAGCATTGGTACTCCTGTAAACCCAAAAAGATTGTCTGAACAAACCTGGCCAGCATTGCAACAATATTGTATTGCATTGACTAACAGGCTTCTTTCTATACATACGCAGGTGAAAAATGCAGCCCCAGTACCACCAATTGGACCAGGCCATGATGTGAAACCCGGGGAATGGGTTGTAATTAAAGCCTTTGACAGAACTAGCGGCCTGCAGCCGCGCTGGAAAGGACCCTACCAGGTGTTGCTGACAACGCAGACAGCACTGAAAGTTGACGGCAAACCACACTGGTACCATGCAAGTCATGTGAAGAAAGCTGCTGCTATAGAACCATTGCAATCAACCGGGGTACAAACAAGCCTGTGGGAATCATCCCAGACCCCTCTCCCAACGGATGTCCTCAGGTACAACCTGAGATCACGGAAAGTATATGTGCCAGGCAATGAGTAAGGACTGTGAATTGAACTTTAATTGTTAGAGAGACACAAACTCTTTTGTCGATCAGAGCAGTGCACAGCCTTGCCGAAGACAACAAGCAGTTGCTTGAAGGGCCTCCGGCGTCCCTCCTGGACAAGGCGCAACGAGGCATGGGACAGATCGGTGAAAGGGCCGCTGGTGTGCCCTATACGTTTAGGGTACAAAGACACTGGAACTTTAAATAGGGTTGGAAACGTAAGCTGTAAGAGTGAGAGGCTGCTCACTAGGGTAGAACGCTAGGCACTAGGACCCAGCCAAGCCACGGAACTTAACCTGCAAGTGTCAGCATAAACTCAGGTAAGGTGGCAGAAGCAATGATAAGTGAGATGGAACTGCAGGATTTAGCTCTGTCTGCCCACCCAAGTGGACGGATGAAGGTGGACAAATACGGGTGTACAACGAAGGAAAAGACTGTTTTATGTATAGCAGGTGTTTTGGTGGTGACATGGCTTGGTGTATTTTTATGGTATCTGGAACACCCTTCAATGTATGAATTTAAGAATATATTTCGTGTGGCGAACTCCCCAAATGATACCAATATTACTTATGTATATAGTAAAGGTAGGCATGAGCATGATGGTCATGTAGATGAAGAGTATAGTAGTAATGCATATATACGCTTAATTAATACAACACAGAAGGCGTTGAATTTGTCGAATTGTTGGATATGTAGTCATGTTCCCCGCCATGCAGGAGATGGAATACCTATGTATGCTTTTGCGGTATCAGAAGTTGACAGTTGTATTTTGCTTTGGATGAGGGTTCTCTCACTAGACAAGTATATGCCAAATACTTCCAGATGCTTTACAATGAAATGGTCAGACATATCAGCAGGTATAGTTCATAAAATGAAACAGGAGGGAGTAACCTACTCTTTAAGAGACCTTCTAGGTCAGGCAAGGGTAGGGAAATTACCTCCACCCCCCTTGATGGTAACCAGAGAGTACTCAAGGAAGAATATTTACTTCAAGGGAATGAAAGGAGAAACTATTTTGGGATGTAGTATAATATACGATCTTTCTAGGTATAGTAGGGGTATAGGTGAGATTGAAGGGTATGCTTATGTTTGTAATAAAAAGGCTTATCTATGGCTTCCCAGGAACTTTTCGGGAACATGTTATTTTGCAAGGATAATACCTGCTGCTATGACTTATACCCCTAAAGAAATGTATGCTAAACACAGGTATAAGAGAGAGACGAGGAAAGGGCTTGACCAATCAGACACTGATCTGGATATATTTATTGACATAGTAAAGGCAATGACACTCCCTGTAGGAATATTCCTGAACTCTCAAGAGGTACGCAGACTAAGTAGGGCAGTGGAGACCATGATTAGTGAAACAGCTGATATACTCACTAATATTACATATGAGATGAAGGCCATACGGTTAGTTGCATTACAGAATAGGTACGTGTTGGATGAGTTGACAGCAGAAAGGGGCGGAGTTTGCACTATGGTGGGTTCCCAATGTTGCATGTATATTCCTGATGCAAGTGAGGGAGTGTTGTCCGGGATATCCAGGTTACATAAGATAGCCGAGACAATCCACTATGAGGAGGGGGTCGGAGATAGTTGGTGGATGAAGTTACTGAAAGATCTTGGCTGGAAGTTGCTAACCCCAATACTGGTAGTGATAGGCTTAGTCCTGGTTTGCTGCCTATGCATACAATGTTCTCCAATGCTTATTAGAGGTTGTATGGATTGCTGTAGCAGGACAGCCCGCAAGGTACAGGATACCCCCTCTCATCAGGAAAAGGAGCATTTGCGGATAATGTGGTTGAAGGAAATGGAGGATTTGAATAAGATTGACATATAATCTTGCTCAACATGAGCAAAAGGGGCAAATTGTGGATACAAAAATTAGTAAGTCCATGCACATGTTGTAGCAAGATGAATCCTGTGGAGCCCCAGAATAGAGAGGTTAGGTGCGACTAGGCAGTGTTGCAAAATTTGTTTTCTTGTTAACAGATGTCAAATTCCAAGAAGAAGGGAAGGGCAGAGGGTGGTAAAGGCCTGGCATGACAGATACAAGATAGTCATGAACAGCAGAAGTGGATTCTCTGAAGAGGGCCCCTGAGATGCCGAGAAGGGCGTAATGACTGTGCAGTTTTAGGCTTATCAGCACACCCCAGGAGTGTGTTTACGAGGAACTCTTCTGCACGAAGGAGGGATGGGGGGAAGGAAGATTACATGACTAACTGCTATGCTTATGTAAACTCCTTCTTTGTGCACGTGCTAGAGATTGGAACCAATGATATTTGAAAATGTATATAAACCCTGCAGACCTAATGCTTATCAGCTCACTTCCTCGTTCTCTCAAGGACGCTGAAGTCATGCCCTTCCACGGAAGATTGACAAATAAACCTTTGTGACTTGACCAGCTGTCTGAGTCTTTTTGGAGTTGGGTCCCTTTTGACAGAAGTGGGGTGAGCGAAAGTGTACCCCCACTGTGGGTGCCCCTACAAATCTGTGTTGTGATCCCTCTATACAAACTTACATTTAAGAACTAGTGTTGGCAAATACAATAGTGCCCCCAAGTAAGGTAGACAAACTGAATCCTTTGTGACAAGTCCATTGTTATGGAGTCATGGACTAATGCACCTCCCCTATTACATCTTCCTTTCAGATCCTTGCTGCAAGGCACATCCCTCCAATTACTGGAACCAGATCTAATGCATTACTGTAACGCTCCGAACCTTGAGAGGGCATCAGCTTTTCTGTTCTAATACCCTGATTTAAAGGTTATTAATTAGTGAAGAACAACAAACACCTCTGCTATGTAGGTGACAAGGCATTGTCTGAGTGTTAGAAAAGTACATTTCAGATATTGGTAAATACAGTCAATGGGCTTCATTGTAAGTTTGGGGATCTGGAAATAAGGTTGCCAGTAGCAACGTACCAGCACCCTTTCCGGACCGCCAAACTAAAACAATGATTGTAGGGGCCATGGATCTCTTGGAAGGCCTGACCTGCCAGTTTTTCAGGCCCCTACCGGCATGGTTGTCACTGAAGCACTAGCACTGTCAGCAACGTCCCCATTCCCGTACCCACAGAAATGGGGATTTACTGTTTGCTCCACCTGCCATAATATCCCAGTGACACCGGGAAGTCAGGTGGTGGAAATGGTGTTACAGGGTTGCCGGTAACCCACCGCCTACTGCAGGGTTTTACAGGCAACCCCGTTATAAAGGCCACTGTATACCACACTGCCATCAGGTAGTGCCTCGACTCTTTAGAGCCTGCCGTATGACAAGAAGTTCCTTCTCTGTAATTGTAAAGTTTGGCTCTGCCTCACATAACTTGAGCGAATAAATGGCCCCCACAGGGAGCTGTCCAATAATTCTTTGCCACTGTGAGAGCACCACACCCAGGGCCAAGCGCCCAAGGCAGATGGAAAATTGCAGACTTGTATTGACTATTGTGAGACTAACAGCCTTTCATTAAAATTATCTCATAAACCCAGATTAAATGTTATATTTTGTTATTTGGTTGTTGTAAAGCTCTTGAACCTGAAGGCATTCATGTCAATAGCCCAGAAATATTGTAAAGGATGTCTACAAGAAAAAAGTCTTGAGTGATTTCTTGAACTGTAAGAGCAAAGAGCTAGCGCAAAGGCATTATGACAGGGAATTCCATATATCAGTGCCCCCTGCACGTCAAGGTCTTTTCACACTGCTGTCTCCAGTTTCAATCTAGGGGGAGTGGTGAGATTGAGACAGGAAGAGTGCAGCATTCTTGCATGCTTTTGAACATCAATTACAGAAGCTAAGTTCTGAGGGACCAAGTTGTGGAGACATTTGAAAACTAAAGTGGCTAATTTTAATTTAATTTGGCTTGAAGGAGATCCAGTGTAAGTAATAAAACACTGGCGAGATATATTTCCTGGTAGGGGTACGATTAGAATTTCTTCACACACAATTTTGCACAGTTTATAACGGTTGGGTTAAATACTTTGGGAGAACTCATGCACTTCGAATTGCCACAAGGAAGTTTGGATAGAATAATGGTTTTGATAATAATGCTGGCATGGTTGACCGAAAGGTAAAGAGTTGGGTTAAGCAATTGGAGCTGGTGATCACATCATTGGCCTGCCTACACATCTAGAGTGATGAATCAAATAGCACCTGTGACTTTCTGGAGGGAAGGTTCTCCTATGTGGCCAGGGAAAGAAGCTACCTAACTCTGACCCTGGGGTGGCTATCTGCGGGAGGACCACATAGGCAAAGACCAAATCCAGAGAGGTGGGGAACCCATAGTGTGAAATAACCAGAAAACCTTAAAACCTCATGATGCTCATACACCTACACAACATACATGCATGGCCTATTGCAACATAGACAAAGGAATCTCAGGATTTCTCAGCCAAATACCTTGTTTGCTTTCCCCTCCCCATGTAAGTACTGAGACAATGAAGAGAGGCAGAGTAATGAAGATGACTAGAGACGGGAAGCAAACGTGGCGCTATAGTTTTTCCAACTTTCAACTTCACTGGAAAGTTTAAAAGTGACACAACTGATGGCAATGTGGAAGCATGGCAGAGTAGAAGGCTGTCAATAATCTGTGAGAGTGTCAAAAAGGACGCGAGAAAGCAGAAGAGTGTGAACTGCAGCACAGAGGTGAAGACAGATGGCGTGAGGAGAAGCCATGGTGAAAGCAGCCAGCTGCCTGCCAGCCGGGAGCAACAGAAGCTGCCTGGAGCCAGACAGAGCGAAGGCAGACCAGCTAACCAGGCGAACGCCAAATTAGCGAACCGAACGAGAAACCACAGGAAAGCCGCAAACACTGCAGGAGATGCCGGGTAAGCCCACGGAGACGGAATGGGATACCGGGCAGCTGAGAGTGGACGTTGGGTCGCATAGAGAATGTAAGAGGAACTCATTGAAATTAACAAACAAACTGATGTAAATGAGAGTATTATGAAAAGAGGGTCAGGGAACCAATATTCAGAAGGAGAGGATAACGTGTATATGAACATTGGTGAAATCAAAACGAAAGTACAACTCTTAACAAAAGGAACTGATACAAAAAGTGGCAAGGTTGAAAAGGGCTCAGAGACACAGCCCTTAAACAGAGAAGACAAAGTGAATCTTGGAAAGCGGTCATAACCCAACGGTGGAAACCTTTTGTGAACTGAATACAAGAAAGAGTAAATAAATAAGGAGAATGCTCATACTCAAGAGCGACATATAAGGAGCAAAGTGATACCCTGGAAGGAGAGTAAACCAGGGATGAGAAATAAAAAGACATCCTGGCAAGAGAGTGAACTAGGAATAGAGAGTGAATTGAAATCCAGCAGTGAGTAAACCAGGAGTAAGGAGTGAAACCGTATCCTGGCAGGAAAGTAAACCATGAATAAGACGTGAGGTGACACCCTGTCAGAATAATAGACCAGAGCAAGAAGTGAAGTGACATCCTGGCCAAAGGGTAAACCAGGAGCAAGATGTTGAGTGACATTCTGGCCAAAGAGTAAACCAGGAGTGAGAAGCAAAGTAACATCCTAGATAAAGAGTATGCCAGGAGAGAGACAAGAAGGGGAGATAAGAAACAAAGTGACATACTGGCAAGGGGGTAAAAAGGAGTGAGAAAAGAAGTGACATCCTGGCAAAGGAATAAACCAGGATTGAGGAGAGAAGTTCAGTGGTATCCCGGCAAGGGAACAAACCAGGAGAGAAGAGGCATGAAAATGACTTGAAGTTGCGAACCCAACTGGGAAGACCTAAACTCATTTCAAAGGCTGAAAGGAAAGTCATAGAGACCCTAATGAATAAGAATATCAGAGGTTGAAAAGATGAATGAGTGAGAGAGAGACTGAACAGATAAGGAAATTGTTATGCTTAAACTACGATGTGTCCCAAGTATACACAGGGAAGGAACATAAGACCACTTACCTGGGCTTGAGATATGAAAGAGACTGGAGTCGGAAGTAGCCTGGAGTTCCTGAGAGCTCCGTGTAGTCCCTTGAAGAGAGTAGGAATTCCCCTGAGTACCCCTCGACGAGCCGGTTCTAGACTTGCCCGTCGAGAAGTTCTGAGGGAAATCCTCGTGGGGAATAAAACCCTTGGCTGGCTGCTTGTGTACGTTGTCTTCCTGAGTTGACCAGGCGTGGAAGGCTGGTCTACTTATTCTTCGGTCTGGTTAAAGATTTGGCCTCAGAACTGAACTGTAGCAAGTAGATAAGAAAACAAATAAAATTAATCTTGTTAAGCCTGCCGGAGTAGAAAGAATCCTA
The DNA here is from genome assembly GCF_040938575.1 of Ambystoma mexicanum. Taxonomy (NCBI): domain Eukaryota; kingdom Metazoa; phylum Chordata; class Amphibia; order Caudata; family Ambystomatidae; genus Ambystoma; species Ambystoma mexicanum. The sequence goes on along the minus strand of NC_090929.1, from coordinate 1,061,842,537 downwards.
AGCTAAGACTCTTAGGTCTTGCCATGCGTGAGCACGAAGAATGCCGAGTGATAAGGAATCGCCCTTGGGTTTGGCAGAAGGTAAAATTGTACTGAAGAAACAGAAGAGAGAGAGAGGATAAGTAGTAGAAAATTAGACTCAACTCTAAGATGGGAGTATTAGCATAGGCCAAGGAGAAGCCTACTCTTTTACTTTCAAGCCTTTTTGAGCCAGCCTGGAAGGATGAGAAGGTTTGCCTGAGAAGTTCCAGAGAAGAGATCTAGCTGCAATGAAAGATTCTCTGTAAATAGCGGGCCTCTGACAACCGTGAGATTGCCGAGAGAATAGATAGATGAGAGTTAATTACCTAGAGGTTCCCTGGAGGTGAGCGCAAACTGTGCTTTCAAAGCACGGGGCTTACTCACGCACTGACGTAGTTTGCCCAGATTTGGCTTCGGGAATGAACATAAAAGGTACCCAAACGATTCCTATGAAGTAAGAAAGGAACTTGTGTGTAAGGCGCAAGAAGTGAATAGAGGGATGTTTCGCAGTCCTAACAAGACGAATTTACGAAGCGTCTGCTGGCTCCTACGAGAGTAGCAATGCGTCTTCCTCCTGGAGTTGCCGGGCAATAAGAGAGTAAACAGGAAGTGATGACAGAGGTTTGTGAAGCTTCCTGGGAATGAACCACTATCCTGTGTACTATGATCGGGTTAGGTGCCGAGGCGGCGGCCATCTTGGAATCAGGAACAACTAGGCTGCACCGTAGGTTATTTCTAAGTGCAGAAGCGACGGCCATGTTGGAAGTAGGCCGAAATGTGAAATTCGTATTGGTGATCATCACAAAAATTGCATACATATAAAAAGAGAATACGAGGGACGATTCATGTACTAGGAGTAAAACCAAATTGATAGCAAGTATAAGTAAACCAAAAGAATTAAAAGACAAGATTAATTATCCTGATGTTGAAGTGTTGAGTGCTGAGAGTGAATGTTATAAAGGCTAGGAAGTATATTTTCATAAACCTATGAAACTGTAAAGAAGTAAGGAACTTCACGGGACAAAACACTTTCCCATGAACATTGTAAAGAACCATAACCGTAAAGGATATACAAAGGAAGAACCATGCACTTTTTTAATATGGTCTAATATTAAGGAAAAAACATTTCTAAACTGCCAGGACTCCAGGGGAAGGTTGGCCCCTTTTTCCTGGTGGAAGCTTTATTACTTTTCTTTTCTGGATCTTAAGATTTTATGTTAAGAACTTTTGAAACACGCTACAACTATATAGCTTACCAGAACCTCCCTGTGCACATTGTATTAAATTTAGAGTGTAAGGGTCAGATTAGGATTGTGGACACAGGACAGAGGTCGCTCTTTTGTTTAAAATCCTGACACAGACATTACCTAGTTTTGTTGAGGCAGGGAAACCCCTCATAGATTTAGGGTTAAATGGGTTTTTCCCAACCCTTCCTATTATTTTCTTATAAATAAAATATAAAGTGTATCTAAACCGACTACTGTGTCCAAGACTTACTCTTGATCCCTTACACACCCAAAAGGTCTTATCTTAATTGATTGATGATCAACCTTTACCTCTACCCTCCAAAGTTAAGGGGGGACTGGTTTCGGTTTAATTTTGCTTGAAACGTGGATTCTCAATAATTCTGTTTTGCTGTAATGGTGGTTGAGCCAGCTGGAATTCATCCAGTTCTGAATGCTATCAAAAATTGATTTGAGGAGAATTTTGTCAAGATCGGATTAGCCATAGCTTGAAATATAATGGTGAGTCATCAGCTTAACAGAGATTGGAATACATCGTGAAAAGGTTTAACATAGATATATATGGAAGAGAAGTAGGAAGAAATCAGAACCCTGGGGACATGAATGTCAATGGGAAGAGGTAGCATGGACAGATTTGCCAAAATCACACAGTAAAATCTATCTGATAGAATAGAACAAAACCATTGGATTGCTTCTGTTGACATCCTATTCACCGAAAGAAAGCCTATACAAGATTATGCACCTCATTATAAGTATGCCGGTCCGGTAACAACGGTGCCGGTAAACTACCGGCACCGTTGTTACCAGACCGACATACTCCGAGTTCTGCGAACGGGTGCCTTTCAGCCTGCTATGTCTGACCTCGCGGGCGGAACGGCACCCGCTTGCAGACCTTGATGGTAGCACCGACATCATTCATAATTGTGTCGTTGCTACCGTCCTCCCCATTCCAATTTAGTCCAATGGGACTCAAATGTGAATGGGGAGGAATTTTTTCTGGCACCCGGCAATGGGGAATTACCTGTACCGCCAGGGCTGTAATGCCCTGGTAAGTGCCCATTGCCGGGCGCCAGAACACAAATGACTCTGGCAGGGTCATAATGAGGCCCTATGTCTTGGTTGACGGTGTCAAAAGCTGCAGAAAGTGCAGGCAAGACCAACAGTGAAATGGAATGTGGATCTGAATTCCACAAAAGTGATCTCTGATATCAGTCAGGGCTGTTTCCATAATATGGGTTAGACAGAGCCCAGATTGACGCATCCCCAGGAGTGAGTGCGTCTCTGCAAAAATCTGGAACTGCAGTAGTAGAAACCTTCTCCAAAGATTTTGTAAAAAGGGAAGATTAGAGAAAAACCTGTACTTACTGATAGTATTGTGGTCATGGCTGGGCTTCGTCAATAATGGTTTGATACAAACCTGTCGAAGACTTTTAGGGAAAACTCCAATTTCAGGAGATTTGTTTCTTTAAGCCGTAGTGGGGAGTGCCAATTCCTGAATACAATTATTAACAATGTTAGAGGGGTGTTAAAAGATTAATTCTCAGCAATAATTCTCTTGCAGGCAGCCATCCTCGCAACAAACCCACTTCTTGTGTGAGGGAGAGAGACATCAGCCGGCTCTAGTAGTAAATTAATTTGTTCACTACTCTTCCCAGTCAAAAAAGGAACATCTCACACTGTAATACATACATCATGGGTTTTTATACCATGGCAAACAGATCGTGCAACAATGTATGCTCATGTGGACTTTAAATGTTAACACATTCTTATTGGTCATTTTACTAAAAGGTAAAAGTAGCAGGTATGTCCCTATTGGATAAAAAACTGTTCCTGATCGAAATGACTTGCTATATCCCAAATTTACTAAACCACATGACTCCTTTTGCAAATTAGCATCACTAGGTAGTTTCCCAAATTTCACTTGTCCATGTCTCGGGAGGATAGCTCAGGGGCAACGTGCTCGCCTTGACACGGAGCACCACAGGTTCAATCCCCGGGTTTGCACATAGAAACTTCTGGGTATTAAGCACGTTAAAAATAATCATATAATATGATATATTTTGCAATTTTTACACTGAACAAAACAAGTTTATGAGAATGCTGCATTTGTTCCAGACTTCTTAGCACATTTTGTTCACAGTCATCGTGCCCTGCTTATCTAACTTTGACTGTATGCCAGATTCACTTGAAAAGGCAGCACAGTGGACATACTGTATAATCTCTGATTTAATGCTAATATCACCTCATACTTGTGTCTCTTCAAATACACTCCCATTTCTGCACATGACACTTCATTTCTGTGTTCTCAGTTTTTCTAAGCATGTTGTGGGATTCTGAGATTTGCAGCTGTTTGAACTGAGTATCTGTTAAGACAGATTTCTGAACTCTGTCCTGGAGGGGCAGAGGTTCAGAAGGCCAGCCTAGTTTCTTGGAACAGGGTAACCTCTGGACAAGCCAGACCAATCAGGGTAGCGATCGCGGCGGTCAAGACTAGGTCTCAAGAGGGGTGAGGGTGACTGAAAGCCCGCAATGAGCACACAAAGCAAGGACACTTACAAATTACTCCAAGCAGGTGTTATATCAAAATATATACACATTTATTACAAGGCCTTTGTAACATTGACCGTAGCGAGAAATCACAATAAAACTCAAGTAAACCAACACATACCAAACCAATACAATATATATACAAATACAAACGAGTCTAACGAGTTAGACGCACGAAATGTGTAGACCACCTAGATGGGGAGGAAAACAGGCAGTGTGAATAATAATTAGACCCAGTCCGCCTTCAGAGGAACCTAACTAAAAGGAAGTCCAAGCCCTACGAAGAGTGGAGACTTGTGCTCAAAAGTACCTGCACACGCTGGTGCCAACGGGCAAAAAGGGGAGTCTCTTCGAGGGAATCAGGCAGTTTAGTTCGGTGAACAAATGAAGATGAACAGGGCTCCGCGATTTAATGCTAATATCACCCCATACTTGTGTCTGTTCAAATACACTCCCATTTCTGCACATGACACTTCATTTCTGTGTTCTCAGTTTTTCTAAGCATGTTGTGGGATTCTGAGATTTGCAGCTGTTTGAACTGAGTATCCATTTTTAAAGAATGGATTACTTGCTAATGTACTATCTCTTATGTCAGGGAGCTATATGCTGTATTTATTTCAGCACTACACATTGCAGATATATTATTCATAATATATCTCTGTAATATCTATTGAGTATGTGTAATATCATCCATATCTAAATATAGTTTGGCCTATTGTCTGTGTTATGTATGTTTGTACGAAATGTAAGCATACCTTTTATATCCTATGTGACCCTATTTTTAATATACTTTGTCTTGAAAAAGGGCAGCTTAACTACCTATACAGACAATCCTGATTTTTACAATATTGACCAGCAGAGAGGAGCATTGGCCCTATCTACCATAATTATCTGCCTACCATAGGAGGGGGGTTATGGACCTTCTCTACACCCCCCTCTAGTCGATATATTCAACCACTACTTAACCTCATGCCTAGTGTTTATCCTCCCCTGTATGCAGTATACCTCTGCATCCCTATCTCAGTCACCCCCTCAACCCAATGGTCTATCACAACATGGGAGGTATTGTCAAAGGCACTTCTAAAGAACCAATAGTGTCTCTAATCATATTGTATTTTCATAACCAAATGTATATGTACCCTCTTTTGTCAAAGGTGTTGCTTTTATTGCCCTCTTTTACTCTTTGTGTATAAATATGCATCCTCAGTCAATAACATTGTTTCCTCCCATCTCATTCCCACCCCTGTTGCCCAATTAAATGTTATTTTACATGCACAACAAGTGATTTCTGCCACTAGGAGAATCGGGAGGAATTGTTCAAACGACATTTGTTATTCCTTGAGGGGACACCCAACCCATTTTTTACTGTTCATTAAACATGTTCATGTGTTTACATTTTCTCTTTTCTCCCACCCCGCAATATTTCCTTTTGTCCCTTTCTTATTCGCCAGCCACTTAAAGTTAATTTCATGGCCAGCATCTTATTAGTCTTCCATCTGCACATCTTCCACCCTATTCTTTGTTCTTCTTTTATTACAAGTACACTGAACTTTCATTAGTCCATTTATTATTTATTTTTTCTTTTGGTTGCTTTGCAGCAAGTTCAGGGGCCCCTTAGATGATAGGCCATGCTTTAGGAAGCATAATTACTTTCCAATAAAATAGTCAGTCGAAGGGACATTAGATGTTCTGGGGGACACATGGATGGGGGGAGTCCATAAAGAGGATTGTTTCTTCTTTTTTCCCTTTTAAATCAAATAGCAAACAGGCATCTATCGAGCTCCACTTAAAACCGTTTTCATGACAATGAGGGCTTTTCTCCCTGCTTGTAGGTTTGGTTGCTGAGATCACTCAGAGTGCAGGCGCTCCCTGTCCATCTGAAATATAAAAGACTGGGTGAGTTTCTTGAAAAATAAGTGCATTTTGTCATCAGTACTTCCTCTTAAAATGTAAACATTACTACTTCAGTACTTCTTTCTCTTTAAAGAACTCCTACCTCCTAAAACATGTGCTACTAAATTTCATCTTCTTCAATATAATTGAATAGCTGCTTTTTCTCCCTTTCAGCTATACCTTAGTGTCATCTATTTTCATCTCTGTTTATAACTGGGTGTGCCAGTGATGTGGGACCAAAAAGCACACAGACATGCATGTTTTTACCCTTCCTTGCCCCACCTTTTCATAGATTTACACATCATTGTATCTTTGTTAGTGCCATGCTAAACTCAACCATCATCCCCAAACTCCTCTCAAGTGAAAAAGGAAAAATGTCTCCTCAATTTTTGATAGAGCTTTATACACATGGTTGTGTCATTGTTCACACCACTGGGGTTACATTATCCCCATCTTTATAATAAAAAATAATAAAAGAAAAAATAGACAACATGACAAATCCAACTAAATATTTTAAAAAGGGTTTTCTTCTTTAGCCGCTCTTCTTTCTTCTTAGAGCATCCATGGATAAAATTGTCCTTTGCTTCCTGCAGAAACCAAACAAAGCCAAAGTCAAGATAAGCTAACAAAAACCTATTCCTCTAAATCAGGCCTTTCTTTCTCATTTTGCTCAGAGGGACTGGCCTTGTCGCTTATGTTTTTCACTAACATGATGATGCTGAGGTAATTTCCTTCCTTATAATCATGGCCAGGTAGGCCTCAAGTTTTTTTTTTGTTACTTCTTTTAAGTAGAAATGATTGTGCACTTTAATTATTATTTCCTTTCTTTGCTGTGTTTATTCTGTTGACAAACAATTAATACTTTTGTTGCCCTTCCTACCCTTACCCATGACGCTGGGAATAAGCGCTTGCCCTATTAAATGCAGGCAAGTGTGGCATATATGATAATGTTTGCCTATCACTAAATTTTTATCACCTCACATTTTCTTTTTTGTTCTTTTACAAAAACATAACATACATATTTAAACATGCATATTTTTCCAGCACTTTACATTGACAAACTCATAAAAAGTTTACTCTACCTTCTTATATTCAGGTATCTTCTTTGCTTTCTTCACTTAAATATGGTCATACTTATATACATATACTATCTTTTGCCTACACCTGCTACCCTTTTCTTGGGAAAACATGCTATCAGTTTAAAACCACTGAATCCCTCACTACCTTTCACTTGTACTGACCTGGGTCCTCGTTCTACTAACAATGCTCAATTAGGATATTCACACACATTTTATGTTCACTGGTAACTACCTTTTCTCTCCCATTTATTCATCCACTAGTACTTACCTATTTTCATAATATTTCTTCCAATTGTACCACTCCACTCCACTAAGGCCATATAGACATTCCTCCTGTGCCCCAAAAAGAACACCCTTTCATCTGTAACATTTAATCAACATTTTTACATAACCACATATATACATAAAATAATGTTCTTGTTACTCAATCTCATATGTTGTTTTCTGCACTGGCAGAAGTTCTCTCATGATGACAAGTCAGTCTCAACTGTCAAACCTCGCATGGCCTTTGATTCTTTTCTTTATAATATCAAATATAACACAATAATCAATTTGAGCAGGCATCATCAATTGCTGCTTATCATCCTAGAATCAGAATATTTTATTCACACCTTTTCCCATAAACATTATGCAATTATGTTATTTTAGCTCCTTCATCTTTTGGTTAGACACTTCTAATAAGCACTTTTATTTAAATGTTTTACTATCATTTTTTATTTAGTATTCTAGACACAACACAAACTTTCATACTAACATATTATAACCCCATACACATGTGCACTTTTATATGGGTCACCTAAGCATGTCTTCCTTTACTGTTCTTCAATAAATGTAACTCTTCTCTTTATATTACTCCCTCTGGGAGTTTGATACATGCTCTTCTTATTGGCTGGTCTTTAGCAATCCTTAATAATAGATATGGAGCTATAGCGTGTGACCTTTCTGTCATGCACAGGCCCGTGAATTCGAGTAATCCGCCTCTCTTCCTTTTTTATAATCCCCAAATAATCCTGTTACTCTTTATATATCTTATTTATATACAGCATAACACAACGACAATTACTTTTTCTTGAAAATGCTACAAATATATTACAACAATGATATGCACTTATGTTCTCTTATGTTGCATTTTAGCAGGAAATACTATTTCTGTTACTTTAAGTTAATGTTATGCGTGCTTCGAGAATGCTATCTAATATTGTGAGGGGTATATACATGTTCAGTGTGAGCGTGAATGTGTGTGTATGTTGTTCCCCCCTCTTTATAACCATTGGCAAAACTATAACCTAATTATCCCTAGGTTTTTCCAAATCTCGTGCATAATGCCTTCTCTTTCCGTATCTCCAAATTCCCCTTCTCTTCACTCCTTCTAATAAGTCAATCATCATACATACTAGTGATCCATAACATGCTCAATACTTGTACCAAACCCTCCTTGTTTCTATTTGCAATCCATAACTGCTGAATAAACTTTAATTAAACAAGCCTTTGTTTATCAATCTAAGCTATCTGCATTCTTCATCAAGAGCCATCACTGTCCTTCATTTCTAGACTCTTATTTGAGCAACTCCTAGCCTGTTTGCACCCATTGGTCATTTTATCTCATCCATAAATAGGCTTTATCTAAATATAAACCCTCTGATTGATCGTAATCAATTCTCTATTTTTGCAAACCGTACTAATCAGGGTGTCCGCTCCATAAAAATACTTTTTGGGCCCAATGGCACACTCCTTTATATTTCCAGGCCTTACAATACTAATGTGACTTCTTGTGTATTCACATAATTAATCCCTAAAAATAGTGCAGGTTATCCCCTAGTTACTTACTGAAATCTCTCAATATATCCGTTAATTTGTTACAGAAAATGTAATAATGTTATAATGAATATAACTTCAGTCTTGGTGCTAGTGAGAATGTGTCCTTTCATTATAATTACTTCTTCATTCTAAATACAAATATTGGGGTCAAAGCATGCGCGTTTAATAGCGCTACTGCAAAAAGTGCTTATAATCTTATTCATTCCCGCTGTTCCCGCATAAACATTTGCTGTGCCTAATCTAGTGTCACTTGTTATTACTCTTGTTATTACATTAATCGTCTTTGTTATGCAAATTGCATTCACAATTATATTTTTATTCTCAGTGCATGCCTTGCATATTTTGTTGCTTCTGTGCTGTGTGGTGGGAGAGATTCTGTCCTCCCTCTTGGAGATTGTCAATTTGTTGTGGCGTTGGTGCATATGCTTGAGTTTGCATATGATCTTGGGCATAATACCCTTATTACTCTGTATTGTATTGTGGTGCATATCCCATCTCGCCTCTTTCTGTCTTTAGTTACTAATATTCTCACTTTTCTGGTTATTGGCAACACATTTCTGTGCCTTCATTGCAATATCTGTCTTACTTTTGCTCTCCCATACCTGTTCCACTTATTACCACCATTTATCTCTCTCCTCCTTCACTCACTTTCCCATTTCCCTCTTCTGACATAGTTCTTGCCTTCTCCTTGTTACAAATTCTATGAAAATAAACTGTGTGCATCTACTCTTCCTTTTGGTAGTGTACTGAAACTTCTTAGAGATATGGTGTTGCAATCATTTCTATGCTGCTTATCACACAGATATATTGGAAAAGCATTGGGCAAGTCACCTTACCTTTTTCCAAATTACTTTTCAATAATATGCCTAAGCTTTAAAAATGGTTTCTTTCTATTGCATCTCTCTCTCATCTATGCGATTGCCCCATGCATGCTTACAGTGTATGACCTTTAAAGAAGCCCCATCTATTACTAATAAAATTACCTATACAGCTTAAAATGAGGTTAGAAAAAGCCCTGGTGTGCGCTAATATCATTTCTTATGATAAGGTCCTTCAAAAATAAAGTATCTGGCATAAATCCAAAATAGATAATCAAAAGTTAAGATGGGAAGTGGCGTGTGTAATAAAATAAAAGTGATCTAATGGGACCAATCTGATCCATAGATGGGTAATGGTTGGGGACAAATACTAGTGTAAAACAGTGGGCTCTGAATATGGTTAGTCATGCATGATTTATTTTTTAGCCAACACAAAAAATAGTCCACATAAAATATAGGCCCCATCAAATCAAAACCACGGTCTTATCCATCCCACAATCCCATATATTCCAATCAAGTGCACATCACTTCAACATAACATGCAACAAATATTAAACAATCAAGCAGAGTGCCTCGACTGAGTGCTGTTTGTCGCAGGAGTTGTGAGAGCTGTGTTTCCTTCGTTCCCACAGACATGCTTCAGGACTTTGGTCTTTGGATTGTTTAATCACCAGTGATGAAGTGAAGCCCCGCCGACTCCATTCCCGAAAACAGCATTTAGTCTGTGGGCGCGCACATCTGTGTGTGCGCATCAAGCAGAGTGCCTTGACAGAGGGCTGTTTGCCCAGGTGTTGTGAGAGCTGCTTTCCCGCTGACTTGCTTCTGGACTTTGGTCTTTGAATTGTTTAGTCACCAAGGTGAAAGCATTGTACTTGGAGATGTGTATGACCATAGTAGCATCTCGATATACCTTAGTATAAATTCTAAAATCCGTTTTTTGTTGAACTGTAGTGATAAAGGTAAACCCCGCCCACTCCAATCCCGGAAACAGCATTTAATCTGTGGGTGCAAGCATCTACATGCACGCATCGAGCAGAGTGCCTCGACTGAGTAATGTTTGCTGAGAGTGGGAGTGAGGGGTGGCCTTCCTTGTAAGGCTCTGGGGCGCTATTTCATGGCAGCACCTCTTTTTTGTTAAGGCTTATACACTTTGTAGTGCCTGCTAGACAGAAGCCACTTGTGTACAAATTGTGGTAAGTGAAAAACAACCCGTCGGGGAGGAGCAGGTGTATTGCGGTTAGTTTCCGCATCTACATGTTTACCCTTACGGTGCTTCTGCACTGTACTAAGGCTCTGCTTAAATATTGTCATCCTAAATTGAATGAATGTGGAGGAGACTGAGTGTGCTCTGATGGTGCGGGGGAGACACCTAAACCATGTGCTTTGTTCCTAGAAATACTTAAAGGAGTGTAGTGGTTGGCGGTACGTCTGGTTTATTACATAACTGTCTTCCTCTTTGGCAATGAGGAAAAAAATCATGTCCTTGAGAAAAGACATTTTAGCAGCCCCTTTGGTCTTTACTCACAGAAGAGATAGCATAACAAGGGCAATTATGTTGCCCCTACCTCCATCTCCTCAAAAGGAGCGTGAGGAGAGGAGTTGTGGTCTAGCCATTAGACCTGAAATATCTGTTGCAGAGATTTTGAATCTGGAAAGTGAGGATCACCCCCAATCTCTCTATGTGGAGGATAATGATGCAGATTCTTTGGGAAATCCTAATGAAGCTGTGTGTCCTCTAATCAACTCAAGCAGCTTGAAGGGGGTGACTTGGAGCGCTCCTTCCTAGACACTCACCCTATTTTTCTTTCTGGGGAAATTACTTTATTTGTATAATCTCAACATCTGGAACGGGAGGGGGCGAGGAGGAGATACAAACATTGCAGATTACCACAGGGATACTGTGAAAGCCCAAGTATTTTCATCCGAATATTGCACGAAGATCTTGGCAATATTGATGTCAAGAGCACAGTGATACAATACATAGATGATCTGTTGGTTTGTGTTGAGAGTGAGGAACAGTGCAGAGCCGATTTGATAACATTACTGAACTTACTAGCAGACAAAGGATATAAGGTGGACACAGGGAAGTTGCTGTATTGCCTAGCAGAAGTACTGTATCTAGGACAGTTGATATCCAAAGATGGTAAAAGAATAATACCAGATAGGGCAGCAGCGGTACCCACGACAATTAGGCCCCACAGTGAAAGACATGCAAAACTTTCTTGGAATATGTAGTTATTGCCAAGCATGGATATTTGACTATGCAGCATATACGAGGCCCTTACTACAAGCACTAAAGGAGGCACAAAAGGAAAACACAGCTATCACATGGACACAAGAGATGAACACTGCCTCTGCAACACTGAAGGAACTCAGTTGCACAGCCCCCGTTCTAGCGACGCCAGACTATGAACGGGAATTCTACCAGTTCTCACACTGCAATGGAACACTTATGACAGCGGTCCTAACACAGAAGTCATCCTTAGGGCACAAACCATTGGCCTACTACAGTGGCACCCTAGATTCCGTGATGTAAGGGCACTTTGCATGCAAACAAGCTCTCGCAGCCACTGCCTTTGCAATTGAAAAGAGCTCCACCATTGTGATGGGATGCTCAATAACACTGTTTGTTGAACATTCCTTGTTTGCAATTCTAGAACGATCTAAATCTACAGTTACAACACAAAGAGCAACAGCTTATGAAATAATACTCTCCAGCTCAAACATTCAAATAGTGCGCTGCAAAACAGTAAATCCAGCCACATTTATCACAGAGCCATGCACGGTAGAAGTCATGCAAAATCACGATTGTGCCATGTACAAAGGGGAGGGTGACAATATTCCCAAAGCAAACGAAAATGCGCTAGAAGAAGGTGAGGTGTATTTTGTGGACAGGTCAGAGTCTATTTTCCCAGAGACAGATGAGAAGCATGTGGGTGCAGCAGTAGTAAGATTGGAAGAAGGAGAGTATGAGATTATTGTACAAAAACGTCTGCCAATGCATTACTCAGCACAAGCTGCAGAGCTTGTAGCATTAATTGAAGCGTTGCGTGTAGCAAAGGGATGCGCGCTAAACAATTGATTCAGATTCAGCATATGTAACCACAACGGTACATGCTGGATTATCTAGGTGGAGAAGGAGAGGTTTCAGAAGGGCAGACGGGTCCCCAATACAACATGCAGAGCTTTTAAATGAGATAATAGAAGCCCTAGTAGAACCTTCAGTTGTGACTTTGGTAAAATGCCAGGCCCATAACAATAACAGTGATGTAATCTCCTTAGGAAATGCGGCAGCAGATGCTGCAGCGAAACAGGCAGAATATTTCCAAAAACCCCAAGCAACAGAATATTTGCTGAAAGGAAACGCCCAAGAGGAAAAAGAAGTTTGATATAACTCACTGCCCATCAAACAAATAATTGATCTACAAAAAAGGGCCCCAATCGAAGAACGAGAGATATGGTCAAACAGGGGTTGCACACAGTCACCCACTGATCTCCTTTGGTGTCAAGAAAATACAGGAAAGGTAGTGATGCCTGTAGAGCTGCTACAGCTCACATTGCAACAACTACATTATCCAGCACACACAGCAAAGCAACACATAACTGCAGACATCCAGGAAGACTGGTTTGTCCTAAACATGCAGGAACACCTCGCTAAAATGTCGATTGAATGTGTAACATGTCAAACTTACAACTCTGGAATGACCATCAAGACACTGCGAGGAACACTGCCCCACCCCATTGGACCTTTCCGTGAACTGCACATTGATAACGCAGACATGGGAGAAAGGTGCAATGGAGCCAGATACTTAATAGTGGTGGTCTGCCCCGTTTTGCGTTGGGTGGAAGCAGAACCCTGTGCCCACCCAGATGCAAAATGCGCAGCAACATTTTTGGTGAGAGATGTGTTTCCGTGTTGGGGCATTTGTGATGTCATACGCTCCGACAACGGAACTCACTTTGTCAACGACCTCTTTAAACAAGTAACGTCCCTGCTAGGAATTAAACACAAGTTATGTTCCATTTACCACCTGCAAGCGAACGGGATGGTAAAGAAAATCAACTGCCTTCTTAAAAGCAGACTGTCAAAGTTATGCCACACCCTCAAAACGAATTGAGTGTATTGCCTGCCCTTGGCATTATTTCAATTACGCACACAGCCAAGCAAGGACCACCACTTGTCCCTGCACGAAATAGTAACAGGAATACGCATGCAAACCCCATTATCCCCGATGAGAAGAGCATCAGATGCTCATAGGACTGCCACAATTCTGGGGGAGGAGTTCAAGGATTACCTAACACAGCTTACATGTGCAGTAAGGAGTACAGCTAAGCAGGTGGAACCACCCTTCACGAGGGAGAGCGAAACTGACACAAGACCTGTAGCAACAGACAGTCCCAGTACACAGTTAATGCCCGGTGAATTGGTGTATGTGCAAAGTTTTGTGAGGAGATGGAATTCTCCAGGATTTCATGGCTTATACAAGGTGGTATACTGCACCCCCTCTGCAGTGAAGGTTAAGGGCCTGAAATATTGGATACACCTTTCAGATGTTACAAAAGCCCATGGCAGCATACTACCAGAAGGGGAACAGCGAAATGAACAAGACGTGGCTGTACCATAGAGGGATTCACTGAGTAGAAACAAAATATTTCCAAAAATATCAGCAATATGTAAAAGTGCAGATTTAAGTGCAACCAAATAATTAGTGAGTAGATGAAAGTGAACTCTGAGTGATTGTATATACATCTCTCTCTCTCTCTCTTTTTCTTTTCCTCCCTCTTTATGAAATAAAAATTGTTTTGTATAACTGAAAGTGCACTTAACCCATTGTATTTCACTCTGTAGGTACAAACATGGCAGAAACGAGGGCCCTCAATGACAACTATACCAATATAGTTAGCAATAGGGGAAATGTTAGTGCTCCTAGAGCTTATTTATATGAGTGTGGCCTTTACTTTACGGCCATTGTTTTCTCAACTATATTATTGTGCTTAGGACTTTACTGGTCTATGGGCCTCATTACACGGATGGCGGTAAGGGTTTACCGGTACCGGTATTTTACCGGTACCGGTAACTCCTTACCGCCTTACTACGAGGTCCCTTTGTGGGTTGGGGAATTTAACGCCTGCTTTTTGCAGGCATTAAAAACCAACCCACAAAGGGACCAAGGAGCTAATTACGGTACCGCAATTTGCGGTACCGTAATTAGCGCCTTCCCCATTCCCATAGAGCCCTATGGGGCAAAAATGGGAGTGGGGAAGAGCAATGGTGGAAGGGGGAATTACCGCCCCGCCAACCTTGGAATAGGGCAGTAATTCCCCTTTCCACCAAGGCGGTGCCGGTATTTTACCAGCATGAACCATGGCACTAATAGCGCCATGGTTCACCGCCATCTGTGTAATGAGGCCCTATTATCTTTTATTTTAGAGGGTATTCAAGAAGGGGGAGATGGGGGAAACTGGTACAGGAGGGAACCGACTTAGTATGGGATTGATTGAATATTGATCTGGGCCCAAAATGTCTCCTTGCACAAAAATCGCACAATGAAAGCAACACAGGTTTAATACTCAATGATGAATAATGATGAAAATATATGTAATGCTTACAATGAAGATGATGTAGTTTCTGATGTATTTATGCTGTCATATGCTCACCCACAAACGACCATTGAACCGACCTCAAATGACGACTACCTGCGCTTTAGAACTAAAACACCCACCTCACGCACCCATCTCGCGAAACAGTAATGGCAACATAATAATGATCAAACTGAAAAGATTAATTTAGGATTTTTTCCCATTCTTTATCAAAGAATTATGAAGCTTTGTAATGGTCCAGGTGGGAGTAACAGAAGGAAAAGGAGGCGGAGCAGAAACGGTACGATGCATACCATGGTCTGGGGTTGGATGCAGTGGAGGATCCCTGGCACCCAGATCAGTCTAACAAATGGTACTCTGACATGAGCACCATAGGTAAAAAGGCAACTAATGAGAGTTGGTAAGTGTGTTCCCTGATACCTCATGCATCAGGAACACCTAAGGTTCTATTACCCCAGGAGACTCCCATTGCGGATGCCCAGTGTCTCAATCATCTTGCACTTTTAGCATTACAACTGATCCAGAACGAGAAAACCTGCCACAGCAAGCCTCAAGGAGCATTGTGCGTGAAAGAACACATTTTTGTCATAAAAGGGACAATGTTCGCAGCAAACAAATGGCAAGAGGACACAGTGATGTGCAAGGTGAAAGCACTATGAGAACTGTCAGAAGAAAAATTCCAATGGGTCAAGAAAACATGCACTCAGATCTGGTCTCAGCACATTGCCAAACTGACAAGGGTAACAGCCCTCGAAAAGCCAATCAAGATCCAACGTGAAGTCCAATATAAACTTTGTTTCCAAGGAGAAGGGAAAGTGCCCATGGGATCAAACAAACATTGCAACAAAACACTTATCCTCCCCGACATCAAGAAAGGAACAGCTGCTTTAATGGACAATTACTGAGTATGCGGCAAACAGGCGTACTTGCACCTTCCACCATCATGGAGAGGTACTTGTGCCCTGGCCATGCTGCATTCAGCCCTAATGGTGATTCCGGAGAGTGATGTCCAGGGGGAGAGGGTGCCTGCCAGAATGCCTCCAGCATTCCAGTCAATAACCGAAGAACCCCCCACATACAATGTGCTGTGAGAAGATAAGCTGCAAGACAGAGTGTCATGCAAAAGGAGGGCATAAAACTAAATTTCTAAAGACTCTTCTGAACTCTTGGCACAAATACCCGACCAGTTTAAGCTGCTCAAATGTGCAGAGACATTTTTTGCATCACTCATACCAAGCATCCAGGCATGAGCAAACGCCAAGTG
This sequence comes from Ambystoma mexicanum, assembly GCF_040938575.1. Taxonomy (NCBI): domain Eukaryota; kingdom Metazoa; phylum Chordata; class Amphibia; order Caudata; family Ambystomatidae; genus Ambystoma; species Ambystoma mexicanum. The sequence continues at coordinate 1,061,826,253 of NC_090929.1, read as the reverse complement.
GTTACAAATTGTGAGGTGGGAGGTGATCCAGTTAGCCAACAACACTGAAGAAGGGTTCAACATCATCAAGGTGCAACACAGAGCCCTGCGGTTGATGACCATGCAAAACTGTTATGTCTTGGACCCCCTCACAGCAATGAAAGGCGGTGTTTGCCGAAAAATCAGGAGTTCATGTTGCACATTTGTGCCTTCAGCAGATGATGACAATGGGACATTATCACATGTGATAACTGCAGTACATAATCTTGGAGAAAGAATGAAGAAGGAAGGTGGGGTGCAGCAAAGTGACTGGTTTCACATCATTTTTGACTAGGTAGCATCCTGGTTTCGGGACTGCAATGAAGCTACTGGTACCCATCATAGTATTTTTTGTGTGTGCCAGGTAGGGGTTCAATGCTGTCCAAAATCCATGCCTAGTAGTGCAATGATGATGGTGACAGCGGGCAGCCCATCAAAGGTGCCTCATGATGTGAAAGATGCACAACAGGGGATACTCAAGAGCCCAAGTGCTGCATGACAGCAGTATACAACACAGGGGACAGAGTGGATAATTTGTGGCATACAACTATCAAGGAGCCCCATGAATTAGAATGGTATAAGGAGGTGTGGGAGCACCTAGCTGTGGATGGTGGGTGTATTTATATGACCTGTACTCCTGATGAATATGCAAGAAGGGGTCAAAGCCTAAGATCTGTGTGCAGGGCTTGGATGCCGATAAAGGGGACTACCGCCTGGGATGAAGCAGTAATGGAGGCAGAAGAACATAGGCACACTAATGACCAAGGTTATTTGTTACTTTAGCAGTAACAAAGGGGGGAATGTAAGGGAGGAAGGGTCTTTTTGCCCTCCCTGTACATTCTGCATGAAAAAAAGTCTATTGCTCAGCCCATTGCGGGGAGACGTCCCTCTTGTCTTTCCTCTGACGACAGTGGAAGGAAGCCATTGGATGATACACTCAGACTCCATTTTGAGTCACCTCAGACTCCATCTTTTTACTAGGCTGCACAATAATCGCTAAGAAGCCTTCTCTCCCCTTGTCCAGTGCCACGCAGATCCAGCCCCAACACCCCCACCACCTCCTCCCCTGTCTGCACTACATCAGCCCTTACTCACTGAAGCCCAGGTGCAAATTGCTGCAAACAAGAAACAGTATTCTTTCCCTTCCTCTGAGCGCATTGCCCTGCGTGTGACGGGGCGAATCTTTACTCGTGTATTCATTCATCTCCACAAACCTTTCCTGCCCCTTCGACCCCCACCTTTAGAAATGATTGCCTGCACAACCCTTTGCCCCTCTATTCTCCTTTCATGTAGCAGTTGGTGGGACCCCACCCCACGAGCCACCCTAGATTGCCCCCAATATACCTAATCCTATGTGATCATATATTCTCCATGGACCAATACCTATCAATCCATTCGTTTGAACCATGAGGCACTAGGCGAATAAATCTCAGATTGAAACCCCTAGATAAGGCACCTGGGAAAAAGGACCACGGCACCCCTGCCCCACCATGGCCTGGGTTAAGCATGTGTTTATTTTTGCCCACGATTTGCAGGCGACCCCGCAATCTGGTATATGTTTTATGTCTTGCATTACTCTCCGCATGGCAATGATTATTGTGTAGTTTACATTAGTTAGAACAACTGCATCTTGTGGACCCAGCCTGACCTTCACCCCATGGAGATGAGCCCTGCTGACCCATGTGCCCACAGACCGCCCAAGCTACCACAACCAATTGGATTCTGACACTGCATGTTGCTACATACAGGGCCATAGGGGCCAACCAATGAACACGGATATTTTACACTCTATGGTATGATGTTTTTTGTGCATATAACTTACTGTTCATGTATCATTTGGCAGAGCGCTCTAAGAGCAGCAGAGTCCTCTGCGTGCATCTTTTACCTGATATAAACTTTGTTCAACTTGCAATCTTTCTCCTGGTCTCATTCCCTACTGGGGTGTGTCCATTTATTCTGAGTTGGGATTTTGTATTTGGGGAATTACCACCTTCACTACCATATTTACCTGCCTACCACAGAGGGCAGGGTATAGACATCCTCTACAGGGGCATGGATTAATAGTGATGCCCTCATCTTGTGCAGCCACTCACTCTCTTGAACAAAGGCATTCAATTAGGAGGTGTACCTTAACTCCCAATTCCCCTATCACTGCCACTGTCACTAATTGTTAGCCATCTACAGATTGTGACACTGCCCTTTGCTAAAATATTCTCATACAATCTTTTTGATTAAGTCCTGTAACTTTGGGGATTTTTCTGAAAACCATAGATTGTGAGCAGGTCACTTGTGAGGTAGGAAATGGTGACCTTACATTGGACTTGGGATTAGGGTAGCACTCATGTCTGCATGGAAAATATAAGCCAAGTGTCTGTGACAAACCACCAGTTCTTAACTTTCTTTAATTTCAATACGTCCCCAGAAGAGAGGGCATTTCCTCACATATGATGCAACCAACAATAATGAGTTTCCAGAGAAGAATGTTTTCCATCATTGAAGCATTGAACGGCAACTGGCTTTTTGCCATCTAGTCCTTAATAGTGACTAGAGACTCGGCCACATCAGTGGAGAAGGACAGGTTGGCCAACACTTAGACTGGAAGATGACTGCTATTAAAATAGGATTGGATAGAAGTCACCGGCCCCAATCAATTATACAGAGGGGCTACCTACAACCACAATGGGGTAAAACCGGTGACACCAGTGGCCCTCCATAGTTGATATAGTTCCTTTGTCCTCTTATATACAACTTTCTATTTGTATCATTACCCGCTGTATTTTGCTACTTCTTGCTACCCCTCCAGATTCTTATGTTCATTCTCACCTCAGTCTTTGATCTTAGGTCTTCTAAAACTTGAAGCGCTTTACTCTCTTTCATTCACTTTACAACTGCTCTTTCTTACTTACTTGCACTCTAGTCTAAACAGATACCTTCAAATTTCCCCCAGTGTAACTGATGTGTGAAGCGCCATTTCTAATAAGATTCAGTACTCATTGTAAACATTGTTTGAGCAGCTTATTTAACTGCATAGAACCTTCAGAAAGAGCTTAACTAATAAATAACAATTAAATCACAATATGGCGAAACTATTGGAATGTTCTCAAAAAAGTTGGGAAGATGCCTTTACATCTCACATGGCCAGAAAGAGAGTCCTTCTCCTTCTTTGTAATCATATTTGATTTGCCTTGTCCGATTTTCCATTTAGAATGAGTCATAAACAACTTAAACCTTTTAAAATCCCCACTGGTCCTTTCTGGGGCAGCTGAAGGTGTGGACAATGAGATTACGGCATGCTACACAGAACTTAATGTCCCTCTCTAGAAGGGCAGATTTCTTCACTACCTACTACCCTACAGTCTCCCCCTGAATCCTGATTGGGATGTTCCCTATTGGGAGACTGATTTTATGGGGTGTGGAGTCCTGGTGGGCTGCAGTTACTCACTAATCAGTACGTTTGGGAAATGGCCACATCTTTCTGAGGCTCCTGGAGCATACACCCCAGGGATGCCTAAGAGAATTGTACCCATAACAGGTCCGGTCGATCATCCCATTGTCTCTTTCAAATTCCTGGGATCTGGTTCCTTTGGATGGACAGAAGCTACTCTGCCCCCACAGCACCTGCTATGCCTTACGCTGTCTGAAGTCTTCAATATTCTGCCAAGGTGCAAGGGAAAAGTCCTTGATAGTCATGGCCGACTCCTATGCCCCCCTCTCCACTCTGCCTCCAAAAACCCCTGATACTGCCCTCTGTCTGATCTTCTCCACTAACTGCCTAAAGAAGCGGATCAAACTGTAATCAGTTCTCTGTATACTTCCGTCAGCACTTACCCATCAACTTTTCTCGTAGTTCCTAATTTAGTAAAGGCTCTTCTTTCTCTTAGGTGATGGGGAACTCCAGTATTTCTACCTGTCATGAAGCTCTTACACTAAATTGGCCTCATTTAAAGGCTCTTATTTTCTATGATGGTCTATCTGTGTACATCTATTACCTACTTTAAGGTAGATAGCATAGCCTTCTATATCTTGTGTTTTATCTAAAGGCATTGTACTTTTAGGTGAACAACTTTCATCCTGGCACGCAAAAGAATCAGTGATACTGTAGCTGTGTGCGATAGCTTCAGATACCATCTGTTTTGCGCATGCGCTCTATCCTGGATCAATTGCTTTACGATCAAGGTTATAAACAGTAGAACAGAAATGCACATTAAATCGAATTTCATGTTTTATTCTCTTTTTTTCATTCTGTGTGATGCTCTATCCTGGATCAATTGCTTTACGATCAAGGTTATAAACAGTAGAACAGAAATGCACATTAAATCGATGTTCATGTTTTATTCTCTTTTTTTCATTCTGTGTGATGTTTATTTTCTTTCCAGTATTTGAACACAGGTGTTGCATTAGCAGGCTCCCTCCCAGACACACAACGCTTCACTCCCCTTGCTATGTGGCTATATTACAAGTATCAGTACACTGTATCTACAATCTCTTTGGGAGATCTGCATTTAAAACACAACTTGCAAGAGGGAACAAGGGAAAGGATTAGATGGAGAGCTCTTAAAATCTGTGGAAGATATCCCGTCCACAGGAAAGAAATAGCCATTTGTGGACCGTCGTGGGACGGCCGGTTTAGACTGTGCATGGAAAATGAGAAAGAGTTTAGGGAGATCACTATATGAGCTGGGGTTTGCATATTCCCCCTCACCCTTACCAGGTTGATACCTCTGACTAACATGTAGCTGCCTAGTAGATGAAGTATTGTAGGCCAGGGATGAGATACATGAGCAAGGCTGTGGGCATAGCTTCATATTTTCTTATTTGTCTCTGGTTCTTTCTTTGTTGTTGTTCATAGGTCATCGGGTGGCTATTTGAGACCCTCTCTAGAGGCTCTTCCAGCACTGTTTCTCTCTTGGACACTTCCTACATTCTGGAAATATGTGCTTTCTGAAGTCAGGTCTATCATGATTTGAGGTCCTCTCACTCTGTCTTCTTTCGCTGGGAGGGTTACTCTCCTTATCAGGGGGCTGCTGTCAGGAGTTGTGCAGTGTTGCCCTTGCCTCTCTTAACATGTCTGAATCAGAAGAAGCAGCATCTCTCTCAGCCTTTTCCTATGTGTCTGTGGAGGTAGGCCTATAGGTACTCTCTCATTAGTATGCCACTTCCCTAGATTTCTGCCACAACAAGCTTGTGGAGCAGGCTGCACCTTACCTCCCACCTAAATCTGAAACAGCACAGCGCTGTCTTTTGGGTGTGGCCATGGGAGTGATGTCCCCATCATGTTTCTAGGTCAGAGAAAATGTGCCATATCGTTTGCATAGAGCCGTTAGTGTAATCTGTTGCCTTACTTCTTTTAGTCAGACTCCCACTGGCTGAATGCATGGTGTTCATATATGGATGGCATGTTAGACATTTATTTTCAATAACACCCAGAAGTTGGTTATACATGTTTTTCAGATCCCTACACAACCACACTGGACACACTCCACCCTCCATGATCAAAGAATCTTGCAAGCAAGTCAATAGGCAGAAAAGGAGGTAGAGTTGCTCTAATTTTCCCTTTGTGTTATGACAGGTGTGTCTGGATGGACTAAAACTTGTAAGCTTTTCTACCTTGCCTTTAAATTAGAGGTCACTCTTAACAACCCAGATGCAATTTTCTCCTTCAGCTTCAGCCTCAGTCCAGTCCAAAAGACTCAGCTATCATGGTCAGAAAACCAGCTTCTGACCACTTAGTTCACAACCCTTGAAATGACTGACACAGCACCCATCACTTTCTGACTTTTCAAGAGGATTTCGAAAATAAACTGTGCTAGTATGTTCTATATAACCAATTGTCCCCAAAAAAGAGAATACCCTGAATGTGTACAGACATCCTCCACCTTGATTTATAACATACTCTTGATGCCCTGGTGCATATCGAAACTAAAGGACCAAAGCCCTTCCTAAAATATAGTGACAGGCAGGGTGATAAGGATATAGGATCAGGAAACACTATAGCAGGAACATGAAGCACACAATGACAGGGTACACAGGACCTAGCCCATCCCCTGGGGTCTACTCCCCAGATGCTCCCTCTTCTACCCAAGCTTGGAGGCTGGTCAGAAACTCGAGTGTATTAACACTGGTGCTGTGGGTAGTCCTCTCCCTTGACATAGGACGCACAGGACATCCTTGCTCATGCCTTTCACAGTCTCTATGTCAAGATCCATGATTATTAACAAATTCCTAGCAGTGTCTAAACGTTGCCTGCATCAGTACTGTTATCGTTGGGTGACTAAGCTGTGCTCAAGGTTCCAACCAGAACCAACCGTCTGCCACCAGTGTGACAAATCAACTTCCGGGCTACCAGAGGTCCAGGGGTGAATATTGGTTTCTAAACTAGCAATAAGTCCCACGAAAACTCTGTTACAAGGTTATCACCTCCAATCTGAGTGGACGAAACGGTGCCCAGCCAAAGGATTAAAAAAAAAGGATCGTATGCCCTTTTTTTTTTTCGAAACCAAAAGGACCGGAAAAAAAGGGTTGAATGCTTATTTATTTATTTATTTATTTATTTATTTATTTATTCATTTATTTATTTATTATTTTAGTATGCATAAAAACGTTTTTTTTTTTTAAAAGAAAACGGGGGTTGAGGGTGGAACCGCCCAATAAAAAAAAAGAATAATAATTAAAAAAAAAAATTGACCCTTTTTTTCGGTCCTTTTGGTGTCAAAAAAAAGGCATTCGATCCTTTTGTTTTAGATCCTATCACCTATAACCGAAGAAACAATACTGTTTCCACAAACAGATTTCTGGGGTCTATAACAAAAACTTAGGTCTTTAAAAGTGTACAAGAAACAAAGTAGCATGTAATGCTCACTGCCCATTTAAAAACTGAGCAGACAAATTAGCAATCTCCTTTCAGGAAAAAATCAGAAATTCATTAACGCCAAATCACAGAATAGCTCTTCTAACTGACCCTGCAACCTTTCAGAAACACATTTTTTTGTCAAGATCTTTTCTGATGCAGTGATAAAAATAGCAAAATCAAGAAGGTGTCTAAAGCATCAAGTTCCGCATGTCCATCAGTGATCATTAAAGACAATAGTGGCGTGCTCGCTGCGCTCATGGTCAAAACATTCAATGCATCACTAAGGACAGGAACTATTCCAGGTGTACTAAAAACCTTTGACCGTTATCCTCCTCACTGAAAAACACAAAACTGATCCCTAAGGTTCTGGACAATTTTAGGCCCATCTCTAATATGTCTTTTTTGGACAAATCCAGGTAAGGAACCTTACCTGGCAACTCAAAGCTATTAGTAAGGCTGACTCTCTGTTCCATGATAATCATTCAAGTTCCAGGCAGTAAAGAAGCACCAAATCTACTCACCTCCATCTAAGAGGGTAAATCCCTAAAGGCCATGCCAGGGAGCATTCAATTGGCCTTTATGTTGGTGGTGCTTTTAGCTGCTTGCAATGTGGTGCACTTTTCCATCCTGCTCCAGTGTATTTAATGCTCTATAGGTCTGGGAGAATCACCACCTCTAAAGGTTAGTTTTCCTTCCAATAGAATTGCGCTCTGAAACACTTGTGTATGAGCGCGATAGAAATAAAATACCAATATCAATTAGTAAGGTGAATGTGGGAACCTTATGATTACAAACAGATAATTATGACAGCAAGGCCTATGTAGGTTCAGCCTTATCTCTTGTTTTAAATGCATATGTTAGCCTCCATCCACAAGCCATTTATGTCCTCGTTCTAGATATCTGCGGTTATAAGCCATTTGTTTTTACTCTCTGCAGCAGCTATCCGGACGATCCCTACATCATTAAGTGGCAGTCAAAAATTCAAGATTGGATGAGGGAAGATCAATTAACTCCTTACCGCCTTACTACGAGGTCCATTTGTGGGTTGGGGAATTTAACGCTTTAATGCTTTTTGCAGGCATTAAAAACCAACCCACAAAGGGACCAAGGAGCTAATTTCGGTACCGCAATTTGCGGTACCGTAATTAGCGCCTTCCCCATTCCCATAGAGCCCTATGGGGCAAAAATGGGAGTGGGGAAGAGCAATGGTGGAAGGGGGAATTACCGCCCCGCCAACCTTGGAATAGGGCAGTAATTCCCCTTTCCACCAAGGCGGTGCCGGTATTTTACCAGCATGAACCATGGCGCTAATAGCGCCATGGTTCACCGCCATCTGTGTAATGAGGCCCTATTATCTTTTATTTTAGAGGGTATTCAAGAAGGGGGAGATGAGGGAAACTGGTACAGGAGGGAACCGACTTAGTATGGGATGGATTGAAAATTGATCTGGGCCAAAAATGTCTCCTTGCACAAAAATCGCACAATGAAAGCAACACAGGTTTAATACTCAATGATGAATAATGATGAAAATATATGTAATGCTTACAATGAAGATGATGTAATTTCTGATGTATTAATGCTGTCATATGCTCACCCACAAACGACCATTGAACCGACCTCAAATGACGACTACCTGCGCTTTAGAACTAAAACACCCACCTCACGCACCCATCTCGCAAAACAGTAATGGCAACATAATAATGATCAAACTGAAAAGATTAATTTAGGATTTTTTCCCATTCTTTATCAAAGAATTATGAAGCTTTGTAATGGTCCAGGTGGGAGTAACAGAAGGAAAAGGAGGCGGAGCAGAAACGGTACGATGCATACCATGGTCTGGGGTTGGATGCAGTGGAGGATCCCTGGCACCCAGATCAGTCTAACAAATGGTACTCTGACATGAGCACCATAGGTAAAAAGGCAACTAATGAGAGTTGGTAAGTGTGTTCCCTGATACCTCATGCATCAGGAACACCTAAGGTTCTATTACCCCAGGAGACTCCCATTGCGGATGCCCAGTGTCTCAATCATCTTGCACTGTTAGCATTACAACTGATCCAGAACGAGAAAACCTGCCACAGCAAGCCTCAAGGAGCATTGTGCGTGAAAGAACACATTTTTGTCATAAAAGGGACAATGTTCGCAGAAAACAAATGGCAAGAGGACACAGTGATGTGCAAGGTGAAAGCACTATGAGAACTGTCAGAAGAAAAATTCCAATGGGTCAAGAAAACATGCACTCAGATCTGGTCTCAGCACATTGCCAAACTGACATGGGTAACAGCCCTCGAAAAGCCAATCAAGATCCAACGTGAAGTCCAATATAAACTTTGTTTCCAAGGAGAAGGGAAAGTGCTCATGGGATCAAACAAACATTGCAACAAAACACTTATCCTCCCCGACATCAAGAAAGGAACAGCTGTTTTAATGGACAATTACTGAGTATGCGGCAAACAGGCGTACTTGCACCTTCCACCATCATGGAGAGGTACTTGTGCCCTGGCCATGCTGCATTCAGCCCTAATGGTGATTCTGGAGAGTCATGTCCAGGGGGAGAGGGTGCCTGCCAGAATGCCTCCAGCATTCCAGTCAATAACCGAAGAACCCCCCACATACGATGTGCTGTGAGAAGATAAGCTGCAAGACAGAGTGTCATGCAAAAGGAGAGCATAAAACTAAATTTCTAAAGACTCTTCTGAACTCTTGGCACAAATACCTGACCAGTTTAAGCTGTTAAACTGTGCAGAGACATTTTTTGCATCACTCATACCAAGCATCCAGGCATGAGCAAACGCCAAGTGGTTACAAATTGTGAGGTGGGAGGTGATCCAGTTAGCCAACAACACTGAAGAAGGGTTCAACATCATCAAGGTGCAACACAGAGCCCTGCGGTTGATGACCATGCAAAACTGTTATGTCTTGGACCCCCTCACAGCAATGAAAGGCGGTGTTTGCCGAAAAATCAGGAGTTCATGTTGCACATTTGTGCCTTCAGCAGATGCTGACAATGGGACATTATCACATGTGATAACTGCAGTACATAATCTTGGAGAAAGAATGAAGAAGGAAGGTGGGGTGCAGCAAAGTGACTGGTTTCACATCATTTTTGACTGGGTAGCATCCTGGTTTCGGGACTGCAATGAAGCTACTGGTACCCATCATAGTATTTTTTGTGTGTGCCAGGTAGGGGTTCAATGCTGTCCAAAATCCATGCCTAGTAGTGCAATGATGATGGTGACAGCGGGCAGACCAGCAAAGGTGCCTCATGATGTGAAAGATGCACAACATGGATACTCAAGAGCCCAAGTGCTGCATGACAGCAGTATACAACACAGGGGAAAGAGTGGATAATTTGTGGCATACAACTATCAAGGAGCCCCATGAATTAGAATGGTATAAGGAGGTGTGGGAGCACCTAGCTGTGGATGGTGGGTGTATTTATATGACCTGTACTCCTGATGAATATGCAAGAAGGGGTCAAAGCCTAAGATCTGTGTGCAGGGCTTGGATGCCGATAAAGGGGACTACCGCCTGGGATGAAGCAGTAATGGAGGCAGAAGAACATAGGCACACTAATGACCACGGTTATTTGTTACTTTAGCAGTAACAAAAGGGGGGAATGTAAGGGAGGAAGGGTCTTTTTGCCCTCCCTGTACATTCTGATTGAAAAAAGTCTATTGCTCAGCCCATTGCGGAGAGACGTCCCCCTTGTCTTTCTTCTGATGACAGTGGAAGGAAGCCATTGGATGATACACTCAGACTCCATTTTGAGTCACCTCAGACTCCATCTTTTTACTAGGCTGCACAATGATCGCTAAGAAGCCTTCTCTCCCCTTGTCCAGCGCCACGCAGATCCAGCCCCAACACCCCCACCACCTCCTCCCCTGTCTGCACTACATCAGCCCTTACTCACTGAAGCCCAGGTGCAAATTGCTGCAAACAAGAAACAGTATTCTTTCCCTTCCTCTGAGCGCATTGCCCTGCGTGTGACGGGGCGAATCTTTACTCGTGTATTCATTCATCTCCACAAACCTTTCCTGCCCCTTCGACCCCCACCTTTAGAAATTATTGCCTTCACAACCCTTTGCCCCTCTATTCTCCTTTCATGTAGCAGTTGGTGGGACCCCACCCCACGAGCCACCCTAGATTGCCCCCAATATACCTAATCCTATGTGATCATATATTCTCCATGGACCAATACCTATCAATCCATTCGTTTGAACCATGAGGCACCAGGCGAATAAATCTCAGATTGAAACCCCTAGATAAGGCACCTGGGAAAAAGGACCACGGCACCCCTGCCCCACCATGGCCTGGGTTAAGCATGTGTTTATTTTTGCCCACGATTTGCAGGCGACCCCGCAATCTGGTATATGTTTTATGTCTTGCATTACTCTCCGCATGGCAATGATTATTGTGTAGTTTACATTAGTTAGAACAACTGCATCTTGTGGACCCAGCCTGACCTTCACCCCATGGAGATGAGCCCTGCTGACACATGTGCCCACAGACCACCCAAGCTACCACAACCAATTGGATTTTGACACTGCATGTTGCTACATACAGGGCCATAGGGGCCAACCAATGAACACGGATATTTTACACTCTATGGTATGATGTTTTTTGTGCATATAACTTACTGTTCATGTATCATTTGGCAGAGCGCTCTAAGAGCAGCAGAGTCCTCTGCGTGCATCTTTTACCTGATATAAACTTTGTTCAACTTGCAATCTTTCTCCTGGTCTCATTCCCTACTGGGGTGTGTCCATTTATTCTGAGTTGGGATTTTGTATTTGGGGAATTACCACCTTCACTACCATATTTACCTGCCTACCACAGAGGGCAGGGTATAGACCTCCTCTACAGGGGCATGGATTAATAGTGATGCCCTCATCTTGTGCAGCCACTCACTCTCTTGAACAAAGGCATTCAATTAGGAGATGTACCTTAACTCCCAATTCCCCTATCACTGCCACTGTCACTAATTGTTAGCCATCTACAGATTGTGACACTGCCCTTTGCTGAAATATTCTCATACAATCTTTTTGATTAAGTCCTGTAACTTTGGGGATTTTTCTGAAAACCATAGATTGTGAGCAGGTCACTTGTGAGGTAGGAAATGGTGACCTTACATTGGACTTGGGATTAGGGTAGCACTCATGTCTGCATGGAAAATATAAGCCAAGTGTCTGTGACAAACCACCAGTTCTTAACTTTCTTTAATTTCAATACGTCCCCAGAAGAGAGGGCATTTCCTCACATATGATGCAACCAACAATAATGAGTTTCCAGAGAAGAATGTTTTCCATCATTGAAGCATTGAACGGCAACTGGCTTTTTGCCATCTAGTCCTTAATAGTGACTAGAGACTCGGCCAGATCAGTGGAGAAGGACAGGTTGGCCAACACTTAGACTGGAAGATGACTGCTATTAAAATAGGATTGGATAGAAGTCACCGGCCCCAATCAATTATACAGAGGGGCTACATACAACCACAATGGGGTAAAACCGGTGACACCAGTGGCCCTCCATAGTTGATATAGTCCCTTTGTCCTCTTATATACAACTTTCTATTTGTATCATTACCCGCTGTATTTTTGCTACTTCTTGCTACCCCTCCAGATTCTTATGTTCATTCTCACCTCAGTCTTTGATCTTAGGTCTTCTAAAACTTGAAGCGCTTTACTCTCTTTCATTCACTTTACAACTGCTCTTTCTTACTTACTTGCACTCTAGTCTAAACAGATACCTTCAAATTTCCCCCAGTGTAACTGATGTGTGAAGCGCCATTTCTAATAAGATTCAGTACTCATTGTAAACATTGTTTGAGCAGCTTATTTAACTGCATAGAACCTTCAGAAAGAGCTTAACTAATAAATAACAATTAAATCACAATATGGCGAAACTATTGGAATGTTCTCAAAAAAGTTGGGAAGATGCCTTTACATCTCACATGGCCAGAAAGAGAGTCCTTCTCCTTCTTTGTAATCATATTTGATTTGCCTTGTCCGATTTTCCATTTAGAATGAGTCATAAACAACTTAAACCTTTTAAAATCCCCACTGGTCCTTTCTGGGGCAGCTGAAGGTGTGGACAATGAGATTACGGCATGCTACACAGAACTTAATGTCCCTCTCTAGAAGGGCAGATTTCTTCACTACCTACTACCCTACAGTCTCCCCCTGAATCCTGATTGGGATGTTCCCTATTGGGAGACTGATTTTATGGGGTGTGGAGTCCTGGTGGGCTGCAGTTACTCACTAATCAGTACGTTTGGGAAATGGCCACATCTTTCTGAGGCTCCTGGAGCATACACCCCAGGGATGCCTAAGAGAATTGTACCCATAACAGGTCCGGTCGATCATCCCATTGTCTCTTTCAAATTCCTGGGATCTGGTTCCTTTGGATGGACAGAAGCTACTCTGCCCCCACAGCACCTGCTATGCCTTACGCTGTCTGAAGTCTTCAATATTCTGCCAAGGTGCAAGGGAAAAGTCCTTGATAGTCATGGCCGACTCCTATGCCCCCCTCTACACTCTGCCTCCAAAAACCCCTAATACTGCCCTCAGTCTGATCTTCTCCACTAACTGCCTAAAGAAGCGGATCAAACTGTAGTCCGTTCTCTGTATACTTCCGTCAGCACTTACCCATCAACTTTTCTCGTAGTTCCTAATTTAGTAAAGGCTCTTCTTTCTCTTAGGAGATGGGGAACTCCAGTATTTCTACCTGTCATGAAGCTCTTACACTAAATTGGCCTCATTTAAAGGCTCTTATTTTCTATGATGGTCTATCTGTGTACATCTATTACCTACTTTAAGGTAGATAGCATAGCCTTCTATATCTTGTGTTTTATCTAAAGGCATTGTACTTTTAGGTGAACAACTTTCATCCTGGCACGCAAAAGAATCAGTGATACTGTAGCTGTGTGCGATAGCTTCAGATACCATCTGTTTTGCGCATGCGCTCTATCCTGGATCAATTGCTTTACGATCAAGGTTATAAACAGTAGAACAGAAATGCACATTAAATCGAATTTCATGTTTTATTCTCTTTTTTTCATTCTGTGTGATGCTCTATCCTGGATCAATTGCTTTACGATCAAGGTTATAAACAGTAGAACAGAAATGCACATTAAATCGATGTTCATGTTTTATTCTCTTTTTTTCATTCTGTGTGATGTTTATTTTCTTTCCAGTATTTGAACACAGGTGTTGCATTAGCAGGCTCCCTCCCAGACACACAACGCTTCACTCCCCTTGCTATGTGGCTATATTACAAGTATCAGTACACTGTATCTACAATCTCTTTGGGAGATCTGCATTTAAAACACAACTTGCAAGAGGGAACAAGGGAAAGGATTAGATGGAGAGCTCTTAAAATCTGTGGGAGATATCCCGTCCACAGGAAAGAAATAGCCATTTGTGGACCGTCGTGGGACGGCCGGTTTAGACTGTGCATGGAAAATGAGAAAGAGTTTAGGGAGATCACTATATGAGCTGGGGTTTGCATATTCCCCCTCACCCTTACCAGGTTGATACCTCTGACTAACATGTAGCTGCCTAGTAGATGAAGTATTGTAGGCCAGGGATGAGATACATGAGCAAGGCTGTGGGCATAGCTTCCTATTTTCTTATTTGTCTCTGGTTCTTTCTTTGTTGTTGTTCATAGGTCATCGGGTGGCTATTTGAGACCCTCTCTAGAGGCTCTTCCAGCACTGTTTCTCTCTTGGACACTTCCTACATTCAGGAAATATGTGCTTTCTGAAGTCAGGTCTATCATGATTTGAGGTCCTCTCACTCTGTCTTCTTTCGCTGGGAGGGTTACTCTCCTTATCAGGGGGCTGCTGTCAGGAGTTGTGCAGTGTTGCCCTTGCCTCTCTTAACATGTCTGAATCAGAAGAAGCAGCATCTCTCTCGGCCTTTTCCTATGTGTCTGTGGAGGTAGGCCTATAGGTACTCTCTCATTAGTATGGCACTTCCCTAGATTTCTGCCATAACAAGCTTGTGGAGCAGGCTGCACCTTACCTCCCACCTAAATCTGAAACAGCACAGCGCTGTCTTTTGGGTGTGGCCATGGGAGTGATGTCCCCATCATGTTTCTAGGTCAGAGAAAATGTGCCATATCGTTTGCATAGAGCCGTTAGTGTAATCTGTTGCCTTACTTCTTTTAGTCAGACTCCCACTGGCTGAATGCATGGTGTTCATATATGGATGGCATCTTAGACATTTATTTTCAGTAACACCCAGAAGTTGGTTATACATGTTTTTCAGATCCCTACACAACCACACTGGACACACTCCACCCTCCATGATCAAAGAATCTTGCAAGAAAGTCAATAGGCAGAAAAGGAGGTAGAGTTGCTCTAATTTTCCCTTTGTGTTATGACAGGTGTGTCTGGATGGACTAAAACTTGTAAGCTTTTCTACCTTGCCTTTAAATAAGAGGTCACTCTTAACAACCCAGATGCAATTTTCTCCTTCAGCTTCAGCCTCAGTCCAGTCCAAAAGACTCAGCTATCATGGTCAGAAAACCAGCTTCTGACCACTTAGTTAACAACCCTTGAAATGACTGACACAGCACCCATCACTTTATGACTTTTCAAGAGGATTTCGAAAATAAACTGTGCTAGTATGTTCTATATAACCAATTGTCCCCAAAAAAGAGAATACCCTGAATGTGTACAGACATCCTCCACCTTGATTTATAACATACTCTTGATGCCCTGGTGCATATCGAAACTAAAGGACCAAAGCCCTTCCTAAAATATAGTGACAGGCAGGGTGATAAGGATATAGGATCAGGAAACACTATAGCAGGAACATGAAGCACACAATGACAGGGTACACAGGACCTAGCCCATCCCCTGGGGTCTACTCCCCAGATGCTCCCTCTTCTACCAAAGCTTGGAGGCTGGTCAGAAACTCGAGTGTATTAACACTGGTGCTGTGGGTAGTCCTCTCCCTTGACATAGGACGCACAGGACATCCTTGCTCATGCCTTTCACAGTCTCTATGTCAAGATCCATGATTATTAACAAATTCCTAGCAGTGTCTAAACGTTGCCTGCATCAGTACTGTTATCGTTGGGTGACTAAGCTGTGCTCAAGGTTCCAACCAGAACCAACCGTCTGCCACCAGTGTGACAAATCAACTTCCGGGCTACCAGAGGTCCAGGGGTGAATATTGGTTTCTAAACTAGCAATAAGTCCCACGAAAACTCTGTTACAAGGTTATCACCTCCAATCTGAGTGGACGAAACGGTGTCCAGCCAAAGGATTAAAAAAAAAGGATCGTATGCCCTTTTTTTTCGAAACCAAAAGGACCGGAAAAAAAGGGTTGAATGCTTGCTTATTTATTTATTTATTTATTTATTATTTTAGTATGCATAAAAAAGTTTTTTTTTTAAAAAGAAAACGGGGGTTGAGGGTGGAACCCCCCCATAAAAAAAAGAATAATAATAATTAAAAAAAAATTCGACCCTTTTTTTCGGTCCTTTTGGTGTAAAAAAAAAGGCATTCGATCCTTTTGTTTTAGATCCTATCACCTATAACCGAAGAAACAATACTGTTTCCACAAACAGATTTCTGGGGTCTATAACAAAACCTTAGGTCTTTAAAAGTGTACAAGAAACAAAGTAGCATGTAATGCTCACTGCCCATTTAAAAACTGAGCAGACAAATTAGCAATCTCCTTTCAGGAAAAAATCAGAAATTCATTAACGCCAAATCACAGAATAGCTCTTCTAACTGACCCTGCAACCTCAGAAACACATTTTTTTTGTCAAGATCTTTTCTGATGCAGTGATAAAAATAGCAAAATCAAGAAGGCGTCTAAAGCATCAAGTTCCCCATGTCCATCAGTGATCATTAAAGACAATAGTGGCGTGCTCGCTGCGCTCATGGTCAAAACATTCAATGCATCACTAAGGACAGGAACTATTCCAGGTGTACTAAAAACCTTTGACCGTTATCCTCCTCACTGAAAAACACAAAACTGATCCCTAAGGTTCTGGACAATTTTAGGCCCATCTCTAATATGTCTTTTTTGGACAAATCCAGGTAAGGAACCTTACCTGGCAACTCCAAGCTATTAGCAAGGCTGACTCTCTGTTCCATGATAATCATTCAAGTTCCAGGCAGTAAAGAAGCACCAAATCTACTCACCTCCATCTAAGAGGGTAAATCCCTAAAGGCCAAGCCAGGGAGCATTCAATTGGCCTTTATGTTGGTGGTGCTTTTAGCTGCTTGCAATGTGGTGCTCCTTTACATCCTGCTCCAGTGTATTCAATGCTCTATAGGTCTGGGAGAATCACCACCTCTAAAGGTTAGTTTTCCTTCCAATAGAATTGCGCTCTGAAACACTTGTGTATGAGCGCGATAGAAATAAAATACCAATATCAATTAGTAAGGTGAATGTGGGAACCTTATGATTACAAACAGATAATTATGACAGCAAGGCAGGCCTATGTAGGTTCAGCCTTATCTCTTGTTTTAAATGCATATGTTAGCCTCCATCCACAAGCCATTTATGTCCTCGTTCTAGATATCTGCGGTCATAAGCCATTTGTTTTTACTCTCTGCAGCAGCTATCCGGACCATCCCTACATCATTAAGTGGCAGTCAAAAATTCAAGATTGGATGAGGGAAGATCAATTATGTCTGAACCGCTCTTAGACAGTGATTATCTACAGTGGATGCCCAACCCTCAGAACCTACCTTTTCCCTGACCATCAGTTATGAGCCCTGCTCCACCTCCAGTGGAAGAAACAAGGAACCGGGGGGACATTTCCAACTCAGAATTATTCTTTGTGCAACACATCAATCTTTGTCCGAAAAAAGGCACTCTCAATTAAACTTAATAAAGTGACACATTTCTTCATTCACCATGACTGTGAGAAATTCGACCCTCCACATGTAGGGTGTGGGCTCGCCTGGGCTTTTTTGACATTTTTAAATACATGGATGAATGGTAGGCCTACCTCAGGAAAAAGAGTGGGGATAATCCACACACATTTTCCTATGCTCACACCACAACAAACCCATAGAACGTGTACTCTGGTCTGAACATAGCCTAAATGCACAGTACGCCCTATCATATTTTGGTGGAATTTGACAGGAGAGAATTACACAATGTCATCCCACGGAATGGGGAGGACCACCTTCCTCCTGCCATGGACAATATGATTAACTGACAAAGGCTCCATTGATCTGCCCTGCTCTTTTGTTAGGCCCTGCAGCTGGTGTCAGCGGTTTATATACCACTGGCTGGAGAGGTTAAAGAAGGAGACAGCAAACCCAACAACCTTTCATATGTAACTGTTTCAACCTGAAGCCAGCTCCGGCCTATCAGTATCAATGACAGTGAACTGACATGTCTGGGTTTATTGTTGCAGTAGGCCACCCTGCTAGGGGGACACCATTCATAAGGTACGAGATTGTGGTTTGCAGGAGTCAGAGAGGCTGGTCTCTCCGCATCTTCAAGGGAGACCTGCCAACAGAAACCACACAGGGAGGCCTATTAACCAGAGAGACTCTTTCATCACAGCAGACAAGAAGATGGGTGGGACCTAGTAGCACAAGGGAGTGATCCCAGAGCTCTTTCTCTTGAGAGAAGGGTTCCCCCATACTAGTCTAGGACACCCCTTGTTTCTGATTCACCCCTTTACCGTTTACTATTGCAAAGCACTCTGGTTTTGACCTCATACATGCCGATGATTGTTGGTAGGGACCCCAGGATTTGTTCACTAAGGTAGGCTCTGCTTACACCAATCACTGTGACCCACTTGGCTTTAAAAGAGGGCTGGAGCCCCTCTTTATTCAGATCATCTGAAAACTTCACAAGAAGTAAGAAAGATGAACTCATCCTTGGACCCTGGCCGAAGGAACAGTCTGCCTTACTGCTTCGGTCAGTGAAGGAAGGCCAGGAATATCCCAATAGGGAAGCAAGATCCCTCTCCTTAACGTCTCCCAGGGAACAGAGGGAGAATAGAACTCAGGGGACCCTCCAGTTGCTTCAGAACCAGCACCCAGCAAGCACACAATGTGCCTGCTGGCTTTGTGGTAAGCTCCCTGGTCAGGGAGTGCTGGAAGGACTCTGAACCCGAAACCAAGGACAAGGCAGCTGCCTGCAACACAGTCCCTAGCTGTGGGTCATCTGCCTTTCCGTAAAGGACAATGCAAGCCCAATGAAGAAGTTGGGAGAAGTGCCACGACAAGCATCTAATACCATCCACCTTGAAGGACATTCTCAAGCGAGTCGAGTTCCTCGACCTGCAAGCGACTGCAATGCTGACTGCTGTCAAGCCTCAGTCGCTGAAAGAACCAGTTCTTCGGAACCACCGATCAGTACCAAGGTAACAATTCCTGACCCTGATTCACTGTGAAGGCCAGGCTGCAGCCGTTCATCATGCTTCACTTGCCGAACCGTCTTGCTGCCTGATATCCACCTCTGACACCCATCTCGGACTCTGTCACAGAAGCATAGAAAGTGCCCTGAAGCTGACTCAACACAGTCGAGCACAAAGAACAACTATAGCACATGGTAAACTGTGGTTCTATCCTCCTGGTCCTTCCCATAAGGCCCCTAGAGACATTTTAAGACCTTTTCTCTCTTTCTGCTGAAGCCAAGAAGCCATGTAAAAATTATTGTGGTTATTACCCATACCAACTACCATCCTTCAATATCGATAGTGCATTCCATATCTTCTTAGAAACGGTCTGTCCTCTGCATTCCCTTACAGGGTTGCTGGTATTTAGTAGTGTTATTGGACTGTCTGTTATGACAATAATAAAGAAGGTATTTTTATACAACCTTGACTGGACAACCCTTTTATCATTGGTTAATAACTGTATATTCGCTGTGTTGCAGACAACCAACAATCCATGACCTTTAGAGGAGATAAGCCTGCCGTTCCGTCCACATTACCAACATTGGACAAGGTGTTTTATCATTTTAATTTTATTATTTTTTAATCCAATCTGTTCACATCAAATCTGGTGTTTTAGAGGTGTGGGGCTGATTGATGGTTTAGAAAGCGATAGTCACCCCTGGACAACTGGAACCTCGGAATGAGATCTATGCATGAGCCTCACCAAGAAAATATACATCAGCTACATACTTTTACAAAGAAGGGAAGCAGGAATGCTGATAGATCCTATAACCCCTGGTCTGAGCACTTTAAAGTGGTTACCAATAGTCCAGAGGATGACATTCAAAACACTCGGTTTCATTTATGTGATGCGTGGATGCAAGACCCTACTTATCTATGATAAAATCTGACCTGGCACGTTCCTGTCCCAAACATAAGGTCATCGGAGGATATGTTAGTCTGATTAACCCCTTTCACCTGAGTCCATCATGGTGGAAAGTCTTTCATAGTACTTTGCCCAAATCTCTGGAGTAATGTTCCCATTGCACTCAAATTGGAAGACGATCATAAGAAGTCTAGGAAATGTTTAAACCTAAACTCGTTAAATGGTCCATGTCTGGACTTGTGGATCTAAATGGGGCATGCACATAAATTGTTCATTTTGTTGTTAAGCTTTACTTTAGGTGCTGATCATCTTATCTATGTAGCCTGTTCACTGTCACATATACATAACCTGGAATATCATTTTCTCATTGTGATTGGTTAATCCAACCCTCCTTCCAGTTGTCCCACTGACCTTTCCCCCTCTCTCCTTCATACGCCTCCCTCCATGTTTATGCCAGGGATGCCTTCAAGCAGCTACTCCACTGCACAGGGCTCCCAACAAATCACCAATAAATAAATAAATGGTTATTGCGGACAAAGCTGATGTCATTGCTGTTGGATAAATCCTGAATCGTTATCATTGGCAATGCAGTAAACTCAAGACTAGTTTTTATTGCTAATGCTATCTGAACTAAGTCCCGAATGCTGCAATGCAACTATCTCTCGCCTCAAGACTCAGGGATATGATTATGTTAATTGGAATAGGGAATCATTGCACTAGTTTAGATCTTTCAGGTATGTTAAATTTGGTGTTTTTGGTGTTCTTTATAGAGCACAGAAAACAGGAATTTCCAGCTTCAGAGCACGTTATAGCAGGTGTAACTAATTACCATAATTATTGCTCATGTCTGTGGTGCTGAATTTAAGACTTTGGAAGGATGAAGCCATGACTCGGCATGGAGGAGTAGGAAATCCTTGTAGAGAAGCCACTCCTTCGCATTAGGGATACATGCACTATGTGTAGAGTCACCCACTCCCTTAGCATGGCCTGCCTTGAGTATTGATGCGTGAAACTCTTGGCAACTTGAAACATAGACAATCATGAGGAGCTTTACATCTCATTTCATATTGTGTTATCTGCACAAGAACAGAAGTTGGTATTTCCCAAATATTATCTTGGATCTAAAAGAAGGATATGCTGTTCCTGCTAACTTTCATAGAGCCTGCCCATTGCCTGGGTTCTGCCGATTGATAAAACAATGGTTGTTTGACAGCTACAGTAATCAGATATAAGGTTTACCTAACCCACGGGACAGTGAGCTAGAGAAAATGCCCCCGGTTAATCAACCATCAACAGGTAAATGAAGAAAAGCTTGGGTATGCTTATTAAGACTCTGGAAATAAGGCACAATAGTGGAAGGGGAATGGGAGCCAGCAGAGAGAAATTAAATTATGAGAGATGTGCAGAGAAACAATGGTTTTAGTGTAGATGGTTGTTGATTGTGAAATATATCACAGACTGGATTTTGTCTTAAGGTTGGTCGATTCGGCGACTCCTTTGAATAACTTCCTGTTAGCCTTATGTGTGGACTGATTCAATACTTTAGGCTGGATTTCTGTTAATAGTTGCGTCTCATCTGAGTTAAGGCGGCGTAAAGCCAAAATCCTCCATTTGAAAACTATAGATGAGGAACCTCCCGGAGATCTGTTCCAATTAGTTTGAGTAAGCTTTAATTCCACATTACACACATTGCCCTTCCTGATTACACTTGCCTTTTTCTTATCAGGGCATGTCTTAAATATTGTTAATATCGCAAGATTACACAGTAGATTTCATATTTTCTTCTTTTTTCTGTTATTTTCTCTCCTTATTACCAACAATCCTCCCTTACACCAATCCCTAATCTCTGCCTGTTCATTTTTTGGATTTCATTCATGTTATATGAACTGTTTGTATGTCCACATAACAACTTCTTATATACATACATGTTTAATCTACTGTTTAATCTTGTGCTATAAACAATATTTAAGATATGCCCTGATTTGAAAAAGGCAAGCATGCCGAAACACGTGTAATCAGGAAAGGCAATGTGTGTAATGTGGAATTAAAGCTTTCTCAAACTAATTGGTGCAGGTCTCTGGGAGTTTCTTCACTTATACGATTGTGAAATATAACCCAGGTGGTGATGTGCCTTGCCCTGAGTGCCTTAATAGTAACTTTGAGAATTCTCTGAACAACGGTTAATCATTGAGGCATGTATGTCTACAAGGTAGGTTCCAGAACTGTAGTCACTTCGGAGTGTGGGGAGCCAAAGAGTGCAGTAAGTGGTAGGCCAGACAGCAGCACTTGCTAAAAAGTGATTGTTACCACTGACAGCTTGACTGACGGACTAGGTAGGGATATATGCGGTTGGTGCCGATCAAGAAGTTGAGTTGGAGGATGATGAAAATACGTTGTAGATTAAGAGGGGCTGCTCTCGCCATGTGCCATCGGCAGAACGAGTGGGAAGCACAAGGCTGACAAAAGATGCAATTCTTAAAATGATAACATTTACTTAATCACCCAAACCAGAAGACGAATTATCCGATAATGCATTGTGGGAAAAGAAAAAGTCTCTTACAAAGTTCCAGATTTGGGCTCGTTTTGATCATGCTTTAATGCCACTTAAACACCATTGTCTATCTCTTTTAGTTGTAGAATTTTTAGGTGACCAAACCCACTTCCAGAGAGTCTGTGGTAAAGATCCTCCAATGCCAACATGTCACAGGGTTGGCAGAGTCTTATGTTCGCCTTCCGGAATCTGATGCAGCAGTGGAGTGACGTCAGCCCTCATTCATTTGCCTAGGGTTTCAGGGGCATGCTTAAGGAATTTGTTGTCATGTGACTACCTCTCTATTCTAGGATTCTGGTCCTAGGAACACTTAACATTTGGTTACTCCTGTCGTACCCCCCCAGTCCCTCAGTGAGATTTTACCATTGTGTACCTCTTCCCACCTCTGGGACCAACCTTGTGTACCAGAACCTCACTGGTTACACTGATTATTAAGTTGGATTGCTCTCCTACATTCTCCTTGGCATTGTAACTATCTCCCCATGTATTCACTCATTAAATACAGGCGCCAAAGCATTTACATTTTCACCATTTATTCATCCAGTGTACGTGCCCTTTGTGATTACACATGTTTCGGCTAAGTGCCTTTTTCAAATCTGGGCATATTTAGTTCTCCTCAATCCTGCATCTTGCCATGCGTTCTCTCCTGTAATAATGGGATAATTCCCCTATCTCCCCATGTAGCTAGCCTTTCTCTGTATTCCTGCCCAGATGATAAGTGTTCTCTCCTTTGCCTGCTTCCTTCAATGCTCCTTTCTAGAACACAGCAATATCTCTCCAACCTCCTCAGTATAATTATCTAGATGGTAACTTTCTCCCTCCAACCGCCCAGTATAACTTTCACCTTCCAACCGCCCAGTATAACTTTCTCCCTCCAACCGCCCAGTATAACTTTCTCCCTCCAACCGCCCAGTATAACTTTCTCCCTGCAACCGCCTCAATACAAATCCATCCCTCGAACAGTCTCCTCCCAGCTCTCCTCTCAATAGTCCTTCTACTTTCCAATCTCCTTCAACCTGCTTTCTCCAGCTCCTTTTTAACGCCCCACATTTTTTGGCTGTGCAAGCTGGCGTTCATAATCCGGTCTCTCTTCAACATTGATGGGTGTTTAGTGACATAGCTTCTGCGTTGCCATCTTGGACATTAAAGCTGCCCTGGTCCTGTGTGAGCTCTCCTTCCAGCCCTTATGAAACCCTGTAGAATGTGTCTGCTGTGAAATGGCTCCCTGTGCTGTCCTGCCTTTGTAAATCAAATGTCAGAAACCCCCCTTTGTAAGTAAGTTGAAGCTGTTCACAGTCAATGTAACCTTTCTTTGCATGGAAACAACAACTTTGCAATCCCCACAAAATCCCCACAAGGTGGAGTAGGTGAGCAATGGTTTATTTGTATGTCCCTCATGTGGTTAACGTGCATCATTTTTACTTCATTCTTTTCATTTTGTAAGCAGAACGTTGTATCCACAGGACACCTGTGGTCTGCACAAGTTGAATTCATTCCCACGTAGGTTTCCCCCATCAGCTGTGCAAGGGAAAGACATTTCCCCACTCATCAGTAAATTTCAAATGCTGCAACTTTGTTTCCTTAAAGGGTGGTGTGTTAAATTTCTATGCTGGTTGTTTGGGTCTGGCAAGGGGGTTGGAACAACTTTCTAGGAATCCTAGGCATCCTCATCGGGTTTGCAGTGAAGACCTTACCCTGATTGTCACTGGTGGCGATCGGTGTAGTGGTGTCCCCTTACCCTGATTGTCACTGGTGGTCATCAGTGTAGTGGTGCTCTTGTGGCTACTCCCGTCTTAGTGTAGGGGTCGGTGTGGGTGGTCTGGGAATCTCTCACATACCTCCTCTGGGACCAGCATCCACTGGCTCGGGCAGCCCTTTTTCCTTTTGACCACTCTACTTTTGGTCCCCAAGGATAGGCAGGGGACTTTGTCACACAGTTAAGAAGGGGCCACATCAAAGCAACAGACAGAGGGCCTTGTTTGGGGTTCCCATCGGGGTCCCTCCTTTTGTAGCCTTGTGTCCAGAGAGCAATAGATAGTTTGCATATGTTTGGAACATATAGTCTTACTCAGGAGGTTTTACCACAGTAACCATGGCATCCCTAATGCCACTTCATGGGTGTGTTATGCTGCTTGAATGCTTTTAATTAAATAATTAAAGATGCATCCCTAGCACTTTGCAATGTTCTTTTGCTTAAGAAGGGGTTCACATCTCAGCAGAATCTATAACCTTTACTCAGCTATTGTAAGATTCTAAATTCTAATATCCCAACCCTCATTTTATTACCACTCTGTCTACAGGCCATGGGCATTGTGAACCTTTTATAAGAGACCAGCGAGTAACCTTGCCCCTGATAGTCCTCTGTTCTTCTGCACCAGTAGGATTCCAGAGTGAAATGTGAATTATGCATCCCATCACAAGGTGCAGCTAATTCTGCTGCAGAGATTACATGGATAATGTATTCAGAAAGTGTCCAAACACTCACTAATGGACCATGACTATGTTAAGATGTCTGATGTCATGCGTCCATAAATTGCAAAAATAATTAGATCCTGTTTTTCCATGTTTCCACAGATCATACTAAAGCACATAGAGGGGGCTATGGAACTATACTGAAACCCTTCATGTGGATGGGGATTGCATGTGCCCACTACTCCGCAAGCCGATAGGTGTGGCATACCTACAGATGTTCAAATACTTATACTTACAGATAATTTGATGTGGAGGTGGTATGGATAAACACACTGGGCATCATCATGAGTTGGGCGGTAGCCCTTAAATCCAGCAGGAACGGTATTAGCGCCGCCAATACCGCTCTGCCGGATCACGAGTGGGAACCAATACCGCCGGACCCAAAAAGGCACTGGCAATATTACGGCCAGCTCTATTAACCCTGGCACAATCACAGCTAATAGCGCCGCCAACAGCAAATGCAAATACAGCCGTATCACAAGTGCAGTGGTATTAGCGCCAAAAACCGGCCCTAATACAGCTGAGAAATACCTCCAGCCTCCAGCTGGAGACAAATGAACCCAGGTGACTGGAATCAAGCCACAGGTGAACTCAGTGCACACTAGAGTGCTACATAAGACCCACCCAGGCCCCAAACACTGTTTGCAACACCATGCTGCCATTATTTGATGCAAGCTGGGACAGGCAGCTGCTCAGGCTGCGCCTGGCTCTATTGATACAGGACAACCAGGCCAG
Organism: Ambystoma mexicanum; assembly: GCF_040938575.1. Lineage (NCBI taxonomy): Eukaryota > Metazoa > Chordata > Amphibia > Caudata > Ambystomatidae > Ambystoma > Ambystoma mexicanum. Next base: position 1,061,800,375 of record NC_090929.1, on the reverse strand, counting down.
GCCACAGGGAGTACAGGGGGAGGGAGGAGGAGGAGAGCACCCCCCAGCAAGGGGAGCACCCAAACCCCAGGGTCAGGCCATCACCCTGGGCCCTCAGTGACACCCAGTTGGTAACTGAGTACCGCCTGAACAGGGAGACCATCACTGAGCTTCTGGCCACAATAAATGAAGAAATTGGGAGCAGGTGGCGGGCCTGCAGTTCCTTGGGATGGGCCCTTTCCAGCATTCTGTTGCCATGATGCATGGCATGGCACAGTCAACATTCAGCGCAGTACTTGGCCAGATGCTGGATGCCCTTCTACATCATGTAAACCAACACATTGCACTGCCCACCACCCAAGTCCAGGTGAATGACATAAAGGCCCGCTTTTATTCCACTGCACAACTGCCCAATGCGATAGCAGCCATCGACTGCACCCATGTTGCGTTGGTGGCTCCCCAGGCCCATTAGGTCATCTACAGGAATCGCAAGCACTACCACTCCATGAACATGCAGGTGACCTGTGGCCCTGATGTCATCATTACCCACTGCTGTTCCCAGGATCCACTCACGACTCCATGGTCTAGTGCAACAGTACACTGGCGGGATACATGGAGAGGCACAGATAGTGGGTGGGTGCAAACCCTGCCACATATGCACTTTGAAGCACAATTAAAATATGGGGCTGGGGGCGTAGCCAAATGAAGCATTGCATGGCAAGAGGAGGCACTGGCAGCAAACGTGCATTCCCTGCAAAATTGATGGTGGGCATCCAAGGGTGCATGCGCACGTTTGACACACCAGGACACACAAATGGTGATGGACACTCACCACTGTCATCATAATGACACAGCAGACCACATGTACCACAATGCATCTTGAATATGTCACTGCTCAGATCCACACAGGAGCACCCAACAGCATGTCCACCTGTGTCACAGTTGTCTGCCCATGTGCAGTAATCCCGGACACACCACAGGACACATGCCGCAAAGTGACTGTGCGCATGTACAGGACAAGTAATCAATTGCACAATATGCAAATTATACACACCCATCAACCATACACATTGCATGGATGCACACAAGAATGCCCACAGCTAACAATTGCTGTATACTTTGAGACTGCAGACCCATGCATGAGACAAATGACTGATGTATGGAGTACACACCATGCAGGTAACTCCAATATCCGCAGCTGGCATGGCTAATGACCCCTGTGCGTGACCTGCGTACACCACATGAGACTGCCTACAACCATGCCCACAGCCAGAACCACGTTTGCATAGAGCGCACATTTGAACTCCTGAAGGCACGATTCAGGTTCCTGAACCACACAGGAGGGGCCCTGATGTATGCCCCTGTTAAAGTAGGGAAATAGTCTTGGTGTGTGCTATGCTCCATAATATTTGCCCAAGGAGGAATGTGCCTCTAACCCCCGATGCTGACAGGCCACACCTAGAGGAAGATGGAGATGACAACCATTTGGCAGGAACCAGGCCAGACACTCACAGGGATTAAGTAAGGGAAGGGAGATTGGCCCAACAAGCACTAATAGACAATTACTTTAGTTTCTTGACCTGACATAGTACACAACCTGCAAAGTGTGAAGAAAGAGCACAAAAACACAATAATGAATGTCCTTGTATGTAATTTGTTCAAGGTTTTTTATCTAACTTTTTCAAACTACATCCTACCTAATACCCCTACCCACCACCAACAGTCCAGCAAACTGTCCTCCTCCCAAAGTCGTGTGTATCATATGGGCACTCAGGCCAACAGTAGGTTTTCATGATGACTATGCCCTCTTCCTCTGACCCCAGAATCCAGGGAACGTGAGCCCAGCTGCCACTGGGACCTCCGCCAAGGTGTGCCTTGCTGGCATTCCTCTGTGGGGGTGGTGGAGGTTGAGGCAATAGAGGATGCAATCTGCAGCTACTGCTGGCAGTGGAGGGCATTACTCTCCTTCATCTGCTCAGCGAAGGCAGAGAGCCCCTCGCACAGCTGCCCCACCCTTTGGCTAAACCCAGACTGGGAGGCTGTGCAGGCATCCACAACTCTCCTGGTCCGTGCATTGCCCTGGGCCATCCTCTTTGTGGCCCCTCTGATGGCTTCACTAATGACCTGAACGTGCTGGTTGTGGGATGTGGCAAGGCTTTCTGTGTGCAGCTGCCGTTCCTCAACATCATCAAGGTGCGTCATGACAGTGCCCAAGCCGGCTGTTGGCTGGGATTGGGAGGCTTGACTTTGCCTGGCGTGGCTCACTACCGGGGACCCATATGAGCTTGTTTCAGTATCCTGCTCTGGAGTGTGAGCGTGCCCTCACCGTGCTGGGCCCTGTGGGCTTGTCCAGAGTTCAATTCCGACAACTGGGCTGCTGGTGGCATGTGTGACGGCCAGTGCTGCCTGTGGCATGCTGTAAGGGGCAAGGCCATATGGTGGCCGTCACTGCTGGGGCGGCCCAACCGTCCCTCCTCCTGGGTGCTGGCTATCTGGGCTGTGTCATCACTGTCAGCCCGGACAGCCACAGTGGTCTCCATGCTAGCCACAGGTGTGCCCCTGGCGGGCTGGCCTTGTGCAGTGAGTGAGCCCCTGCTGCAGCTGGAAGTGATGGGATGCACCTTGTGCCTGGGCATGACCTGACGTACCCTTCGCGGGATGGTGGTGCTGGTGGTGGCATGGGAGGCCACGCGTGTAGATGTCCCCTCAGTGTCCTCGTCCCCTAATGCCTCAGGTGATGGCTGTGTGCCTGTAGGGAACATAGGGGATGGTGTTAGGACACATTATTTCACGTGTTTTGGCATGCATGGCAGTAATTACAGGGTGAGGGGTGGGGCACGGGGCTGTTGGACTTATGCATGGGCCTGGCCTGCTTGCGTTTGGTGAAGGATTGGCAAATATGGGGCCATGTGCTGGGGGGAGAGGATTTTGCTGTGGTCACATGGCAGGGGTACATTGGTGGCATAGCCGTTGCTTGTCTCGCATGCATCTGATCCCCATGGCCACATGTCGGTGTGGCACATGTTGATTTGGTGTCTTGTACTTGTCACTGCCAGCTACTAATGGGGCACTGCTGTGCCCCTGCTATGCAAGAATTGATGTAGTAACTCTGTGGGCGACTACACAACCCTTGACCTCTTGGTATTAGGTAACCCACCTATTGGTATAGCCCTGTACTACACAAGTTGGTAGTGTGACTGAGCAACCAGGCTTACCTCAAGAGGAGTAAATGTGAGCTGTAGCAATTAAATCCACAAATACAAGTAGCCAAGTAACTATTATACTCAAGCTGTTTGTTATAAATATTTATTTATTTATTTAACAGTCCTTTTTAAATAAGCATTTAAAAAGGACAATGTATGTAACAATCAAATATACTTTAAAATACTTTTCCAGAATCAACACAAACCTAGCAGATACTCTTAAGAGATGCTTCTTACACACTTCCTACACCCTAAGGTGACCTCACTAAATTGGACAGTAATGACATTTATATATCACTAGTGCACTTTGTAGAGTCTGAGGTTTCGCAGAAAGGAAAGGTTAAAGGAAGGAAAAAGGTTAATCGGGTTCACAGAGCATGTGAGCACTTTAAATCTTCCAGTTAAGTCTAGATAAAAACCTTTCCCAGCAAAAATAGTTAAAAACCAAATTATCACCTATGAGGTACAGTAAGTATTAAAGTCAAATGGACTAGAAGAGTCTGCAGGGTGCCAGGACAGCCAACGTCAATTGGAACACAGTCTATGGAGCTCAGACACTTTTTAGATAGCAAAGTCTTGCAAAATTTTAGAGAGTTTGTTGATGAAAAATCACTGTAGGGTCACAAGCTGTTACACTTGTTAATGGGAGAGCTGAGAACAACTCACGAAAAGTAGCTAATGCAAGTCTCAACTCAGACAAGCAAAGCCAATGACACAGGGGTAAGTACCCAGAGTCGGACCAGTAAATTAGGTTAGAAGAAGAGTGGTCCAGCTGGCTTATGTCTGGTTACAGTGTTGCAGATCCTGGGTTCTGGGCCTCAGTCATGGGGACAATAGGGAGGACACCAGGAGGAATCCTGCGGCAGCAATTCGGAGGTCGACAGCAGCTACGGGCTCTTTTCAGGTCCGCAGCACTTTGCGGTTTCCGGTGGGGTTTCATTCACTCCTTGAGTCCTGCACTCTGGTGAGGAGACTCGAGCTCTCGTCATCCTGATTATGGAGGGTCCTGGGGAGACTCCTGGAGCTTCTGGTCGGATAACAGATGTTGAACTCGACTATGGATTTCTCCACCTCTGGCACTCGGTTCCTGCAGCAGCAAAGAAGTACAGCCAGTCGCGTAAGATGGTCCAGTGGAGTTCGTCTAGGGGTTAGTTGGTCCTACTAACCCAAGGAAAGCAGTAGTCCATTCCGGAGCTTCTCTAGTTGATCAGAAAAAGGAGTTTCAGCACAGCAGCAGGCCTTCACCAGGCAGTTCAACGGTCCAGGAGGATGCAACAAGCTTTGTTCACGATTTCTTTGTCAGGTTGTTCTTCCCAGTGGTCGACTCTGTCTTCAGTCCCAAACCCCTTGCTTTTTAAGCAGGTTTCTTCCATTCATGCACAGCCTAGCTGTCACTCAAACAGCAGGGTGGCTGTCCTGCAAGGACAGCCAGCCAATCAGGACTTGGTGCATTCAGGCATTTCTAAAGACAAAGGACAGGGAAGTTTCGGGAACCTCCCTCACGTCCTGCCTTTCCAGACACACTGGAGCCAGAGGCAGGGTTCAGTACCGAAGCCCACCAAAGGCAAAATGAACAAGGGGTACAAACTTGGCTTGGCGAGCACAGTAAAACCCAAGAACGTCCTCACAAACAGAAAATGGTGAAAAAAGAAGACTGCGCCATTTTGACAAAATTGTCACCCATGGGTGCTATACTGCAGCTGAGGATTCAGCCTGCTATAGAAAAGCACAATGGTAGGAACATTAAACCACTGCCACTAGCCATTTAAAGTAGTGCGGGTAACATAAAAATGTTACATGAGTAGATAGGAAAAGAGGCTACTAGGTAACCCCCCAGCACTCCACATAAAATGGTCTGCGCTGGACCTACAAAGAGAAAAGGGAAGTAAAGTCAATTTCACTTTACTATTCTTGGTAACAGTAGTTCCCACAAGAAAAGGTATTTATACTGTATGAGAAATGTAAAGGATTTCTCTGTAGTACTGCACTGAAGGTGCTGTGTGTCACAATAGAAAAGTAGATGTCTATGTAGTTTGTCAGACTCCAAAAACAAAGGAAAAGCATAATCCAAATCAGGTCAAAACTCATGAGAGAATGACAAAAAGGGCTCACTCACTCCAGGGTTAAAATGAAAAAGTCCTTAAGTCTGCAAAAGAGCTGGGGGTCTCTAAGGTTGAAGGGAAGTAGGACACAAATAAGAATTCTCCCTAACAGCCCCCAACATGGCTGTGTGATGCATGGGGCTTGGATGTGTCTGTTGGCTGCCATCCCCACTGCTCTCGCTCACAGGGGTGGCCTAGGTGCACTGGCACATGGGTGCTGCCGGAGGTGACTGTGGTGGCTCCCACGCACTACTCCCAGTCACAATGCCCAGCACATGGGTATTCCCACTGGGGGATGCTGTGGTGGGCTGTTGTCACATTTCTTTTGTGGGGAGGGCGTTTCACTCACCTTCTGCCTCCTGGGTGCCAGTCTCCGCTTCTCCTACTCCCTCTATCTCCTCCATGTCAATCACTGTCCTGCAGCGTTCCTCCCAGAGCATCAGGCCGAGTTGTGGTGGTGAGCCTCCCCCTGTGGCCAGGCTGTCTGTTCAAAGCTGGGACAGGAGTCCCCAGACCCAGACCCGCAGGTCATTCCATCGCTTGCAACAGTCGTCCCCGTCGCGGGGGATGCGGCCGTCTGCCGACACCTTCTGGCTCACTGCCAGGTCTTGGTGCGCCACTGAGGAGAGGTCTTCTTGCCTTGCTCCATATAGCTCAGCATGGTGTGCAATTACTTCATCCACCAGGACATTCAGTTGAGCCTCAGTGAACTTTTAGTTCCTGAGCCGATCTTGGACTGCCTTTCCGCTTGCCCTCTCTTGTGACATTTAGTATGGTCAGGATGTGTGGATGGCTGCCAGGGGCTCCGATTTTGAATGGATGGTGATTTTCAAAATGGCAGTCGCATTGTTTCCTGTTCCGGCGGTGGCGCATTTCCCACTGGCGCTATTAGTGCACACTATTTGCATGCACAGATGGCGCCACCAGCGGTAGAGCTATTTGCACTGGGTTTTCGGGCAATACCCCGCTTTCTGGCACTGTTACCGTCGGACGCAATTAGCGTTACCGGGCCTGCATCTTTCTGATACAGCGCGATTTACACAACGGGTCCTGGTGGTAACGCCTTAACGCTCAGCAGCAATAGCACCCGCTTACCACCCTACTCCTTATGAGCCGACTAAAATAATGAGTAGTAATTATTAAGGGCAGGTAAAAAGTGATGGAGATAAATCATTCCTTGCCATATTTTGTGTCTGCAGGTGTGTGCACCATATAGGTGTGAAGAGAAAGTGGTTAGGGAATAGGGGCAAAGATGGTAGAGGTGGGAAGCGGACAGAATTGAGATTTTACTGGGATTAAGACGCAGGGTATGATAATAATCAAAAATGGCAGAAATGCAGTTATGAATTGGTTTGTTGAAGAAGGGTAGAAAAGAGGAAACAAATATTTTTAAAAAAATAAGGTCTTTTGCCTGCATCTAAACGGAATGAGAGGTGGAAATAGGAGAAACGAGAAAATTATAGTGGAAAATGTTAAGGTGGCAGAACAGAGACTTGAGGAAAGCCATAGCGGAGATGGTAGTAAGAAGAGAAGCGACTGTCCGTGATACAGAATAACAATGGTCAGACGTGAAGAATGATAACCAGGCCAGAGCAGCCACTGCAACCCTAAAGAGAACGGGGTGTCTAGAACAACAGGGTTGGCCATCATGTCAAAATGAGCGCTTAGATCATGTAACAAGGAGTGGAGATGGGCGTTTAGTGTGATGCGAGGCAAGGAGGGGATGAATGACCGGGGGAATAGCTGTGTCCATGGAGCGAGTGGCCCATCAACCAGCCTGAGGAGTGGGGCATTACAATGAAGAAGGACAGGGAGTTGTTGAAAACTAGGCTCTCATTATGCTTAGAGTTTTGAGGGAGAAGGTAGATTGGTTAAAATTTAACCAAATACGAAGAGCCATAAAGCATTTTTTTTAGATGGGTTTAGCTGTTTGAAACAATCCGGAACCTGACCAAACAAGAGTAAGAGAGATTCAAACGTGTAATCAAATAGGTTAAGTTGAGAGGGCAGGCAGGGACAGTCTCATTAAAGCAGGTAGTGTGCCTCATTTAGCAGCAGGAAAAAAAGAAGCACATTTAGAATGCGGAGGCAGGGTTTTGGCTGTAAACAGCTTGAATGTGTGCTAGTAAGAATATTTAAGAATGTGAGTGACCTCCCACGCCCCCCGCACCAGACCAAAAAAAAAGCATTTCCCTGAAATCCTCAGCACTTGTAGGTAGGGCACACGACTTATTGATGTCCTCCCCCAGAAGAATTTAGAAGAATAGCAAGGCACAGAGACAAAATTGGCCTCATTACGGTAGTGCTGCCGGCGCCGTTATCACTCTACCGTCACATTACGAGTTCTCCTTGTGGGGCCGCCCTGTACACCTGGCCATTAACGTGACCGTTGTTAGCATCCTGCCCATTCCCATTGAGCCCTATGGGGGCTCAAATGGGAATGGGGACGTACCAGGTCTGCGTCCCGCGAATGGGAATTACCGGGCCCGCAAAGGTTGGAATGGCCGGGTAATTCCCATTTTTCGGGACCCGGAACCGAGTTTAGGGGTAGCCATGCCACTAAATATGGCATGGCTACCTCCAAACTCGTTATGAGGCCCAATGTGTTACTCTGCAATACAAAAACCAACAGTATGGACCTCATTAAGGGTTTGCTGGTAACCCGGCAGATATTTGTGCTGGTTACCGGCAAACCCGCCTTACCATTACCAGTGCCCAATATCCTGGTATTACCGGGATATTAAGGGTGCCGGCAACGGTGATAAGTTCCCATTCCATGGAGTCCCATAGGAAACCATAGAATGGGTTTTGCAGCAATCGCCGACCCCCGTAGTACCGGTGCCGGTGATTGCAGCAATTATTTGGCATTAGGGGGGTGTATCAGAGCCCCTACCACCAAACTCTGAGTGTGCCGGTCCGGTAAAAATGCCAGAGCTAGTATTACTACCGGATCGGCACACTCGTGATGAGGCCCTATGTCTCCTCCAAAACCTAACTCAAAAACCAAAATCCCTCCATCAAACCACACAAGGTATAGCCTTTTTAGAGCTGACAAATTAATTTCTTATCACTACCTTCGGGGAGTGGACGCATGTTACTCCACCTTAATTTGCAGTACTCCTTCCACCTTCTGTCTCATGACTCAATCTTCGTGAAATGTCCAGAGTTGGCATTACCCTGGGTGGTCTACTTGCCACCTTTCTCCAACACTATGCCTCTGCCCCCTTTCAATCAGTTCACAGTCCAAACATTAACCCACTTAACCGCACCATTCTTCTGGCACGCATTACCACCCACCCCAAACCTCTCCAGCACCCCCCCGTACCCACTCCAAGGCTTTCCTGTCCAGCAGCCCCCGTGGTTGAGTCCTTGTTATGTTGTTTGTTAGTGTTTCACTTTAGCAACAATTTAGTGTCCTTGCCAAAAGGAAAGAAGAATGATAAAATGAAGGAAGGATTTCATCCTAAGGTACTCAAAGGGTTAATGCTACAAGACATGTTTAACGGACTTTATAAATTTGGACCAGAATAAAATGCTGGATGTTTCCCACGAACGTAGTATGCGTCATTTACATGATATTGACGAACTGGACCCCTCCTCCCTTACAAAATCCCAGTTGTGCAACAGAACGGCCACGTCGTGACAATGATAACATGTGGCTCTGCAGGGACGATTTAGGAATGTTCACATGCATTTGCCAAGACAACACAGACCGTTATGTCCCCTCCGCCGAAGAAGAACCATGACTCATGTATAGCCGAAACGTGTTCATATCCACGTCCACCCAGTGCCCTACTGCCGCATGTCTCCTGCGAAGGCAGTGACACTTGTCGCCCTCTGGTTAAACTGCTGGGAATTGTTCCACGGTTCCTGCAGAGAAGGATCTAAAGCAACCCCTTGAGCTGGAGGCCATGAAACCAGTGCAGGAAATGGGCCGGAACAAGACTAGTCTTGCCAGAGAACAGCTCTGTCGCCAGACCAAGGGGATTGCCTACTACACTCACAGGTCTGTTCTGAATCGCACAAACATGCAAGCCACAGGCAGCGTCAAAACCTCTGCAGTGCTGCCAACTCTTTTGCTTGAGAACATGATCCTCCCTGGAAGCCGAGTTATCAAATGAACAAGCAACCCACGTTTCAACAAGCAGACACTTTCAATAGACCTGGCATGATGAACTGAACACTGTCTCACATACTTGCTGCAGCTGAAGACATGTTTCAAATTTAAAATTGTGTTGATTCTTATGTTCCCATAACGCACTTTACTTTTATGCAAATCGCCAGGATTGGGTTCTAAGAAGAGATGCTGTACAGCAAGGTTGTCCAACCTACGGCCTGCGGGCCACAATGCGGCCCTCCAAGCCATTTTGTGTGGCCCGCGAGGCTGAGAGTAAAGAAAAAAAAAGAAAAAAGTGCATGCGTGTGAACTGTAACTTCCTCTGATGACCCCATACATGGGGTCATCAGAGGAAGTGATAGTCTTCAGCAATGACGCGGTTAATTTAACTGGGTCGTGGCTGAGGACTGAAACGCCACAACCTGGTTAATTTATTTATTTATGCAATGTTTGTCGGAAACAGGTATCCGACAATCATTGCTTGAATAAATAAACTGGGTCGTGGCGTTCCAGTCCTCAGCCACGACCCGGTTACTTTATTTATTTATGCAATGCTTGTCGGAATGTATATTATACATTATTCTAAGTGAGCAACTGAAAATCCGTCCTGCTCAAGATGTCTGGCAACTATGTCCCAGAACCCTGCCTCCCGTTCCAAGGTTTCAGGTATTGGAGCTTCGAGGTTTTGTGAACTTCTTGTCCTGGGTGGCCATTAAGTGAATACCTAAGCCCTATGTGCATGGACCCTTATTGTCCAGCCAAGCCGGTAATCGCTTAGTTTATAATCGCCATTGTCTCCACTCCCCAAAGTGAAAAGATATGATCCTTGGGAGGCGTGCAGGAACAAAACTCTAGCATGGCTAGTAGGCCAGGACTGCAAAGCGACCAGCACAGGCTGAATAGTGCTCTCGTTAGAGTGGGGACCAGTGAACCACTGCATTGCCTTCCATTGTGGAAAATGATCCTGCCAGGGACAAAGGGAGTAGCAAGAAACTGAGCAAACACGCCTTCAAAAATGGCTCTTGATTATCCTGCTCTTGCCCAGCCCCCCTATGCGAGTTACAGTTGTGAACTCCTTGGCAGAGTTTCCACTTGTAGTTTTTAAAACTGCATGCACTGGGTTCTCACATCCAACAGAAATGTCAGACAAGCAAGGCCGCTTCTTCCCCTCTCCCTTTTATTTTCTTGTGAGCACGTTTTATCCATCATAATGGGGTAGACATGTCTTGATTGTATATCTTCTCTAAACAAGCACTGCCAAAGCCAACAGTTTGGCTTTTGCATTGGCATGGAAATATGCATTTTGAGTGCCTGGCTGTAAAATGGTACCCTCTGGCAAATTGTGGTAGTATCTGGGCATACTATAGCAGTGCTTAGCAAATGCTTACCCCAAAGCCCAAACTGGTGGCGTTGCTAGGAATTAAGTGCATGCAACAGATGCAAGGGCACACATTCCTTATAAATCAAGTGGCTGAAGGCACACTTGATTAAGATATTTTTTGTAATACATGGAGCAGTTTACAGCTGCAATTCACCCACTACCTTTCAGAAGACTGCTTACAAAAATCATTGACATCCCCTTAAAAGCAGAGACATGTCAAAGAGATTTGGGGGGTGGAGGTAGTGGGTTATTTATTGATGCATTGTTTGTTGGAAACAAGTAGCCGACAAACATTTAATAAATAAATAAATTAACTGGGTCATGGCGTTACAGTCCTCAGCCAATTAAAAACTGAAGATAACCATCAAAACATAATATTCATTTTTGACAAATTGCGACCCAAGATCGGCTAAGCAGGTACTTCCACTTCTTTAAGTCCTCTTATTATAAAACAGACAGGCCTTCATTAGTTTGATACGCATTTCAAAAATGTAAAGCACCAGGACATGCTTTCTTTGCCCTTTCTGTTCTTCCAAACATGCATCTAAATGTATCCTACGGGTTGTTTTTTCATCTTTTTTTTTCAAAACAAGCTACAGTTCTGAATGTCACTGCGAAGGTAATGTATTTTTTTTATAATATCACTTTATTCAATAGACAAGGTAGCATTTTTGGCACAGGATATTCAACATAAGAAATTGCCACGTCTCACTCACGCTGAACATCTTGACTGCTGTTATGATATGGCATTATGTGATGATATGGCATTTATGATATGATATGGCATTTATAACGCGCCTATACACGTGTTTCAAGGCGCGACGAGGCAACAGAGGGGAACAAGGGATGACGGACAACGATCCTACTAGGCCAGGTATCATTCAGATCGCACAAGTGCATGGGAGGGGGGGCAGGGACAGTGCAGTACAAGCGAATAAATAATAACAATAAGTAAGTGACAGCATCTGGCAAGTGCATGGGTAAGTGCAGACATCAGGTGTCAAGAGCTGGAAGGGGGACTGTAGGGATACAGAAACAGTCCCCAAGTGCATGGGTTGCCAGGTGGGCAGTGCAGGTGTGTGCAGCTTTGCTGGGGAGGGACCTGTGCCCCGCGATCAGATGGTGTCCAGGTAGCCAGTGCAGTACCGGTTACAGCCAGAAGGTCAGCAGAGGAGAGGCGGAGAAAAGGCAGAAGCAAAGAGAAAGGTTTTGAGGTGCTTCCGGAACCAGAGATGGTTCTCCTCAAGTTTAAGGGAGGTAGGGAGGCTGTTCCAGAGGGAGGTCCCAGCCGAAGAAAGAGATCTACCACCAACTCGTTGCTTGGAGAATCGACTGAGCCTGAGCGAGTTGGAAGTGGATGAGCGAAGAGCTCGAGAAGGAAGATATTTAGGAAGAGAGTGTTAAAGGTATTTAGGCCCCTGGCCCCAGAAGGCCTTGTGGACGATGCAGACGGTTTTGAACTTAATCCTTGCAGCCACTGGAAGCCAGTGCAGCGATTTCAGTCCTGGAGAGATACAATCCCTGGGCTTGAGGCCGAGGACAAGTATCGCAGTCCTGTTCTGGATAAGTTGCAAAGGGCGGAGAGTAGATGCAGGCAGATTTAGAAAGAGGCTGTTGCAATAGTCCAGCCTAGAGAGAACCAGAGCTCTGGAAACAGTGAGCTTCTGGGGGAAGGAGAGGAAAGGAAGAATACCTCTGAGGAGGTGCACCTGATAGTTTGACTTCTTAGAGACGTCGGAGATGTGGGGAGAGAAGGAGAGTGTGGGTCGGCCCCACTATTTTCTGAAAAATATTAACACATACACACTGAAAGAAATCACAAGCAACTAACCTTTGATCACTGCCCATGACACCAAAAGCTATCTTTGGGACTGCATGGCTATCACTGACTGTGATTATCTCAGGAGGATAGCTCAGGGGCAACATGCTCACTTTGGAAGCAAGATGACACGGAGCATCACAGGTTTGATCCCCGGGTCCTTGCTTAGTAACCTCTGGGTATTAAGCGCGTTATAAATAATCTATCATATCATATTATTGTGTCAAAGGTCACACAATATCGCTTTTTTAATATACTGCTTTGGGCGCGGTTGTTGACTTTTGGCTCGCCGGCCCACTGGGTGACAAAAAGTTAATGCTTTGGCCCCACATTCAAAAAGGTTGGACAAGCCTGCTGTATAGCATGCCCTAGCCTGGCTACACGCTCTTCGGCCCCACCCCTCAGTCTCACCCCCTCCTCACTCTGCCCGCCCCTCTATGGATGAGAGGGTCCGCATTATGTTTTTCTTCCATTTCCAGCACTTAAAGGAACCCCCTATTTTTTCGCGTTCTCCTTTTACAGCCAGACCGCAAGAGAGACCAGCAACAGCCATGCACTGTGAAACTTGAGCAATAACCGTCAAATTGAAAGTTGATGTGTCTTTTTTCGCTTTTGAAGCTGCATATGCCCCAAGGGGGGTGCTGTGATGAGGAGGAGGAACGCGCACTTCGGAAGTTTTCTGCCAGCTGAAAAGAAAGATTTTTTTCTGGGGTTTACACATTGAGAATGGCCCTGTTTCTGCCAAGAGGAAAGGAGCACGGGCACTAAAACACGGGGGAGTGACGAGAGGCATTGCCAAGAAACACCCGCATTCTTCTGCCAGCGCGTGATGTGGAACCAGTCACTCAAAAACATCTCGATTACAGGAATTGCATTCGCAACATTAAGAAATAACACAACCGGGTGATCTGATCCAATGCGTGACATTGAGCGTGTCACTAATATGAAAGCACATAAACAGACCAAAAATGAATATTTGCAAAGGGGCCCCTGGAAATGTTGCCACGTAGACAAAGGCAGGCCTGGGGCCAATTGGAGGGCCTTGAATAGCGGAGGCTATTAGGTGGCGCTTATCTCACCTCTAAGCCGTAACTATTGCATATGAGTACAGCTAGGGGGAAATGGCATAGGAGGAGGCACACAAAGCTTATAAGTGTTATTTGCTTATTTGCCCAACCACTGACTGCCCATAGCCATGCTGGTTCCTCTGGCCATTCCCTGCCAGTTCCTGCCCTTCTCCATCCAAAACACCTCTTCATGAGAACTCTACGAGCTCGCTTTAATCAAGCTTTACCAACAAGGTGTATACTGAAAGTGCCTGCCAGGGTTTTTTTTAAAGCAGTCTTCTGAGAGTACATTTCTTAACCAGATCTGCCTTCAGCCACTTGATTTATAAGCGCTATGCGTGTCCGTCACTGAAGGCCTGTTAAAAACAAGCATTGGCAAAGGCAACAGTTTTGACTTGTGCATACGTTTTTGACATTTGCCAGGCACTGCTATTCGATCCTCAGATACTTGCACCCCTTTTCCACCCGCTACGATCAGTGGCCTGTTAATACCACTACATCAGTGCCTGGCAAGTACCTCTCCCGTGCCTACACAAAAGCCCAAAGTGATGGCATTGCCAATGTGTGAAAAATGTGGCTATCCACATGGTGGGTGTGCGCTTGCCAGTGCTTTTTTGACATTTTTAGTGAAATGGAATGATGATATACCAACCTCAGGAAAATGTGTGGGGCTAATCCACACACCATGCTCACATCATGACAAAAGCATATACCTGTGTACTCTGGGTGGACACAACCTACAGGCACAGTCTGCTCTGTCATATTTAGTTGGAACGTGACAGCCAGGAGTGCACTATGTCATCTCCAGGAAGGGGGCAGACCAAGATTCCCCCTGCCATAGCCAGTCTGATTAACTAACAAAGACTCCATGGGTCCGCCCTGCTCTTTTATTAGGCCCTGTAGTTGGTGGCAGCAATTAACATATCAATAGAGGGTACATCAAACAGGAACACACGGTGCCTGGCTGCAGAGGTTTACAAAGGAGAAGAAACCCAACAACCTTTCATATGTAACTGTACCAACCTGAAGCCAGCTCCTGCCCTCAGTATCAATGACAGTGAGCTGTCATGTCTGGGACTGCTGTTTACAGTAAGCCACCCCACCAGGTAGACTAAATTCCTAAGGTATGAGAATGTGGTGTGTAGGCGCCAGAGTTTCTAGTCTCACTGCAGCTTCAAGGGAGACCTGCCCCTTTAACAGGGACCATATAGAGAACACCATTGAGCATAGGAACTTGTCAAACACAACTGATAGGAAGATGGGTGGGACGTAGTGTCACAAGGGAGTGTGGCCTGAGCTTTCTGTTGAGAGAAGGTTTTTGCCATTTTAGTTCTGGGGCACACCTTGTTCCCATTTTTATCCCATTACCTTTCCTGTTGCAAAGCACTCTCGTTATTATCTCACACATACAGGAGATTGCTGATAGGGAATACAGGATTGGTTCATTAAGGTAAGCTTAGACTACAACAATCACTGTGGTCCACTTGGCTTTAAAAGAGCTTTGAATGTGTGCAGCCTGTTGGGTGGACACCCAGACTTGGCTCTGGCTGCGTTAGCCCTGAAGGACGCATATGTGAGCAACAAGGCCAGAATGTGCTCAGCGAGTTGCATTTTATTAGGGTGATGAGGTTTTCATGGGGTCATATTCGTATGTGAACAGCTAGGCGAAATTAGTCAGAGGTTTAGCTGTGTTCTAGTTGTATGATGGTGTATAGTAGAGAGTAAGCATAGTGATGTGATAAGATGGTTATCTTTAAAGTGCCCGAGGCCAGGCACGTGAACAGTGGCAGGGAGTGCAGCGACACACAGACACATAGAAACAAGGGGAACAGGAAAGCAGGGTACAAGTGATACAGGGTGGCATGTTAACATTTACATTCGCATTTCTATCTAGATGCGATTCAGGACAATGTTCGCAACTCCACCCAAGTGTGGGGCATGCTAACATTTGCTTTTCTATCTAGAACCGACTCAGGCCAATGTTCGCGACTGCATCCAAGCGTGGCACATGCCACCATTCGCAACTCCATCCTAGTGCGGCACATGCTACCATTTGCAATTCCATCTAATTGATGAATATGCTACCAAAAAAAGAAACAAGATCCCTCCCAAAAACATCTCCCAGGGAACAGAGGGAGACACAGACTGCAGAGGACCCTCCAGTCACCCCAGAACTGGTACCCAGCCAGCACACAACATACCCTGCTAGTCTCTGCAGCATGCTTCCTGGATAGGAAGTGCCAGAAGGACTCTGAACCTACAAACAAGGCCAGTGCCTGCAACAGACTCCACAACTGTGGGCCGTCCACCTTAAAGGACGACACAAACCCATTGAAGCTAGGACAAGTGCCTCAACGAGCATCTACGGACGTTCATTTTACAGGACATATTCCAGCCAGTCGAGTTCCTCGATCTGCAGCAGACGGCCACGCTGACCATTGTCAAGCCGCCGTCACATAAAGACACCTGAGACATCTTGGCCAGTGTTTCAAAACTGCTGGTTAGCACTGAGACAACGATTCCTACAGCCGTTCATCCAGCTTTGCTTACCGAACCATCTTGCCACGTGAGACCTGCATCTGGCTCCCGTCTCAAACTGTCACAGAAACCTGCAAAGCACCCTGAAGCTGATGTGACCCTGTTGAGCACCGGGAGCACCTACAGCACAAGGTACATTGTGGTTCTGGCCACCTGGTCCTTCCCATAAGACCCCTAGAGACATATTAAGACCCATTGGTCCCTTTCTCCTGAAGCCAAGAAGCCTTACACTGCTGTGGTTATAAATCATACCGAGTACCCTCCTGTCAGTATCCAGAGTACATCCCTTTTCCTTCGTTGAAACTTTCTGTCCTCTGCATACCTTTATAGAGTGGGTTGTATTTCGTAGTGTTGCTAAAACTGTCTGTTGTGATATAAATAAAGTAGATATTTTTGCGACAACCTTGACTGGACAGTAATAACTGCATTTTTGCTTTGCTGCGACTAACCAATGATCCACAATCTTTTGGGGAGAAGCCTGCAGTTCCGTCCACATTACCAAAATTGGACATGGAGGTTTGTAATTTCCTTGTTATTCCAATCTGTTTGGTTTCCTTCTGGTGTATTAGAGGTGTGGGGCTGATTAATTAACTGATATTCACCCCTGGACCACTGGTACACCGGAAGTTGATTTGTCACACAATGCTTGTTTTTTTACATGGGTGACCAGACATCCCAGTCTAGGGGGAACAATGGAGGTTTTAATATCATGCTCCGGTCCCAAAAACCTTCTGCAAAACAGTCAAATGTTCCAGTTTTAGGGGAAAATAAATGTCAAGCTGTATCTGTATCTCCTGCGAGGGAGAGTCCTTATAACATAAGCAGCTCATATTGTTGTCATAAAAAGGATGGATGACAACAAAAAAAGAATGAGACAAAGAAGACCCTGCCATAGATTATTTGGATATTCCAAGTCATGGAGGTTGTTCAGTGACAAAATAGAGGAACAAGGCTGAAGGCTAAGTTCCTATAAGCTCACTCCAAAGCACTGCTGCATCCTGAGGCCCAAGGGCTAGCCCAGGAAACTTCCAGATATGTCCTCAAGCCGAGGTAATGAATGCAGAAACAGAAAGGGCATCCTGCTGAATCAATTTCAGACATATTTCAAATATATAATAATGCGAATTCTTAAGTTTCCATAATGTTCTTTTCTTTTCAGGAAATGGCCAGGTCCTATGTAGAGATGCTGTGTTTTGTGACCTGGCCTGGAGCATTGGCCCTGCCCCCTCTTCCCTGTCCCTGCTCCTTTCCCCAGAATTATTTTCCATTTCCAGTACTGTTCATCCCTTTTAAAACCTAGCCTCTTGCGGAATAGAGTGTAAAAATACCCTCCATTTGTTGATCGATATATAGAAACACGTAGTAGGTATGCTTCTGTACTCCGCTGATGCAATTCATCATTGTTAGGTTTCCCTATGCTGTCCAAATGGCAAAGTGCACCTCTATGTGCCCTTCTACTTCAACAACAGCCATCATTTTAACAAAGTGAATGAGCATGGTTCTACACAGTCACCTTCACCTTCCACTATCACAAACATTCGGAATAATTTCAAGTTACTTCTTTACACCCCCACTTCTCTTCACACAGGGCACAGTAGTTCCAGTATCAATGAACAGTAAATTACTGTCTCTAAAGAGCGAAATGCTATAAAACGAATGCCTCCTCACGAGTGAAAACTGAAAGTAGGTGTTATAATCATGCTGCTATGCAATCTTATGCCATCATGGGGACTCTGCAATGGAACAAGGTTGACAATTACGCACCTACAAAAACATAACATTGAGGCCCATGTAATCGGTGGAACTTAAATACTGTTCTTATAACGCGCACAACTCTCATTACACCTGATAAAAATATACATTTCAAATTCAAATAGTTAACTATACGTTTAGCGTTTTCAATGATCATTAATAAGGACCTACACTACCTTCCTGGAAGTGATCAGTGGTAATTCCGATATGTAAGAACAGGGGCAGACGTGACCCTTTGAATTACTGAACGATATTGACCTTTAAGATCTGCTACAGTGGTAAATGTTACGCTGGGAACGGCTAGTCAATGTAACATTTTTTTGGGTTTAAAACGCTAACATGCAGCTCCTAATGCGCTGCAAAAAAATTGTTTAAGCAGTTTAATAAAAGCGACGAATTTCAAATGTATGCAACAGATTAAGTGCTGCAGAGGCAGCTAGAATTCTGCTCTCTGCTGGCTCAAGCAGCAGGCCTTGTAGCGTCGCCGAGCCTGAAATATAATAACTCATTACAGAGCCACTGTGATGTCATTGTGATGTCACAGCTCGCTTGCAATACGAAAACTGTTCCTAGGCTTTTATACAGATATTGCTGGCTGCATGTATTAGAAGGAAATAAAGCAAATAAGAGAGGAAAGGCAGCGTGGATAAGCAACGGGCTAGAATAAAGAATGGAAACTGTATAATTAATAAAGGAAGGAATAGTAGTAAATATATTGAAAGATTGGGTCAAGGAGAGAGGTGGGAATTGCAGTGATAAATGTGCACCCAGTTCTGAGGTCCATCATCATTAGTGCACTCTTGTACTAGGTGACAATACATCCCACATTTCCCTGGCAAGCTATATACTATTAGAAATGTTCCTGTGGAAATAACTCTGACATGAAGAAACACCTGAATCCGCCATTGTGACATTCCTTGTTTCTTTATATCTTTATTGTTATACGGTTACAATTAAACGTTTCACAAATAATGCATGCATAACAGAATAGAAATCATACATTTCAATTCCATACAAATATAAATAATGTTTCCATAAAAAAGTCTTACCATAAAAAAACATGCAAGGAAAAAAAGAAGGACAAAAGAAAGCATACGATAGCATCATATATGTGAAATGAAAACTCATAAATGAACCGCCATGTTCACATCTTCCGACGTCATCCGCCAATTCCAAAAGCATGTTCGTCATAACCTTTATATCCCATATCTGTTCAAAAATTACTTTAGCAAAGCGTACCAGCACAATAGGTACCGACAATGACTCCCCCAGCGTTAAATGTTTCCACAAATCGGTGGAAATCATGTCAGTGGAAACACACATTTTCTCAACAGTCGAGAGTGCGGGCCAAGAGCTTTGAGCAGCCTAAAACCAAATACCTCAGCGTTTCAATTAGTGCTATTTTACAAAGTCTGCAGATTCTGCATTCTCTTCCCAGACCAATTTGAGGCCCCAGACAGGGACGTCATTTCACCAAAATGCCAAGCGTAGGAGAAGTGACAACCCACGACCTTAGACCTCTGATGAAATCACAGGAAGCGATGGAACATGACCTTTCACCCCTTGACAAAACAGTAAGTGGGATCAAATAGCAAGTACACTACGAATAATATGGTAACAATATCACTGTAATGTGATATACATTTCATACAAGAATGGATAACAATGTGTATCATTAATATCAGGGTGTATAGGGCCATATTACCAAATCACTGTGAATGCAAGCAGACGTCCAAGGCCAAATGATAATGATGTGTTATTATATAGCACTCTTGCTTAAGCGCTTTATATAGAACATATATATCACCCAATCTGCCGTTGATACTCATGTATCGACCTCAGAAGGAAGAAAAGGGTTCAGTTGAGTTGTTTAAGAACAGACTAAATCAGTGACTCACCCCATAAAGTGTGCCTGAAATAAACTTTTAATGAGTCTAGAAATTACTGCATAGAATTCCAAAAAGACACATTATTTGTTATTCCTATTCTTTCTTATTTAGGATCACTACTCAAAGTGTTACACTTGTGGAACCCCATGTATTTTTAAGAGGCCTGAACAAGAAAACCTGCCACTGTAAAAATAAAGAGCCCATAGGGGGTTCAAGGGAGACTACAAGGGTAGCAAGGGAGACCTCGGGGTTGCAACTGCATGCAACCCCTGGCACTCCCAAATGGCGTCCCTGGCCCTGGCCCCTGAACTTCCAAAGTTAAATAACAGTTCATTCAAAATCTTTAAAAAAGCTCATTCTAAAAACTATATGGCGTGCCTTTACAAGGTTAGGAGGGCCCTTCACACTAACTGACGTCAATCTATAGTCTACATAAAATTTAAGCTTTGAATATAATCCCAGTTCTCAATAACATCCCAGTCCTTCAATTTAGCTTTTATTCTCCACAAATCCAGGTCTCGATTAATGCCCGCCTCATACAAAAATTCACTACATTCTTCTATATAATTCACAAGCTGGGGTATGTCCATCCAACTCATATCTCCTGCCTAGTTCTTTGAATAGCAAACACCCTTGAAACTCCTTAATTTTACAAGACATTCTTACTTGGTTACATTTAAGAATGAACCATCAAGGAGGTATCCCTAGTTCAGCCTAATAACGGCCATTGTGACATTCTGCTCTATCATATTTCAGGCCTCTGCATCCAATTTATTTGCACACTCTATGTGTAACGTTGCACAATTGTCCTAGCTTTTGGTTTGGAAAATCTGATCACACTACACAGTGGCACCATTTCCCAATAGTCATTAGTCAGTCCAGCTGAGACCAGCTAGCCTAAAGGCAAAATATAAGTTTACTGACAGGCTAATAACTCCAAAGAAGATGTAGGGTTAACCACACTTCCGTTGGGTGTTGATTGGTAGAGACCAAATGGAGTAGAAAAAGATACCGTTTTGATGTTGGGGAATTGAAATGTCTTGCTTTTGGAAAATGTTGGAATGTGTGTTAAGGTAGTTGTGAGAAGTCAGAATTTTACTATGGGAGGTCTGACAAACCTGGCCTATTCATCCCATCTCCCAGGGGGGAACCACCACTTTTGAGCCTGGGAGGGGAGCCCACTAAGCAAGACCCTCCCTAGGAATTGGGAAAGTGGGACATCACTGGAAGTGGCTCCCCTGTTGGGACCACATTATCTGCCTACAGGGGAATCCAAAAGACTGTTGTTTCTTATGTTTTGGATTTTCCAACTAGTGACATTTATTCAATCCCTTTGATGCTGGATATCGCCTGAACTCCACAGTAAAAGAGAAATGACATACTCTTTTTGTATGTAATGACAGGCATAAAACGCCGAGGAACTTGAAATGCAGGAAAGATAATCCAAAGCAGAGGTGAGCCTCTGATGGGAGCACGTCATGGATGGGCGGCGCCATGCTAGACCACAGAGCCAATGGTAACGTAGAGAGTGAGCTGATCTCTAGCAAGATACCGGAAGGCTGTCGTCCTGAACGGCAATGATGTTAAAGTCGAGAGTGAGACGGAGACGGTGAAGAGACGGTGAAGAGACCACCTCACCTGGTGGCGTGACCACATCGCAGCTGTGGTGTGCATGTGGCCCTTTAACCGACGCTGAGACCAGACCACAGCAGAGAGATTGGATCCCTGATCTCTGCATGAAAATTGCATCAACTGCTGAGCAGGGCAGAGCAAGAGAAGCAAACGCTCACAAAGAGGTAACACTGCTGAGAGGGCCGAACAGTTATACCTGAGGTTCGGAAAGCCAAAAAAGTTATGGGAGCCAGAAAAACACATGCCCAAATGAGGCCCTGCTAAAATAAGCCTAGCAGAGGGCCAACGAGCTTTTGGGAGCCCCCCTGGAAACAGAGACATTGATATCACTGATATTCGAAGTTGGGGAAACCCCATGGTTTTTGAGAGCCAGGAAAAGCCAACACTGGATATGGGCAGACAACCAACGAGGCCCTGCTGAAGCAAGCCAAGTAGAGGGCCAAAGGGCTTTGGAAATACAAAACATATTGAGTAAAACAGGGAACCGATAGGACCTGAAGAGTTCCCATGCTCAAATCTGAAACAAGAACTTTGGTGAGATAAGGAGAGCCTGAGCCAAGGTAAGGTAAGTGGTCTGAATGCAAGCCTACGGAGTGCAGTGTGGGGCTAATTCTCACAGATTTCCCTATGCTGAGACCACAACAAATGCACAGACCCCTGTCATATTTAGTTGGAACATGGCAGGAGAGCAGATCATGATGTCGACCCAAGAGGGGCGGGGGAGCATCCCCCTGCCATGGACAGCCTGATTAACTAACTGGGGCTCTACTAACTGTATTACTCTTTGGTTAGGCCGTGCAGCTATTTAACATACCAATAGAGGGTACTTCAAACAGGCCCCCATTGGGTCGGCTGCAGATGATAACAAACCAGACATGAAACCCAACACACCTTTCATATGTGACTGTGTCAACCTGATACCAATTCCCGCCTCTCAGTATTAATGACATGTCTGAGTCTAGTGTTGCAGTGGACGACCCCTGTGAGGGGGACCCCATTCATACGATACAAGAATGTGGTTTGCAGAAGCCAGAGGGTCAGCATCTTCAAGGGATATCTGCCGCTTCAAAGAGGAACCACACAGGGAGAGCCATTAACCAGAGAGACTCTTTGATCACAGCAGTGAAGAAGGTGGGTGGGGCCCAGTATCACAAGGGAGTGTGCCCAGAGCTCTTTCTGTTGAGAGAAGGATTCTGTCATATTGGTTATGGGACATCCCTAATTCCTGTTTCAAAGCTTTACCTTTTCCTGTTGCAAAGTACTCTGGTTATGACCCCACACATGCAGAAAATTGTTGATAGGGACCCCTGGATTGGTTTACTAAGGTAGGCCCAGCATACAAAAATCAGTGTAGCCCACTTGGTTTTAAAAGAGAGCTGGAATCCCTCTTTAAAGAGATCTGAAGGCTTTACTGCAAGCACGAAGAATAACTTATCCTTGGACCCTGGCAGAAGTTACAGTCTGCCTTACAGCTTCCACCAGTCAAGGAAGGCCAGGAACATTCAAAGAGGGAAGCAAGATCCCTCCACGTAACTTCTTCCAGGGAACAAAGGGAGAAAAGAACTCAGAGACCCTCCAGCCACTTCATAACCTTGCCCTGCTAGGCTCTGCAGCAAGCTCGCTGGACAGGAAGTGCCAAAAGGTCTCTAAACACAAAACCAAGGACAGGGCAGCTGCCTGCAACGCACTTCCTAGCTCTGGGCCATCTGTCTTAAAGGACAGCGCAAGCCCATTGAAGAGGCGGGGAGAAGTGCAATGACAAGCACCTGACGTCCATCATAAAGGACATTTTTGAAGCCAGTCAAGTTCCTTGATCCACAACCGCCTGCAAAGCTGACCACCGTTAAGCCCTGATCTACTGCCGTGAAGCTGCAGTCGCCGAATAAACCAAAGACGTCTCGATCAGCACTTCAGAACTGCTGATTAGAACTGAGACGATTCCTGACCCTGAATTGCCATCAAGGCTAGGCTGCAGGCATTTGTCAAGCTTCTCTCGCCGAACCGTCTTGTCGCCTGATACCCGCTGCTGTCTCCCATTTCAAATTCTGTCGCAGAAGCCTGAAAAGCACCCAGAAGCCGACTTGACACTGTCGAGAACCAAGAACAACTACAGCAAGAGATACATTGTAATACTGTCTCCCTGGTGATTCCAGAAGGCCCCTAGAGATATTTTAAGACCCTTTCTTCCTTTTTGCTGAAGCCAAGAGGCCATTTAGCAAACTATTGTGGTTATTAACCATACATACTATCCTCCTATTAGTATCCAGAGTGCATCCCTTTTCCTTCTTAGAAATGATTGCCTCTCTGCATTCCTTTAGAGAGTTGGTTGCATTTCGAAGTGTTATTAGATTGTCTGCTGTGATAATAAAGTTGATATGCTTTTACAACTTGCACTGCACGCACCTTTATCATTGGGTAATAATTGTATTTTCGCTGTGTTACAAATAATCAACGATCCACAACCTTTAGAGGAGATAAGCCTACCGTTCCATCCACTTTATCCACTTTACCAAAATTGGACAAGGAGGTTTTTCATTTTAATTGTATGCTTGGTTAAACCAATCTGTCCAGATCCATTCTGTTATATTGAGTTGTGGGGCTGATTGATGGTTTAGAAACCGAAATTCACCCCTGTATGACTGGTACCCGGGAATTTGATTCATCACAATATATACATTATAACATTTGTCAAACACCAAGTCAGAAATGGTGACATTGCATTAAGGAGACCCCTTTTCCATGTAAAGAAGGGAGGGTGGTGGAAGCATACAAAGACTTAAAACTGGACATTAAGAACATGCAGGGAGGCTACAAGTCTGCATTGTGATAAATTGACAAACATTTAAAACTTTCTCTGGAAAGCGATCACAGTAGTTGGGCAGAGAAAAACCACTGGATAGAGGTAATTGCTCTGGTGTATATTTTGGTTATGCTTTTCTAAGTGGTAGGGCCAGATAGTAAGTAAGGTTTGGACAAAGAACTGTTTCTTGTAGACCTTTCATGAGCAGCATTAATTTAGTTTGATAGGTAGGGAATTTCCCTCATGACAATAGGGCTAGATATGCATGTTTTCTTATTGTTTAAATATAGTCCGACTCCTTTTTCTGGTTCTCTATATCTGGTATCAGAGTGGGATGTGAGTCACCCGCTAGAGAGTCAGACCCTAGCCCATAGCGCATGGCCAATCTCATTGACCGCCTCCAACCAACAGGACAGTGGGGAATAAAACCATCATTAGGGGCGACCTCCAGACGTCCAACAGTGGAAAAGTCCAGGCAAACAGCCCTCTCTGCCAAACTCCCAGCATATTACAATGAGGAAGACTTTGAGTCCACTCCCTCGAAAAACATTTTCAATCGAAGAAATCTTTGAAGAGAGATGACAATGCTCGAGACCCTCCTACAGATGATTATTAAAAATCATCGACAGCACGAAAACAATCTGTTTTTAAGCACAACATGCTTATTTGTAATTTTTTTTTTGTACAAACCAGGCCCAGACGCTAGAATCAGATTTGGGCGTTTCCAAGTAATGGGGTGCTAATAATCAGTTAACTGTTTGATAAATTGACAGCTGACACACAAAAAGAGTCTAAAGCATGGATACTCAATATGTGGCCGACCAGATGTTTTTGACTACAACTCCTGTGGTCATTCACTGCTGAGTAACTGATCCGGGGTACATATGGGAGTTGAAGTCCAAAATATGTGAAGGGCGACATAAAGAGTAGCCTTGTTCAAAAAATGCAATCCCTGATTGGCAGGAATGAAAAAGGGGACATGTTGACTCACCCATATCCTTCTTTTGGTGGATATTGCTATTTTCATTCTCTTTGATTTTGGCTTTGACTTGCATCTTTTACTAGGCCTTGGGTCAGATATCAACTGTTTCACTCCACATTGGTCCGCTAGGTGCAAACTAGCTCAGACTGTAACGGGGCGAATCTGTCATTTTAAGTCCCTGCTCGAATTCTCCTTCTGAATCAGCTGTATGAGTGATCAATGTATCACAGCCATCATTTCAAACATTCGGAACATGATTTGAGTCGAGCACTTTGAGGCTTGCCTGCCCCTAGTACAAAGATCCCTATTGAGAGACACCTATTTCCCTCGGTTTACAATGAAATGACCAGAAACAAATGCCTAATGAGAAATGGCTACATTTCTTTTGGTTGGAATTTTTTTTTATAATGCATGGGGAGACCTCGCCCCACTTCCTCCTACCTTAACCTATACCCTTACACCACCCCACATCTCTATATTGTTAAAAATGTACAAAATACCTAACAAATTAGACCAAATACATTTTGGTCCTTTCTCATTAAGTATTTTTGGATTCGATTATTTCTGTGAATACCATTTCCCGCAGTGCTTAGTGAGGGGAATGCTGCTCTATTTGATAAAATGACCAAATCCCCCAAATTGTCTGCTTTGACCTGAATATATCATCTTCCGAGGTGCCACCCAAGTCACATGACTGGAGACCTAGGAGAAACTGAGGCTGTGTCATTTGCAGCTCTTTCTGGAACTGGAGTATAGTGGGACACAGCCCAAGACTTACATAATTCATGAAGCATTTGGCCTACACACATAAGCAGATATGTGACACAGGTGTGTGCCTGCAGATATTCCAATTTGACGATCATCGTCAATGTGGTAGGAGAATGCACGCTCTTTATGCCACTCGGTGTGTGCTCAGCTGGTATCTAAGGAACACTAATCGTAGCCAAATAACCAAACTAATTGCCAACGAGACCAACTGGTAGGGCCACTGGCAGTGGGAAAAGAATGCACTTGTGCTCGAAGGGAAATGCAGTATAGTTTAGGGGAGAGGTGCACAGAGACTAAAGACCACCACCCACCCAACCCACAAGAAAGTTGTTGAAATAGCAGAATACAGATTATACATGTCTTTCTAGGTTTGAAGGGGCTGGTAAAGCTACTACTTGTGTGATGTTCTTTTCTACAAAATGACTATTTCCACCTGTGCCTTTTGTTATGTTGGCTGACTATTGTTGTTCGGTGGATATTAATGTGTATATCTGAACCACAATTATTCAAGTGGCCCTGTAGTGGCATTCGTGATATATAACACAGCATAACATAACAAGATGCAGGTATGTACCATCAAGGTGATTTTTCAGACCATATTCTACATTAGACCGCTGTAAATGAAAAAAAAAGAGTGGATCTGTCATTCTCTATGCTCCCCAGTGAGTCACAATCACTTTCAATCTCGGAGTTGGGAAACTCAGGATTATGTGCTAGGCTAATCTTGTGTATTCACCAGCACAAGCAATGCTATGACTTGGTGTTTATATCTTGAATGTCCCTACAAGAAAATATTATGGTTCTGTGAGTCTCTCTATGCCCCTACTCCATGCCTGGCTATAGAGCTGAGTTATCAAGCATTTCACCCAAATACTAAGGCTAAGGGTTTAGCTGCTGAACAAGATTGAGACGGCCTTTTGCCTACAGGTGACAATTGTAAATTACCTGGAGGTGGGGACCAAGGAATGTACTTTATCCTCTACCATCTGCCCATGACCTCACAGGCATTTGAACCAAGTGTCCTTAACAGCCTGATGCTATGGTCAGAAGCAGCTGTCTTGGAGAGTGTGGCCCGGCCTGGGGGTCAATAGAGTTCATGGTGAACCAGCAGCGCAAGGTCAGAATGTAAGAGGAGACATGGTGCGCCGTCCCAACAATGGAGAATGGTGCATGCTTCATCACCACGTGACATGTAATGAATGAAGAATTAATAAAAGGCACACAGAGACAATACAAACTGCCAATGGTTTACATTTTGTTCTAGGCACGGCCACTGGTTTGAATGCCAAGAAGTCTAATGACAACATTTTCCCTTTCCAGGACAAATGTAACGTTCAATAACATAATGTGCATGAAAGTACTGCTGTCAATCAGAGCATGGTCAATATGCTGGATAGAGCCAAGCATAGGTTGAGCGTAGACTCTATTAAGTGATATACTTACTGCATCCGCTATATATAAAGTAGGACAAAGTTATGTTATGTTATTTTGTAGTTGTAGAACACCTCCTAACATTGGTTACGGCATTGAAGCGCTGTGCCTGTCAGAGAGGCAAAGGAGGAGTATGATGGAACATGCAGTAGTGTTAGGGAGGAGCAACATCAGTTCGAAAGTTGGGATGAGGGTGGAGGATAGATAGGATGCTTAGGAATGCATGAGATTGAAAAGTGGGAGGAACTCTGTGTATAATTGAACCAAATGCATCATAGGACTGAACTGTATTCTATGGGGTGCAGCACCAAGAGGAGAGATAGCTGCAGAAGAGGTGTTTGGCGCTCCAGGGTATATGTCTGGAACATACTCAGTCCAATATAGACACTAAGCACACCTAGTTAGATAGGTATTCTGATAAGTTAAAATGTTTGAAATTAGTTAGAGTATAGGGTGTTGGTCATTCAAGGTGTGGTGGAGAATACTACAACCTTGGCATCTAGGTTGTGAAACAATTAAATAAAGACTAAAGATCCCTACTCGGAAACTCACGTCCCCTACACACTGTTTTAGGCCATAGACAGTGTGCAGGGGACGTGAGTTCCCCAATAGTGAACTTTAGTCTTTATTGGAATATACTCAGTGCATGGTGAGCCTCGTTAGGTTGAAGCCATGCCCAAGAAAACACAAATGGCAAATCCATTCTATTTACTTCCATAGGGCCCCAACAACATTCGCGAGAGATTGTGTGTCAGAAATCTGAAATTGACAAGTTTGCAAAAGCTCCCAGAAAAGCAAGCAAAACAACGTCAATTCTTTTATTTATTTATTTATTTTCAACACTTTATTAATTTTACAAAATAAACCAACAAATAACTAATGCAATCATTTAGGTAATATCAGAGTTACAATTCCTTTCTGAACAATCAATGAAAACGCTAACACAACTTAAGAATCCTATGATGCAGGCTTGTACTATAATAACTGTAATATGGCACAATCCCCACTAACATGCATTGTCCTTGGACATAATACCCACAGAACACATCGAACGGCGACACAACATAAAAAAATAAGAGAAAAGAAAAACAGACAAAAATATAAAGGTTAAATGTACACATACCCTCCCCCCAATCGGAATTCCTTCACTAACCTAGTTCACACGCAAGTGATTATATACCTACCCACCATAGAGGCTGTTAAAAGATTACCAGAGTTCTAATTAATCATCCACTTTATTTTGTTTTTGAAACAAGATCTTCTCAAAGTCAGGTAGCACTTGCACATCACTCACCCATTTCTCCACTTGTGGTTTTTTCCTTGTTTTCCACAATGTTGATAATTGTTTAGCCACAACTCGCACTTTTCCAATCCATTGACTATACTTCCAGCAATCTTAGACATTCCTATATTGGCTAGTAAAAGGACTTGCAAAGGCATCCTAGGAAAGGTCATTGATAATACTGTATCCATTCTGTCCAATACATCACCCCAAAATTCCTTCACGTTAGAACAATCCCACAACATATGCACAAGAGTACCCCTCTCCTTACCCCAACCCCAGCAAACAGCATTTTAAATCAAGCCCAAACTATGCATACGCACCAGAGTCCAGTATAGAAATCCCCAAACTCTCTAATGTGTAAGTCTCAAATTCGGATCTAACTTACTCCTAAAACCTACTCGTCCTGTCTGCCCCCATTCCTTATCCAAAATTTCCCACATCCTCTTCAATTTTTTCCAGGAGTCATCAATGAGAGGATCCACGGGCATTAGCTTAACATATGTGGATACCATATGTGGTGACCAAGCAAATACAGCACACCCTGCCAGTTCATCCTGTATTGGCATAGATAACATGCCTAGTCTCTGTAAGAAACGGTCCTCAAGTCCATTGAATCTAACTCTCTCTCTCTCTCTCTCTCTCTCTCTCTTTCTCTCTCTCTCTGTCTCTCTCTCTCTCTCTCTCTCTATCGCTCAGACCATATAACTGTTGCAGTTCCTCAAAAGGTACCATTCGTCCATCCTGTAGCACATCCCCTATCTCAAGTTTTCCCCTTGAAAGTCAACTATGCCAATACAGTGTCCTATTAGCAATTTGAAGACCAGGATTATGCCACAGAGGGAGGCATTATAAGTAAGACAGACATTAGCTTCATAGTTAGATAGCGACTAATTAAGGATTTCTATAGTCACAGTAGCCATGGGCAACTTCTCAACCACATTCGGTATCTTCGCCACTGAGTAGATATTGATCAATTTATAAGGTTTAAAGATTCCCCTCTCAATTGATAACCAAATAGGGTCATAGGGATTCTCAAGTGATGTATAACGTGCAGCTATCTTCAGTCTGAAACCTCTGTAATATTTATCCAAATCATGGTAACCAAACCACCCCTCCTGCACACTACGTAATAGAATGAACCTCAGGATTTTATTAAAAATCCGATCAATTATTTTCACCATCTTTTTTGTGAATCTCAATGGTATGGACTGTATAATATAAAGCACTTTTAGTAACAGAGTCATCTTTATTGCACTGACTTTAGCCCAGATTCCCAAATTCAAATTCCCAATTTCTTATGTCCTTCTTCAAAGTCTCTGCTAACCTACTTAGGGTGAATTCTACAATCCTCTTCAGATACCTGATCAAGTAGATCCCTAAATACTTCCCATGTGAATCTGACCTCTTAAAGTTCCAATCAGCAAAACCCCCTCTCCTCCACGCCGCTGAAAGTGGCAAATCCTCTGTTTTGTCCCAGTTAACTTTGTGCCCCAAAGGTTTGCCAACCTTCTGAAAAGCATTCTTCAAAATTGCACTTCCTTCTTCTGGGTTAGAAAGGATAACCACCATTTCATCTGCGTAAGAGAACCTTGCCACGGCTCTTTAGGCCCTCTTATTCTTTGTTCACCCCTGATGTGAGCCACCAAAGGTTCTAATTCAATATTGAACAAAAAGGGTGACAGAGGGCATTCCTGCCTTGCACCCCGTGTAAGAGCAAGCATGTCCGATAGTTTATTATTCACCCAAATTGTAGCCCTCACTGCTTCGTTTAGACAACCAACTGCCTTAAGGAAATGAGTGGCAAACCCCATCCTTCTCATGGTAAATATTAAAAAATCCCAGTTGACTCTGTCAAAAGTCTTCTCTGCAGCAATGAACATCAACATAGTATCCAGAGTTTCTGTTTGGTGAAGACCCATTATATCAATAATGGAGCTTATATTATCATACCCAAACCTACCCCTCATAAATCCAACCTGAGATGCATGAATTAGACTCCCACATGTATCCAGCCTATTCGCTAAAAATTGAACAAATATTTTTACATCGACATGAAGTTGTGAAATAGGCTGATAATTCCCTAATTTGTTGCAACCTCTTCCCAGCTTTGATATCTAAGTGATCATGGCCTCTTGCATAGATGGACATACTCTCCCATCCTGTATGAAAACATTAAACAACTCACCTAGAATGGGTGCTAGAGTTGATCCAAATGATCTGTAAAACTCTACAGGCAAGCCATCTAAACATGGAGACTTTCCACCATTAAGGTGCTCAATTGCTCACAAAACTTCCTCAAGCATTAACTGTTCTTCCAAACCAGCACACTCTTCCCGACTCAAAAAAGGAATTTCAATAGACCTAAAAAAGTAATCCAAGTCGGAACCCAATGGAAATACGTCTTCTGTATATATTGCTCCATAAAATGACCAGAAACTCTTACATATGTCAACATTTTTCACTATCAATTGTCCATGTTCATCCTCTATTCCCTGAATATATGACTTTTCTCTCCTCCCCTTCAATCTGTTAGCTAACAATTATTTGTTGGTTTCCTCATTTATATCATTGCTACCAGAAGGATTGTGTATACTATATACTTGACCATAGTGAGTGCATTGACTTGCAATGTCAAATCACCATTCTTGTGAGCTGATCTACATTGCCCTGGCCAAATGCTGCTGGATTTCGCATTTATGTCCCCAGAATTGAACAAGACATTTCACATGAAGGTGAACATTTTTCATAGACTTGTTAAAATTACTTTTTGTAGTCACAGCCAGCTATGAGTCTTAATTGCTTGGTGGTTACTTTTTAAGCAAATCTTAATCTGAGTAGGGTCCACAGGTTCAAGGAATCTTCCATCTATCTACACCTGTAATCTCTTGGATCACTATGCATATTGTTAACCCTTTAGTGCTTATTCAGTAAACTTGTGTTTTGTTTCGTGGAAGAAAAGCCTCAAAGAGGATATGTATCCCAAAATGTCCAGTCATTGTTACCACCCTGTTGAAAGGTCATGCTAAGTTTGTTATATAACCCATCCGCTTCTTTTTGTCTAAAACATTGGCTAAGGTACATCCTGTAAAATAAGAGTTTGAAAGACTAAGCATCTATTTGTACTCTTGGTGCCTGCGAGGACTGCTTAGCTGGTGTGCAGCACATGGTAACTTGTCCTGTCTGTAAAATGTACCTTTAGGTAGATAATTCTGGACTTTCTTGGTAAGAATCAGCCAGTCCTTGTGGATCTGGTCAGACATATTTGCTCCATAATTAACCCAAGGAGGAATGTGATGTGATGTGAAGGAACCTAGTTCAGGATCATGCTGCATCCTGACACAAACAAAACACAAATGCAAGGCTGCATGTAAAAAGCAAGTCTATGTGCAGCAGTTAGTGATGTAAGCGAAGATCCCTTTTTTTTAGTTTAGACCATAAGATGACGATAAAGCGCCACCTGTTAACCGAAACTTTTGCATTAAATTACATCTAGGGAGAAATGGCATATGAGGAGGGACATAAAGCTTGTAGCTGATATTTGTTTTTTTACTCACCCATTAATTGGCCCTCCCAGGACAAAACACATCCTCCTGTCCACCAGGGATCTCTTTGAACTAGCATTATCAAGCCTTATCA
Organism: Ambystoma mexicanum; assembly: GCF_040938575.1. Classification (NCBI taxonomy): domain Eukaryota; kingdom Metazoa; phylum Chordata; class Amphibia; order Caudata; family Ambystomatidae; genus Ambystoma; species Ambystoma mexicanum. The sequence continues at coordinate 1,061,767,994 of NC_090929.1, read as the reverse complement.
TCAACCAGTGTGCCCAAAGTTCCTGCCAGTGTGTCTTCAAAGCAGTCTTCTGAGAGTTAATGAATGAATTGCAGCTGTAAACACATTACTGGTATGGTAAAAACAGGTCTCAAGTTCCAAGACTGCCTTCAGCCACTCGATATATAAGCACATATATGTCTTTCACTGAAGTCCTGTTAAAGACAAGCTTTGGCAAAGCCAAAGGTTTTAGCTTGTGTCTACGTATTAGGCAATTGGCAGTCACTGCTAATATATGCCCAGGAACTTGCACCATTTTGCACCTGCTACCATCAGTGGCGAATTAATACCACTATGGCAGTACCCAGTGGTAGAAGTGGGCAGGCGCAGTTGGGAGAACTGTTCCTCTACTTTTGTTTAATTAAGTTCTACTTTTCCTATACTTTTATTTTAATAAGAAACCATTCTGGAATTGTTTTGTTTTAAATTAAAAGTGTAGGAAGAAGTTGAAACGTGCACTTTCAGTGCACAGACCTGACCGTTCCTGTAAACAGCGGGCACATGTGTTTTGGAGTTTGTATTATGCGTGGGAGGTGTGGTGATGGGGTGTGTGGGGAGTGGGGGCAGGTCAGCAGGGTACATAGTTCCTCTACTTCTTTTCGTACACTTCGACCACTGGCAGTACCTGGCAAATGCCTTTTGCATGCCTACACAAAAGCCCAAACTGCTGACATTGACAATGTTTGTTTATCAGGGTTTGGAACTCAGCATCTCATCAAGCTCCATCTTGTGCGATTTCCACAGGTGGAGTGGAATGGAGGGACATTTCCTGTCAGCACAGCACCACTAGATGCCACTAGATTGACCAGCTTTTAAAGGCAACACACGGTCAAGCGATTCTCTAAATATGTATTTCCTGTCCAGGCTGTCTCTTCTGTTCCCTGCACCCCTTTTCCATGCGCCCAACATTATCCCCCTTCTCCATAATCGAGGCCCTGTCAATCATTCTGCGCTGGCGCGGCCTATTTTGGTAATGTTAGCTCGAGCTGAGGCGCCGTCGGATCCAGTGGGACGTCAATGCTGCATCTCAGAGTCTCACGAGCAAGCTGTGAAAAGTAGACGTAATTGCAATTTCACAATGCGAAAACACACAGGCGAGGACAACCGTTACTTTGGGTTATTTTTATCACCGTTGAGTGCTCCTAACCGGCTCCCTCCTCGTGAAATAACAGCAACCCGCGCGTGCCTGAATAGAGCCATCAGCCATCAGCCGCAAAAAAATAGCAAAACCGGCAAAAAAAATCAACAAAATTGCAAGTGCTGCATCCGCCCTTCAGGGTACACGAACCAGGTTGTTAATTCTCAGGACAATAGAGCAAAGCCTGCCTACGTGTTCTCATCACGGTTTCCGAAACGTGCATTGTGCACCTCCGCAGAAGCTTAGAGAGGGGAATTGCGGGATTGAAAGGTCTCCAGTGGTCCCTAATCCCCAGCCTGAGAGCGAGGGAATGCTTGTGCAAGCTCTTCTGACGAGGTGTTGCTTTTGCTACAACGCCACGACAAATCACTAAGGCCTAGAACCTGTACTCCACACGGCAGCGGCGTCGCCAGGACACAAGATCTGTACCCGCATGACAGTGGAGTCGCCAGGAATTAAATTTAGGAGGGCCACAGAGGGGGCCAAAGACAAAAGTTGGGGGGGGCGCCTATGAAAGGTAATGTGTGACTCACAAGCACTCCTGCAGAGAGGCTTTTGTGCACACCAACTACCCACATTGCACTGCACTCCCCTCCCATCAGAAGGCAGGCACAAAACCATTCAGTGACTAATGGCCCATCATTAGCAGTTCCATGCACTACATTCTGATGGGAGGGGGCTACAAGCTGCTCTGCACACTATGGAGGTCGCTGTGCAGAAGCTGGGCTGGAACACCTGAGAAGTGGCTCGGACTCATGTTCATAACAATACCAGAATGCATACCAAGATCACTGCTAGCTTTGAAACAAAAGGAGAGTATTTGCTGTGGGATATGCAGACGTTTTCCTTAGTGAGTGTTCCAAATAACACCACGAACAGAGAACACGGGTATTGTTCGCCTTAGGTAGGGTGGGAACACGGGGGGCAAGGATTTCAGACCCCCATTCCCCCCAGGGACACCACTGCCACACAATAAAGCAGGAAGGTACTGCTTACCTGGCATTCACAGTTGAGCACATATCGTTGACTATCCCTTATTCGGGAAACCGTGACTTGATGTCATGACGTGAATGCTAAAACATACAGAAAATATGAGTGAGAGGAAGGTGGGGAGTAAGAGGGCAAGTGGGTGAAGGAGAGAGAGAGGCTGAGGACAGAAAAACATTGTGACAGACAGTGGCCACATCTCTTGTGGTTCTATGTTGCCGACTAAGACAACACATTGAAGTATACTGCCTCAAATCCAGACTCAGGCAGGTTGATTTGTATCAGAAATACTATCAGAGGTATTTCACACTCAAATAAATTACCATGGCTAACTAAATACTGACATTTAAGAAAAAATGGGGAACTAAATACTGGCATTAAAGCAAAAATGGGGAACTAAATACTGGCATTAAAGCAAAAATAAATCTTTACAGACAACATCTCCCAAATCCAACTGAACAAAGCAACAAACTCCCCAAACCCAGAAGAAGCTGCACACATACAGGGATAAGTAACCTGGTATCACTCTACACCTACTCGCAGGAGACATAACAAAGAGGCGCATCACACACTGGGAGGCCGAGAATCAAACACAACGAAATGAAATGTACAGGGTCCTAAACAAAAAGTACACACTAGCAGACGAAATCAAGACAATTGATGGCCAAATACAGGGTCAGTGACCAAGGTCTAGAAAGTGGCTTAAGCTGGCAAAGATGGTCTTGAAGGCAGAGCAAGATTGGATCTGAAAGCAGTGGGACCCAAGGCTTGTGGAGGAAAAAACACATTTCCTCTTACACTGCCGCAAATATTAATATTAATTGTATTTAATATTGTGAAATCTATGAACACATGCAACACATATAGGAAGACAAGTACAATATACTATGAGCAAATCTAAAGAAAGGTCAATGGGTTTGCAAAGCACAAAGATAAAAAAAAACTGGTAATCCTGCTACGAGAAACCCCAGATATAGAAGAAAAAGCAGCAGAATACCTAAAGCCTGCCATAACAGCCTGCAACCAACAATCTTGAGATTGCACATGTAATAAAGCACCATGTAATTGAAGTAAATTTATATCCTGGCCATGGCCACTAATAAGAGGCCCACTACTTCTGCTGAAGGAAATAAGTACAGGCTAAATGCCCCCACCCATGATATGATTTGTAGAATAAGATATATGCTCCTGGTATCTCAGCTAGACGATGTTGGTACATGATTAGTGATGGAAGAACTGTGGTAAGGTTACTTGTATGCAAAGTATTGGGGTTCTGAGCAGTGGAAGCACAAATGCAGGGAGCATGATAACCAGTACCCTTTTATTTTGTTTTTAATTAAGGGTTTCCGTAATATGTTAACATTTCCCTTGTGGCTCCTTTGGGGAGTGATGGTCTGCAAAGGAGTCAGATATAGTGTAAAGTCTGGGAGAAAGCGCACCTTGAGCCAAACCGAAACAGGAGTGTCTTCAGCACTTTGCTGTGCTTAAGCCAATGTGGAGCAGTAGGGATTTCCAAAGAAAATAAGGGGCTTGAGAATTCATGGTTCAGCCATTAACGTGCTTGCCTGTCTACTGGAGAATGGTCAAGATCTGTCCGCTCGGCTGGTATTGAGGAAAATCATTGGTGAGTTGCTCAGGTGTGGAATCGTGATAGGCTTTATGGGTCATCCAAGAGTCTTGAGGTCAATTTCTTGCTTTAACAGTACCCAATGAAGCTCCTCCAGTTCTATGGAAATAGGAGCACATTGTTCCAGACCATAGATGATCCGAAGGGCATAGTTATACATTCGCACGCGGAGAAGGCCGCTCAGCCAGCCAATCAGGTGGCTGGAACAGTGGGCGAGAATACACAATCCCTGCACGCTGTACCAGCCACCTAAGGCCCTTACCCAGGTGGGGCTTTTCTTTTTTCTTTTGTCATTGTGGGGAGGCAACAGGGAGTGTCTCCCTGTTGCCTCCCCACCCCCTCCACTTACCTGTCAGGACCGGAGCATTGTGCTCCGATCCCGGAGCTCCTCCCATCTGACCGCCTCCATAGACATGGAAAAGGAACTTAGTCCCTTTTCATATGGCGGCGGTCATCTTTTTTTCTTTCTATTTTTCATTGGGAGCTCAGCTGCGCTAGGGCAATTATTAAACGGCACTCCATTGTGCCCTGTGTTCTCTGCTGTCACACTTGAATAGCCTCCTCTCCTCCATCAGCTCTTTCCCCAAGAATGGCTGCACTAGGATACCCTTAATGTCCCCTATAACCAAGGTATTGACTCTTGTCATGTTTTCCAATTCATAAATCCCTTCCCGCACCCAATGTTAAATTCGTAAGTTTGCATCTTAAATTTTCCTTATCCATCTATGGCCATGGAATATACTGTGGTCTTGCTCCCCCTTTTTCCCATAAGGGAAACTGCCTAAACCCTAATCCGCAATCAGCTCCCATCATCTGGCTATCCATGGTAGGGACAATGGTTCCTGACCGCCTCCTCCCTGGCAAAGATCTTAAACTGCTCACATATAGCAGTGATTCTCCCTTCTCATTATACGATTGTCCTTTGGGACGCTCTGGATATATATGGGATCAAGGATCACTATCCTTAGGTTGTTCGAGATCAGACTATCTTACTTCCTTGCCTGACTGCAGGCTTCCCTCTGGGGTTCATGCACCTCCTCCCTCTTCGCCACGGAAAGATTCTCTTTCCTCGTCTGACATATCTGGTCCCCAGCTAATGTTAATCTCGTCTCCTTCACCCTTATCGAAGGTCATTCTTCTTAAGGATAATGCTATGTGCTCGAGATTAAATGGATTATTCTCTTTGCTTCGTGATTGGAAGACAAGTGTTTGATCTCCCTTCCCTCAGCTTCCTGATTTGCTACCTTCCCATAACTCTTGATAGGCCTTATCGATTCTGTCTCTGATACTTCCTATATCAAAGTTCTCTTCGATGGCCACTCTAGATGGCCTTGACGTTGCTCCCTGTAACGGGAAAAAACTCCTCTGTACTGCCCCATTGTATTGCTGGTTTTGGCTCCATTAGCTCCTTTTGAATGCGGTCAATATCACGCTCCCGCTGTCTCCTCATTTTTTCTAGTTCTTCATCTAATTTTCTTCGCTTTCTCACTTCCCATATAACTCTCTCCTCTTCCTGTCTTATCTCCTCTCTCCTTGCCCCTGCTCTCTTTTTTCCTCTTCTTTTCATCTCTGTATTCTTTCATCCCTTAACTTCTGCGCTTCCTCCTCTTCTCTTTTCCTTTCTTGCCTATCCCTTTCTTCTACTGCACTCTGCCTGTTGTCATACTTTTATTGCTCCTTTGCCCTTTCTTCTTTCTTTTGTTGCTCCTTCTGATACATCTGTTCTCACCGCTGTCTGTTCTTTCTTTTATGCTCATCTTCATTCAATCTTTTTGCTTGTTCCCTGTCTGTTCTATCTTGTTCATCCTGATCTTCCTTTTGGCTTACTTCCTCAATGCTTTTCCCATGTAGCGTGAGCAATATCTGTCCTCCCATCCATTAGTTCTGTAAGAGCGTTACCTCGTCAGCCTTATCCTTCTCTTCCTTGCATCACTTATAATCTCTCGTTCTATGTCTGTTGATACATTCGATCGCTCACTTTTCTCTTCATTGTTTTGCAAGATCTTAAAGATCTCTTCTTTTCTCTTAGTCTCTTCTGGACTATCCGTCACTGCTATAAGCGGGCAGTTCCTATATCGGATTACTATACCCCGTCGCCACTTTCAATTCCTTTAATGGATACAATCCTACATCTTCCGTACTATCGCCTTTTTCTTCTGGTGAGCTAAGGGTAGCTGGGGGCTCAACACCTTCCTCCCTACACTGGTTAAGCATCCACTCTTCAGGTGGTGGATCTTCCCTCTCTTCCTGGTACATCTTCCGAAGCTCTAAAATAGCTAACCTCTTCTCTAATTTTTTTCCTGTGTACGCAGCGTGCAAGTATGTGGTCATGTGTTGCAGTACTGCTTTTGACAATGATCCCCCTTGTGGCCATGTCATGAACATCTTATCTGCCGTACCTTTCACCCATTCCGCACTATACTGTTTGAGCTTGGGCATGTGCTTTGGCAATGTCTTACATAAATGCATCAGAGGAGTGATATCTCCCATTGTGACGAGTCTCAAATGACTGTCAATACTTACCCGTGTTCACAAAATACCTTTATAAAAACAACAGATATGAGCGCGCTCCAACAATCGCCACTCAAACCCTTTATTTCTCCAATAATCTCTGCCTACCTCTGCATTGGTTACAACCACTTCCCTAAATAGACAGTGTCACTTCTAAACTAAGTCTCAATTTTCACACAACTGTCTGTGTTGCCCCTCAACACCTTAATTCAACACAAATACATAAACAGACAGACTAGTTGACTCTTCACTTAAAAACATTGCTGCCCCTAATTAACACTCTGATTACAGAGTTTAGATTGTCTCTTTATGCAGACCTGTCCTGCACATAGCCTAGATTACTCCCATTGGAGTGTGAGACAACCTCTTCTAGACCCTTTTGGGTCAGGCTTCTGGGTGCTATATCTCTCCTTATCTTTTTACAAAATTTCCCATTACCCCCGTTACTTTACTGTTGTTACTTTCTTTACTTTCGTTACTTTTGTTAATTTCAAAATTATCACAACCCTATCCCCTCAGTTTGCCATTCCCCTTAGTCTATTCACCATTCGCTCATTTAGCTCAAGGCCTTCGGTATCCACTTCCTCCTCCAACCAACCACTTTCGCCTTCCGTCATATCATATTCTGTCAACATATCTCTCGAAGCATTTCATAAAAAACAATACTTTATAGCAAACATTCATGATACATGACGTCATACTATGTGGCAAACTAAGAAAACCTATGTGTTGTCTTTGGCTTAAGGGGAACATCTAAGTATACTTTCTATACAGGGAAGGGGTGTTATTGGGTCTCTACAATCAGGTGGACAACGTATGCCCACCCCTAGTGCAAGTCATCTTCATCAGTTATTAAGTACACAGTACAAGATTGGCTCTCAAACTAAAAGGCCCTTTGTTACATGGCCTTCTTCAATTGGTTGGCATGCTTGTACCTTTCTGGAACATTCTTCTCACTAGCAGCACGTAAGCTGGTACCTGGTACATGTCTCCCCACCCAATTAGCCTAACATCTCTCATCACTCATGCCGTCTGCCATCCAGACGGTCCTTTAACTTGCCCTTGCAAAGTAGCATTGCTCCTGAGAATAAAGGGGAGTATAGGCACACTCTTATCGCATTTCAGATCTGCACGACCAACTCCTATTTCCATCCTTGACTTACATGACAGGAGACTGTATTTCAGCCTGTTTTGCAGCATTTCATTGTCTTGAATTAATAAACTTGACCCTGATGGTGTTCCTTCCTTGCACCTTAACAAAGGTTGATTCAGCTTCTCATGTTCACTGTTTTTCAAGGATAGATAACCAGTTCTTGGCCGCTCCATCCATTGACACCAGGCCAGACAGCTATTATAGGCCTTTCCTCGGTCTTCAGCTGTTTTCTTACTGCGACACAGCCCTCCGATCCCTCTTTTTCTCTGGGTCTAAGCTTACTAAATATGTGACACCGATGTCCAGAATTCTATATAATGGCCGCACCGCCTGCAGTCTATTCACTACTTATAACTAGCCTTCAAGATTACTTAGTCTACTTATGTTGCTGAATCTGTACAGTTATAAAACGGCTTGCATTTTCTGCAGTGCTCTTCACATGTTCAATCTTCATTATATGAAAGTTTACCCGATTCCTTACTTCGTCATCAGGTTCTATAAGGTCTATGCATTTTCTTCTTCAGCGACTGTTCCCAGCGCATCAGGCTTGCGTCTTGTGAAGTCACCAGCTACTCTTTCTCTCATTTCGTATTCCTTTGGGATTCTCCTCCAAGAGATTGTCATCTCTACAGGGATACATCATATAGGGGCTTCTCAATGGATACCTTTTCTCAAAGGCTCTTCATGGAATAGGCTCCATCACTGGTGCTGTGCATGTCACAATTTTTGGTTTCCAACATATAGGCAAGATTGTGGCGGGAGTTCCTGCAGAGGCATTCAGCTGCTCCTCTACACTTGGGTTAATCACACAGATAAAGGAGGCACGTACTCTGATAGGGTAAACATTAACAGAATTATTGGAGTTGGGAGAGCAATCCAAAAGAGGCACATGTATGTAGCATCTCACTTCATTACCTCCTTGATAGACTTACAAGAGATGATAATGCCTTAAGCAGGGGTATGTGCTGAGTTTAACAGAATGAGAGCTTTCCACATGGCTAAAAACCAAGTGACTTATATACCCTGGGTAAACACAGATGACTGTCATGGAAACTCCCTATTCCAGGAGGGGTCACAGTCAGATGTGTTGGTGTGCAGCCCAAAAGAGAACTAAGTTACATGTGACCCAATATCTGGCAGAAGATGCAGACACCCATACCTCTGGGAATATCATGGCATGGAGAAATAGTTGGATCTCCTATACCAAGGGAATCTAAATGTAGATTATGGCGGAATTCTGCATAGGTTCATCCAGGGAATAATTGTAAGCACATATGATGCAGACTCTGGGAGAAGTCCACAGCAAAATATAAGAAATCACACATCACTCAAGTGGAGGAAGGCTGAGACTGGAAGACAACCTGCAGTTTCCTCTGATACCATGGAACTGCAATCGGACAACTTTCACCCCAAGTTGAATTAAGTGAAGTAGTATTGGCTAGCAAAGATTTTCTCCTGATATTAATGGGGCAACATTCTGGAGTTCTTCAGTGAGATCTCCATGGCATTTTATATTGAAACTTGTGAGGCTAGTATTGGTACCTTATTCTCAAGGTGCATGACTGAAAGTGCCTAAGTAATGGAAAAGTATGGAAACGTATGTCCACACTGGATCCGAGGGGACTTTGTCAAGGCTGTGATATTGTTACTGACCAGCCACAGGTTAACTTCTTGGGGCAAAGATTGGTGATTGGTGAGGGTCACTGAAGACAAAGAAAATCACTGACAACATTTATGATGCAGTAAATGCATGCCACTTACATCAGAGGGCCAATGTTGTAGGTGCACAGGTTTCCATAGGATTTCTTACTGATGACAGAAAGTGGGGCAAGGGTGTCTGCATTGGAGCATTTACTTTGTTATGTGGGAGGGGAGGCAAAACTATGGTAGAGAGGTTGGGCATGAGGTGCCTGGTAAACTCTCATTTGCAGGGAACTTTCCAACCCAGGGGCTGTGGCTATTGGGAGAACTGCTGCACAATGTGTTCTTAGGCCATGACTCAGGATAGACAAGGTGCTAAAAAAGAGGCTCTTGGGAATCCTCCAAATAATGCCTCCAAATATCTCTTCACACAGCTGGTGGACATCCCTGGTCCACAGAGCCCCAAAGAAAGATCATTCCATGTGAGTTCATTGAAGAGCCATAGTTGGCATCTGTTATTGGAAGTTTAGCGTGTCCTTCTCTATATTATTTTTCGCCTGTTTAGGCAAAATAATTAAATATAAATCCAGAAGAGTAAAGTCACTTCATTCAGTGCCTCCAAATAAAAGCTTTCAATTTGCCTTTCTTCTTAAAAATCACTACTCTTTGGAAGCATTGTGAGTGGATATTAGTGACAGGTGAATCTTGAACAAAGCCTGATTCCCCCCACCCTAATTTAAATTTCCTTACATGCCTTTTCATGCTTCCACATTCTTTTGAAATCATGAACTTGGATTCTGATTTCAATGACTTCCATTGAACAGTACAAGAATATCCAAGACCCTAATAATTCAGCTTTAGATGTTTTGTTGGAGATCACTGAGCCATACACATTCCATTTCTCTATTAAAGGTGAAAAGGAAGGTCGTGGTCAAAACCTCGCCATTCAAATAGTTGCATCGTTCATACTATTGTTAATCAGGTGACAACAGAAAGTCGATAAGGTCACTAGCCCCACTTGGGCAGCTGTACCAGCTTCTGTCCAGAATTGTGAAACAGTTTTCAGGCTTTAAACCTCAATTCCTAAGCAGAATGTCAGGTCAAGTGAGTGGTCTGCTCTATGAGTTGAGGATTCTAGTAAATGTTTGTAGGTTGGGTCTGTCGTGCACGAACAGTGTTATGTTGAGGGGTAATGCACCTGTATGGGTTAGGTCTCCCAGTATAATTATCTTATCAGAAGAAGCCTGTAGTGTCAAGTCACAGTAAAGGATTCTTTTTCAAAATACGTTTGCTTATTCTATGGCCTAGATGTAATAGTGTTATGTTCTAGTTACAGTGCAGAGAACATCTGCGTCGCAAGGAAGCCCACACTCTCATGGCACAACAGATGTGCCTCAACTCCAGACTTGACTTCTCTATTCCTGAATTGAGTCCTAAAATCTTTCAAGGGTAAGATGTCAAGAATTGATAGAACATTGTTTTGATTTACATCAAAGCTAGTAGTTTAGATGTAAGATGTGTTCATAAATAGGTAATCAGATATTTAGTATACCAACTTTTAGGCTATTTATTGAAAATCTACTTCCATGGTCCTGCGGATGTATCAAGCCTTGTTGGGTGTTAACTTGTCTCATGGTCAACTACACTTGTCACCCTCAACCTCTCTCTTTCTTAAGGTCCTAGTCTGAGAACATGAAATAGTAGCTGGTGATCTAAAGTGAGCCCTGCCCACTGCCCAGCATTGTCTAATAGCATTGAAATGAAGTGACTTTGCTCAGTTGTCTCAAACCCTGATAAAGTTCATTAATAGTTGGTGGGGAGCCCCGGTAGCTGGAATAGAAAGCTCATCCCAGGCAGGAGTGAAGCTATGAAATCTAAACTGAAGGATGGATGGACACTGACACTGTAGTCGTTTTAGTGAGTTAAAAGAATACTTCGATTGCTCCATTTATGAGATATTGCATAAAGAATTATGGTTTCCATAGTGTGTGGGTTGGGCGAGCATTTTCTGAGGTCAGAAGATTGATTAGTGAGCTACTTTTTACTTTTTCACTTAACAGATTCTTTTTAGAGGCGAATTGGAATGGAATGGACTTGAAAATCACAAGCCACACTTGAGCTGATACATAACTCGAGTGTTTATTTTGATGTAATCGTGTTATCATAAAAATACTGATCATTAGCAACTGTTTGATTCTGATACATTAGCAACAGAGGTACCAGCAGCGTTTTTATCTTAATTTCTCCTTAGTGTTATACCAGTCGGTACATTTTCAGATGGATGCCCAGTGCTTGCTGGGTAACTGCCAGCATCCAATGGCATAGAGTTGCTTTTGCATGCTTTTCCAACTCATTGGTCAGCTGTCTAAGGTGTGTCAGTATTTTTGTAGAATGGTTTTGCTGCTATCTGCATTTCATTAAATTGCACTTGGACACGTGTCAGATAGTTGAAAGGGCAGATGTGCCGGGGTTGCAATGAACTGTGTGCTGTTGTCTATGCACATGTAACGCAGCTGTGCATTTGTGTAGCCTGGGGGAAACCTCAGGGAGGGTTTGATAGATGTGGAATCCAAGATGGTGGCCCATACCGGGAGGGCTTAAGATCTCTAAGCGGAGAAAGATTACTGCTGAGTTCTGTAGACAATTATTGAACTTCTCTTATGTAACCTGAGTATTGTCCTACAAATTGCAGAAATAATGTGTGATATGTGAGCATATCAGGAAATGGATTGCAATGCAAACCTATTCCGAAATCAAGCAGATTTTTGACTGGCCTGTTATTTTGCAGAGAGTGAAGGTGATTTACCATTGGCTGAAAAGAAATAAGTGCGTAATCAGACCTAGTGATGGGTAATAGATCACCAAACTCTGTGAAATCATCATGAGTGATTAATACTTTGGTAAGTGCACTTGTGGGCACAGTCCTTTTCATACAGACTTGGCTAAGCCGGGCAGTGGAGGCTACTCGACTCACACACCTACAACCCTATTGGTCTTCAGCGGCACTGAGCTGTTTTGAAATGTACCATTTATTATGTCCATGGCAGTCATTTTATTGCATTCAAAAGGACACAGGATAAGCCAGGAACAGTGGCCATGGGCCTGATTGTGACGATTCCTAACGGACTTACGTGCCGGGCATGAAATCCCTCTATTCCGTATGACTCAATGCTTGGTACTTTTTATCACCCTGAGAAACATGACTGCTGAAGCGGGCATATGTGTCATGCAACTGAGTTTGCCTCAGCGTTAGTAGACTTCAACATTTACTAGCAGGGTATGACGTCTCCATTTTGCACAGAACGCATGAATGTTCTCGAGATGGAGTAAATGATGTGTCTGCCACACTCTACAGATGATGGACTCACCTCCTCCAACTCTGCTGGCTATTCAGAGGCTCCTGCATTTCATGAAATGTTCCCATTTCGAATCAGCCCACTAAAGGATACTCTTTTGATCTCTTTCGCGGTGATAACAGATTAAGACACCCTCAGAATGCGTGGGCTCCTGGCCCAGCCCTTCCAGAAAATCAGATGGAGTTACTTGCATTGTTTCACGTTTCCATCGATAATGCCTTCCTCAGTTCTCTTGCAGCCCCCTCAGAAAGATACGTGGTGAACAGGTCCCACCCGACAGGATTGTTTACAGCCCCGAGGTCAATCGTTCAACTGCACTGTGCTACTAAGAAATCCTAAGTATATCTTCAAAAAAAATCCCCTTTGGTTAGTGTTGCGTAGTGACTACGCGAATGTGCGCATGCGCGAGCGAGATAGAGGCTTGCGCATGCGCGGTTAGAATAAAGACGGTTCCACAGCAGTTGGCGCCGGGGACCTGAGCAAGCAACACGTCTCCGGCGTGGTTCCTGGTACGCGTGTGCGCGTTTGCCGTATGAATGCGGGTGGGGGGCCCAGGTCAGCCCCACCAACACAACAGTTAGGTGCAGCCATATCACTCTCCCCCCGCCCCCACCAGCTCACCCAATTACTTGCATCAGCTCATGTGCTGCACTAACATCATCCACCCCCTGCTGCACCATCTCTCTCTCTCCTCGTCTATATTTATTCCCGCTCTGCATGTATCTGTACACGTGCGTGGGAGTGAATGTGGGGGCGGAAGTGCAGTGTGTGCACGCGCGTGTGTGTGTACAGAAAACCAAGCAGCACACAATACTTTATCAGTAGGATAAGTCAGGCGGGTATTGAAAAAGCATGTACACAGAGGCAGAGATAGATGAATGCCTGTGTGCCTTGTCTCTTCTGGTGAAGTTCTAGAGTGGCGTACATACGTTGCCGCCCTCTCCATCGTGTCTTCTATTTCCCCAAGATGGAGGCAGAGCTATTGATGCTCTTTTTTTTTCAGGAAGTTTGCCTTTTCCTTGACAAAGGTGGTAAATATTAAGTCATCTTCGGCTCAGTCTAGGAGAAAGTGTCTTCCAGTCGCAGCTTCTTCCATGTCACATTGCTGACAGATTCGGGTCTCTCTGGGTTTCTCGCTTGAGCAGTGTTGGATAGTTTCTATTTCCAGTTTGTGATCACCCAGTCAACATTTGGTGAGCGTTTACCTGTGGTGTGTGCTGGTGGAAGTGTTGTGCGGGTGTCCTGTAGCATTCTAGTCTTTCTCACACTTTTTATGCTAGAAGGCTTTGTAGTCTCTGTGATCCCTTTTAGGTTCCCTAGGGATGTCTCTACTGGCATGTTTTCTACTATGTATTGGCTGGTTGTTTTGGTGGGGGCAGTTATTGTGCTGATGGAGAGCAGGTGCAAGTGGATCTATGTCACCTGGCCTAAGCCCCACCTACCTGGTGCCTTCCTGGTTGCTGCTCTTTTTCCCTACTTAAGGCGCCCTTCCGTCTCGTTTCCTTTGAAGATGGGGAGCAGGTGCAAGTGGATCTAGGTCACCTAGCCTAAGCCGTGCCCACCTGGCACGTTCCAGGTTGCCGCTCTTTTTCCCCATTTAGCAAGCCCCGCCCAACGTTTGCGTTCCTGGTTGCCGCTCTTTTTCCCTACTTAAGGAGCCCTCCATCCTCTTCTCCGTTTGTGTTCCTGGTTGCCGCTCTTTTTCCCCACTTAGCAAGCCCTGCCAACCTGGTGCCTTCCTGGCTGCCGCTCTTTTTACCTACTTAAGGCGCCCTCCAGCCTCTTTCCTTTGCAGATGGGGAGCAGGTGCAAGTGGATCCAGGTCACTTGGCCTAAGCCCCACCCACCTGGCACCTTCCAGGTTGCCGCTCTTTTTCCCCACTTAGCAAGCCCCGCCCAACGTTTGCGTTCCTGGTTGCCGCTCTTTTTCCCTACTTAAGGAGCCCTCCATCCTCTTCTCCGTTTGTGTTCCTGGTTGCCGCTCTTTTTCCCTACTTAAGGAGCCCTCCATCCTCTTTTCCTTTGGAGATGGGCAGCAGGTGCAAGTGAATCTGGGTTACCTGGCCAAGCCCCGCCCACCTGGTGTCTTCCTGGTTGCCACTCTTTTTCCCTACTTAAGGAGCCCTCCAGCCTCTTTTAGTTTGCAGATGAGGAGCAGGTGCAGCAAGTGGATCTAGGTCACCTGGCCTAAGCACCACCCACCTTATTAGCTCTGCCTCTTCCTTTCTGCTCTTAACTCTTAGATCAAGGGCCTCTCTCGCACGTGCATCTGAAATGAAGGGCTGATGAGGAAAAGGGCAATTCCTGTTTGGAACTGTTCGGACCAGGAGGACCCAGGGCCCGACGCCCTGCTCAGACAGCAGGTAAGCATGCACCAACATGTGTTTACTCCCTCTGTCCCCACAGACCATCCCCACCCCCTCTGTTCCCCTGTGATATTCCTTTGTGCCCCCCTGCCTTTTTGCACACAGGTGTTGCCTGTTTTGTTTGATTCTTCTACCATGCGCCCCCCCCTACAGCTTACTTCTGCAGGAGTCTGTCCGGATACATTCTGGTTTGACCATCACCGTCTTGTGGCCACTGCTGGATTTGACTTTTATGGCCTTCATTGATTCACGGTGCATCACCCTTTCTCAACTCTCATGCTGGACTTCATTTGCATCTTGTGCTCATGGTGACTCTGAATCATGCTGTTCCCATCTTCATCTTGTATCCTGGCTTGCAACATTATGTGTTACTACTGATTCTGCAATTATATTTGCCCTCCCCTCTTGCTTCTCCACTCTTTTTGACTGCTTAATCTCTGTTCTCTCCTCCTCTCCCTTTCTCTCTTTTCCTATCTCCTCCCCTCCTCCCCTTACTTTCTTCTGTGCACTTACTCTATCAGCATTGTCCCTGGTCCTAGTATTCTAGCAACCTCGTCTGTCTCCTCCCCCTCCCCTTACTGTTTGTTTCCTCCCCACCCCCATCTAGCACTATCTGAAATATCGTCAGGCCTAGGATGATAGTCACTTGTTTTGTTCCTCCGTTACCTTTCTGCACCCCTCTCCCTCACCTCTTGTTTCTGTCGGGCTCTACCAGAAATATCGTCAGGCCTAATACGGTAGTGCCTGTCTGTTTCCATTTCCTTCCCACTCTCCCCCTCCCTTCCTTGTCTTAGCTCTTGCACTATCGGAAATGTCGTCAGGCCGAGTACGATAGTTAATTTCACATCCTTACTGTTCATGGTCTGTAAGAATGTCATTGTATTTTCCCTTGTTCACTCCCTTGCCTTGAAGCGATTTGAAACACATTGTGTATAGGTGCTATATAAATAAACTATCATATCATATCATATCATATCATATCATAAAGGGCTCTGGCAATCGCTTTTGCACATCTCTGCAATGCACCCAAGGCCTGGGCAGTTTTTATGCACATATAAAACCTTAATAAAGAACTGGAGGTGTAGGGTATATGCCGAGACATAGACAGTGTAGGACCTGTAAATGCCCACTCACCAGGGGTCGCTCTCAGGCTCATTCAAGTAACCAGGAAGCTCTCCCTGCAGAGCAGGAAATTTCGGCATGTCACGTTTGGCGTGGGCCGATTTGGAGTGGCCAGTTTGCCACAGGAGACGGTTTTGCGCAGCCGGTTCTGGCTGGGAGGTTTGGTGCAATTTCTCACTGAAACAGTGTCAGTGTGGCGGCGTGTCATCCCTAAGAAAATCTCTGCCTCCAACACTGTGCCTTGAAGGTCTGCAAGTAACTGAACACCAAGCTGTTGAGACAAGCGCGCCGGGTCATCCTGATTGTAAAGTCTGTGGTTTACAGCTCCTGTGGGGGGCGGGTTAGGGCCCGACTGATAGGGGAGAGTCTGATGGGCGGGGTTAGTCGTGAAGCATGGCAGGCAAGTGATAGACATGAAAAAACAGTGCAAGGCGGTTCTTTTAAAAAATAAATAAACAAACCACAGACTGGTTAAGCCTATGATTGCTTCTGTCTGTGTGTCATCTTAATCGTAGGGGATATCAGTAACTTTACTATTGGCCATAAGCCTTTGAAGGGTTCATCATGTCTGAAAGCCGTAGTGTACCCCAAGCAGCTGTAGGCAGCAGTGGCATTGTTCATTGCCCTCACAGCCTGCCCCAGTCCCGACCTACACGTCGCCCCTAGACCTCCAATTGTGATGGGGCAGACCAGTTTGCAGATCAAAACAATAAGGGCCGAAAGACTATTGCCCACCCTTATAACACAAACGAAGCCTGCACTGCAATTTCACCCCAGCATTATAAAATCATTGCAATAAAAGCAAAGTACGGGTTCAGGACCTGGTAATTAAAGTACTTGCAAGAAGACACAGCAAAGTATGCAACAATATTGCAAAAAAGTAATCCACTTTCATTACCTCAACAAAGGCCACTACTAACTCTTGACAACTTACTTCCGATTGGCCTAAACTTGTCAAGAACATTTTCATTCAACAATACATCTCAAGCCACGCCTAACCAGATCACCTCAGAAACAGCTGATGAATTTTTTTTCCCCTTTTGAACTTACGGATGCAGAACTAATGGAAGCCTCACAAGATGAGGAGGGAAACGGGCGCCTACTTGAATCTGATGAAATAATATTAACTACACAGACCTTAGACACAGACCACGCAACTGTAAGAACCATTCCGGCAACTGTTGACACACCGCGGAGAGCTCCTCGGTTTCTACAATCCAAGGAATATACGACGTCTAACACCATTCAGTCTCTCCATGGCTACACAACTGCAAAAGGCAGTCAGCAACATACATTCCAACGATACAGTCGCAATCACATCGACCATGCTGATCTCCTTCATAGATTGTGTGACAACATGGGACACATGCAGATGGGGAACTTCAATAAAATTTGTTCGCCAATACGTGACAAACAAAATGGCGGTGGTACAAGAGAAAGTACCTCAAGTACACCTCACGTCAAGCCAAGAGGTCCAACATTTAACATGGACCCCTCCAGTAAATCGAGAAATGAGAATTTAAAGTCTACAACATTACAATCTTCTCAGGAATTACCTATTACCACGGCCGCTACCTCGACGCTGGCAAAAGATCCCAATTTGGAGAATTCAAACAGTTCACATTTAAGTCTGTCAGACAAAACCAGCACTGAGTCAAAACCAAGTTTGTCCTCAGCAGCTGCAATGCAGATCTACAATAATGTTCTAGCAGCCTCGTCTGCGGCACTCCTTCCGTTTTTGAAAATGTATGAGTCACTCCACGAGGCCTACAAAGACCAGACGTCACTCATAATAACTCTAAAAGAAAAAATGGATAAATTCGACTCTGTGACACACTTCCTGCAATTACGGTCGACACAAGAAGCAGAACAAACATTAAGATGGCAAGAGCGCCTAAGTGACCTTGCAGCGCGTCACCACTGCCAGAATGACTCTTTAGCCGACGGTTTGCTTGAAGCCGTAAAATGGATGAGACATTCAGCCATGATGAACCCAAGCATCGAAACTACAAAGCTTCAAGTGCCCTCACGATCGAGCAAAGATCCTCACAACCAGCAAGTTCAAACACAGAATACAAATGCAAATGTTTTAATTTCGAACAACACTGATGCAGCTAGTGAATCTTCAACTACGACCGGCCAGCAAGAAGTTAGAGTCCAGGTCGTGCAACCCCCCAAGTGTGGTTCTGTGTCTTTCCCGAACGAACAAGCAATCTGTTTCAATCCAAAACTGACTTCCAAAATATCTACAGCCTCATTTGGAATCTTCGAAGGTCCGGCAAAATCACTAAAGGTTTCCACGAGGCAAGTTCAAACAACCCAGAAACCGAAAGGCAGGCAGTCAGAGCCTGGGAAAAAATTGCCAGACCCTGAAAAACATGTACAGCATTCAAAGTCACAGAAATTCATCAGAAACGTAACACACGACTGTAGAGTTGGCTTATTCGAAAGAGCTGAACAGCCAAAAATTGATGACCAAAAAATTGTTCAGGAAGTCACAAACCACAGTAGAGGAGGCCGTCATGTCTCTCCGACAAGCAAGAGACAAAGAGTTGACGCAGACCGTGAAAGTCCCATGAGCAAGTCACTGGGATCAGCAATCGATATATCCAACTTTTCTACTTACTCTGATGAAGGCACAGCCGATCGCTTAATCGTCCCTTCCAATATGGCCACCGATGACATCCAACATGAATCCTCGCATAGGCTAAATCCAAGAGCGGGACAGGAGGCAACCTATGATAATAGGTGGACAAAGCCTGAGGACTGTCTAAATCTGCCTATATGCCTTAACCCAAAAAATCCCCGACAGCATGAAAAAAAGCAAGTCCGATACTCATCAAAAGCATCCACATCTTCGAGATCTGGAGCTAACTCGCTAATCTGCAAATTGAAACTACAAAATCTACATCGAGAAGACCATGATTTGAACCTGAACCGCAAAAACGTACTGAAACTATTTTCTTGCATTCCATCCCTCAGAACGATTTTGTCGGAGGACATTCAAATAGTTGAGTATGCTTCTGAAAAGTGTTGTGACCAGGTACTGCTACACATTTCCTCAGGATCAGTTCGAAATACAATTCTGAATGCACTAGAGGAATTGTTAACATTTGGGTTCGACATATCGGTGGAACCGACGAGCTTCAGGTCCGACATCGAAATGTCCAATACAAAAGACACCTTTCAAGGGACCCAAGAACAACGACGTGCTGAGCTTCGTAGAGAAATGGCAATCTCAGTAACCGTATGTACAAATCTTAATCATCCAGTGAAAAATGGCAGCCACACTAACATCTCTGATCGACGTTAGCCATCAATCAGCAGTAAAAAGTGTACTCGTGAATTTATTTCATGGAATACTAGAGGATTCACTCACCTATTCAACAAATTTGAGGCTGACCTGGAAAGGGTCTTTGTCATTTGTCTTCAGGAGACATGGTTGTGCGAGCCACCATCGAGGGACGGATTCCAGACTCTATTAAATCCTGCAATAAAAAATGTAAAGGGGCGACCCTCTTCTGGTTTGGTCATTATGATCAAAATAAACACCAGGTGGCGCCTTGTTGATTCCTCCAGTCCTAATCCGTTCGTACAAAGTGCACTGCTCCAAACTACAGACGAAGACCAAGAAACAAGGAAACACTTGCTTATTATAAATAGTTACTGGAATCCGGCAAAAATAAGCACCAAAAAATTCATAGACTCAATAACAACCTGCATTGATCAGACATTGCTAAACTACAAGAATCTATCAATAATCTGTGCAGGCGACTTAAACTGCTCCTGGTTCAAATTCGATCATGCAACCAAGCAGTTCAAATTATCATCATACGATGAAGTAAAAAGTCGGGAGTCCAAATGGAGGCAGGCGCTATGCAATAGAAATTGCAATATGGTAAATGGACAAGTTCCGGGCGACAAACCACCCCAAAAAACCTGGTCATCCCCATACGCCCAATCAATAATTGATTACTTTTGGGTATCAAAAAGTTTCTTTGAAAGTGACATAAGACTATCAATAAGCTCAATGTCAAGTAGTGATCACAATCTGCTTCGGTTGGCCTGTATGGTAGAATGGACGATTGAGCAAAGGAAATACGATCTCGTAATTTCCGTAAACAGTGGCGGAAACCGGCTGAAGATGGATAGACCAACGATAGAGAAAATAAGCCAGAAATTACGGCGGACCTCTGAACAGTCTGTAAACTACGCACCGTTACTATTTGATTTCATCACAGTCAAATCCGCTGATCGTACAATGGGCTCCAAACATAAACACCTCTCATCTTCAATCCTGACACAAGCAAAACAAGTTATGAGACGAGATATAAGAACCCTAAAGAAGTCCCACAAATCGGACAGCGACACAAATGCAATCAACAGCGCCATACGCATACGTCGCCAAAAATACCGTAACTGGCTAAAATCGCAAAAATCGATAATTGAGCAAGATCAAGCTGAGTACCTGATGAGGCATTTAGTCCAAAAGAATTCCCGAGAAATCTGGGCAATTTTGAACGCAGGAAACTCGAAGCACCAGTCACTACCATCGAACGAGATTGATGCCGACTCATGGGAACAGCATTATGGCAACATCTTTTGTAAAACAGCTAATGAGGACGCTAGAAAACCTGCACAAGAGACAATATCTTGGGAACCTCGAATAACAGGACCAGACATAAGACTCACCATACGATCCCTGAAAAATTCCCACGCAGCAGGCCCAGATTTAATATCAAACATGATGTTGAAAAAGAACGAGGAGCAATGGGCAATCTTCATCGAACTATTATTCGCCCTTGTGCTTACATCAGCAACTATACCTGACTCCTGGCGGGACGCAATCATAGTGCCAATCTACAAAAAGGGCAATCGGGCAGATCCAATCAACTATCGCCCGATTGCCCTGCTGGACACTATAGGTAAAATCTTTGCATCTTTTTTACGTCAAAGGCTGGCTGCGTGGTCTATGTCAGAACAAATCCCTGATATCCGGCAAACAGGTTTTACCAAAGGCGTGGGGGTGGAGGTGAACCTGTTGCTCCTAAACATTCTCAAATTAGAAAGCCAAAAGGCAAAGACAAGACTATTTCTCGCCTTCATAGATCTGAGGGGTGCTTTCGACAGTGTAAACCGAAACAAACTGTGGCAAAAACTGGCAAATTGGAACTGTCCAAGAAACCTCATCGAGCCAATTAGAGCACTATATACGCAAACCACCGTCAGCATAAGACTAAACAACGAAGGCACCCTATCCAAGCGGATACCAACCAGCATAGGTGTGAAACAGGGATGCCCATTAGCTACTGAACTCTTTAAATTGTTTATTTCTGACATCCCTGCTCATCGCAAAGATGTGCGATGTTTTCCACCAAAACTGAATAACATCGAAGTAGGATGCATAATATATGCTGATGATGTGGTTTTACTGGACAGAACCGAGATAGGCTTGCAACGCCAATTAACAAACCTTCATGACTACCTGCACAAAAATAACCTGGAGCTAAATATTGAAAAAACTAAGATCATTATTATTAGCCAAAATCGTCCGAAAAGACAAAAAATCTTCAAGTGGAAAATCGATGACATCTGTCTTGAAACAGTCAATTCAATCAGATATTTGGGAATCATCTTTAACAACTCAGTCCATGAACATCACTGGAAAGTTGACATGGTCAATCGTATGACTCAATTTGGCATTCAGGGACAGTTGCTGAACAAAACGTTTGGCAAGTTCACTTTAACACCGGTCTTGATTTTCTATACCCAAAAGGTAGTTCCAGCAATCACCTTTGGATCAGAATCCGGTTGGAACATAGATGTCTCGTTTTGGCAAAAATTGGAAGGAATCTTCTGGTGGCGTGTTCTGAAGCTTCCAACCTACATATCAATGACCCAAATCAGACACGAACTTTCACTGAATTCTCTACATTCGCATGTAATGTGGAAGTCCTTAACAGTAATGCGAAAGATGAATTTGTCTCCGACAGCCCCTGCATTCCAAATTTTCTCTGCGACAAGTAACACAGGGAATTCGAAACTTCTCGATGAGTGGAAGCAAATCATGCTGAGAATCTTAGCCACTGCTGATCTCAACCTGAACGATCTACTAGAGAGACCACAACTAGCAAAAAAAAAGTTCAAACAATGGTGCTGGATTTCGAACAATGATTCACGTCTCTTGAAACCGACCACCTTATACGCTGGAGTTGGGGCACTTAAGCTAAATGTTACAAGCAACTACCTAAAACACTGCCCGTCTCGACATCATCGTGAGCAGTTTCTAAGGTTTCGTTTAAATGCCA
Organism: Ambystoma mexicanum; assembly: GCF_040938575.1. Classification (NCBI taxonomy): domain Eukaryota; kingdom Metazoa; phylum Chordata; class Amphibia; order Caudata; family Ambystomatidae; genus Ambystoma; species Ambystoma mexicanum. The sequence continues at coordinate 1,061,745,767 of NC_090929.1, read as the reverse complement.
TAAAAACGAAAGAAATGATGTGGAGTCGTCACTTTAAAGAAGTGAGTAACAATATATGTCGTTTCTGTCACTGTGAAACCGAAACTTCTGAACATCTCCTCACTAGATGCAAAGATACCACCGCCAAACGGATGACGCATCTGGGAGACTTCATTCCTGTGGACTGTATTAGTCGAGATTGGTGGTCATATGCGGCAGCCGGACACTGTATAAAATTAAGCTGTGCCGTAGTTGACTACTTGGACTCTCTACGTCTCGACACAAACTTTATTTGAAACAACGTTTCATCCAGGATTTTCAGAAGTGGCTCGAGCGGACGGTAATAGTCTGATGGACCTTTGCTTGTTTTGGAGAAGTCCTCTTCTCTTTTTCTTCTTCTTCCTTCTTTTTGGATACATAGGACCACATTGTAATAAAAGTCTGATGTCACAATGCTTGCATTGAGACATGTCAGACTGGTGTTTCAATAAACAAAAAAAAATTATCTCATATCTGTTCGTTGTCTAAGTAAAGTGCACTCTCTTAAGCTTTGCTGCAGAAAAAGTATTTGTTGCTGCTGTGTGACCTATTTTTGATCCGTTGCTCTCAATTAATTAAAAGTACAAGAGCCAAAAGCCTCACCTTAGCCATTGAAGATAGCAAGTATGTTAAAGCAGTTTCCATTTACTCCTCTTGCACTTAGCAACAGCAACGGGAACTGTTAGGAAGATCCTCAGTACTGCCATTTGCCAGCCAACACATGTTTCTTTGCACGGAGAACATGTGGCCACAGAGCATTGCCACTATCCATAAGCGAAGACTGCTTAAAAAAACAATACATTCACAACTGCCCACTGAGCAGCAGAAAGCTTTATCATGTGTGCCCATGGGCAGGAATGTACTGCTGCGCCGAAACATCCCTGCGCCGGACTGGTCACGCCAAACGGTGTGCGCCAAATCGGCCCGTGCAGAACTGGCCTCGCCGAAATGCGGTGTACCCCTCTCCCTGCTGTCTGGTTCTTGCCAGCGGTGGAGAACTGTACCTACGGAGCAGCTGAGGAGGCAGCGTTGTGCCTCGTCCAGAGGGAACCAGGTAAGGGAAATAACACATTTTGTGTGTGTGTGTGTGTGTGTGTGTGTGTGAGGATTGCATGTATGCATTAATGTATGTGTGCATGCATGCAAAGGGTTTCAGTAAGTGCACCTATGTATGTATATATGTATGCAAGGGGGTGTCTGTATATTCATGCATATGAATACATGCAGTGAATGGTGTACATGGGTCTGAGTGCGCTTGCGGATGAGTGTTCCGTGTGAATGTTCTGAGCAGTAGTGTGACTGACAGAGAAGCTCTATGGATGCATGACAAGTACGTGAATGTGTATGAATGTGTGACTGAATGCGTGTGTGTATGAATGTGTGTGGGTGTCTGTGTGTCTCTGTGTGTCTATGCATGCAAGGTTGTGGCCTAGGGGAACACTTGGAGCATGAACATGTGGTTACTGCCAATATTTGAGTGTGGGGGGGAAGGGTATTACAGTGGGCTGCCTGGGTACTACTGTGGCATGGAATGTTGTACTCGCATTAAGGCAAAATGATGAATGTTCTTGCATGGGGGAGGCATGTTTCCATGGTATTTTATTTTTACTGGTGTCAAGCTCAAAGGCAACCTGGTGAGTGTTCTTACATGGGGAGTATTTGTGCAGCTATCAAGGCAATGTTTTCTTACTGTGGCATGACATTTCTTTACTGGCGTGCAAGGGAAATACAACATGAGTGTTCTTAAATGGGGACATGGGGACTGAGGGAGTTGTGTAGCCAGCAAGGACATGTTTTCTTATTGAGGCATGGCTTTTTTTACTGGCATTAAGGCAAAACCAACTGGAGTATGTTCTTACGTGGGGTTACTGGCATATATTGGAGATCTTGCATGAACATGTGTTGTTACTGTATCATTAGTGGCATTATGGGCAAAGCAAACATGAGTATATTCATATGTTGGTATACTGGCATATATAGGTTCACCAGCATCGACATGTATGGGCACAGTCAAGAATGTGTTTGTATTTTCGACACTTGCAGAGTATTAACATATAGAGGACAAAGACATCATGAACATGCATTGGAATATACTCCTTTGCATTGTTGGAGGCTTGGCATCTTTTTCTTCAAGTCTTATCCTACAAAACCGACTGTGAACAATGTGGCTTTTTAACACAATTGGTCCCAGAACATGTTCTGTAAAATGCACCATTTTAACTCATTATTTGAAAACAATGGTCGGGGGCAAGGCAGCCCTCAATCCCTCTTGATTAATTAAAAAAAATTGACCTGCTACACGTGGTCACTCCTGCGCGGTCGGCTGTGGGCTTCCCTTGGGGCGGGCCCTACTACACAGCTCCAGGCACTACTTGTTAGAGAAACCTGGCTACGCCTCAGGGTATATGCTCCCATAGAGCCAGATACAACAAGCCACACCTATAAAACGCCAAGAAAGACAGGCATTTTTAGAGCCTTGTGATGAACACAGCAGATTGACACTAGTATGGGGAAGTAGCCCCACCTGGAACAATGATGCTGTCAAACAGTTTCATCATTGCTTTTAAAGGGTATTAAAATGTACTAGTTATGTTATGCTATGTTATGTTATGCAATGCTATGTTTGTTATATTACCACCAAATCACCACAGTAGCATTTTCAAAGTGCAGGTGTTTGTCTGGAAGTTGATTACTTCTACCCAACCCCCCTGGGGACCCAGACCATAGTCTGCAGAAGAAAAGAAAAGGGAAAGGTTGAAGCAGGAGACTACAGATGCATCAAACACATTGGGCCTCATTAGGACCCTGGCAGCCACGTAATGAACAGTGCCGGTAAGGGACCGGCGCTGTTCATTACGGGCCGCCCTATTACGAGGACTGCTGCGGGTCCCGCTAAGGAAAGCCTGGTCAGACCAGCCGTCCTTAGCAGAACCCGATAGCAGTCCAGGATGCTAACAACGGGCCCGTTATTAACGGGCCCGTTGTTAGCATCCTCCCCATGCCAACTCAAATGGGAATGGGGATGTACCGGGTCTGGGTCCCGCGAAAGGGATTTACCGAGCCCTCCAAGTCAAAATGGCCTGGTAAGTCCCCTTTGCGGGACCCGGACCTGGTACCCGGTATGGGGTAATGAGGCCCATAGTGTTTTCAAACGGGGGTGGGGCAGGTTGAAGGAAGGAGGATAGTCATTTATTAAGATGTGGAACAAGGTTGCAGTAACCTATCAATCAATTTAAGACGCAGTCTTGGGTGCCCGATTGAGTCAAATGCATGTCCCTGCTGATCAGGGCCTGTCAGGTGGAGATTTGATCTCGTGCTGGATGTCTCAAAAAGTAGTACTATTTGACTTGTATTTTAACTTTTATGGCTGTGGATATAGGTCTGCATATGAATGGGGCGAGGTTTCCGGATGTCACTGTTATAACACGCCCCTCTATGTGTGTTTTCTTCCAGTGCATCTCCATCTGTGTGTATTGGGGCGATTCGTCTCTGATATTATGTATTTGTAATTTGAAGAGTCCTGCTTTTAATTCCTCCATTGTATCTGCCATGGGGATCTTTAGTAACTTATAATAACAATAATAAAGAGGTTTCAATTGTCTTGCATGTGTTTCTTTTCCTCTGTGAGAATGTCATCTGGAATCGCCTTTATAAAGTTTGTTGAAGTGGAATGGACCATGTTTTTCACCCTTGAATGGCTAATTCTATTTTGTTTTACTTTAATCTTTTACGTATTTTGTTTTTTTTTCCCCACAGGTTTGAACGTGAACTGGTACCTGCAGCAGCCTCTCTTTGGCATAGTTCACCATTCATGTATTTGTAGATTTTCCTCACCTGCGTGATTTGTGTGGCTTGGTGATGCTAGCACAGAATTTACTCTTCTCAACTATGCTTCGGGTTGCCTGTCTAAATTCTCTCCTCGGCTGTGTCAGATTTTTCGTTTGGTGGTCCTGATAAGAATCTTATGCAAAAAGTATACAAAAGTCAAACCTATTGGCATTGTCAATGCTTTTTTTTGCTTTTTTGCGGTCTTTTTCAATGATTGCTTTCTGTTCTCGAGCAGACTTTCCTCTGGCATTTTATGGGACAGCGCTGGCATTTCAGCCCTTTTAGAAGGCAACTGCGCCCATGGTCCCAGGAGAAAGCGCCGCTGCCTGTACTCCGAGATGCCATCTTAAGGACCAACGAGTTTCATTTTCTGTGAGCTTGAGGCCAGGCGGGGCAGCTTCCCCCCTTGTCTGTTAATCTGTTGCTTTCAAAATAAGGTACTAAAAATGAATGGCTTTCTTGACGTATTCTGGCCGTGGCTTGTGGTAACTGTGGTTGAGAGAACTTGAAACTGGGACAAAGGTTCCGACCGCATGACATTCAGACCGTAATTCTTCCCTACCACGTAAAAAAGAAAATCGTACAGTTTCACAGAGCTAATTATATTCGTTCCACAACGTTTGACTTTTTTTTTCTTTCTGTTTTGCTTGTATGATCCACCTGCGCTGCTATTAGTTAGCCTGACAGTCGTTTCTGACGAGGGCATGGCGGGGAGCATCCACCCCCTACCCCTCGCTGACCCCTTACGCCCCTTCTGACCAGAGTTTACGGGCTGAAGTTATTAGCACCTGGTAGTGCTAATAACTTGTGGAGCGGTTGCTGGAGAAGATGGCGCATAACGTCGTATTTTAAGGCAGCCAGGAACCGCCCTTCTGCAAAGGAAGCTTTGAGGACATTTCCAGATACAGGGCGAGGGCTACGAAAAAGGCTTTGAAGAAGATGAATGCAATGGGATCAACTAGGGAGTCACTCAGTGACAGTAGTGAAGGCAGCTTGTTGTGCCAGGGGGTCTGGGAGGTGCATTGGGCACATGAGGAGAACATGGGGGGGTGGGTTGGCCGCCTCCCTGACCCCTCCACTGTCTCCACCACTGGTCAGTGAGCGTGATATTGTCAAGAGCAATGGTGAGAGACTCAGCGGATAAAGGAGAGACGAGGCGCATCAAAAGGCAAAGTGTTTACATGTTGTATTTGCAGTGTTCAGATACTTGAGGGTCACAGAGTGTGGTACAAACCCACAACGGTGCACTAGAGCGAAGGAATAAACACTCACGTTTTATAAAACATACACCCCTTCCACAAATAGTTGCTCGAAATGCACTGCGCTCATGGATACTTAGGGGATGGGAAACAGGGTGATAAGCAGACATCAGTGGTGGCTGGTGAATTATTTAATTGTGGGGGCTTACATATGTCCTGCATAATGTGAGATCGACCGAGCATAGCAAGGGAGCACACTCCGAGCCAGGGATGAGGGGTTGGTGAGGGGTTCCCGCCCTGAGACTTTTTTTTTAATAATGGTCAACATTGTGGATTATATAGCAAACTTTGTGGAAAAATGGGTAAAAAGCCAGAAAGTTTGCAATCCGTTTTGTAGGGTAATTCATTGTAAAATCCAATAGATGCAAGTCACCGACAGTGCACAGGAGCATTTCCCAATGCATTTTCATGATGCCTTTCTCCACAATATATGCCAGTATAATACACTTTTTCACACTGGCTGTGTCCATATATTTCAGTGCTGGCTGCACCAATATATGCCAGTATTCCCATATAGGAACAGACACATGTTTGCTTTGCAAATAATAGCTAGAAAATAATAACCTACTGTCGCCAGTAGGTAACCACGGAGAAAACTCTCCCAAGTGTTTGATTCAGCTGCAATCAAGTGAAAAGATGCTTGTAATCTACCAAGTGAACATCAAAACAAACTCTTATCATTGCTCTCAGCATGTATTGCTTTTTATCTTTCAAATCACATGAAACCAAAAAGTGTTTAAATAAATGCATAGAAAATGTTTTGTCTAAAAACCACAAAACCAATTACAAAATGTAGTGAACTCAATTTCCTCAGTTGTTTCCCCAAGAACACTGATTAGCCTTGTATTCGGTTGCCAAACAGAAAACTATTCATTCATGAGAGTAGGTCTTGAGGTTTAATTAGTAGCTCCCCCCAGAATGTTGCCAACTCGTTTCGGATTATTCTAAATCCATACTCAGGGCTTGTTTGCTGTTCTTCTGACATTCATTCTTAAATTAAATCCATAAAACATGCATAGGGTTACTCGTGTTTACTTCATTAAACTCAAAATAAATGAATTAGCACTTACCTTTAAGAGAAGTGCAAGGCTCCTATTAGTGTGTACATATAAACAAATCAAACTGTACTTATAGGCATCAGTTTAAGACATGCATCGGCCCTTGAAAAAGGGAATTTGTTCAAGTGTGTTACTGAAAGAAACGAAAAAGCTGTTGGGGGTACTCACTTAGACTCCCCATGGGGTTAATCCAGACCCCACGATTAATGTGTGTTCCACAGCATTCATGAAATTTCATCCTGAAACAACATATCAGGTCCCACTATCAGTTTCCATTTCAATATTGCTCCCTTCCCCTTCACTAACTAGCTTGTGAACAATGATAGGTATTATAGCTCCTGGCCCAGTATTTAAGACTGGTAGAACCTCTAATGACAAATGACTGGCATTTAGCCAGGTGTGGCAGCGATATATTTTGTATCTGGCATTTTTTCAGTGATGTGGCACAGATATATGCTTACAGTTTAGACAGTATTTCTTTTGTAAATGAACCGTTTTATTGATGATCAAATATAAACTAATAAACCATTGGCCATGTATGCATCCACGTATCAACCCCAACAGCACAATGCCAATATTATACTACAAGAAACTCCAGTTCCGAACCATCAAACCATTTCTTCCCCAGATCTTCTCAAAGGAAAATGTGTGGGGCAAGAGATGGGGTGGCCAATAGATAAGGACCACAAGCATATACATCATAACTCAAATATCGCAAACCTATATTGCTGCCTCAAAAATACATTTGAACAAGTGAGCCCAAACAGATATCTTGCAAGCCCAGATTCTCCTTGTCCAGATTCAAGATGTTCTGATGGGCTCGTGAGTGAAATGTTCATGTTTACAGCAGCAGACTAGGCATCAGAAGTTGTTCAATATTTCTCATGTTCTGCTACAGAACAGCTTGCGAATCCTATAACTTTCTTTTATTTCTTCTAAACATTGTGGTGTCAAATGCACCATTTCAAACCATTATGTTCAATATTTCCTTTGGTAAAGATCTCCCTAAACACAAAGATCCAGTTTGAGGCTCACGAGATTCACTCACTCACACTTGAAGCAGGCATAACGCTTCATCTGAGTGAGCTGCCCGAGTGGGTCTCCCGAGGAACACCCCTCATTTTCTGGAAGGGTTCCAAGAGGCTTGATTGAGATTGTAACGATTGGGGAATAGGGCTGCACAATATGTAAATGCACAGGTCTGAGCGCAGCCATCACGTGAGGCTGGCAGAGAAAAGCGCGAGGCCCCGCCATGTCTTGCAGAGGTATTCTACAAGGAAGGACCACCTAGAAGAACATTGTGTGTCATCGATTCTGCTGCAGAGCAGCATATAGACTCTTCAGTGTGCAGTCGAGTACACAGCTACCCATGTCCACCAGCCCCAGATAAGCCTCCATTGCACTTGACCATTGATTTCTATTAGTGCTGTCCATATTGGTAACAGGGTCCTCTCAGTATCGGCTGTGCCACCTACTACCTGCCTCTTAAGGGCAACAGGGGCAACAGAGCAAAGCGACTTACTGCCATTGTGCCAAATAGCTGCTTGGCTTTACCTGCCCTGCTGGACTTGGCCTACTCCTGCTTTCTCTATCTAACACGTTATGTTGCATCTATCATAATGATAATGATGTGTTGTTTATACAGCACTTGCGCCTAAGCGCCGTACATAGAACATAGTTACATGCATCCTCATCCCAACCAAATTTGATACTAATTTATCAACCTCGGAACAATGAAAGGCTGAGTTAGCCTTGCCAAGATTCGAACCTGCGATCTGCAGATCACACATAGATCACAGCAATGAGCACTCAACCCACTGAGCTATCTCTCTGGCTTATTCATACTCCCTAGCATGAATACTCTTTACCAGGTATGAAGTTTGGCTGTATTGCCTATAACCATTGATATGTATTTCCCCCACTACCCTGTGCTCCTTATCTCACCCAGCACTCCACTCTCCATCCTATCATCCCTTCTTCTCACATTCTCCTTGTGCCCTGAATGCCCTCTCTTCGGATCCTGCATTCCAGTGTCTTCCTGTGTTTATTAGTCTGCATTCTTGTGATCTTGTTCTCTCAACCATGGGGGCCCTTTGCTATTATAGTCCCGTAACCACTGATTTCCAATCATCAACACTTCAATGTCTCTGACTCCTTTTCTCCTAATTTAATTTCTCTTGCATGCACCTCTCCATTCTTACCCTTCTCTTATCTCTCTCCATACCCTCCTGTTTGGGCTTCCCCACTCACCCTTCACAGCCTGCTCCTGATGGGTTCACTCCTCACCCCAAGTCCATGTTTATTCTATGAGCCACTCCAAGAAACCAACCCGTCCATATCTCTCACTCCCACTCAGTCTACCTCCCACTTTATTTTGGCACCCATTTCTCCCCTCCCCATCCACCCTCTCACCTTATGCCTCATATTTACGAGCTCTGGAATGCCCAATCCACCTGTAACAAGATGTGCTTCCTCACTGATCACTCTGATTCCCACAGGCCATCGCATGCAGTCATTGCAGTTATTCAGGCCTGGATCACAATCCATCACAAATCCATACAGGTACAAGTACCCTTTCCTAAATTCCTGGACCTGACAGAGATGATGGTGGATTTTACCTCTTCATCAACCAGACAAACCCTTCTACCCACATCCTCCATCTGATTAGCAGTCCTCTTCTTTCGGAACACCACTATGCAACTCTTTGAAGTCACCCTACTATTCATCTGATAGTTCAACTTCCGGGCTCTCTAAGTCCCTTGGTTAGCTCATCTCATCCTTCAAATTCTCCTATCAAGTTCTTTTGCTGCAATACTGTAGAGGAGCTGATGAATTCCTCGGCAGGAAGTCCCGCCCCCATTCTGCCTATATGTTGGAAGCCGGAAATTGTGACATGCGCAACGCCAGTGATGGTGCCGATCCCACGAAGAGCCTTTGAGACAAGGTGTCCGTTGAGAAGACCCTATGTGATGTACTCTCGCGTAGATGACAATCTCTTGGAGGAGGTCCCTGAAGGAATATGAAGATGAGAAGAGAAGAGGCTGTTGACGTCACAAGAAATAAGCGTGATGCCCTGAGAAAAATGGCAGAGGAAGAAGAGGCACAGACCTTATAGAATCTGATGAAGAAGTAAAGAATCGAGAAGACTTTCATTTGCGGAATGAAGATTCCACATGTGAAGAACACTGCAAAAAATGCATGCCATTTTATAACTGTACAGATGCTTGTAATGCAAGTAGATTAAGTAATCATAAAGACTGGCTATACGTAGTGAATAGACTGCAGACGGTACCGCCATTAAACAGAACTCTGGATATCAGTGTCACATATTTAGTAAGCTCGGACCCGTGAAGAAAGAAGGATCAGAGGGCTGTGTGTCGCAGCAAGAAAACAGCTGAAGATCGAGGAAAGGCCTGGAATAGCTGTCTGGCCTGGTGTCAAAGGATGGTTATCTATCCTTAAAGAACAGTGATATGATATGCTATGGCATTTATAACATGCCTATACACAAGTGTTTCAAGGAACGACAAGGCAAGGGAGGGGGAACAACAGAAGGAAGACAAAGACAACAATCTTACTAGGCCACGTGACATTTAGATCACGCGAGTGAAGGGGAGGGGAGAAAGGGTGAAGTGTGGGGGTAATGGAGGAAGGGGCAGTCCAATACATAGAATCAACAGTAAAAATAAATAAATACAATAAAATAAATAAATAAATAAGAACAATCGGTACAAAAGTGCCTCCATTTAGTGGCAAGTGCAGGGGTAAGTGCAGCCATCAAGTGTCAAGAGCTGGTAGGGTACTGTAGGGATAAAAAAAAAACAGGCCCCAAGTGCAGGTGTTGCCAGGGAGGCAGTGCAGGGATGCAACTGGCAGGGGAGCGGACCTGTGCCTGAGATCACAGGATAGCCAGGTCACCAATGCGGTTTCAGTCAGGAGTTCAGCAGGACGTGGACGTGAGAAGCTGAATCAGCCCTTGTTAAGGTGTGAGGAGAGAACATCATGAATGCCAAGCTTATTAATTCAAGACAATTAAATGCTGCAAAACAGGACGAAATAAGGTCTCCTGTCACGTGAATCGAGGATCAAAATAGGAGTGGATGTGCAGATCTGAGCTACGATAAGGCTGTGCCTATAGGCCCTTTTATTCTCAGGAGCAATGATACTTTGCAAGGCCAAGTTCAAAGACAATCTGAATAGCAGAAGGCATGAGCGATGAGAAACGTAGGGCTAATTGGGTGGGGAGACACGGTCAAGTCTACCCACCAGCACCTGTGGTACCAGTTTATGTGCTGTTAGTGAGCCAAATGTTCCAGAAGGACATGAGCATGCCGACCAATTGTAGAAGGCCACATAACGAAGGGCCTTATAGCTTGAGAGCCAATGGTGTACCGCTATCTAGTAACTGATGACAATGACTTGCACTAGGGGTGGGCATAATTTGTCAACCTGACTGTAGAGACCCAATCACAACCCGATCCCCTAAAGAAAGTATGCTTAGATGGTCCCCTTGAGCCTATCACAATCCCACGTAGGTTTTCTTAGTTTGCCACGTAGTATGATGTCGCTTATAACACATTTTTAGTACTTAAGTGTGTTTTTTATGCAAAATGATTGAGAGCACGATTCAACGTCCGTTGATGTCTGTTTTAACTCCCTGTTTTAGACAATTGAAAATAAAACAGCCAAAGGATACATTTTGCCAAACTTCCTGAGTCAGTTTTATTATTTGGTGTAAGAATTATTCTACATCCCCATCCTTGTATGATGTGTTACCAATTTAAAAGGGCCCAATTGTGCGTTCAATACCAACATCTTTTTTTCTTTCTAATATGTTATTACTGGACTCTCTACTTGCATCTGATTCTCCGCCATCTGTCACTGAATCGTAAATTAGTGTACGATGCTTAATTGTTCAAGAACAAAATTGACTACCTCCCTACTCATAATGCTCCACCCCAACTCATGCTTTCCCATATCCTTTCCCGACCCCTCACACTATTCAGCGTGGTCTATAACATGGGATAATTATTTTAGGCAATCCTACGCATCACCAATGTATCACCTCTACTGTGACTACTGCCAGGGTAAATCTGCTAAACTTCAGAAAAATATGTCTCCTTCCCACATTTTGGTTCAATAAATAACTTACGTCACCTCTTGTTCTCGATCAACTTGACAATTGCTCTAGCATCCACCTTGGTTTCTTTCATACTCATTTTCCACCTCAACATAATAAAAAGCTTTGCCACCCTTAATCTCTGAAACCTTCTCTTCTCCTCCTCAACATTTGCATAACAGCTTCACACAAGTTGCCATCCTTGGTGTAGCTCCGCGGCTCCGCCCTGCCTAGCTAACTCCAGCACTCAATAGTCATGATGTTTCCTATGATCATGTGCCCTCCACTACTCCGTTCCCTACCCACCTTGTTCAGCCTCCCATTTCCATCCACTTCTCTCTTCTTGACTACTTCACTGGAATTTCCTTCTTCCTACTTAAAAAGCATAAGAACCATTCAAAGCAGCCCCTCCCCCCCACTCCAACACAAATTATTGCATCATTTGGCTTCCATACATTTGCATATCCATTGATTTGCATACATCATTATTACTTCATTACTGTTCTTTTATTTCCAAATATACTATGGCTGTGCCATCCCCATTCAATGTTGCCCTTATGATCACCCCTCATTCACTGACCAACTGTCTTTAAGTACCAACCTGTTTTTTGTTTGGGTAGTGCCAGCCATAAACCACAACTATCGCATTAGAGTACAGAGAGGGAGAAATGGCATATGAATATGGACACAAAGTTTGTAGGTGATGTTTGGTTATTTACCCACCTATTGACTGCCCATCGCGACACTAATCTATATTAACAGTCCCACCAGTTCCTGTCCTTCCCCACCCAAAAGAACTCCAACTGTTTGAACTCACTTTATTCAAGTATAATCATCAAACGTTGCATTCAAGTGCCTGCCAGTGTTTTTTCAAAGCTGCCTCCTAAGAGGTAATGGGCCTCATTACAATAGTGGTGGTTCGGAAACAACAGTGCCGGTAAGCCTTCCGGCATCCTTGTTTCCGGACTGCCGCATTCTGAGTCTGCCTGCCGGAGCCTCTGTGCCTGAAAGGTCTGACTCTGCGTGCGGGGCACAGCGGCCATGGTAGGCAGACTGGTCACGGAAGCACTGGCACCATTAGCAACGGTGCCAGTGCTTCCGTGTCCCCACTCCCATAGAGTCCTATGGGACTCTATGGGAATGGGGATTTACATTTTACCAGAGCGTGACTTTCTGGGCCGCTGGGGCTGTAATCTCCCAGTGGCACCGGGAAGTCAGTCACCGGTAAATATCAATGGGTCCAGCGGCAACCCGCCGGTAGCACTGGCAGGGCTACCACCAGACCCGTAATGAGGCCCAATTACTTAATTGGAGCTGTAAACTCACTACTGCTGTACTGAAAATGCCTTCAACCACTCGATTTATAACCACTCGATTTATAAGCGCTGTAACCGCCGGATTTAAGGGTCTGCCAAATCAGGGCCTCGGCTGATTTTCCCCCAGCTCTTAGCTGGGGGGAATTCTGCTGAAATTTCGTGCTCATACTGCCGGCGGGAAATCCGCCGGCGGTAAGAGCGTGAAATTTCCCCATTGAGGCCAATGGGGAATGGGGCATTGCCGAATGGGCTCAATGGGGAATGGGGATTCCCAATTCCGCCAAACCCGTGATCTGGCGCTAATAGCGCCAGTGGGTTTGGCGGTAGGGCAGATGAGGCCAGCGCTATTAGCGCGGGCGTTACCACCCAACTTGTGATGAGGACCTATGTGTGCCCTTCATTGAAGTCCTGTTAAAAACAAGCGTTGGGAAAGCCAACAGTTTTAGCTTGTGTATAAGTATCAGGCATTTGCCAGGCACTGCTTTTAGATGCCCAAGTGCTTGCTCCGTTTTGCACCCGCTACCATCAATGCTCAGTTAATACAACTACGGCAGTGCCTGTCAATTGCCATTCCCATGCCTACACAAAAGCTCAAACTTTTGGCATTACCAATGCTTGGTTGTTTGTAAAGCTCCCTAAATGGAATGTCTCTGCTTAATGCTATATATCCAATTGAACAGAATTTATTGTGAAAACGCTCTCTCCTACCAAATAAATACTAATAAATAGAATGGAAAGTCATCGAACTCCTGGGCTGCAGCCAAATTCCACTGCCGTGTGGCCCAGAATCTCCCCCACTGTCTCCTGCCTTAGAGCGAGACTCTCCTGACCCCATCACATAGTGGCTACTGCAAGCTGTAGACACTTGTAGATGTAACATAATGGGATCCCTCTCAGCAAAGCATCTCCATTTCACTTCCCCTGTAAAATGTATGTTTTTTTTAACTTTCCATTCACATTTTATTTCATCACCTTTTGGACAATTTTATTTATATTTTTTAATTTTATTGTTTAAAGCGAGGACCTAACTCGATAAGAGCAGCACACTGTACAGAGTGTGGGTAGCCAGCATTTGGGCTAGCATCTTTTAACAGTAGCGCAGTTCTGTTAGTTGAGGTATGTGCCTGAATGCATCATTGGAATTAGTCCTTGGTCAGGTGTTCCTAAAAAAAGACATGTTTTGCTCCAAGATCTTTTGGTTCCATGTGTTAATATCCCCGCAAAAATATCTCCATACAAGAATATTGTCATATTTTTGCAAAGATAAGAATGGAACCTGCTGGGGGGCAAACCCCATAATTTTTTTAATGGAGCGGGGCCACCCTCGCAAACCCCTGCACCAATAACCTTATATATTATCCCCACTAATAATATCTCTTATGGCCTTACCCCATGACCATATATATGGGGATCATATGGATGGGGATAATATTACCTGATACCGACCTTTTGAGTCAGGTTAAGTAACAGTACAAATGTGTATTTATTTGAACAACAGGGATGTCAATTTTGATTAGAAATGACTTTCAAAAGCACATTAATAGATGGTGCAGGCATTACTGGAAAGAGTTCAGTACAACAAAAATGAGAATAAATGATGAGCCAGTTTTTGAAGGTGTGAACAAAGTGAGACATGGGGCCTGATCACGAATTGGGCGGTAACACTTAAATACAGTGGTAATGGTGTTACTGCTGCATTTAGGGGTCCTCTCAATCTCCAGTCTGGTGTGTTTAACCCCAGCTCTGAGCTTTCGGTGCAATTACAGCATATGAAACAAGATGGTGGCGAGACAGAGATGTAGTCATCCAGATAATGGGAGCAGGAGCATTGATAGCTTTGTATGCTAAGAGAAGCAACTTGAAACGTGAGCCACTGTGGATTGGGAGCCATCCATTTTGTTGCCAGTCGGTAGAAGTAGGAGGATATTTGCAGAGAGTGTGGGTAGTGAAGTTCAGAGAGTTTTCTAGTAGTAGAGAAGAATTCTAAGGAGTATACAAGAGTAGTATTGCTGAGCAAGAGGCTAGTGTTTTCGTAGTTTGGTGAGTGCAAAATGGAGGAACCTTTCATAAGTTTAGGTTAGTTACGAGCATCAGTGGTGGTAGTAGTGATGAATTGTTGCTGTCAGAGGTCACTATCAAAAAGGACCTCAATGTTTCGAGTCAGGGTGCAGAAAGTTAAAGCAGGACGGAGATAGGAGAAGGGAGGAAAAGGATGGCGTTGAAAGCCGGGAGAAAGGTGACTTCCATTTTTGAAGAGCTCACCATGAGTCAGCCAGCAGCTGTTCAGTGACGGATCCCAGTGAGACAGTTGGTAATCCATGCCAAGATGGCAAGGGGAAAGGAGGGAAAGGAGGGAAAGACAAAAAAGATTTAAGTGTCATCAGCAAGAGGTGATACTGAAAGGATACAATAAATCTTCCTAGGGTGGCGGTATAATGGGTGAAGAGCAGAGATCCCAAGACTGTTCCTCAAGGGCCACCAACGAGGAAAGTGGTGGAGTCAGTTGTGTGAGCACCAGGAGATTTTTTGCAAAAGCCGAGGTCCAGGATAGTGAGGAGAAGAGAGCAGAGGTCATCAGTGTTAAAAGAGGTAGAGAGGTTCAAATGGATCAGTATAGAAGAGAGTTTGAAGTGGTGAGCATTAGGGACGAAAGTTGGAGACATGCATGAGTGATGTACTCGGTAGAGTATTTACTATGGAAGCCAGATTGAAGTGGATCTCTGATGCCATTATCCTCAGATTACTTTGTTATCTGGACCAAGAATACCCACTCAAGGACAATTGAAGAATGTGGAAGGAAGGAAACCTGGCAATACTTCCATTGGTTGCTTGGGTCAGCAGGGGGTTTCTTAAAAGGGGGAAGGACAGTTGCAGATTTGAAGGAGAGAGAGAGAGAGAGAAATAGAGAGAGAGAGAGAGAGAGAGAGAGAGAGAGAGTGAGGGAGAGAGAGAGAGAGAGAGAGAGATAGAGATAGAGAGAGAGAGAGAGAGAGAGAGAGAGAGAGAGAGAGAGAGAGAGAGAGAGAGAGAATGATTTGAGCAGAATCAGGAGTGGATGGAAAAGATTGGAGATCCTGTGAGAACAAGAGAATCAACTTTGAAATATGTGGATGCAGGAGAAGTGGAGGGAGATTGGGAGGGGAGAGTAAGGTAGATGTTAAACAGAGTTTGAATGATGGTTATGAGAGAAGGGGTGGAGAAGAGTAAGTGTAAGGAGGAAGAGACAGAAGTCAATGTGCAGATTGTGCTAGCATTGAGGGGGTCATTCAATGGAAGGGTGGGTCAGATGAGAGATGTCATGGAAGGAGTACCACAATGTCTATGGTTAATTTATGAGAAGGGGGAAGGTGAGAGTAATCACGCTGAATGGGGAGGAAGGATTGCTCAGGGCAACGCATTTGTCTTGGAAGCAAGACAATGCAGTGCAACACAGGTATGAGTCTCAATCCCACTCTTAGAAACCACTTGTTGGTATTAAGCACATTATAAATTAACAATTATAAATTATAAAAATTATCAAATATAAATTATAAATGTCAAGTGTCTGAACTCCCCAACAAAGAGATCTTTGGTGGCCATAGAGTTTAGACATAGCAGGCAGAACATTCTGTTAATTCAGGAGACTTTTGAGTGGGAAAAACAGTAGGTGGGGGCGGGTTTTTTGGTCCTCCGGGCCGGCTAAGGCAGCTGGCGTTCAAGGTGGAGACAATACTCAGGACCATAGTAGTGCAAGGAACACTTTGTGGTACACAGGTGACCATGGCGATGCTGTACTGCCCGAGTCAGAGCCAGGTAGCATTGTGTAGATGGACCTTGGAAGTCATACTAGGTGCAGACATGGGCCTTCTGTTAGTGGGATTATCTCAACATTTGGGCCGATCAGGATGTGGATAGACTTTCACTGCGAGGGAAAGACTGTTCCAGGTTGGGGGGAGATACTGAAGGATTTCAAGATGTTTAAGATACATGGGGGTTAATTGATGTGGGGTGTTTGCAGAACCCTGTGGTGAGGGGTTTACCTTCTTCTCAGCGCCACATGCCACTTATACTAGAATAGATTAATTGTTTTTGGAAAAGGGGGAAGCAGGGTAGACCCAGTATTGTCTGTTTCAGCCAGTGTGCTGGTTGGATCACGATTTGGTGTGCATGGATGTGCCTTTGGAAGGTCTATGGAGGAGAGAATATCCCTGCCATGTAATGACTCCCCTTGGAAAGATAAGGCGTTTGCCAATTTCCTAGGGAAGGTGATCAGGGAATATTTCAAGTTGAATGATGTGGGAGAAAGGAATCTTGTGCAGTCTGGGAAGCAGGTAAAGCAACATGGAGAGTCTGCTCGTTCAGGAAGGGGCTAGGAGAAATGGGGAGCAGGCCCTGTTTGAAGCTACTCTGAAGACAGAGATAGTGGTCCTGGAGAGCTGAGTGAGGGGGTTTATGAGGGGTAAGAGGTTGATTTCCAAACATTTAAACAAAAGAGACAAGAATTAAAATCTTTGGCAATAGAGAAGACAGTCAAGAAGCTAAGGTTCCTCAAGAGAAACGCTATGAAAAGGGGGATGAGGCACATTCACTGTAGGCGGCATGATTGAGGGCCCAACGGGTATCTAGTTGGGTTGATGAGGTAAAAGATGATGGAGGGGAACTGCACGATGCTCCGCTGGACATTGATGATGCTTTTGCATAATTTTATGTGAAGTTATATGATCCGGAAGGGGGGGGGTGTTGGTTGAGAATATTAGGGGTACCTTTCTGAAATTTCTCTTCCTAGACTGATGCAGGGGGAGAGAGAGCAGGTAGAATTAGCGATCTCAGATGATGAAGTAATGGTCAGTACTTGCAGATTGCTGGTGGGCAAGGCCCCAATGGAGAATGGATATACGATAGGGATGTACACAATGTTTTCTGGATTGATCATGCCATTCTTGGCTATGTTGTTCAACCACATTTTGGGGTAAGCGAATTGTGCATCATATAGGTCGATATCCCTTTTGAACGTAGATGCACATTTTTTTACAAGGCTGATACCTTGAGAATTGAGGCTTAAGGATTTACTTCCAAAATTGGTACATCTGGATCAAGCAGACTTTATCCCAGGAAGAGAGTGGGCAGATATTATTATAAAAATATGCAACTTTATGAGCCTTGTAAGAGGAGATGGAGGGGACTCCAATTTATTGACACTTGATGCTAAAAAGGCTTTTGATCGGGTGAATTGGGGCTTTTTATATGAGGTATTGGGAAACTTTGGGTTTGGGGATCGGATACTCAATGGTATGGCATACTTGTATGGGGATACTGGAGCACTGGTTGTGGTCAATGGGAGGAAGTCGAAGAAGTTAGATTTACAAAGGGGGACTAAGCAGGGGTGCCTGTGTTCTGCCAACCTGTTCTCTTTGTCTTTGGAACCTTTAGCAGAATGTATTTGACTGGGATGTTGAGATAAAGGGCATACATATAGGGAATGTATGCTGATGATAATGCCTCATCTAAGGGAACCCCTGGTTTCCATACGAGAGGTGATGTTGGTGATTGAGACATATGGAGCACTGTAAATGTTCAGAAATCAGTTCTATTTCTGTTTTAGCAGAGACAGTGAGGCAGATGTGGGGGACTTGAAGGAGTTTCAATTTGAGATTCAGAGGACTAGCCTTATGTACTTGGGGTGATGGTGGGAAGGTCAATGCAGAGGCTGACAGAGGTGAATTTCCTGCATTTACTTGTGAAAATATTCGAATACTTGGATACATTGACCACCCTCACACCGTGTTGGATTGGGCGATTGAATGCGATTTAGATGAATGTGATTCCACAAATTCTTTATTTGTTCTAGATGGTGCCAGGCTGGGTCCTAGGGAACTAAAAGAGGCTATGAATAGGATTCTATGCTTCCTGTGTCAAGGCAGGAAACAGCACCTTCCATACAACACATTTATCCTCCCAAAATATTCTGTGGGTGGTGGATTGCCTGATCTTGCTTCTTATTACAGGACCACTCAAATGAGAGCGATGGTGTGCCACCTTTGGGTAGATGGAGCCAAGCAGTCGGTCTTTCTGGAGAACCATGGGTTGAGGCCGGTAGTTGGGGAGTGTTTGTGGGTTACGGCAAGGGAGGTATCAAAGAAGGTGAAGAGCCATGTGATTTTGCGGCAGGTTTGGAAGCCACACAAGAATAAGGTAAACGTGACACCGTGGCCCTCTCCGCTCAGTAATCTATGGGTGCCGCCATTTAGGAAGGACTTTTCAGGAGCCCCAGCAGATTCAGGGATTGAATGTTTTGATCTCGAAATTTTTGGTGGTTTTGATTGATAGGAGTTGTTCCAATGCTCTCAAGTTATGGTAATCTTTAACGCATTATGGTAATTGTGTTCAGTAATGACTTGTCCTTTGAGTCTTTGGCGCTATGCATGGTGCTATCCATGGAATATACTACATCCAGGATTATGTTGGGGGAGGCAGTGGGGAGAATGGTTCATAATGATGTTTGAAATGTGAGTTTTGTTTCTTTTTTTACCATTTTCTCTGCACATTTTCTAAAAGCCTTAATAAACTGATATAATAAAAACAAAATAGAATTCAAAAGCAACAAAATGTTTCTCAATACTGATGATGTGATGTGAAGGACTGATCAGTTTCCCCAGAACATGTGTGTGAAAGGCAAGGGAAGTGAAGCTGAAAGATTGGGGTACCATAGAAAGTTGAGAAAAAGGAAATTGCTCCTATCACTTTGCCACTTATTTTGTTCTCACTCCTGTGGGGACATTCTTATTGCACTCTCTTCTATGCTAATGCTAAGCAGATCCTCTTTCCACTATCATCTCAAATGAAATGGCAGTGGTTCATTGTTTGGGATGGGACCTTCTTTGGCCCTAGTGAAGCAGCATTTGGATTTCTTGCAAAAGGGTCTCTCATTTTCAATGGCGGTCTGATTTCCTCCATCGATTGTGTGCTTTTTAGCTGGTCCTGATTTTACCACCTGGACGAGGCAGAGTGAAGGTCAGTTGGTGGTAGTGGGGTGACATTGACGAATGTCATCTATTTCTGCTTGATAGCAGCATTTTGAGTCAAGGCACAGGAGTTTGGTATTAGCACTCAGTGCTTAGCAGCCAATATTAGTAGGATACCTCATTCAGTCATTAGTGGTCAATGTGGAGCGAGGGGGTGGTTGAGTTCTCTGACACATTTTTGTGGACTTCCCTCTACCCCGCCTAACTCGGTTGACCTAATGATGACTATCTGGGTAACAGATAAATGGAAGTGACGTCAAAAAGTTGGGTTGTTAGAGAAAGAGTTAGGTCCGGTACAAAAAGCCTCTAGTTGTTTCATCTGTAAACATTAATGGGAACATTAAAGCCCTGAGTGGGGAGGCAAACATTAGGAAGAGGGAAGAGCCAGATAGAAGTTCTTCCATTGAGAGCATCTCAGGCCAGAAGGCATGCACGGGCACACACCTTCCCATCGTTTTCCACACCACACACGGTGCCTTCCCTTTACTACTGTGCTGCAAACCGGATCTTTGTTGGGGCGGCGAGGGCAGCAAGAAAGCAGAAATCTCTGACACTGGTTAGCAAACCAGCTGCAGTTGTACCGCACTGCAGCACAGCCGGTAGTGCTCAGGAACAGGAAAGCATGGTAGAGAAAAGTGGCCTCATCACGAGTTGGGCGGTATCCTGAGCGGGACACCGCCCAACTGTATTTATGTTACTGCCCAATCCTCCAGCGATATTACCGCCGGATCACGGGTTGGGCAGTCACTATAATTCCCCATTGGGTCGATTGTAAATGCAGCCAGACTCGAGACTGGCCGGACTCTTAAATGCGGCGGTAACCTTGTTTAAGGGTTACCGCCAACTCGTGATGAGGCCCAAGGTGTGCAACAAGGAGGCGAAGATTCAAACCACACCATGAACAAACACCTCTAATACACACACGCTCTTGCAGATGCTACCATCAGAATTCACTTTTGAGGCCCTGCAGCTGACAGCGCCTAGTTTGAATGCCCCCGCGGTTGGAGGCGCACCTGAAAAACGTTTTTCCCTGTCCCTCGCTGGGCGCTGCCCTTAAACACACAATACAAGAACAGCAGGGGCTCAGTTGCTGTGTTTGTTTATGTCAATTAGTGACCCTCGTGACCCTGGCGCGGGCGATTCTTTATTTGTGCTCGCCCGCACCAATTGTTTAAGAGCAAATAAAGGGAGGAATAAAGGTGACTCCAGGACTCAGCGCCAGTGGAAAAGTAATCGATTGTTTACTGCACAATCAAACGATTGGAGAATTAGCCGTCTACTTAGTGATTACATGTGTTTCGGCTAGCCTGAGCCTTTATCAAATGAGGGGCGATATTAGAACGATACAGTCCATATGACTGTTGTCCGGTATGTAGTAACTGGGACAGATCCCCAAAATCAATAGTCCTGCTGCTCTAGATTCAAACGTGTTGGCTGCACCTCAGGCTGACAGTTAAGTTTGCATGACAGTGAGCTGAAGGCAAAGGGCCCTTTATTTGCATCGCTGGTTCGCGCCCTTTTGAGGCCGCACCCTCTCAGCGCAGCTGGTTATAGGTAGAAATATAGCATTAAAAGTTGTGAACACGTGGGACAGGGAGCGCAGAAGCAGCCTAGAGCAACATGTGTTACGGGAATGAGGCAGGTGTTTGGAGGGGGTAAAAGTATCGAGGTGCTGCTGTAACTGCATAAGAATTTTGAGAGGGTTTTCCTCCTATAAATTCTATTTTTTCTTTACATTTTTTAGATGTTTTCTCTGCAGCTCCTTCCTGTACAATCTTGAAAAGGTACAGGTTTGATATGGCATTGATAGCCTAATTCACAGAGGCATTTTATAATGGCGCAATCCCATAGGAAAACGCTCTGTGAATCAGGCCCTTGATGTGGTACAATTGCAAACATTTATTCAAGCTATAGTATAAAGACAACTGGTGGTACATTGATCTCTATCTTTTTCAAAATCCTAAATTCAAGGGAAGGAGGGAATGTTCATACTTCTTTATGTAGCACAATAATTTGGTCGAACCTGATCCTCTACCTCTGCACAGGGTCTAGGAACGGTGTGGGTCTATTTAACCTAAAACATTTGACCTAATCTCATTTGATCAAATTTATTTGACGTTTTTTTGGTCTAAAATGCAGAGGGAGACGCCCCACAACCACCCCACTTCCCTTCAACCTAATCTATACCCTTGCCCACCCCCATATATATATTCCATTAAATTTGACCAAATAAAAGGTTAAAAAATTTCAATCAAATGCTTTAGGTCAAATCATTTTAGGTCAATTATGTTAATACCTTTGGAACTGCTGTTAGAGATACAATAACTGCAAAAGCGGTCCAGGAGTAGATGTGTTTACATGAGCATATATGTGCACGCATTTCAATCAGCAAACAATAGAAAGGGGCAACATTAAATAAACAAAGGTTACGTAGGTCGAGAAATACGATGTTTTGTCATCGAGGTTCTGCCTAAGCTTTTAAGACGAGTGTACAGAGGAGCTGGGAAGTGCCACAATGATGTGCACATATTTTATTTCATTAACAGCTCATGCGGCGCAGGACTAATTAAGCAAAATGCAGATACATATTGTAACTGTGAAAAAATAGTTCCAGAACTGAAAGAAATGATTGTAAACAATAAACAAAGGTTAAGTAGGTCGAGATATACGATGTTTTGTCATCGAGGTTCTGCCTAAGCTTTTAAGACGAGTGTACAGAGGAGCTGGGAAGTGCCACAATGATGTGCACATATTTTATTTCATTAACAGCTCATGCGGCGCAGGACTAATTAAGCAAAATGCAGATACATATTGTAACTGTGAAAAAATAGTTCCAGAACTGAAAGAAATTATTGTAAACAGTAGAAAATAAAAGTAGTGGAACTCAGTTCGCATTATTGGTTGCTCACTTCGACCTCTATGCATGCACAGGAGGAAAGTTGCCAGGTACAGAATCAGGGTTGACTCAAGAGTCAGAAGGCAGTCAAGGGGGAGAAGTAGTAGCAGCCATGGACCAGCTTTTGGGTAGCAATGGCATCTGGGGAAAAGGAAGTCTGGCAATGAAGCCATCAATGCGATAAACCCAAACGTAGAGATAGCACACACATGGATATGGTTCTAAAAAGCTCAGAGCGCATGAGCTGCAGGGTTGAGAGGTTCTTGGGCCTAGCTTTGCAAGTTTTACTCAAGCTAACCCCGAAAAAGGGTGACGTGAAGCTACTACTACAGCTTCTACAGATCCAGACACCATCCCCTTCAGCTTCCCCCTTTAAACTCTCTTACCCATGTTTCTCTTATCATTGCCTCAACAGTTTAAAGCTGCTATGCAGAGGTGTAAGAACTGTGCAAGCAGACAACATCATTGTGGCCTCTTTTCTCCCCTCTTTCCTACTTCGCCTCCCTCTCTTATCTTCACTCTTAGTTCTTTAACTCATCCTGTGCGTTGTAAGTGCTTTGCAAGCACATATCAATATATTCCCTTACTTAAGAGGTTCACACGCAGTTTGTGTTTCCTTTGATGAGGACACAATATCCCAAAAGCTTGCCAAAACACTCACAGATAGCCATCCTAGAAGTGAAGGAGTGTCACCCAACCTCCCAACTCAACCGCTCCCACGCACCTCCTCCTCCCATAGCAGGGAATGATTGAAAACCAATCCACTGCCAGGAGCATGGACTGAGGGGGCAAGGGCCTATTTGGTGGTCAAGAATTGGATAAGGAGACAGACCCTGTCATTTGCTCTCCAAAGAGAACTGATCTCACCTGGCATGTGAGAAACTCTATCCAGGTTCTAGCGGCAACCCAGAGGGGCCAGCTGCCTTTTTCCCTTTTGTCCAGTCTGCCCACAGGGCCGAGCCATTGGCCGACTTCCAGACCATAAGTGTTATGCAGAGTGGCCGAACTGGGAGTTCTTCTGCTGAAGTCAGATGTGCGAAGGGTGCGTGATGTGGATGTTGGGCAGAGGGAATTTGCCATCATGCCTAAATATGTACACTTTGTAACCGCAGGGAAAGTCAGCCACCCACATAGACTTCACAAGCAATGCCAGGCTTCCCCCTTCTGTCAAATAGAAACTGCAAAACACCCGTTCCCTCCCTCATCCCCCGCTTTCGACCAAAAGGAAACATTTACACATTCTCAGAGTAATTGCAGAAGTTCTTTCATAGTAAAGTCAAATGGAGCCTAATCGAAAAAAAAACAAATATAAAGTGGATTTCCCAGCCACCTCTGAAATTGAGCTTGTAAAAAACCTGCAGAGAGGATCCTGAAACAGACTTGCATTTCTAGCTTGAGAAATAGTTTGTGGCAGGATTACTCTGCCTGTGAGATAGCTTGATGGACTAATTCAGGGGTCAAGTCCTAAAAAAATGTCGGGGGACTCATTAGCATGTCAATACAATGGCTTATCACCAGAAATTAGCATTTGAAGGTGCCCTCGAAGAAAAGTGGGGCAACTTCTGAAAAAAGTGTGGGGACTCGGTCTACCCACGTGTACCCTCGTCCTGCGCCCTGGGTTAAGTTCCTGCTGTAGCTTGCTGGTGCCATGGTTGAATCTCAATAGGGACAACACACCCCTCTATCTTCCAGTGCTACGTAGAAAATACAACTTTTTTCTTTTAAGGACATACCAAATATACACACCATTCTTTATAAGTTTCAATTCATGGACAATAACCATATAACACAAAATATCAGATGAACATGTTGTGTTATCTTAGGTTGTCGTGTACTGCGCACTATTACTTTTGGCATGGTGTGGTTCTGCAAGAAAGTGGATTGGGTAGGTAAGTGGAGGAAGAGGGAGTAGGATAGGGGTTGTGCCTTTTTGTGGTGCTTGTTTTTTTATTGTTTGTTTATTACAAACTTTTATTACAAAACATCTCCAAGACGTTTTAATTTTCCGTAAGCGGCGTGCAGTACTCCAAAGTAACATATGCAATCAGTGGGCTCAAGGTAGTCACCAGCTACTGTCCATTTAAAGTTCTTGGTGCGTTTCCCTCTTTTTGGACCAAACGTCACAATTCTGGATTTTTTTATGTTAATTTTGAGATCATTTTGCTGAAGATAATTTTGAAGATTTGAAAGGAGTCTTTGCAGATCAATTTGAGTTGAGTCCATTAACACGATGTTGTCTGCATAGATGACCCAGCTGATTTGAAGCCAGCCCGTTTATTTGTGGGGGGCAAAGAGTTTGTTTCTTTCAGGGCTATTGGTAGGTAAGCAATAAACAGTTTAAAAAGCAATGCCGCTAAGGGGCATCCTTGCTTTACCCCCTTTTTTGTTTGGATTTCATCAGTCAGATCACCTTGAGCATTGAGTCGGACTCTAATTGTGGTATTTGTGTGCAGGGCCATAAGTGGGTGAAGCAACACGTTTGGACAAAACCATTTTTGTAGCTTTTCCCACAGCAGTTGTCTATTTATGCTGTTGAACGCTTGCCTTAGATCTATAAAAGCGAGGAATAGCTTTTTCCCATCTTTTACAGCTTCCAATTTCAATATGTTAAGTAAAAGTAGGTTTACCTCTGTACCTACGCCTTTTGTAAAGCCGGTTTGCCGTTCATCTATGGTCTTTATGTGAGAAGCCCACTGTGTCAATTTAATTTGAAGGAATGCCGCAAATATCTTCCGAATTGTATCAAGTAGGGTAATCGGGCGATAGATTGTTGGGTCGTCCTGATTGCCCTTCTTGAATATTGGTACTATCACTGCAGTATGCCATGATTCTATTTGATTTTAGCATAACATTTGTTAGGCCATCAGGGCCCTTGAGTTTTTTAGTTTTTGAATTGCTGCTAATATATCAGCAGTTGATTCACAGGCGTTCCACCTCAGAGGACTTCTACTTATGAATCTTGCTGGTACTACTGTATCGGCGTTAAAAACATCAGAAAAATGGTTTATCCATTCAATTGCATTTACACCATTAGACATTAGACCAATTTGATATAGTGCACCTTCATTTATTATTGCCCAAATGTGTCTGCTATTATTTTTGCAATCAAACACAGAATGTGTTCAGCTCTTTCTTGGTCATGTATTTGAGAAAATGACTTCAACCAGTTTCGATATTGCTGGCACCTTTTCTTAACGGAACTGCCTTGATTGGCCAATCAGGATTGTTTCAGCAGTTTTATATCTTTATGAAGGATCTTTTTTGCTTCACTCACCATTACACCAAAAGGGTACTTCTTTCTTTGTACATCTCTCTTGTACAACCAGGATGAACTGGCGTCTGGTTTCTAGGTGTGTTTGGATTGTGCGCACTGGGGTAACTGTGTCCGAAAGGGCAATGTCCAGTGATTTGAATGTTTGTTTGTGACAGTTAGTTTTCCAGTGAATGTTTGGTTTGTGTGGTTTTGTGTAACTAAGCTTATCCGTTTGATCATGTGAGGTAAGTGTGGGGTATGCTGGAGAGGAGTTGGGAGCGGGGAGGATTAGTATTTGAGGTGCTGATTTTGTTTTATTGTTGGTACCAGAGTTTGTGCTGTCATTGGGTTGTGTGAGTCCCCCTCTGCGTATCGCTGGCAGTGCTTGTTTTATGTTAATGATTGTGAGTTGAATAGCTCGGTTTGTAGTGATTTTCTAAAAGGTGAGGTGGTCTTTTGTCGTTCTTATTTCGTCAGGATTGTGTTCCATAGATTGGCGCTTAGACGTGAGAATGTAGTTCCTCCAAATTTCCTTTGTTCATATTGTTTTGTTTCAATTTGGAGGTTGTCGCTTGATCTGAGGTTTCCTCCTGGTTGGTAGAGGTTTATCTGGGCCTGGAGGAATTCAACTCCTTGTCTGTGCAATGATTTGTGGGCGATGCAAAGGGCTTTGAAGTTACTGTAGTTTTTTATTGATCCGTTCAGACATTCCAAAGTAGAGACTGTTTGCATAGTCAATTCTTGAGAATACTGGGGAGATGATTGCAAGGGTTCTATGTGGGATGAAGAGATAGGAGAGGTTCCCTCTGGGTAGTCTCAGGGGGTAGAAGCATTTCTTTATTAAAGCATTGACTTGTGGCTCCGGTGAAAGTCTGTTGCCCATGGGTATTCCCAGATTATTTACCACAATCAACGCTTCTGATGCTTCCGGTTGGGTTCCCATGCCAGACGGCCAGTTCAGTTGTGAGTCTGTTGTGTTGTCCTGTGGGGGTGAGATCATTATTTCTGTTTTGGTCAGGTTTAGCCTGAGGGTGTTTGTTGTCATCCAGCTGGATATCACGGTGAGGCAGTTGTTGAGGGTGCTGTTTAGGTCTTGGGTTGTGGCTATCTTGACGATGAGTTGGGTGTCATCTGCATATTTGTAGGCGGTCAGTCCATAGTTTCAAATGATTTTCATTAAGGGAGGCGTGCGGATGTTGAAGAGAAGTGGGGAGAGGCTAGAGCCTTGTGGTATGCCATAGGATATGTTCTTGGTGTTGGAGTATATGGTGGTAGGTAGGTTCTTTCCGTTTGATCTGCGAGGAAAGATTTTAGCCATTCTAGAGCAAAGTCTTTTACACCACTTTTATTCATTCTCTCAATTAGTGTTGAGTTTCTGATTGTGTCAAACATGGCTAATATGTCCAGTAGTATGAGGGCAGATTGTGTGCTGTTGTCTGCATTTATTTTTAAGTTGTCCCACCTGGATATAAGTGCTGATTCTGTTCCTCTCATGGGTTCTGATGCAGACTTGCGAGTGGTCAAGTATTTCATTAATTTCGACATGGTTGAGAAGGATTTGTTATCACCTGGCTCTCTAGTAGTTTTGCCGGGTAGGGTAGATTACATATAGGTCTGTAGTTGGTCAAGTCTTCCACACATCCAATTTCTTTTTGTTTTTTTAGGAGTGGCTTGATATACACTGATTTGAAGGATGTTAGTACTATTCATCTGATTACAGATAGATTCACCAGTAACCAGATGCGAGAAGCTGGTGTGCTGTTTTTGAAGATTTATTTGTAAATGCCTGGGGGTGCATTGATTGCTTGGGGATCCAGCGAGGTTCATTTCTTTTTATTTTGTTTTATTTTTTTATTTATTGTGCATTAGTTTAATTGAAAACAAACTTTAAGCACATTACAAACATTAAAAGAATTACAATTGATCTTCATATTTAAAATTACCTTAAGATTCAAACAAAAGTGTTGCAGGCAATTAGAAGCAATCACTCAAAATTAAAATTATCTACAATTAAAATGAAGTAAAACCTTGAATAGTCTCACCTGATATACTTTCTAATCTCTTTCACTTCTCAATAATGTTTATAAACATGTTCCAAATGTCAAAAGCAGAAGCACAGACCACAACAGATTGCACACCCATAATTATTGACCAAAATTAATCTTCTCTTATATTCGGCATATAGCTTACAATGTAGCTATAACCCTTTTTATTTAAGCCCACAAAGGCAGGACAGGATGTTACAACGTGTCTAGCAGTCTCTGTCTCTAACTTGCAACTTCTGCATAAAACATCACGAGGAACAGTAGCATGCCAACAAGTAATGAAATCTTTGGTAGGGAGTATGTTAAAACGGAGATGCAAAATAAAACGCTTTAACCCATAGCTACTATGTTTGATTAGGTAACTGTGTGGGGAATTTCCTTTGGAACTTTGAAGAGTATTCTCTATATCTTTTGCATTGGTGAAGTTTCTCAATGTCGGTAATCGTGTCCCATTGTTGGGTCTTTAGTTTGATTATTTTTTCATAATCAGGACAAGTTTCTCTACAATCCTGATCAAGACCCAAAGTTGACAGGTGTTTTGCAGTGAAGCCCTTCAGATCTGCAATGAATGGATTCAAGTAAAGGGACGTACCTTTACCCAACAGCTGTAAAAGTGTTTTGGAGCTAAGGTCTGATTCTCCCAGCCTAGCACATAGAAGTACTCTCCTAACACACCACAGTGAGTATAATGAAGGAAGCCCTTACTCCTACAAGGACTGCTTTCAGGTGATTGATTATGGATCGCAGCAACTTTGCTTCCAATTTTCCCAGCCATTTGACCTGTTCCAAGGATAATACCTCGAGTGCATATAATATTGCTGGAACCATACATACTTTATAGATCTCTATACATCCAGCAATATTACGCCCCCTCCATTCTCTGTAAAGTTCTTTATAACCAACAATCTTTTCCACACTTTTTTCATACACAAAATCTGCTTATTATGAGCAGGTTGGCTTCGTTTTTACTGGGAAACCCAAGTATATGAATCAGGCACGTTCTTCAATGCTATATTGTCCAATTGCCATTTGTAATTTTCAATAACTGGATGTCTACAACCCAAAGACATTGTACTAGTTTTTGATATATTAATGATCAATTTGTTATCCCTAGCATAGTCTACTAATGCTGTTAATGATCACTGCAGGCCAATGCAAGTCTGGTCGAAAATAATAATGTCATCTGCATATGACATGCTAGTGAACTTAGCTCCATTTATTTTGGTGGGGAAATTTCATATGGTATGCAAGAAATAGTCCATATCAGCAATGAAAGCATTGTACAATATTGGGCCCAGAACACATCCCTGCTTTAATCCTCGATTCACAGATGTGTATTTTGATTGATGCCCATCAGAACTGAGACGTACAGTCACTGAGGTATTAGTATACAGAGATTGAATAAAGTATAGCAATTGCGGGTCAATACCCCACTTCTTCAGTTTCTCCCACAATTTGGCTTTTGGTATCAGGTCAAAATCCTTGGAAAAGTCAACATAGCAGCAAAAAAAAACCCCAACCTCCCCCTTTTATTCATGAGGAAATCAGGAATTGCAAAGAGGCAATATTTGTTATGGTGTCGTATGATTTTATAAAGCCTGTTTGAAAGGTGCTCAAGATTTTATTTTCTTCCAACCAATGAGACAGTTGCTCAAGGAGTACGTTGGTGAAAAGTTTTTGACTGGAGTTCATCATTGCCAATAGGCGATAATTTGATGGCTCCAGTCTCCCTTTTAAATATGGGCACTAATGTGGATTTTTCGCCAACTAGCAGGGATGTTACCGGTCTGAAGTATATGCTGGTAAAGAACATTCAGGATCCTTGCCCACACACAGGGGTGTTGCTAGGTCTGGAAAAAACCTGGGGCTATGCTTATGTTGGAACTGTCAGGACTGGGGGCTAGCTAGCCTTCTGGTTGTAGCTCCTGAGATTCTATCCGGGGTTACAACCAAAAGACATGAGGCTATAGCCCCATTAGCCCCCCCTAGCAACGCCTCTGCCCACGTAGTGGGATTTTCTTTAAATACAATATTGTGGATGCCGCCAGAGCCAGGGACCCTTGATGAATTGGCTTTCTTGATCAATCTATCTAAATTTGCCTCAGAGATGCTTTAATGATATTCTGAAAGCAAAAACTGGCAACCCGATAACCATTGTAGTTCTCATGTTTGTGTTGTGGGGAGGAAGATGATGGTATATAATAGAGGTCCTGAATGAAATACTTCCATACCGCGTGTGAGATAGGATTCAACTGCTGGGGAGAAAAGGACTTACAGTAGTTATTATACGACTGCCAAAATGTGGTTGTGTTATGAGTTTTTAACCCAACATTTTTTTTTTGCCAGGTTACGTTTCTTACAGAGAGTTTGTGATTCCTTTGCCAGTTCCCATATTTGGATAAACGATTTTTAATGCTATATTTTTGGCCTGTGAATCTAATTCATAGTTTACTCTGACCTTCTTACGCTCCTTTCGGTACAAGTTTTTCCGCTCTGCGATAACATGATCATATGGGGCAGAGGTACCAGTGATATTATTACTCTTCAGACTCCATTTCCTGTTTAGCAATGTGTGTACTTTGGTAGTCAGCATTTTGCCCATATCCCATCCCGCAGCCACGAAGGCAGCAGTCAAACCAGCAAGGTCCTTGGACAATAGTGCATTAGTACATTTTATGTTGTAGGCTGACCATCTAAGACGGTTGCCTAGGAAATTGAAAGTAGGAATTGTAGGGCTCCTGTGTACCATTGGATATATTTTGTGATTTGTGTTTAAACCAGAGTACGCCATGGTTGCTTAACTTATTGTGA
Source organism: Ambystoma mexicanum (assembly GCF_040938575.1). NCBI lineage: Eukaryota > Metazoa > Chordata > Amphibia > Caudata > Ambystomatidae > Ambystoma > Ambystoma mexicanum. The sequence continues at coordinate 1,061,715,163 of NC_090929.1, read as the reverse complement.
ATTATAGTAATTTGACTAGAACTTGTATACAAAGCAGGAGTGCTAATAACATAGTGAATAAAAGACTGAAAAATACCATTGGACCAGGTGTAATTAGGCTTGTGACCATTAAGCACAGGGGGATCCAAAAATCTTAGCTCATAAAAGTCCACAATCTTGAGCCAATTATCAGTGTCCTGATTTGCTAATGCGTCCTCCAGGTACCTGTCATTCTAGAAAATTGTTGCACCTAAAAAGATAGTTGGAACCATGCAATGGTAGAGGTCATAAGTATACCACTTACAAAATGTCAATGTCATTCAAAATTGTGTCAAATATATATGTACATAGAACGAAAATCCCATACCTGTCACAAAAAAGAAAGAAGTCAGTGGTCAGGCGGCCTCTCTAAAGATGTATAGGTAAAATTTGAATGAAGTGCTGCCTGTAATAGATATTGAGAAAAAAATTTATGAATCCTACAAAAATAGTCCTGAAGTGGCAGTGAAAACAAACTCTATGCGGTATGCTGTTGTGGCAAACACGCAAAATAACTGTAATGACAAATTAAACATGAACATTGTCAGAAAAATGGTAATTGTAGATGTGAATCTTGTATTATCTTAAAGACATCTCATGGGGTTTTACCTCAACTAGAAGAAAGTTTGCTTTCTGAGAAAATACTAGTTGGGTATGTCTAGGAGAAGGAGAAAAGGAAATCTCATTCGAAACCCTCTAGCATGATTATAGTTCAAAATGATGCATGTTAATAAAGCTCTTGAAAACATTCATGCCATGTGCTTACCATATACTGAGAGGGTGCTTGTTCCTGTGGCTGGCGTTCCAAGCTAGTGCAAACCGGCTTCCAGGGCTCACATGAAAATGAAGTGTTTGCTAGCCACGTATTCAAAAACAGGTCGTCAAGCATGTGGACGTCACCACGTATTGTGACATCACAGCTCTGATGGAAATGCAATCGAAAAAGTGCATACTAAATCTATGTGTTCTTATGTTCTTCTAACTACATGTTCCTAGCTATGAATACAATGAATTAATAATTAAATGAAACTTGTAGGAGTCCAAAATTAGCAAGCATGGTGCTTCAACATATGTGATCCGGTTGGAGCACAGACAAGGCAGGGCATGACGCTGTAGAGGAGCAGGCAGATGCCATCCTGCCAGTCCCTGCCCTGTCGCCACAGTCATATTGGAACAGTCGGAGAAAAGCTATAGATGTGACCCTCTGCATTCTTCCTATAGTGCATTGAGTGTATGAGAGATGTCATGCGCTCAGACAGCCATGTAAAATGTACCCTTGCACTGAAATTGTGGAAGGATATCGCATGGAAGAAAGTTACATGGAAGGATGTGCCTGCCAAGATGTCAGAATGCATCAATGAATATCCTGGATGGAGGTTAAAGAGAGATCTGCCGAGGACAATGTGATTTCATGAAGAAGATACAGGCACCTATGCTGAAACGATATGAAAATACTAGCTAACTAGTACTAAGAGTAACTTGAACTTGAAGCTAAAGTAATCATGGATCTAAAAGAAGATGGAGTAACTTACTGACCAATAACTGTAAATACGCAGTAACGCAAGAAAGACAACATATAGAAGCTTGCTATAGAGGGATATATAATGTGGCAAGGACGGCCATATCAGGAAAATGGGCGACTGCTCACGTTGAATGTAACCAAGCTATCACAGAAAATGGCTGAGGCTGTAGAATCAGGAGATGTGAAAAAACAGTCTAATCAGCAGACCAGATGATGCGTCAAGGTTGGCCCAGAGCAAAGATGCTATTTTCTAAAACGATAAGCACGGAGCTCAAAGGCAGTACTTGGATAAGCCCTGAATGTGAGACATTCTTCATAAATGAAGGAAGACGAAAACATCTGTGAGAGCCAAACTGCTGGTCAATTAAAAGTACACAAAGTTCATATGAGATAGAGTGAGCAAGTCTCTAGAGGCCAAAAGATGCAACAGCACCTTGCACAATTAAATAAAATATCAGTAAAGGAAAGGTTGAAATGGACAAATTCGTGGTCCACTCATATGTGAATCAGAAGTCAACAACAAAGGCTATTCATTAGAGACTCATTTAAGATAGTGATGTGCTCACACTCTCTTGAATGTTCCAGGACAGTGAGCAGCAAGAAGATCAACTACAAATGAGAGACTTTGGCTTGTGGCCGACTGATGAGAGTGATGGACTAATTGGGGAGTAGTCTGATGGGATTCAAAAAGTTTCTTTTCACATATGTGCTGCTAAGGAGCCAACTCAATCAGTGGGGTTGGGAGGCAGCCTGACACACAATGTTACAGGAGCCAATCCACTGATGATTTGTCCACTATAATCAGTACTGAATGCATTTAGGTAGTTTAACGCATGCCCTACAGACAAGGGGTAGCCAATGAAGCACTAATCCTTATATGTCCTATAAGTAGATATGTTCCCTTAACCAATCCCTCCCCTAAATAGGTTTTGTATTTTGCCACATAGTATGACATCATACTTGACGCATCTTGAGGTGTAAGACCTTCCACACAATCAAACTTGAGTTTTAGTGTGCATGCATCAGTCTGATGTCTGCTAGGTGACCCAGCTTTATTAAACTGAAAATAAAGTAGTACTTTGCCATATTCCCTGTTTGTCTGGTTATTTGGTTTGTGACCATTATTGTAGTTCAATCTAGCACAAAGATGCTTCAAGGTGCTAGAGCAAAATGCCCTTTCCATAACTGAGATATTACAAAGTATGTGCCACTTTATATGGATGAAACCAACTTATTATATATGTGGTATTGGCTGGTTATACCAGTGATATAAAGCAGGTCTGCATGACCTTCAGGTTAGTTATCAGTAAGTTGTTTTATTGTAGTTACATCAATATACATTACGATGTCTCACAGGAACCCACTGGCACCCATCACCCAGGCAAGCTCTGCTATCTTCAACTACCTAAGTGTAGAACGCTTACACATAACATTCCCCCACTCATACCACAACATTCTCACAGTATTCTCTCTTACATCATACATTTCATGCATCCATTAAAGCACATTGCAACATATCCCCCTTCCTTTCCAGCTCTCACCATATCCCCACCAAACACATCACAAAACATCTCCTTTCCTTGCCTAGCCCAAATCATCCATAACCAAACGAGCATCCACTCATCATTCACACACATCGATACGAGTACCAGCCACACATTGATGACTCAAAGAGCTTGTGGAATGGAGATGGGGCAGTCCAGACCCCTCCGCAGAACCAAGGACAAGTGGGGCCATATGTCCTTACCATCATACAGAAACTGAAGGCACCTTCCGAACAACTAACACTCCTCCCTTGAACAAATCACACAAGACTGAAATAAAATGCACACATTGCACCTCTTTCACACCACGCCTTTTTTTTCAAAGAAAGGCAAAACTTTGGAACATCTTGGAGGGCATGCCCTCCCCCTTTCTACTCATGTTGAAATGTATACACTTTAATCACACTCCTGTGACTACCTCACACTCCTTTGAGTGTAGACATACACATGCACACCTATTTATGGAGCGGTGTTTCTCCGTGGATAACCACACGCATTGCAGTCCCACTTTCATCCAATGACTACCTCACACCGGAGACATAGAGCATCATTATAAGTTTGCCGGTCTGGTAACAATGGTACCGGTAAGCTTGCCGGTACCGTTGTTACTAGACCGGCAAACTACGAGTTTTGCCGGCGAGCAGAGCATGTCGGATGCACCGGCACCATTCACGAATGGTGCCGTGCATCCGACCTCCCCATTCTCATTGAGCCCTATGTGGCTCAAATGGGAATGGGGAGCTTTTTTTTCGGGTGCCCGCGAATGGGCAAATACCGGGGCCGTATTGACCATTCACGGGTGCCAGAAAAAAAATGATACCGGCACGGCTGCCGCCGGTCTCATAATGAGGCCCATAGCCCCTTAATCCTACTAAACATGCACACCTTTCTATAGAGTGGTGTTGCTCTGCAGATAGTGCACCAACACACTCACACCAGATCCACCTACCCATGACTACTAAACACACACCGGAAGATGTAGTTCCATACTTACACCACATACACAAATGTGGACTTCAAAGAGCGCGGGTCGCTCAACCATACACACACAGATAACTGGTGGAGACACACACACTCTACCAAAACATGTCAGTACTAGTACATGTTTCTGGACACTTCGTCAAAATGTTCAACATTCAGTATTCATCACACAGTATTAAATATTTTTCTACAATAGCCACATTGTAAGTTTTTGTCACGATGCCTGGCCCCAGACATCAGGAGCAGGCCAGTCTCCCCAGAGTACAGGCACCCATGGGAACTCATGGGGGCCCAAAGGATTGCCTAGGGCTTCATGGACTTAGTCCTGGTGCCGTTGGCGCCAGGCTCATAGTGCCTTTTTCAGACAGATCAGGTCATCAAGTAGAGAAATCATGTACAGGCCACCGTGAGGCCTTTGAAGGGATTACTATCTTCCAGGGACTATTTTCTTGGGTGTGGTACTGGGACTATTTTACCTGGGGACTACTTCGTGGTGGCTATTTAAACCACGCCGGAGAGCAGAAGACGCTTTGCGTTGTTCTGCACTTCTGCAGCGTAGCGCTCACCGTGCCTGCAGCTCCAGCATCCAGTCCGCAGCTACGGCCGCCTTGTTATCCACAAACCAAACCTGTAAAAGAGAAAAGAAGAAGCAGATTAGAACAGGAGCCTTACCATTTGTCATCGCATTCATCTGGGAGTCGCCGCACATGCAAGAAAAGGAACACCTGTTACCGCGCTGTACTGTCAGCAGCAGCGCCGCGGAATACTCACCGATGCTCCTTTCATCCACACGATCCCGCGAGGCACTCTGATGAGATCGCCGCTCGGAGCACCGCATCTGCAAAGGAAAGAAAGACAACAGGTGATCTGTGCTCCGTTAAAAGACATTTAAATTTGCACCGCAAGATACTTACTTGGGAACAATACCTGCTCGAGACCTCGCTAGTCATCATCATATGTTCCTCATTCTAGAGAAGCGCTGCACCTGCAAAATAAAGAGAGGAAAACTGATTAATCACATGAATGAACAATATCGCTTGCTAAGACTAGTGCTTGGTGCAAAAAGCTGACTCTTACCTTGGCGCTACCTCGTTTCTTTCAGAGAAGAGACATTCATCTTGGGCCATTCTGCAAGAGGAAGGAACATAAGAAAAAGTGCGAGAGTGAACTATAAAACAACCTGAACCCTAAAGCATTGCATCATACTTTGGATTGGCATAAAGACTTACCTTTGAATCATTGTTGTCTGGAACTCTGCCATAAGTTTACGGGATCAGTGAAGTTAACTGGTTTCTACGCACCCCTGCATTCCGACGCAGGATGGAGAGCCCATCCTTCTTAACAATAAGGTGAGACATAATAAGGGGAACACAAAGTGGTTACGGAAAAAACAGAAGTTAAACCTCTTTCCCGTGGTCGGCTAACTACTCTTTTTACCACTTTAGGAAAGTCCTCCTATGTGCCAGACAGACGAAACTAAGTGGGCAAGTGCAGTCGCTCATCACTACACTAAGAGCCACATTGGTGGAGACTGTTGCAGTCCATCTTTGTTCGCGCCCCTGTGGAACCCAGGTGAGCGTAACAGAACGCGAAGCCTCTACACAAATTTCTACCCGGGTGTCATGGAAACTTCAGAAACTGACCAATTAGCCCAGCTCCTGGGGGAGCTTAGGGTTGAAGTGCATTCCGCCCGCCAAGAAACCAATGCTCTAAGAAGAGAACTGATTGTGGCGAAGGAGCGTACAGATGACCCCGCCAGACAATTACTTCAAGCTCAAGCTGGTCACTCACCATTACCTGGATTGGGGGGAGCGTCAGCCCAAACTCAATCAAGCAATCCAGTACAAGTGGTATTACCGGGGGCTATCCCTTTAGCACCACCAGAACGCTTTGCGGGGGACCCTAAAAGGTTTGCAGTTTTTATGAACCAGTGCCGCCTGCACTTTTTATGTAGGCCTGGAACCTTCCCAAATGATCAATCGAAGGTGGCCTTCGTACTGTCATACCTCAGTGGCAGTGCAGCCGATTGGTCTATTCCACTAGTCAACCAGGATGACCCTCTTCTTCGGGATTTCCAGGGATTTCAACAAAACATGGAGAAGTTATTCACCCGACATTCTCAAGGTCAAGCGTTAGATAATGAACTTTTGTCCTTAGGTCAAGGGAACTAAGACCTATTAACCTACATCGCAACTTTCAATAGGTTGGTGGTAGAAACCGGATGGCCTGAAGACAAACGAACACGCTATTCCATCGTGGGTTAAGAGGCGAGCTAAAAGACGTTTTAGCACAGGTAGTAAACCCACCTCAAGAATGTGCGGAATATATAGAAATGGTGGTTCAGCTAGACCACAGACTTCAGAATCGAAAAGCTGATCGGGCTAGATTCGAGAATCGAGTACTGGTGAGATCCAAGGACAACACCCCCAATGGAATGGATGTATCTGAACCCATGCAAATTGGGGGCGTTAGAGGACCGTTATCCAAAACCGAAAGAGACAAAAGACGACAGATGCAATTGTGCTTATATTGTGGAACCTCAAGGCATTTTTTACGAGATTGTCCAGTGAAACCACCTAAGAAGGCAGTAGGAGCCGCCGACAAGATCAGTACTGAATCGAAGCGGGAAACAACCCCGCCTGACAAGCGTAGAGGTCCGCTTGTCGAGCGAGAAGAAGGACGCTCAGACCTCACACCTAACCTTACCAATGATCCTTATTGGTCACCAGCAGCCATCTCGTAGGCATGCGGTTAGAGCATACATCGATAGCAGAGCCATAGGTAACTATATGGATCAAGAATTGGCTATAAGGATGAATCTTTCTCTTTGCGAAAAGACCACAACTGATGTAGTCACCACCGTCGATGGGACCGAAATAGCTTACGGCCCAGTGACTCATTCAACGATGGAGATTACACTGTTGGGCCAAGATGGGCATCGAGAGAACGTTGTGTTTGATTTAATCATGGCTCCACAGTTCCAAATAATTCTGGGAATGCCATGGTTAGGAATGCATAATCCTTGCATAAACTGGCGTGAAAAGAGAGTGACGTTCTCGGAGTGTATGCACACTTGTTATCCGGAAGAACCCCCGACCAAGAAGGTCATGAGCCCGACAACTCTGTTACCCCACGAATACCAGGATTTTCAGGATGTATTTCAGAAAGACCAAGCCAACACTTTACCACCCCACAGATCATATGATTGCCAAATCGACCTCATACCTGGCGCACAAATTCCATGCAGTAGGATCTACGCCCTCACTGAACCCGAGAATCTTCATTTACGGCAATACTTAGACCAATACCTGGCTAATGGTTTCATCCGCCCATCAAAGTCTCCTGCGGCCTCGCCTCTGTTCTTCGTCCCAAAAAAGGAAGGGGATCTAAGAACTTGTATTGACTATCGAGCATTAAATCAAGTAACTGTAAAACCCGGTACCCCATGCCCCTAATTCCAGAATTATTGGACCAAGTAAAGGATGATCGTATTTACACTAAGTTGGACCTCCGAGGGTCATACCATCTTGTACACGTGAAAAAAGGTGACGAGTGGAAGACCGCCTTCCGTACCAAATACAGATTATTTGAATACCAGGTGATGCCCTTTGGGCTTTGTAACGCCCCGACAGCGTTCCAGTTTTTTATGAAGGATGTCCTTCGTGAACTAATTGATGTCTGTGTCCTCGTGTATATTGACGATATCCTGGTATACTCGTCTTCTGAACTAGACCATGTGAAACATGTCCGTGCAGTACTAGAAAAATTACGGCAACATAAATTATACACAAAATTGGAAAAGTGCTTTTTTCACACTACTGAGGTCGAATTTCTTGGAGTTGTCCTGACCCCAAATGGGGTTCGAATGGATTAACGGAAGGTAGATGCTATCCTCAAGTGGCCCTCACCTACTTCAATAAAAGGGGTACAGAGTATGCTTGGATTTGCGAACTTCTACCGCAGGTTCATTCCCGACTTTTCACATTTGGTGCACCCCATCACATATTTATTGCGGAAGAATAAACGCTTCCAGTGGTCAGAAGAAGCAGAAAAGGCCTTCCAAGATCCAAATCAGAAATGTACTTCAGCTCCTGTTTTGAAGCATCCACTCCCAGAACCCCCATATGAAGTAGAAACTGATGCATCCGTCTGGCTATGTGGGAGGTTCTTTCCCAAAAAGCTCCAGAAACAGGTCAACTTCATCGAGTGGCATTTTGGTCACGAAAGTTTTCAGCACCTGTGCTAAACTATGCTGTCACCGACAAAGAACTCCTGGCCATCAAGTCAGCATTCAAAGCCTGGCGACACTATCTTCTCAGAGCCTGACACACTATCACAGTAATCACAGATCATAGGAACTTACAATATTTAAAGACAGCCAAGGCTCAATCATCGTGTCAACTTAGATGGGCCTTATTTTTTGCGGAATACGATTTTGTGATCACTTACCGACCTGGTTGTCGAAACAGCAATTGGATGCTCTATCCCGCATAGGAATGGAAGAAGCAAATACAAATCCAAAACCAGTGCCCATAATTCCAGAAAGAAGAATTCTAGGAATAACTACTCTGCTAACTCTAAACGATATCCATGAGAAAATCCAGCAGCTTCTCGATGCTGCAGCCTTACAAGATTGGTCAAACAAAGGCAAAAATCATTTGGTCATTGATCGTCTACCGTACTACCAAGGATGTCTTTATTTACCTAGTAAAGAACTACAAGAACAGGTTATCTCCAATTATCATGAGTCTTTGGTAGAAGGCCATCCTGGAATTACAAAAAACTAAGCCAAAATCAAGAGACATTTCTGGTGGCCTACTTTGCACAAAGACATTAAGTTATTTGTGTTATCTTGTGGCATTTGTGCCCAAAACAAGGCCCAGAAGAAAAAGCCACCGGGATTATTACAACCTTCAGACATTCCACCTACGCCTTGCCATACCTTATCTCTTGATTTTATCATGGATCTTCCCCCATGTAATGGGTTCAACACTATTTTAGTAATAGTGGACCTCTTTTCAAATATGGCCCACTTCAACCCATTAAAAGGCTTACCCTCGGCCTCGACCCTGGCCAAAGAGTTTCTTGAACACATCATCTGAATACATGGATTTCCTTCAGTCCTAGTTTCCGATCGGGGCAGTCAGTTTATTTCACAATTTTGGAGAAAATGTTGTCAATTAGCCCAATTTGATGTAAGACTTTCAACCAGCCACCATCCACAAACCGATAGTCAAACCGAGAGAACCAACCAAACGTTAGAGCAATACCTATGGTGCATGTTACACCAAACTGAAGGCAACTGGAAGGATATTTTATGGATAACCGAATATGCCTACAACAATTTGTTGCACTCTGGGACGGGACAAAGTCCTTTTTACATCATATATGGAAGAAATCCTCGAACCTCTGAACTCAATCCACCTCAACACTTGGAGATGCCCGCCGTAAACAACTTACATGCTACTATAACACAGGCCTTCAAAAAGTCAACTGAACATTTAAAACAAGCAAAAGAAAGGTACAAGAAAACCGCTGATCAACATCTGAGGGAATCTCCAAAATACCAGATTGGAGACCAAGTTTGGCTAGCTTCAAGACATATACCATTAGCATTAAAAGGGACCCACATATTTAATACCAGATATTTGGGACTTACACAATTAATGCCATTATCAACCCAGTGGCTGTTAAATTGGAGTTACCTCCGAATATGCGAGTCCACCCGGTATTTCATGTTTCACTTTTAAAACCGGTACAGCCAGGAACAAGAATAACAAAACCACCAAGCCCCATCCTAGTAGATGGCGAACCAGAATTCGAAGTAAAAAACAGTTTGGACTCAAAATTGGTCAGATCAAAACTCTTTTATCTTGTTGATTGGAAAGGCTTTGATCCACAAGAAAGATCATGGGAACCAAGTGACTATATTCATGCACCACGACTGGTAAAACGGTTCCACCAGAACTTCCCAGACAAGCCTGGACTAGCGAAAAAGACCACCTTGGGGGGGTTTTGGGGTGGAGTGCTGTCACGATGCCTGCCCCCAGACATCAGGAGCAGGCCAGTCTACCCAGAGTACAGGCACCCATGGGAAATCATGGGGGCCCAAAGGATTGCCTAGGGGCTTCATAGACTCAGTCTTGGCGCCTTTGGCACCAGGCTCATAGTGCCTTTTTCAGACAGATCAGGTCATCAAGTGGAGAAATCATGTACAGGCCACCGTGAGGCCTTTGAAGGGATTACTTTCTTCCAGGGACTATTTTCTTGGGTGTGATACTGGGACTATTTTACCTGGGGAATACTTTGTGGTGGCTATTTAAACCACGCCCGGAGAGCAGAACACGCTTCGTGTTATTCTGCACTTCTGCAGCGTAACGCTCACCGTGCCTGCAGCTCCACCATCCAGTCCACAGCTACGCCCGCCTTGTTCTCCACAAACCTAACCTGCAAAAGAGAAAAGGAAAAGCAGATTAGAACAGGAGCCTTACCATTTGTCATCACATTCATCTGGGAGTTGAAGCACCTGCAAGAAAAGGAACTCCTGTTAGCGCGCTGTACTGTCAGCAGCAGCGCCGCGGAATACTCACTGATGCTCCTTTCATCCACACGATCCCGTGAGGCACTCTGATGAGATCGCCGCTCGGAGCACCGCATCTGCAAAGGAAAGAAAGACAACAGGTGAGCTGCGCTCTGTTAAAAGACATTTAAATTCACACTGCAAGATACTTACTTGGGAACAATACCCGCTCAAGACCTCGCTAGTCATCATCATACGTTCCTCATTCTAGAGAAGCACCGCACCAGCAAAATAAAGAGAGGACAATTGATTAATCACATGAATGAACAATATCGCTTGCTAAGACTAGTGCTTGGTGCAAAAACTGACTCTTACCTTGGCGCTACCTCGTTTCTTTCGGAGAAGAGACATCCATCTTGGGCCATTCTGCAAGAGGAAGACTGGTTTCTACGCACCCCTGCATTCCGATGAAGGATGGAGAGCCCATCCTTCTTAACAATAAGGTGAGACATAATAAGGGAAACACAAAGTGGTTACAGAAAAAACAGAAGTTAAACCTCTTTACCGCGGTCGGCTAACTACCCTTTTTACCACTTTAGGAATGTCCTCCTATGTGCCAGACAGACAAAACTAAGTGGGCAAGTGCAGTCGCTCATCACTACACTACAAGTCACATTGGTAGAGACCGTTGTGGTCCAGCTTCGTTCGGCGCCCCTGTGGAACCCAGGTGAGCATAACAGTTTTCCTCTAACTGTCTCGGATTATACAAGTGAAAAGGATCTACGTGTGTTGATTAAGTTTTCCAAGATGTTCTGTATCCAAAGGTGGTTTGTTGGCAAGGAGAGTCCTATCTGGCTGTAACCAGTGGGTGGTACCTACCTCATTCCGTAGCCTGATGTTGAACGATGCCCATGACATAGACACTGCCGGTCATGGTGGGTTTCACACATAAGAAATCTTGCGGGATGTTGCTTACTGGTCACACATGGGCCAGGACCTCGATACTTACCTAAAGGGGTGTCTGTATGTGCTCAATTCCAACCCAGTTCACTCACACACAGAGCTCTCCTACAAAAAAGCGCAATGACATTGCCCTGGTCAGATGTAAGTCGACTTCATCGGGTAAGTGGGGGTAGAGAGACACAACAAGAAAATGTTGAGTTTCATAAAGAAGTTTGTTAACTTCATTCACTTATAGCCTGGAGGCAGGACAGGGAGTCTGGGGAGAACACCAGGGGCCTTGGAAGATGGAAGAAAGGGGGTGCTGTGCTACACCCCCAACCCAAAGACGGAAGGGGAGGCTGGAGTGGCCACTCTCTAATGAAGGAAATTGAGTCGGACGGGCTCCAAACAAAAGCAAAAGATGCAAAGAAAAAAAAGGGGGATTTCGGATGAAAACCCCAGTCTGCCCTGCTCTTGCCCACAAGATATCATGGAACACGGGGGGGCATTTGGGGTGTAATATACGGCCCCACTCCAACAGAACTTAAGGGCCCACTGGAAAAATTACCTGCCAGCCTTCATAAAAAAATAACAATACCCGCAAACTGAAAATGGGCCTATTTAGGCAAACTATGTTGGTGCCTTCCTGCAGAGGAAATCCAGAAAAAGCTAAACAAAAATGGAATCCAAGTGCAGATTGGAAAAGCACATTACATTGCTGGATGAGACATAAATGCATCATTTTTCACTGAAACTGTCAAACATCAAAGGGTGGTGCACTGTGACAATTCACCCTCACTTTTCAGCAGGAAAAAACAAACAGCAGATAATTAAAAGTGGATTTTATTAATGACTGAAAGAAACAGCCTTGTACTTTCAGCGCAAAGCAAAGTGAACCCTGATCAGTAAAGCACACCGTATGTTGAAGAGTAAAGGCTGATGTTAGAAAATGCAATATGTGAGTTGCTTTCAGCCAAGAACAATTGATGGGTCTCTGGGCAGATCTCGCAAATCGCTTCCCCAATAGCGAGCCTGCTTTGTGCATCCCAACTCTTTACAACTGCGATAAAGTGTGGCCTACTAGGAAGTGTTGAAAACAAACTGTCCCCAGACTTGGTGTCTCTGAACGCTCATTTCTGTGCAGGGCAAATGACATGGCCAGTGCATGACTGGAATGTAGGGAGGAGGTGTGAAAATAGGGTCTTCAATCAAGGCCAAACTCTGAACACAATACAAGAATAAATAAGCTTTTCAGATCCAATTTATGGCCCCCTGCCGATAAGAGGACAGAATGCCAAATGCCAGCAGGACCTTGTGACATCACAGGGCTGGCCTAGCTCAATATCTGAAGTGGGGGATCTCTTTGTTGCCAAGGCCTCCCAAGCATTTACTTCCGGCAGCCTGCCAACTTCAAACACCAAAGAGACTAACGAAAACACAGTTCAGGAAACTCTGGTCACATGCTGGCCAGGAAAGGCAAATGGCCTGGAGGAAGCAAAGCTAATATTTGCACATATGAAGATTCCCCCTTAGTTTTAATTGACTATCACAATTGTTGCATTTTCTCAGAAACCACAAGTCGTCCTACACATATGTATGTTTCATTTTTTAGATAATTTCAAGGCGATTTGTTTAAATAAAATGTGTCCACCTGTGAGCTAGGGAAATATAATGGCAAGCTAAAATGTGTTTCTGGCTCCTCTGTACCTGTCCTGAATTAAAGAATGTGAGGAGTAAACGGCATGTTCCTAACTGGTATGCTTTTTGTAAAAATGGTTGAAAATTGCCAAACACCCATGCAACATAGTGCAGACCCGGCTGTCATTTTATTAAATTCCCTATGATTAACTGAAGCAGAATATAGATATATTATAGCAGTTACTAGTAAAGTATACATTTTTTCCACAGAACTAGTTTTTGCCAAGAAGTTGATATTGATTGATTGACTGATATTTTATTTCTATCGCGTTCGTACACAAGTGTTTCAGAGCACGACAGTGCAAGGGAGGGGAACAGGGGAGAACAAAACAGCAATCTTACTAGGCCCAGTGACATTGAGAATGTGCAACTGCATGGGGAGGGGAAAAGTGCATGGAAGGGGGAGAAGTGGAAAGTGCGAAGCAGAGGAGAAACAGATAAATAACAAGACATAAATAATAAAGGCAACAAACAGTGGTAATGCAGCCAGCAATTTGCAAGTGCTAGGTTTAAGGCAGCAGACAGGGTAGGTCTGATAAGTGAAGGAAGAAAAAGGGTGGGCTGTATGGGCACAGATACAGACCCCACTGCAAGGGGTGGCCCGGAGGCAGTGCGGGAGGGTGGCATGGTGAGCAGGTACCTGGGCCCAAAGGACAGAATGTGGCCAGGTGCATGGTGCCAAGAGAGAACACATCAGCAGGGGAGAGGGGGAGCGAAGGCAGAAGAAAAGAGGAAGGTCTTCCAGAACCGGAGATGGTTCTCCTCAAGTTTTAGAGTGGCAGGGAAGCTGTTCCAGAGGGAGGCACCAGCCAAAGACAGAGATCTACCCCCAGCTCATTTCTTTGAAAAACGACTGACCCTGAGGGAGTTGGAGGTAGAGGAGCGAAGAGCTCGAGAGGGGAGGTATTTGCGGAGGGATAGCTGAAGGTATTTTTGACCCAGGCCCCAGAAAGCCTTGTGGACTATGCAGAGGACTTTGAATTGAATCCTTGCATCCACTGGGAGCCAGTGGAGAGATTTCAGAGCTGGAGAGATACGATCCCAGGGCTTGAGGCCAAGGACAAGTCTTGCAGTCCTGTTCTGGATTAGTTCAAGAGGGCGGAGAGTAGAGGCAGGTAGATTTAGAAAGAGGCTGTTACAATAGTCCAAGCTAGAGCGAACCAGAGCTTGGGATATCATGAGCTTCTGGGGGAAGGAGAGGAAAGGCAGAGTACCTCGGAGGAGGTGCAGCCAGAAATTTGACTTTTTAGAGACCTCAGAGAAGGAAAGGGTGGAGTTAAAGATGACCCCGAGATTCTTAGCCTCGCAGGTGGGGGTAGGAGTAGGGTCAAGGGAGGCGGGCCAGAGAGTGAGGGGAAGGGATGGTGAAGGTGTGCCGATGAGGAGGATCTCTATCTTGCTGGCATTCAGACAAAGATCATTGGCGGGGTTCATAGTGATAATACCGAATACCAAAATCTCGAAAACCAAAATCTCGAAAACAAAAGGCCGAAAAAAAAAATATCGAATGTTTTTTTATGACGTTTTTTTTTCGAAATGGGGGGAATTTTTTTTTTATTTTAACCGTTTTTTTACTTACCTGACCCCAAAAACACATATAAATAAATTAATAAATAATTCGATATTTTTTTTTTCGAGATTTTTGACATTCGGTATTATGAATTCGGCCTTTTGACTGACCACCCATTGGCGGCACACCATTCTTGAATGGCAGTTAGGCAATCAGAGATGAGAGAGGGAGAGGAGGTGGCAGAGGGCAGCCTGAAAATGAGTTGATTGTCGTCAGTGTAGCACTGGAAATTTGAGCAGAAAGTGGAAATGCAGTGGGCGAGAGTTGCCAAGTATTGGTTGAAAAGCCAGGGCGAGAGGTTAGACCCCTGGGGAACACCACAGGTAGAGAGGAAGATAGATGAAAGGATGGACCCAAGTTGGACCTTGGAGGGTCGATATGAGAGGAAAGAGCTCAGCCAGGCCAGAGCCTGGTCAGTGATACCCAGGTTTTCACGGAGATGGTTGAGCGGGATGGTATGGTTGACCGTGTCGAAGGCAGAAGAGAAAGAGTAAAGGTTGGAGAGCACATCTTCACGGATGTTCAGGAGAGCAGTTTCCGTGCTTCTGGCAGCTCTGAAGGCAGACTGGTGGTCATGGAGACAGCCAACAGAATTGGAATGAAGGTTAAGCTGAGAGATGGCCAACATTTCCAGATGTTTGCCTAGAGGGAGTAATAGAAATTGGCGATAGTTAGCTGGACAAGAAGGATCAGCTGTGGGTTTCTTGAGAAGAGATGCACAAAGGAGTGGTTCAGAGAGGAGGGGAAGGATCCAGAGGCAAAGGAGTGGTTGCAAAAATCAGCAAGGGCCGGAGCGAGGGTGTCAATGTGGTCCTTGATGGTTTTAGAGGAACAGGGATGAACCTGTTTTGAAGAGGCTTTCATAGATCGGACTTGTCTAGCGACCTCGTCAGGGGTGAAAAGAGGAAAGGACGAGAAGGATGGTGGGAGAGTGGCTAAAGGAGGGTCAGCAAGCACAGATGGAGAGGGAAGAGGAGGGGTGTGGGTGGAGAGGGTGGACAGGTTGTCCTGGGTTTTTTAAATGAAGTGAGAGGCAAGGGCATTGCAAAGAGCCTGGGAGGCAACAGGAGGGGTAGAGAGTTGGCCAGCTCCTTGCAGATTTTAAAGAGTTCGGCCGAGTTGTTAGATGCCGCAGAGACACAAGCTTGAATGTGGACTCTCTTCTTGGTGAGGACAGAGAGTCAGTGTTGCCTTTGTAGCAGGCGACACGCTAGTTTGTCAGAGGATGAACAGGAAGTCCTCCATTCCTCTCAGCTGCCTTACACTTACGTTTAAGTGTAGCTAGGTCAGAGTCATACCAGGAATTGCACTTGGCTTTGGACTTCAAACGGATCCTCATGACAGGGGCAAGATCATCAAGCGTATCAGAAATTGAAGAGTAGAGCAGAGACAGGGCTGTGTCAGGATGTGAGACAGCCAAAGGTGGAGGGGGGGGAGAAAATGGCGGCAAAAGCCTCAACTGACACACGCTTCATGGGCCGGATGTCCGAGAAGGTAGGTGGCAGTGTTGGGGTAGGCTTGGCTTGGGGGGAAGAGAGGGAGAGATGAGATGAGAGGAGGGAGTGATCGCTACAGGAGAGAGGAGTGGTCAGAGGGATGGAGAGGGGGAGGTCAGAGGAGATCAATACATCGAGTGTGTGCCCTGCAGAGTGAGTCGGGCCAGAGGGGAGGAGGGACAGGGAGAGGGAGTCGCAGAGGTCACGGAAGAGTACAGAGGAGGAGCAAGGAGAGTCTAAATGTATATTTAGGTCACCGAGGAGGAGGAGTTGAGTGGTAGAGGCCAGGAGGGAGGAGGAGAGGTCTGCCCACTTGTTAAGACAGATTTCTCAACTCTGTCCTGGAGGCGCAGAGGTTCAGAAGGCCAACTTAGTTTCTTGGAACAGGGTAACCTCTGGACAAGCCAGACCAATCAGGGTAGCGATCGCGGCGGTCAAGACTAGGTCTCAAGGGGAGAGGGTGACTGAAAGCCCGCAATGAGCACACAAAGCAAGGACACTTACAAATTACTCTAAACAGGTGTTATATTAAAAATATATACACATTTATTACAAGGCCTTTGTAACATTGACAATAGCGAGAAATCACAATAAAACTCCAGTAAACCAACACATACCAAACCAATACAATATATATACAAATACAAACGAGACTAACGAGTTAGACGCACAAAATGTGTAGACCACCTACATGGGGAGGAAAACAGGCAGTGCGAATAATAATTAGACCCAGTCCGCCTTCAGAGGCACCTAACTAAAAGGAAGTCCAAGCCCTACGAAGAGTGGAGCCTTGTGCTCAAAAGTACCTGCACACGCTGGTGCTAACGGGCAAAAAGGGGAGTCTCTTCGAGGGAATCAGGCAGTTTAGTTTGGTGAACAAATGAAGATGAACAGAGCTCCGCGACTCAAGCGCAGCCTCCACTGTGGGCAGAAGCAGAGCGCGAGTACGGAAAGGCGAGCTGTTTGACACAGCGGAGAAAAGCTATGGGCTCCTGCAGGAGGGCGACCAGTTCCTAGCTATGCTACTCACCGGTCCCCGATGCAAGCAGACCAAGGCTTCTCCGCGTCCGTTTCAGTGCTGGCAGGTTCAGATAGGAGCAGGGGACGTCTCGTCGTCGTGTAGATTCTGCAGCAGCAGAAGTTGAGTTGGGGACGTCCCAAACGCAGTGAACCCGCACAGTTTGTTAACCCAGCAGGGCAACGGAGCGGCCGTGTGTATTCCAGCCAAATGTACACTCCTCACTTCTGACCTGGGAATGCCAAGTGTACGAATCGTGTGCGAGTGGCAAGGACACGTAATACAACACAACCTGACGGCGGTTACAGAGCAAGACTCCTGGGTAGGCTGGTCAGCCTGCTGGATGGCCCAGAGACACTTCCGAAGGCTTACGTGCAGGAGATGGTGAAGATGCCGAGAATAGTTGTTCCCACTATTCCAAGGGTCGAAGTACCAGTACAGGCCTTCTCGTTCGATCCGAGGTAGAAAGGGTTTCACAAAGCGACAGCAGTGCAGAGGAGCAGTACTTCAGCGGGTCACCAGCGATTCCTCGGTTCAGCCTCGTTTTTGCAGGATACTTGGCTCCTGTATTCCTTTGTTCGTGAGAACTCAGGAGATCGACATGATAGTGGCGTTTCCAGCCCCCTCTTATCCACGGTTGCCTTCGCGCCAAAATGGAGGGGACCCAATGGGAGATCCGCTCATAAAACACTCACACCATCTGTAGACCTTATCACGGACCACAGGGGTCCCAGGCATTCACACCACCCTAGACTCTCAAGCGCCCAGGATGTGTATTGGGACCAGACATCCCAGCCCCCATCCTGGAGGCACACACAAGGCCTGTAGAAGCCCACGAAAGCATCTGTGTTTCGCGGGAAAGTACATGCCCAAATAAGGAAGGCCCCAGGTCGGCTCGACCTGGGGGAGGTGAAGGGGGCAAGACGGTTAGCGGACAGGACAAAGAGCCTCGTGGTCTGGCCATTTTGGGAGCCAGGCCACCATTTTGGGCTAAGCGCGAGAAACGCGCTTAAAACGCCAAAAGGAGCTCAAAAACACAAGAAACGATCGCTGCCACCAATCCCGTCCGTGATTCACTTGCACGGTTCATTTACAATCCAAAGAGAGTATTTAGGGCCTGTAGAAGACTAGAGACCCAAGAGAGCAGTAACTTAGCTTACAGTGCCCTCTTGTGCCATGTTGCGCGAGAGCTGCAACATGATAAAGAAACTACGGAAAACAACGGTTCCCGGTACTGACTGTCTTAAGGGCATGTCAGTTTCCCCGTAAGAATGGAGTGAAAGCCCAGAGGAGTGCGGCAGAAGGCTGCACTTCTCTGGCAAAGTCTAGATCATGGTGAAAACAACAGCAAAAAGTTTAGGGGTTGCCACATGGAAGGAAAATTACCCACAATTAAGAAATCTTTCCTAACACTCGCCCCTCCCAGACTATGGACAGGGGGAACTAATCCACCCCTGGATGAGTCTCGTGTTCAGGTCGGTTAAACATTCTGGACAACCCATCAGCATTGCTATGTTGGACACCTGGCCTGTGCTCAATAGTGAAGTCGAAGCCCTGTAGACTTATGGACCACCTAAGCAACTTTGGATTATCTCCCTTCATGTTCATTAGCCACTTTAAGGGCTTATGGTCAGTTTGCACAGTGAAGTGGGTCCCATAGAGGCAGGGCCTCAGCTTCCGTAGGGCCCACACAACAGAGAAACATTCTTTCTCCACTGTGGACCATCTGAGCTCTCTGTCCTTAAGCTGGCGACTAATTAAACCAATAGGGTGTTCCTTACCCTTCTCATCTACTTGCGATAGTATAGCTCCTATCCCAGTGTCAGAGGCGTCCGTCTGCACAATAAAATGTCTTTGATAATCAGGGGCCCTGAGGACAGGGGCCTGGCACAAGGAGTCTTTTAAGCCATTGAAGGCCTTCTCACACTCGTCGGTCCAAGTTACCTTCTTGGTTTCTTCGGAGTGGTGAGGGCAGTCAGAGGGGCAGCTATGGTGCCATAGTCTGCCACGAAGTTGCGGTAATACCCCATGAGTCCTAAGAAGGCCCTCACTTGGGTCTGTGTAGTGGGGGTAGGCCAGTCTTGTACTGCTTGTACTTTACTGGGAAGAGGCTGTATCCTCCCTCCACCTACTTCATGTCCAAGGTAAACCACTGAGCCTTGTCCAATCTGGCATTTACTAGCCTTTATGGTCAAGTGTGCTTTCTGAAGAGCCTGGAGCACAATCCCGAGGTGTTTCACATGGTCTTCCCAGGTGGCACTGAAAACTGCTATATCGTCCAGATATGCAAGACAGAATTCGTCCAAGCCATTCAACACATGATTCACAAGCCTCTGGAAAGTGGCAGGTGTATTTTTCAACCCGAACGGCATTACCCTGAATTGGTAAAGGCTGTCTAGAGTAGAAAACGCTGTCTTCTCCTTGGCATGTTCTGCTAAAGCTATTTGCCAATAGCAAGCAGTGAGGTCAAACGTGCTGAGGTACTTGGAGGCACCCAAAGTATCCACCAGCTCATCTGTTCGAGGCAAGGGGTGTGCATCTGTCTTGGTGACAGCATTCAGAGCCCTGTAATCCACGCAGAACCCCAATTCAGAAGTGCCTGCCTTTGGAACCAAAACCACAGGGCTGGACCAAGGACTACTAGAGGGTTCAATCACCCCAAGGTCTAACATCTTGTTGACCTCGGTCTTAATGTAAGACCGTACTTTGTCTGACATCCTGTATCTCCTACTTTTGGTAGGTACACTTTCTCCTGTGTCTATGTTATGTTTGCACCAAGGTGTCAAACCAGGAGACTGTGAAAACAGGGGGGAAAACTGCCTAAGCAAACTTTTCACCTCAGCCTGCTGATTAGAAGTCAGGTGAGGGGCCACTCGGACACCCTCAAAGGAGCTATCTGAAGGACTGCTTTGGAACAGGTCAGGGAGAGGTTCAGACTCCTCTTCCTCAACATCTGAAGCCAGTAGCAGTGCTGCGATTTCAACTCTTGGGACGAAAGCCTTCAGCCTATTTACGTGGAACACTTTGGGGCCTGTCCCAGCCTTCCAAGGTCCACTAAATAGTTAACCTCACCCAGGGGCTCCACCACTGTGTAAGGGCATGACCATTTGTCCTGTAAAGCTCGAGGCCTTATTGGTTTCATGATCAGGACTTGTTGACCAGGTGTAAAGTTGATGAGGGAAGCTTTCTGGTCGTTCCAATGTTTTACTAGCGCTTGTTCTGCCTTCAATTTATCACTAGCCAAGCCCATCAGGAGTACCATCCGTTTTCTGATCCCCAGCACATAATCTACTACGTTGGTAGTAACAGGGGGAGTGGGCATCTCCCATCCCTCTTTGACTATGGCTAAGGGTCCACGTACAGGATGACCGAACAGAAGTTTGAAGGGGCTGAAGCCAACACCCTCCTGTGGTACCTCTGGGTAGGCAAACAGTAAGCATGGTAAAAGAAGATCCCCTTTTCTTCTCTGAGGTTCTTCCAGAGCCCCAATCATGCTCTTTAACGTTCTGTTGAAACGTTCCACCAGACCATTGGTCTGGGGGTGGTATGCAGAAGAGAACTTGTATGTGACCCCACATTCTTTCCACATAGCCTGCATATACTTTGACATAAAGTTGCTGCCTCTGTCAGACACAACTTCTTTAGGGAAGCCAACCCTAGTAAAAATGCCAAGTAACGCTTTTGCAACTGACTTGGCAGTTACAGTTTTCAATGGGATGGCCTCAGGATATCTGGTAGCATAGTCGACTAGCACCAAGATAAACCTATTGCCTGAGGATGTCTGCGGGTCAAGGGGACCAACGATGTCGATCCCTACCCTTTTGAATGGTATTCACAAAACTGGGAGTGGTACCAATGGATCTTGGATTGTTGAGCCACTCTTACCAGATAACTGGCAGGAGGCACAACTACTGCAGTGACTTTCTACGTGCACCCCCATCTTGGGCCAGTAGAAGTGCACGGATAACCTTTGCTTGGTCCTCTTAATACCAAGGTGACCAGCAAGGGGCACTTCATGCGCCAAATGCAGGAGGAAGGGTCTTACAGCAAGGGGAACCAACAACCTCCTATGGTCTCCTTCTGTAGACTCTGTGGGCTCACTATACAGGAGTCCACCTTCCCAATAAATCTGATGCGTCCCAGGAGGTTCACCCTCAAGCTGGGAGCAGGCCTGTCTCCTTAGGCCTTCCAGAGATGGGCACTCCCGCTGGCCTTTACTGAATTCTTCCCTGTCAGGACCACCTTCTACTAACAAGTGTTTTATTTCCGGGTGGTCGTTGGGGTCAAATACTTCAGGCATCGCCACCTCCTCGTCAGGCCCGGGCGATTGACCAACTTCCTCCACCGCAGTGGTAGGCGAGTTCGGGGGAATGCTCTCTTTCCCTCGTCTTGACTTGCTTACTCCTTTCGCCTTGGGTTTCCCCTTCGGCTGGGGCGGCGTATTGGTCTTAGCCAATGCTGCCCGTGTTTGAGACCGTGTGCAGGGTCTGTCGGCAGTGTCTCCTACGAGCCCTAAAGCTCTGAGATCATTGCCTAACAAGACCTTTCCTGGGATGTTTCTCTGAATGCTCACTGGAATCCTGACTGCTGTACCATTTAAAGTAAGATTTACAGGTATTACTGGGAACATGCGAGGTGGGCCGTCAGCCAACTTAGTGGGCATCAGAGTAGCTCTGGCAACTTCCTCTGAGTCTACCAAGGTAGAATCCACCACAGTTCAACTGCACCCACTATCCCTAAGAGCTGGAGTATCCACTCCATTGATCAGCACACTGTCTTTAAAGTAGTGCTTGGTATTATCTGGAATCCTAGCATAAGCCTCTGTGACTTT
Organism: Ambystoma mexicanum; assembly: GCF_040938575.1. Lineage (NCBI taxonomy): Eukaryota > Metazoa > Chordata > Amphibia > Caudata > Ambystomatidae > Ambystoma > Ambystoma mexicanum. Next base: position 1,061,693,023 of record NC_090929.1, on the reverse strand, counting down.
AGGCTCCCAGGAACCCAGGGAAACTAAAACTACCTCAGTTTCTATCCCGCTGGGGAAGGAGTCTGAGGAGAAGGATGCTCCTGTAATCTCTTCTTCCTCGTAGGAGGAGAAGGCCAGATTAGCGGAATGGACCCCCAAAGGTTTAACCTTACACCGGGGATCCCCCTTCACCTGGTCAGTCGCTCCACAAGCAAAACAAGATCCATTGGGCTTGTTTACATAGGGAGGCTTATTGTAACCAGAGTTCGGTTTCGGAGGCTGACCTCCACTACCCTGTGAGTTCACTTGTGTCTTACCCTTATTTTTCTTTTTGTGGCCCTTTTCAGAAGAAGATTTATCAGATTCTCCACCCTCCTTATCTTTGGACTTTTTCCCTTCCTCCTGCTTACCAGGATGAGTTTTGTCCTTATGGGACACTCGATGTGACACCCATAAATCGGCAGCAATGGCCAGCTTCTTAGGATCTATCTCCTTCGAATCGGCCAAATGCTGCTTAAGCTCCGGGGAAGAAGATGCAAAAATATGTTCCAGCATGACAAGACTATCATGCCTTCAAAGGTAGAAACCTTACAACCTTCGACCCAGCCAGTCAAGGTTTTTAAGGATTCGGTTACATAAGATACCCAAGTACCACCTTCTTTTTTCTTATACTCTCGGAATCGTTTTAAATATTGGGCAGGAGTCTTTCCAAACTTTAAAATGAGAGTTTGCTTTAACATTGCGAAATCCGCTCGCTCAGCCTTCGACATTTCCATAATGGCACTGCAGCCAGAATGGGGCAGTCTGCTGAGTAACCAGGCAATCTTTATCAGCATTGTCAACTTGTTGAACTTCACATGCATACTCAAACGTATTCAGCCAGTCCATAATGTCATTCTTTTCCTCATACACACTCTGCAGATCTTTTGGAAACCGTGGATGAGAGGAGGCCCCAGACCCATGTCCAGGACCCTTGGATCCATTTGCAACCCGAAGCTTGGCCAGTTCCAACTGGTGATCCCTGTCTTTCTGTTTTTTGGCCTGTTCGATTCTTAGTTTGGTTATGTTGAACTCAAGCTCCTTCTGCCTAAACCGCAGCTCTTGCTTCTTGAATTCAAGCATGGCCTCCCCATCGACACTGGCAGAGGAAACATTAGACATCTCATCCTCCCTTTCCTCGTGGTCGCGGTGGATCAGTGCAGCGGCAGAACCGTCGGTTCTACCAGTGAGAGCAGCCCCACCTCCTTCCGCGCTGTCCTCAGAAGTTATAGCGTCAAGCTGCGCTTCTTGCCACGCCACGATTCTTTGGATCATATCCAATTTGGTGCCTTGAGAGGAGACACCTCTCTCCGCACACATCCTTTTCAATGTTTCGGATTTAGATGCATTTAAAGTTAACAAGGTATTTGCTTCCATACTGTTAGATAGGACTATGGCCTTTTAAAAGTTATACTATGACAATTCACTATGTGTCCTGGTAGGAATAACTTGAAATGCCTTTGCTCGTTCGCAACACTGGATACCCTCAGTCGTATCCCACAGCTGTACACCAATTTGTTAAGACGTATTTCTGAACTCTGCCCTGGAGGCGCAGAGGTTCAGAAGGCCAACCTAGTTTCTTGGAACAGGGTAACCTCTGGACAAGCCAGACCAATAAGGGTAGCGATCGCGGCGGTCAAGACTAGGACTCAAGAGGGTTGAGGGTGACTGAAAGCCCGCAATGAGCACACAAAGCAAGGACACTTACAAATTACTCCAAACAGTTGTTATATTAAAAATATATACACATTTATTACAAGGCCTTTGTAACATTGACCGTAGCGAGAAATCACAATAAAACTCCAGTACACCAACACATATCAAACCAATACAATATATATACAAATACAAACGAGTCTAACGAGTTAGACGCACGAAATGTGTAGACCACCTAGATGGGGAGGAAAACAAGCAGAGCGAATAATAATTAGACCCAGTCCACCTTCAGAGGCACCTAACTAAAAGGAAGTCCAAGCCCTATGAAGAATGGAGCCTTGTGCTCAAAATTACCTGCACACGCTGGTGCCAACGGGCAAAAAGGGGAGTCTCTCCGAGGGAATCAGGCAGTTTAGTTCGGTGAACAAATGAAGATGAACAGAGATCCGCGACTCAAGCGCAGCCTCCACTGTGGGCAGAAGCAGAGCGCGAGTACGGAAAGGTGTGCTGTTTGACACAGCGGGGAAAAGCTATGGGCTCCTGCAGGAGGGCGACCAGTTCCTAGCTATGCTACTCACCGGTCCCCGATGCAAGCAGACCCAGGCTTCTCTGCGTCCGTTTCAGTGCTGGCAGGTTCAGATAGGAGCAGGGGACGTCTCGTCGTCGTGTAGATTCCGCAGCAGCAGCAGTTGAGTTGGGGACGTCCCAAACGCAGTGAACCCGCACAGTTTGTTACCCCAGCAGGGCAACGGAGCGGCCGTGTGTATTCCAGCCAAATGTACACTCCTCACTTCAGACCTGGGAATGCCAAGTGTACGAATCGTGTGCGAGTGACATGGACTCGTAATACAACACAACCTGACGGCGGTTACAGAGCAAGACTCCTGGGTAGGCTGGTCAGCCTGCTGGATGGCCCAGAGACACTTCCGAAGGCTTACGTGCAGGAGATGGTGAAGATACCGAGAATAGTTGTTCCCACTATTCCAAGGGTCGAAGTACCAGTACAGGCCTTCTCATTCGATCCGAGGTAGAAGGGTTTCAAAAAGCGACAGCAGTGCAGAGGAGCAGTCCTTCAGCGGGTCACCAGCGATTCCTCGGTTCACCCTCGTGGTTGTAGGATACTTGGCTCCTGTATTCCTTTGTTCGTGAGAACTCAGGAGATCGACATGGTAGTGGTGTTTCCAGCCCCCTCTTATCCACGTTTCCCTTCGCGCCAAAACGGAGGGGACCCAATGGGAGATCCGCTCATAAAACACTCACACCATCTGTGGACCTTATCACGGACCACAGGGGTCCCAGGCATTCACACCACCCTAGACTCTCTGGCGCCCAGGATGTGTATTGGGACCAAACATCCCAGCCCCCATCCTGGAGGCACACACAAGGCCTGTAGAAGCCCACGAAAGCATCTGTGTTTCGCGGGAAAGTACATGCCCAAATAAGGAAGGCCCCGGGTCGGCTCGACCTGGAGGAGGTGAAGGGGGCAAGACGGTCAGCGGACAGGACAAAGAGCCTCGTGGTCTGGCCATTTTGGGAGCCAGGCCACCATTTTGGGCTAAGCGCGAGAAACGTGCTTAAAACGCAAAAAGGAGCTCAAAAACACAAGAAACGATCGCTGCCACCAATCCCGTCCGTGATTCACTTGCACCGTTCATTTACAATCCAAAGAGAGTATTTAGGGCCTGTAGAAGACTAGAGACCCAAGAGAGCAGTAATTTAGCTTACAGTGCCCTCTTGTGCCATGTTGCGCGAGAGCTGCAACATGATAAAGAAACTACGGAAAACAACGTTTCCCGGTACTGACTGTCTTAAGGGCATGTCAGTTTCCCCGTAAGAATGGAGCGAAAGCCCAGAGGAGTGCGGCAGAAGGCTGCACTTCTCTGGCAAAGTCTAGATCATGGTGAAAACAACAGCAAAAAGTTTAGGGGTTGCCACATGGAAGGAAAATTACCCACAATTAAGAAATCTTTCCTAACACCACTCAGAGAGAAATGAGGTGATTTGACCAGGAGGCCGGTAGATGGTAACCACAGTAAGAGAATGGGTAGGCGAGAGAGAAAGCCTACAGACAAGGCATTCAAAAGAGGAGTAGGTCTGAGTGGGAATGATAGAGGCAGGAATCCACTCAGGAAAGATCAGGGCTACCCCCGCCCCCCACCGGACCGGGTGGATCTGGATGCTGAAAGGATTTGTAGCCATCAGGGAGGAGAGTGTCAAAGCTTGTGACAGAGCTGGCTGTGAACCATGTCTCAGTAAGACCAAGGACATCAAGGTCTAGTTCTTCAAGGAGGTGGTGGCAAATGTCAGAGGAGTGTTTGACGGCAGAGCGAGAGTTGAGAGTGGAAATATGAAGAAGGTTGCCAGCCTTAAAGACCTTCCGGGGAGGGGTACAGATCAGAGGTACACAATGCAGAGGAGAAAGAGCCCTTGGAGGGGCAGAGGAGGAGGAGGAGGAGGGAGAGGGCAAGGTAGCCAAGTGCAGAGAGGAGGGGACAGCAGGAGATGAGAGGAAATTGATGAGGCAAGGGAAGCACCAATCAAAGAGGAGGAGATTGGAAACAAAAGGGGATTTCAAATGGAAGTTGTAATATTTATGCTCTAGACTCCTGAACCAATTTTTAGAGAGTATGGGATGGCGGTTGGGGGGAAATGTCAAGGACCAATCAAAGGTGCAGGAATTCTTGCAGGGCATTGCCCAACATTGAAATCTTGATGGTGCCATCACTGTCATCACTCATATATAATGTGGATGCACTATGTGGTTTCCTCCACAAGACCTACAAGGACACCCTATGCCAATATGCTCTCCGTGCCCAGGGTCAAAAGAGCTAGAGCAGGTGGCACCAGCTTCCCCTACCGTGCCTCCCTACACTGGAACACCCTTCCAGCTCCCTGCAAGCTGAACCATCACTCACTGCCTTCCGCAAAGCCATGAAAACTACCCTGTTCGCCTGATCAACCCTACTTGCTGGAGTGACGCCCCCCTTCTGCAGGGTTACGATGAATGCTCACTACTGCAACTAGTACTCTGTATTAAGGACCCACTATGCATATTATGTATGATCCTGTCTATTGTTTGACCCTGTACTCACTGTAACCAAGATTTGAACCCTGTGCTCACTGTAACATAGTTTTTCCTACAAGTAACAGTGCCACAATGCTCCTGGGCTGTCTGTGTGCTATACAAATGTAATAAATAAATAAATAGTAATAAATAAATAAATATGAAAGAAAGAAGAGAGTTGCTAAAATTACCATCTGACAGCAGCAAAGAAACACCAAAAGGAGATTTTGCTGAAATTGCATCTGGGTGGAGTTGTCTATTGCTGGGAAGACTTAAATCCTATGGTGACAAGCTGGGGACCATCCTTGAGAGTGGAGTGACAGAACACTGCCCTGTTGTGCCAGAGGGTCCTGAAATGAAGCTGGCTTTCCTAAATGTTAGAGGTTTTCAATGTAAGTAGAATTGAGCCCTTTGAATCAAAAAGGTGGGAATCAGCTTGTCTTCAATGCTTTCCCTTATTAGTGAGTGGGGGTGGGGCGGGTTCTAAAACGGTGTAGTGCCTTAGCCTATTTAACTAACAAAATTAATTTAATTAATTCCCATTTATTGTTAACACCACAGGGTTATTTTTATTAAAATTCAAAATGAACAAAGCTCATTCCTAGTGTGCGCTGAAAATTATGGCCTGTAATTGGTCCAGCTTGCCCAACATAGGCCTTCAAGTGGAGGGGGTTCTGAAATCCAAACTTCCTAAAAATCCTCCCAATCTTTGTGTCCAGCTTCCCCAACACAGCCCTTTAAGTGGAGGGGGGGTCTGAATCCCAAATTCCTAAATCATTCCAATTTTTCTGTCCGACTTCCCCGGCACAGACATAAGTAGGGGGCGGGGGGGTGAAAAACAAACTGCTTAATCACCCTGTGTTATTGTAAAGCAAAAGTGTGGGTGAAATAATAATTGCCATATGCATTTGCACAAATCTGCAAAAATCAAACTGCAAACCTTTTAAGTGCGCAGGAAAATCGAAATTACACAGCATTGTATATGTAAATTCATTCTGTTCATTGACCAGAGTTGATTATTTCTTGAAGTGAAATCTATAGAAAGTAAAGACTTGTGATTTGTGTTTTTCCCAACCAACTTGTGCGATTTATTTGTGGAACAAGAAGTTTAATTGTGAGCCACAAAGAATGTGGCGTGTGTAGTTTTAATATGATCTCCATTATCCATCAAATATATATCCTGTACACCGGCCTGGTTCTTGGTTCATTGGGAGGAATCCAAGGGGTATTAGATGAATCGGAAATAGGGCTGAACAAAGAACTGACATTAAACAGTTTGCTGTGTGACACCTTCATTGGAGAGAGAAGGAACTCCCAGTGTTGAGGATGGACTCTAAATAAACCCTTGCACAAAGACCTCTCTGTGGTGTTTGGATTTTGGGCTAGTATTGGGTTCTCAGTGGTGGAAGCCTCCCTGTGGTCGCCTGGTACTGATTCACTGTGGTGAAGACCACTAAGAGGGGGTTGGATTTGAGGTTGGTTGTATTGGGTTCACCGTGGCAAAGGTCAGCCAATACCTCCTTAAAGTGGAGAAGGTCTCTGTGGTGGCTGGGTTTTGTGCTAGTCTTGTGTATACAGATTTGATGAACGCTTTGTCTTGGTCCCATTCTAGGGTTGTAGTACAGTTAGGTGTAGGCTATCTTCTGTCAGAGTTGCCCTCTAATAAGACATACACTGCGATGTAATTGAGCGTAACAGAGATAGTTAAAAATCTGAGTCTGGTGTTGCAGTTGTTGTGTGCCTCTGGGTGCAGCAGGATTTTGACAGTGGTCAGGATGCACCGAAGTTAGATCTCTGAGCCCAGGGAGATTTTAAACGATGGCAGAAGTCAACAATAGCTAAACCTCTGAGCGCAGAGAGATTTGAACAGTGGCAGGAGTGTACAATGGCTAAGCCTGTGGGTGCAGTGGGATTTAAAGCAGTCACAATCTGTAATCTCTGAATTCAGCAAGCTTCAAACATTGGCCCCTCGCACCAACTGACTTGCTAGAAGCTGCCCGCCCCTTTCCTCCCTGCCACACGGTACAGCTGTACCACTCCTCTGTGCCACTCTGTATCCCACCCCAGCTGTATATTTGTTCTGTTGTTACCTCTGAAAAGCGCTCTGTTATGCATCTGTATTATTGTATACCTCTGTAGAGTGCCTGGTTGCTTCTCAGAGCCAGGTCCGTACTCAATAAATACCATAATAATTATTATTATTATAACAAATGGGATGAATCAATAGCAACGTCAACCGCTGAGCGCATTAAAGCAGATGCAATGTGTAACTTTTGAATGCAGCACGGTTCAATTAGCGGCGGGAATCAACTGCAACTAAAACCTTTGGACACAACAAGATTTAAGGCAGACTCAATGTGCAACTTTTGGATGCAGCAAGAGTCAAACAGTGGCGGGAATGAACAGCACTAAAATATTTGAGCGCAGTAAATTTTAAAGCAGAACCAAGGTGTAACTTTTGAATGCAGCAAGATTCAATTAGTGGCAAGACTCAAAAGCAACAAAAATGTAAACCTGTCGCAATCTGTAACCTCTGAATTCAACATGGTTCAAACAGTGGGAGGAATCAACAGCAACTTGAACCTCTAAGCGGCGCGAGATTTACACAGTGGTAGGAGTCAACAGCAGCTAAGCCTCTGAGCGCAGCAGGATTTGGGCAGTGGCCGGGGTCAACAAAGTGTCAAAGTTCTGGATGAAGTAGGATATAAACCACAACTTAACCGGTGAGCGCAGCAGAATGTATAGCTGTCACAATCTGTGACCTCTGAATTCAGCAAGCTTCAAACACTGGCAGGAATCAATTGCAACTTCAACCTCTGAGCGCAGTAAGATTTAAATCGGACCCAATGTGTAACCTTTGAGTGCAGCAAGATTCAAAAAGTTGCAGGAATCCACTACAACTAAAACCTTTGGGTGCAGCAAGATTTAAGCAGTGGTACAGGCCATTATATCAACACAGCCTCAGCTTTATAACACTGGTAAGGATCAACAGCAGCTAAACCTCTGATAGCTGCATTATTTTAAAGCAGCCACAATGTTGGACTTCTGAACCCAGCAGAACATAAACAGGGGCAAGATTCAGCAACCGCTAGACCTTTGACAATTTTTAAAGCTGTCACATTGTAGAGTGCAGCGGGAAATGAGCAGTGGCGGACTACAGTGTAGAGAGATTGGGATGGCAAGCTAGACAGCACAGCAATGTTCGGCACAGTGGCTACCTAAAGGTTGCAATGCAATTTAATGACAGGGTTTTCAAGAGCACAGTGATGGATGTGCTCCCCGCCGATACCACCTTACCTGGTTGTAGCTGTAGAGTCTGGTTGTAGCTGTAGAGTTTTCCATCAGGTGTCAAGTAAGAATAGGGCAAACATGGAATAGGAGCTGCACTTTGCCTTCCGCCCTTTGCCTGTTGCCCGGGCAAGGCTGGCCTGGGGTAGCTCCTGCAATAGGGCACTTCTGGTCACTTGAACAAGTCAGCAACCCAATTCGAAGAATATGGGAGGGCTGGTGCAGTGGGGAGGTGGGTCTGAGAGCGGGAAGGTGGAATGGAGTGCAGTGAGCAACAAGCACTACAAATGCACCAAAAAAGTGAGGAAATGGCAGTGATTCCCAGAAGTGGTTGCCTCTTCTGGGGCAGGCGCTGCAGAAATGGGCTGCACAGAGGTGGTCACAAGGAGATAAGCCCTCTCCAGTTCTAACGGTCACCTGCCCCCATCTGAGGACTATGGGCAGGCTGTGGGAGTGGGGGGCCAGGTCTGGGAGAGGGCTGGGAGCAGGGAGGTGGAAGGGTGTGCGTTGAGCAATGAGCGCTCCAAATGCACAAAAAGAGAGGAAATAGTGGTGCTTAATAGAAGTGGTTGTCTCTTCCAAAGCAGGTGGTGCAGAAATGAAAAATTCTATCAAACCACATTTAGAACTGCGAACTTCCCAGATATAAATGTGGTTTGATAGAATTTTTCATTTCTGCACCGCAGTGGGAAGTCCTGAAGTTCCCCTCACCCCCTCCGTTTAAGACACTTCTCATCATTGTCTTAGCTGTCATAATATGTCATAATATTCTTTCAGTAAAAATAAAACATTATTAATTGTACACGCTCAGGGGACCAGATGATCTGTCCATCTTTCAGACTATACCTTGCCTAGAGCTTTAAAGAAGATCAAAACAGCCTCTACCCATCTAGGAAAGGCCCCAATTTCCCCAAAATTCAAAAAACAGCAATTCATGCCACCGTAATGTCCCATAATTGCATGTAATTCCTTCACAAATTTCCAAAAGGGGGAACACTTGCATCATTAAAAGACATCTATTAAATCTGCTGATAATATCCATCAAATGCAAGGCTTTAGAAAGAAAACAATCTAGAAACTGTGATGTGTAATAATGCTGAAATTGCAATTTGTAACAATCCACCATACGCTGAGTGGACACATACTTCTAAATGAATAAATCCAGACAGCCCTGAATTTCTTCTACTTTGTCAACATCAAGGAATACGATTTCCCATCGGCATCTAAACCCAGCGTGTTCCCTTAAACTAGCATGAAATCTTAATAATACGGTAGAATTCTTCCCCTCCCCTCCATTTTCCTATTAAAAGCAAGTGTAAAGTTGTCGTGGGAGATTCAAACGCATGTTTCTTTTTTTTTTTTAAGTCTATAAGCTGAATAAATAAAGAAAACAGATTTGGAATGTGAGCTCAGATTACCAGGTGAAAGAGAACCTGTGCTGTATTTAAAGGTATAAACCCATATTAGCTCCCATCCACTTGACTGAGCACCACTGTAGTGCCGCCTCTACTTGGTCCTCACTTTCCACCCACTCCCAGCTACTTAACTGCAACTCTGCAACCAGTCCCTATACTTATTTCTGTCACCAGGACACAATGCCAGTCTCCCCTAATATTTATGCCCGTCATTTTGTAATCACCCACCATAGAAAGGGATAATGGGCTACATGCAGAACCCCCTTTCACATCTCCATTGGAGTCCCCGCTTGTCTCATTGCATCAAAGAAAATGTTTTCCAAAGCACCCCATTAGCAACTCTGTTGAATCGCTGGTGATAATGGTGATATTACATGTGTGGGTGGGCTGTTTCTGTTGGTAATGGCACCCCAAAAGCGATCTTTAAAAGCCCTCGCCGCGTTCTTGAAGTTCGGCATGACCACTAGTCTACTATTACATGAAAATATTCCAGAATAATCGTGAAGCTAGCAAAATCGCTGTAAAGGGGTAGCAGCCCCGGATCTAAAAAAACTGTGCTAGAATATTCCAAGTTGACCATTGTGACAGAATAAAACTTTTCAATAAGTGACCACTACAAATTGGGGAGTGAGACACCCCCTCAGCTCCATGACTGGTTTCATATTCTAAAGCTTATTCTACGGGCCTTCTATTTCTGTAAACATTTTGATATTATCAAATTTAATTTGCACAGTTGGATCTTTGATAAAATAATAGCAATGGTTATTAAAACATATAAAACCTTTGAAAACAGTAATTTTAACCACATGTATTGTTCCCCCATTAAATGGGAGGGAACTCCATTTCAACAGAGTTGAAGCCTCAAAACATTTTCCCTTGTAGTTTGTATGATTGCTCCCTGCAATATTAATGATCAATGTAATACTTAAGCTACCCTCTGGACCATAGGAGCATCAACTTTATATATAAAGTTGTATGTATGTGTGCATGTTTGTCCAGCTATACAAATCCACACCATTGAACTCACATCTACCAAATTTTGCATGGATTCCTCTTTTGTTTGGGGCGAAATCGTAGTCTATGTTTGGATGCAAAAATCTTATATGCAAAAAATAAAAATGTTTGGGATGTGTGTCCATATGTTAGTCCGGCTATTCAAATCCACACGGTTGAACCCACTGCCACCAAGTTTTGCATGGATTCCTCGTTTGCCTATGGCACAATTGTAGTCAATTGGCCTCATTACATGGACGGCGGTAAGGGTTTACTGGTACCGGTAAGGGTACCAGTGCCAGTAAACCCTTACCACCTTACTATGAGGTCCCTTTGTGGGACCCTACCTTAACGGCTAGTTTTACCAGCCGTTAAGGACGGGACCCGCAAAGGGACCTTGGAGGTAATTAAGGTACCGCAATTTGCGGTACCGTAATTACCGCCTTCCCCATTGAGCCCTATAGGGACAAAAATGGGAATGGGGAAGTGCCATGGTGAATGGGGAATTACCGCCCCACACACCTTGGAATAGGGCGGTAATTCTGCCATTCACCATGGCGGACTCGGTAAAATACCTAATAGCGCCATGGTTACCGCCGTCTGTGTAATGAGGCCCAATGTTTGGATGCAACACATTCACTCCATAGACACCCTCATTTACTGATGCTCACCCAGATTCACTACACTAGGTAATAGAAGGAGGCAACATTTTGAAGTGTCTGTAGCAAAATGTTTGCTGTGTTGGTTATGCCTTTGAAATGTATTACTACTGTATACAGTCGTAAAAGTATTTATTTAAGCATTTTTAAAAGGAATTAAAAAACAAATGTTACTTTTATATTATCACACCACTCCAAATATGGGAAATGGCATGGTTACAGTTTACTGTCACCAGTGCACGAGAAGAGAGCACATTCAATCAATCTTTCTTGGACATTTTCTGAAATGTGCTGAAGCCATTGAGCTACTAAAACATGCCGCACAAAAAACAAACATCACTTGGAAAGAGCAACATCCTCCAGGGCACATGAGACACCAGAGCAAACTGAAGCAAGACTTGCCGACAAGAGGACGACAGTAATATCCTCCTTGGTGCTGGTGACACCACTCGATCAGGACACGGGCAATGCCGGGTACCCCAGCTAGTAACCCATAATATTAACCACCATATACTACATTTTTTCATGTTTAATGTATATCCCGATGTAGAACCAAATTCTATGGTGCATTAAAAAAAGCAATGTATAACTTTATATTTGTTCCCATATTGCAAGGATGGTCCAAAATGGAAGGAAAGCCCAAAATAATGAACCTTCTACGGACATACCTGATCTATAATAGGGATATGTCACCTCAGGTTTTGAGAATGTCACTGAGCCCTATACGGAAGTAATGTAAATCATAGTTGTTCCACAGCCGTACCCAATACAGTAAAGGATTCATCCTAACGATGCACCTAGAATGCTCATTTCCAGAGTTAGAGGAAGGGACTGAGCACTATAGGGAAGACCCAGGAGGTGTTTCAAGATATTATCCTCGCTTACTTGCAGACTAGATGAAGTACACTGCCCTCATATTTCTGCACTATGGCCTGTATCTTATATATTTCTAAAGCATGGGATAACATTTTGCCTCCAAATCGTGCAGCGAAATTAACAACTGCCCCACCATTCATTGTTACAGTAATTTAACTGCTTTCAACTTGTGAAGACTATTTTAATATATTTTGTAGGTGAAGTCCTAAATAATCAAAAGTCTCCACATGTTCTCATTATTTAATAAGACATAGCATGGTTTTAGATTTGGTGCCATTTATAAACAGGTGTTTCTCTCTCCATTTCCTTGCAAACAAGTTAAGTTGATGTAGAGAAACAGACGTACACGCCACTCATGGAGCTCACCCCATCACCTCCATCATATTGGAAGAGCATCAAGAAAGCACTGTGCATGACACCTGGTATCATACCACATTGAAGATATCAAAGACGTTATGCGTTCAGACAACTGTACAGAAAGGAAGTCTACAGACACCAATGGACATAGAAGAACTATAAGTAAATTCTGACAAGTGTAAAGTGACGTCATGAGGAAAAGATACGAGGATGCACTGAAACTATAAATGAATATGTAAAGAATGAAGATATGACTGAAGTAACAAAGTAAACATGTGGATACGAAGAAATCATATGTACTGAGAAGATTAAGTGAGCAGAGATGCAATAGATGTATATCCACAGAAACACAAGGTAGATATGATATATAGAAGCTTGCTACAGTAGAAAATATAACATGGGTAAATCTGCCAGATTGACAAAATGGACATCAGTTTTGTACCAGTAATCAGTGAGTATAATTGAATCTAATAGCACTAAATAGGAGGATAAAATGGACCAATTCATGGTCTCCTCACACATGGTGTAAGGCCAGAAAACAAGGCCTATTTATAACACTCCATAGCAATGTACCTTCACTCCCTTTAAAGTTTCAGAGGAAGAGAACAGTCAGCAAGGTCAACTACAAAGAAGAGGCCTTGGATTAGGGACTAATTGATGAGAGATGGTAGGCTAGTTGGCCAAGAGGGCAGGTTTCTGATGTTGTTCTCCACACCTAGGTTTCATTTTGCTTACGTGCTGCTAACAAGCCGAATGTCCAAGATTCGAAGAGGGACCCAAGCAATTAGGATGGCCTATGTGATGATGGACTATAGATTGTTGCAGAAGCTACTCCCCTGCAATTATTCTACCATGATCTGTATTCTACGTAGTTAGTGGTTATTCCAGGCATACCTACTTGATAACTGGCAGCCAATGATGTTACTAACACCTAAATAAGCCATAGGTATGCATGTTTCCTTAACCTATCCCTCCGCCTGATAGAAATGTATTATTTGCCACGTAGGATGACATCATAGCTGACGTATATTTAGGTATAAAGCCTTTGTGTAACTGAAATTTATTCAAGAGTGTGTGAGCTGTGATATGTTCTTCCTGCAAGATTTCCCTACTTTATTTGTAGTATTTTGCCATATTCTTTGAATCTGTCTGGTTATATGGGCCTGAAATCAGTTATTGTGGTAATCCTGTCCACCACTTGGTACGCTCCTGGTGCTACTGCACATTGGCTTTGAAGGCCAGATGGACTCTTGGAATTTATTTGGTTAATGACCTCTGTGATTTCATTAATATAGTAGAGAAATAAGATAGGAGCAGAACCAATTGCTACATCTATCCGCAAATATTAACAATATCTAGGTGAGTGCTTGGAGAAGCCTGACAGGTAGATCTTTGGTTTCCAAATACATGCACATGCATTTTACATTCTTTCCTTGAAACAAGGTGTAGATTCTGACCCCCACCTAAGTAAAATGTGGCGGACGACGCTGTCGTTCCAATGATAAGTCGACAAAAAACTCAGATCGATCTCATAGGGCTATAAATGGAGCTAATTGTGAACAATAAACAATATGTCATTGAGAAACATGCAAGGGGCCTCAAGTTAGCTAATAGAAATGTTTATGTTATGTTATGTTATGTTATTTTACTTTGCATTTATATAGCGCCTTATGTATCATTGGTATTATCGTTTAATAACAAACGGGCAAGTCAGTGTGTGGTCAATAGTAATATTATTAGTATTGTCAGAATAAGGAACAGGGTGCATAGAGTCCATTGCTTTTCCAATTGCCAGAAATTGGGAATGTTCTAGTTTTCATATTGTAGGAAGAAATGGAATAAAACATAAAAACTCAGACAAATTGTGTTAGAATGAAGAACATTAGTCCCATGAGCCAGCTAAAGAACCCCAAATACAATTTCCTCCTCTATTTGTACATCAGGGTGCCCATGGAAGGTCCTCAGAGGTGTAGCATTTCCCACATTTTGAACCCCCATTCCTAGAAACAATGGGCTGAGCCATTACACTTTTTCTATCGCTGAGGTAAGCTTTAAAACGTGCATATAAAGAACTGCATAGCTGTGTAGGCTGTACGTCATGTAATCCCAAGTCAATATTTTCAAAATACAGTCCTTAATTTAGGTTAACGAGTGATATCCAAATGATGCTCAATGCCCTGGTCTGCTATACAAACGCTATGGCCGGGAGTCGAACTGTGGCGGTTGGCATGTTACCAGAATACCCCACACCCAACTCCCTTGCCCAGGATCGTTTGCTCATTGTGTGGCCTTCCAGATGTTTTGGACTTCAACTCCAACCAGCCTTAGCCAGCTCAGACTTTGAATTTGGAACGTTATGATTCAGTTTCTTCTGTTTGTCCCTCGATGTGGCCTTCCCTATGGATTCCATGTGGACTTTTTCCAAATTTAACCCAGGGAAGCGTAGGTGCTTCCAGCTTTGTGAACACATCTAATATCATATTGCTCTGCATTACTTCCTGTTTTGCACTATTCACGTGCACATATGATAATGTTTTTGAAGAAGAGGCTTATTTGTGGGTTCCGAATGTCCCTACTTCCATTACATAGTCAGGGATGAACTTGCATTAGTTATACTTAAGACTTCTGGTTTTATGATATTTATTTTTCTGCCATTTCCGTCTGTATTTATCCATATTTATTTTTGGGCCTTTTTTTCTATATTTATCCACTTTTATTTTTTGTCATAGAAAGAAATAATTCGCAACCAGTATTTTTATGCATTTATTCTAATAAAAAATGCATTTATTAAGCCACAAATGCAGCCATAGAGGAAAGAAATGCTAGCTCAATCTTTTACATACCAACAAACGGTTACTCCTGTGACTGCTGCTGCCTTAAGATATATGCTGTCAGCAATTTGAAGGACTTTAATGCTATTTTTATACAACTTTTACACTCCCCGTGCTGCCAATCTGCAATGGATTGGCCTGCGATGTACGTGTGACATCATAGAGAATCAGGTGGAAAGACCTGTTTTTCTCCGTTTTGTCTCCATTTTTATAAATAAATACAAACAGAAAGCAGATTTATTTCCGTCTGTATTTATGTGTAAAAATAATCAGTAAAAACAGAAAACTGGAAGCCTTAGGGCATGTCAGAATCGAACCTCTGTTGGGATAAGCACATAACGATTGACATACCCCCTTTGTAAACCCATATCAATGCCCTAAAGAAATTCCTGTAACACCCTTCTTTCTATAAACCTCAAAGTTGTATTTAAAAAAAAAAAAGTCAATCGCTGTCACTTCCTGCGCCAGTGTTTGTCATTAGGTTAGATGTACTCCATGGATGTCATTTTCGGGCTTCGAAGCGCACCAGCAGGCACCCCTGGTAACTAACTCCCTGGGTACTCCTGGTGATAATGAATTCTGGCTTAGAGATCGCAAGAGTAGCACTGTGAACAGAAAGCAAAAACATATATATATATATATTTTTTTTAATATTGACGGTTATTTAACCTAAAAATCAAAACGTAATCGTGTCCCATGTGTTTGGTTCGCTCTGCTGCAACATTAGGAATTCTGACTAGGTCTGCGTAGTTAGCAGTGACAGCACAGCGCTTTGCTTCCCCTTTCACCATTTCCGCAACATGGCTCTTGAACCTTCTCCTCGACCACCTGAGAGCAGACAGCCACTTTTCCTGGTCCTGAAGTGCCGGTCAGCCCCTGCGCGCACTCGTGTGCGGCAGGAGCATGGCACTTTGATTTAGAAAGACCGCTCTGTGCGGTCATAGAGCAGTCTTTCAATTGGATGAAAAGAAAAATACATTTTCACTTAATACCATTAATAACATCTGCTATTACGGTCTTACAGTGCTTAGATGCGGGAGGAATCATGCATGAAATGTTTTATAAGAAACTGGATTATTATTAAGGCAGCACACTAGATCATAGGTGATTGGCTTCTAAACACTGTATTTCACTTGAAAGTTTTTTTTAGTATTTTATTGTTTTTAGGTTTATTGTTTTTTTTCTAAATCTGCAATGCCACTTCTGTGATAGCATCAGGAGTATGCCCCTTCCTGTGATGTCATCAGACTCACAGGTTATGTGATTTCACTTCCTGAGAAGTCATCTGGGTTGACGGTCATTTGATGCCACTTTCCGTAATGTCACCGGGTGCATGATGTCACTCCTGCTTCCCCAGGCATCTTGGCATCCTGGTCATTGTTGTTTGGAATCCTACATGGTCAAATGTAGGAGATTTAAGATGTGCAATGAATTGTTTTGCTGTGTATCATATGCCTCTGGCATGTCCTTGCCAGCTGCAATGTTCCTCATCCCTGTGTATCACGAGAACCTGTTTCTTTGTCACAAAATGTCTGGAACAAAGACTATATTTATAATATTTCATTTTTCTTCTGCGACAGCCCAAAAGGAAGTTGTTATATCAAACAGTAATGATGGTTTTTGTTTCACAGATTTATCCCGAACACCTAGGTCCACACACCCTCCACTCCCCACCCAACCCGACACTGGGTGGTTTGCTCCTAATATATTCCCTGGTTGTTTGCAGATACATCACTAACAAATCGCCTACCTTCACCCTCCCCTCTTTTGTTATTCCCACTCTAACCCCTCATATCTCTGGTTCCCGACTTTGTACTTCCCCCATTGACTTGTAAAGCGCTTTGTTCCTTCCCAAAATTGGGTGCACACCTAATAGATGCAAGAATAATAATAGTAATGGCAATAGAAATAATGGAATGGCAGCCTGCACTTCTGCGAAATATGGGTATAGACCCTTCCTGAAAAAACGAAAACAGGCAAAGCCAAAGAGATAGGGTAATCCCAACCTGATGACTCGCTAAATTTGTTCTGTGGGTTCTTCTTAACATAACATAACATAGATAATCTGAACTGGAAATTGCATAACAGATGTATTTGTAGATCAGTGTTCACCCCAAGGGATGATCTTGGGGCATAGACTGTGAAAGTGAGAGGCCCCCAAAAATACAGTTAATTCTCCCAATGGAGTCAATCAAGACACGTCCCCGGAGGAAATGAGACCAAGACCAAGTGTTGGTTATATGCTCAAACTATAACCAAACACAACTACAAGCCTTAAACGCAGCATTCCGCACAAACTTCACAACAACGCAACAACAAAACAAACCACACATAGACTTACACAACAGCACACAACGACTACGGACCATAAAACACCCCAAGCCCAGCCGACGGACCCACCGTGCTGAGGCTGCCAACAGCACATCACTGCTCTCTTGCACTTTTCCAGCTTACTCCCACTAACCTACCCCCTCTCCTCCCCTTTTTCAGAGCCGCCAGAGCGCCAGGGGACCACTTCGGTGATGATAGTGCGCGGTACAAATTTCCTTTAACATTAACAATAACATTAACATATGAAAAGGCTTTCTCTAGAATAGGGCAAGCAGAATCTACTCGGCTCACGCCGAGAGCGTTCTGCAGAAAACATGTTACAAATTACTTTTATACAGCTTTATCATCATCGAACAGAGGGAAGGCCTAAGGGGCACATGAACAGTTGGCATTGGTCACTAGGGGCGAACACCTATAGGTGCCATAGGGTTGGAGGGCTGTGGTTGGCTCAGGAGCACATGGTGTGGCAATGATGCTTCTTGGGTCAATCGGTCAGCTGGGCTCATTGACTTGGCCTGCGGGATCGGCAACTTTTGCGATGTTACTTTATTAAATAACCATTTGACATTTGCCCTTGTGGCCACACATTCCCATTCATCCACTACCATAATCTGCCTTGTCCAGCAAGCTCAAAGACCTGTAAGCTTAGACACTTAGGAAGAACGTTTTTCAAGTATGGGTTAATTTATCATTGGGCATAGGTCAAAATACATCTATTAAATGCAGTGCTTGATCTATCGTTAGGCAGGCTTAACTGTGTGTTGATACAATGCAAAATATATTGGCTAGAGAGGTGAGACCTTTGAGGTCACTGTGTGATCCGTGATGTACATCTGATAAACAACAAAGAGGGATCTAAATCTGAGGCTTGAATTACACATTAAAAGGCTAGGTCACAACAATGCACATACCACCATGGTCGTAAGTCTCTTTGTGGGGGTGAATGGCCGGTTGTTTAAACATCATTAAACCTCTGCTAATCTGCTTTGACACTATGAAGGGTGGAGGGGAATCGCAACACTGTTGCGGTGTAGTTATGCATTGCACGAAGAGACAGGGCCTACAAAAACAGGTTTTACATGCAGGCTTTTTACATGTGGCCTATTACATTACATTCTGGTTATATTTGCTTATAGTATGGTATATTTCTTATCTGGCTAAATGGTCTCATTGTTAAAAAACTCATGATGAAAATATGCGCATGCTTAGGTTATTGTCCATACTACATTAAACAGTTCATGATTCAGGTTCTGTATATGTGGCCTTAACACATATTGTCATGATACGGCCATACTGGTCAGAGTGATTGGTTGCTGTATTGGTTTTGCACAATATCATGCATATATTTACATTGAACTAAAAAACAAGGTAGCTTTGTGCTGGCACGTACAGTGTCATGTTGGGTTATGCATTTTGTTATTGCAATCCATTTTTATAAAACACTATCATACTACATATTAATCACACATCACACTTTTATAACTGAATTCTAAGGTTAGGGCTTTTGATTACACATATATTATATAATGTGCTAATATGCTTATTGTTCTACTACAATTCTTGCATTACTTTGCTTGAAAATAGAAACCGCCCATGAGCAGCCTATTCTAGGTATATGTAGAAAGACACTTTGGCTTTCTTCTATTAAGGCGCGAGCAATCAAACATACTTGAGGACCCTGTTTTAAGGAATATGGGGGGTGACATTATTTATGGCCAGGGTCTGTTGGGTGTGGGGCAGGTTTAGAGAGATGAATGTCTTCTGTGCTGGCCCCTGTGCTGGGTCGTGTCAGGGTCAATGAGGTAAGACTGAAGACAGAGATACAGTGTAAAATGTGTTGCATTCTCGCGGCTAATTTGATGTGTGCGCCTGGCTGGGGGAGCTGCAGGCCTGCATTCTAATTTCACAACTGGCCTGCCATTATAAAATAACAAAACGGAGTCGGTGGCCCGCAAAATGGAGTCTCGTTCAACACTGGCCTTCTGCTGTCACAGGGGGGTATTCCTGCATGGGTGCTCCGGGGCTGGGGCCCTGAACCCAAAGCAGCCGCAACTTGGCCTACACAGGAAGTCTAAGAATGGGGGGGTTCCAAGACCCTCTCCTCCCACACAACTGCTAACAGATATTTATTGCTACATTTACCTCACTCTGGCCATATTTTCTTTTGGGACATAGATAATTGTGACTACACAGTGATCAATACCCAAAACCACAAGGGTCGATCACAATCTTTTTTTTCCATCAAGAGCTGTTTTTAGGCGGATAATAAACATAATAGTATTTTACATAGAGAGTCGTGCTGGATTGCTACCACTTTAATGACTGCAAAAACAGCTTTTATAAATAGGGGGGCATTTGGCAAAGACAGGATAAGGAGCAGGCTTATTTAAAGATGATGAGCCAGAAACATGTCTATTGTCAAAACCTTGTTTTCGCAAGCCGGCCTGCAGCTCCAAATTCATGTTCTTTGTTTCTATATAATCTTGGATGGAATCACCTTCGCAAAGGTCTTTTCATCGAGTCAATTAATGAGATGGGTCTATATATTTTCGGCAAGACTGGATCCTCCTTGTAATATATCAGACCTAGCTCGGCTCCTCTCCAGGTTCCTGGAATTTGGCCTCTAGCTAAAAGTGCATTGAAGAACCCCATGAGAGCCGGCATCCTGATTTGAAGGTCATTGGGAAATTACTCATTTAGCATTGTGTCTGGGCACACGGCCCTGCCATTCCTCTGGGACTATATTGACAGTGTTACTTCACTTAGTTTAATTGGATCCAAAGAACTGGTTGTCTAACCATGAAATGCCTTCTACCTAAAGAGAAATGTGCTTATAATATTTCCCTTCTGAATGAAGTATTGACCTATATTTTTGCCTTCAGAGATCAATATGAACCCATATGCTGCGGTTCTTAACCAAAAGGTCAATCATTTCTTGTTGAATGGCTTGCAAGTCTAGTCATGATCTTTTTCCAGGTCTCCTGCTTTTAGCGTAAACCCTTTCCTTGTGCACATCTAAGTCTGTGTACAACAGCCCTGTCAATAACCCACCAACAATGTCCTATATCTAGGAACATGTGATTTATTCAACTGCTCTGTGACAAACTTTTAAATGTTAAATTTGGACATTTGTTTACCCATGTATGATTCTCAGTCTGTTGACTATGTTTTTGTTGTAGTGTTTATAGACCACATGCATGCTATTTGCAAGGCCTTGTAACCCTTTGTCCACTGAGTTGCGATTCAGCACATGTGCCTGTGATCTTCTAGATCATTCACAAGGTGCACGGTTGTTAGGATACTGGGATGGGGTGGGGCCTACATTTAAGGATATCAGCTGTTGGCCGTGATGGTCTGCAAGGAGGCCTGGACTATGAGCATTTGCCACATAGAGGACGTAGAAACCCCCTGTTTAGCCCACATGGGTGGTTCCAAGGGTTCTAGGAAAGGATTTGCCTCATATCAAGCGTTGTGCATGATGCTCTGCAGTGTGCCATTCATTGTGTGTTTGAATCCTGTTGTGTCGCTACAGTTATTGTGTGCATGTGGAAACAGACAAGAGTGCTCATGGCACTGATACATGGAATACAAGCATCCACACCTTAGATACAGGGTGTATGAGGCTGGGATGGACTGTGCGCTATATTAAGGGATGCCATTTGTCATGTGCAACGGCAGACAATGCATTGTGAGCTCGGTGTCAGTGTATTGAGTTGATGTGGCTAATGTGTGTCTTAGTAGCTAAGGTTGAGCATAGATGGCAGTGTTAAAGCTCATGAAAGTGCCAATAGCCAGGAGGAATGGCTGAGTGCTTGGCTATATAAATGATATTTGACATATAGTGAAAGGGGCCATGTCACTGCGTTTGTGTCACCAAGACTAATGCATATGACCATGAGATGATCTAAAACCGGCCAACCAAAGGTCTTACCAAAATGAACAAAAGGAACAAACTCTCAGCAAGTAACTAAACGCAAATACATTAACTCCAATCATCTTTGGATAACATGTCATACAGGTGCATCACATCTAGCATCACCACCATCAGAAAACCAAGCACCACCAACAGGAAACTCTCAACAGGAAGAACATAAGGAACAAATTAACAGTGAGGAACAGACCTTCCTGAATATTCAAGCAGACCTTTCCCAGAACACCTCAGAACAAGCACACCATTCAAGCACAGCCAATTAAAAGTAAAACGAATCACACAATATTCTTTAAAACACTTCCTGAAAATAGAACAAAGGTAAGAATTTGAACCCCCTCTCAAAAAGGTCTCCATCACCAAGACCAATGAAAAAGATCCAAGCATGTCAAAACTAACTTTGCTCACAAACAATGCACTAAGAACATAGCCCACTTACTTCACGGTTCATCCACCCTCACCCACCACATGCTCACTCAACTCGCCAATACAAAAGGCTAACCAAGCCCGCCGACCCACACTATAACAGTCGCAACTCTACACCTCTCAAATCAACTTGCAAACCCCGCCATCGGTTAAAACACCCAGACAGTTGTGGTCTCTCATTTCGAAATCAAAATGAGTCTCGTGTAAAAATCACTATCCACATAGAAAGCACACTCACACAGGCGACAGTTGCTCCTGGTTTTACACGCACCAAAAGTCAGGCACAACACCAGCTCTATTCTTTTTGCTCCCCTGAACACCACATGTATGTTTCAATTCAAATCCTTCTGAACACCTAGAGACCATGAAAATGTCAGTGGGTGTATGGCGTAAATCCCAGAAGCAGAGCATAACATGCATGGGCAGTCAAGTTGATAGTTGCAGTAAGTATAGTGCAAATGCTGTAGTCAGTGTAGTCCTCTGGGCGTGTGTGCACTATATAAGACATTCTTTAGTTAGTTAGTTGGTTAGCACATGGCCTGCTTGGATGCCTTTGGTACCACATAACCACAGAAAACAGGAAAAGAGCTGCAATGGCCAGGGTGCAAGGTGGAAAGGCCAGTTGTGGTGGGGATGGGTACATTACAGTCAACTAAAACTAGTCTTCTCATACTGATCCTAATTTTTGAGAAAAGAGAAACTTCAGGCGTGGGTGTGAACTGTTATGGGAACAACATAGGAATGCCAAATGTGAGCACTTATTTGAAAGTGAGTTGTGCAGGAAAAGAACTTCTGGTGTTAACCATGTGCACCAAGACCAAAGACCACCCCCCCATCTGCACCCTCAACAATTGTGGTATTGAGGACCATTGCGTGACTGGTGAGCTGGGATTATGCTTAGGACTACATAAAACTTGTTTGAGCTGTTGGAACACAGAGACCAACCATGCCATCCAATGCCCACGATCCAAAGGATCATGCCTTCACATCAGTACGTAAACTGATGGTGGTCTTTGTATCAGTGTGAAGGGAAGGTCTTTC
Organism: Ambystoma mexicanum; assembly: GCF_040938575.1. NCBI lineage: Eukaryota > Metazoa > Chordata > Amphibia > Caudata > Ambystomatidae > Ambystoma > Ambystoma mexicanum. Next base: position 1,061,670,140 of record NC_090929.1, on the reverse strand, counting down.
CGCTGACGTAAAGGCACACCAATAGTCTTGCACAGGTTGGAAAGACATGCCACGCATTAAAAAGCCATTACAATTGAAATGACAAGAGAATGGGAGACAGTCAAGAACATAGTGCACAGAGATGAGATGGGCCCTTTAGCTGTGTTGACTCAGGAGTATGCCCACTATCTTCAAACCTGGTGGTCTACCTACTAAGAACACAGTTGTCAGAGGTACAGCTCTGTGTGGTTCTTCTATGCTGTTTGCCACCAAGCAGGAAGTCTACCACCACTGATACAGACAAGGGACGCTGCACTGCGCAACTCTGAGGCTTTTGTCTAATTGAAGTGTCAGGGCACACGGATACCAGAAACCACAAAAACCTTACTCATTCCTGGACCAAAGGTAGCTGGAAATCTCCCACAACGATACCAAGGGAAAGCCCAAAGCATCTCACCCCAAGAGAGAGACTGAGGACCAAGAAACGCATACCTGTTAGTACCTGGTCCCTTAAAAAGACATGCGCAGCTTCAAAAGCATGACTCAATAGTACACAACTGTCCCCCTTCCTAATAAAGCATTAGTATACAGCAATGTCGAACTCCAGTTGTCAAGAGGCGAATTCGCCCTGGGGTTTCAGTATCTCAACAAAAAGTACATTGTAACACAAAACATCTAAATGTGAATCATTGTTCTTAAAACAGGATTAGGGCCTAATGGGTCAGAGGTCCACACCTCTGTGTGTGTAGACCATGCAGAACTCTTCAATACTTTACAGACCAGATAAAATTGTGTTGTACCTTTTCTAGTGCCACTACACATTACTTTATTGAGAGCTTGGTGCCTTAATTGCTCAACCACAGATGTTATAGCTGAGTCAAGCAAACAGAGCCCTGCTCTAGCTCTGAGTCATAAAATCCGGCCATTCATGTATGGTTAAATGCTTGACACCAATCCTTCAAATGCACCCAAACTATTCGTGTTCTGCAGTAGAGCATCACCATTTCAAACGTCTTTCCACCATTCAGCCTGATGTCAGCATCCATGTATTTACACACATATTGCCTCTTGTTGGTTGGTCTTCCGACTATTGGTTACTCTTCATACTGGGATGATGGTATAACCCTATTTAGACAGATGCACATTCCCTCTCCTATTTTTTTTCAGGCATTTCACGGCACGAAGCAGATTTCAGGTAGATTGCCACCTTCTCACCATGACAAGGCTTCTCCATTGCTTTCTCAGATGTAGATTCTCGTCAGTGGCCTCCACAGGAGGCAAGGTGTTGTCATTCCTGTGGAAAGTCTTCATTGAAGGCCCATCATTCATTACCTGGCCTACGGCTCTAACATCGAGATATAGGAGGCTCTGTCACTTGGTTACCAGTGTTTCAGTTTATCAAGCATGGTCTGCAGGGAAGCCTACTGCCAGACAATCTGTCAAGGGAAGTTTCATGTGTGCTTCCTTTACCAAATGTATTTAATACATGTGTCAATTAATTGGTTGGGGTAGACTCCTTGTCAGTTCAGGGAATGTGATGATCACATGTTGTAGGAAGATGTGTCTTCCAGCTTAAGAGGATCTGAAGCACTTCTCTAAGAGAGGCAGTCCCTCCTTGTGATGTATGTAGCCCGATGCCTGGTACTTATGGCGAGTGATGGTGTAGCAAAGACTTGGTGCTGCCAGCCACAGAATGATGGGGCAAAACACTGCATCTACAGCCACACAAGGCTCTGACCCCTTAAAAAAACATATGCAAAGGGATTTAGTAAACACTACAAAAGTTGCAAGGCACTCAAAGCCCTTAAGTGCAGAAGCTGCATTTACAGAATTGTTCACATAGTATGAAAATGTTCATCTCCATAAGCAGCACAGATGCAGAGGTTCACGGTGCCGTGACAAATATTAAAAAGAATTCTGGAAAATACAGATACTACAGAATCGCCACTCACAGAGCCTCTTACTTGCATGCATGTGCGCACGCGTGAGTTCTACAAAAGCAAGATGGCTGCCTCAACATTAAAAGGCTGAGTCCACAGAACGTGGGAAAGCTATAAAACTGAATTACACACGCATAAAATAAAATAAAACAGTTGAGAAGCACCCAATCCCTGACAAGCAACCATAATCACCCACACATGCATGACTTTGAGCTGAGCCCTGCCCAGGAGGAAGTAGGCCAGCATTATAAAACGAAGTCCAAGCAGAGCAGTAATGTGGGTGCTCAGAGACAGAGCAGGAGCATGTTTAAGGTGCGTTGGGGAGCAGATGGTGGTGCAAGGAGATCCAGCTGGAGGCCGGGTAGGAAAAGAGGACAGGGAGAGAAGGAGAAGCTGGGGAAGAGGAGTGCAAAAGAGGAGTGAATGAACATGAGCAGAGAGAAGGAGGAGGTTGGGAAGAGATGAGCAGAGGAGGAGCGGAACACTTACCAGGTGTCTCAAGCCTAGATGTTTTCTACCTACTGCTGTGTCTCAGATTGTGGCGTTATTTCCCTCCAGCACTGCGTGCCATCTCTGGGAGTCACCATACTGTTCCTATGTTTCCAATCTAAGTGTTCCTCCCTTAGCTGCTCTATTCCACTTCTAAGTTTTTCTCCAACTGGTGTTTTTGTTCTCCAATTCTAGGTGCTGTCCCCTCTAGCACTGCTTCAGCTCTAAGCATTTCCTTACACCGACAATGTTCCAGTTCTAGGTGTTTTCCCACAGTTGCTTTTTCACAAATTCTAGGTGTTTCCCCTCCAGCACTGTGTCCCGGTTGTAGGTGTTCCCATACTGCTTCTATATTTCAAATCTAGGTATTCATCCATAGCTGCTTGATTCCACTTCTAGGCATCTCCCCAATTGTGGTTTTTCCAATTCTAGATGTTGTCCCCTCTAGCACTGTGCTTCACCTCTAAGTATTTCCTTCCTATGGATATGTTCCTGTTCTGGGTGTTTTCCCACTGCTGCTTTTTGTAAATTCTAGGTGTTTCCCCTCCAGTGCTATCCCACTTGTAGGTGTTCCCATGCTGCTCATGTATTTGAAATCTAGGTGTTCATCCCCTCACCATGGGTGTAATTTTAGGGGGGCGGGGGTGTTTGTCCCCCACAACTTTCATGGCACACCATTTTGTCCCCATTCATTTGGCTGGGGCACCTTTTCATCAAATGTCATGGCCCCCCTAACATTTTCAGCACAATTACTCCACTGCCCCTCACTGCTTTATTCCACTTCTAGGTGTCTCTCATTGCTGTTTTTCCAGATCTAGGTGTTCCCCCCTCTAGCCACTGACCAACCCTACTAAAAATGGACCCATCTGCATACACCTCTCAAATTCTGAACTAAGCACAACCCATGCCTCTACAGCACAACAAACTGCACACAATTCACTACATCACCACAATGAAACAAAAAACACATAGCCTCACCCAACAGCACATGGCGGCTACCAACCAAAAATCACACCTACGCTCAGTGAACAGTGTCAACCGAACTGAAACTGCCAACAGCACATCAAAGCGCTCTAGCTCTTTCTCCCGCTGAGTGCAAAGAAACCAACCAGGTGGCAACAGTGCATGGTGTAAGAACCTTTAATATAACATGCCTGAAGCCACAATGTATACTAGCTTTTCCACTATAAAAAAACACTTCACAATGCCATCTGCCCAAAATATATGCCAAAACTGGCACTCTTATGTAGATGTCCATAAAGTATATGCCCACATTATGTATGCCATTATTGAAACTGTAAACATTTTTTCATGTTGGCCGTGTCCAATATATGTCAACATTCCACTGTAAGAACAAATGTTCTTGTTTTCGATGGTCAGTATATGTCAGTATTGCCATTGTGCTGTCTCTGTCCAATCATACTATGTGGTTGCATAGGCACCCATTTGATCAACCACGCAATTCACGAGGGGGGTGTCAACACACAAGTAGGTCAACACTTTCCATCACAACTCAGCATGGTGTGGTTTACAGCATAGACTGCGGCTGTCTGACGGGACAAGCAGGATAATGATGTAGTTGACAAAAGGAAATCAAGGTAAATACTGATTGGGTGTGCAAGGAGGGAGAGCCAAATGGGAGACAAGAAAGAGAGGACTGTGGTGACAGGCAGAGAAGGTCGATGGTGTGGGGGGCAGAGAGGTATAAGAGGGCCCACATATCCAAGACAGGGAATGCATATAGAGAGGGGGGAAGGCATAGACCATTGGGAAAGTGAAAATGCCCAAACCACGATGATAAAAGTAACCAAAAATAAATAGTAGTTGAGAAAAATGCATAGATGTGTGCCCAATGTATGCCAGCGTTGTACATTATCAACATATATCAATTCTGGTTATTTCCAATATATGCTAGTATTGCCCCCTTTAAACATTGTTATGTAGCTCCAAATACATGGCGACATTGCCCTGTAACAGCCAGCTCCCAATATATACCTTATTGCTATCAAAACACACATTGTGATGATGCCAGTGCCTGACCCACCCACATGCAAAGAGATACACAAAACACATTTGACTACATAGAAACACACACATGCACCACCGCAAACATACACATTCACCAAAAACACAGAAATCACGGTGCTAACCCTGTCGCTTACTGGAAACCCATGAAAGGGAAAAGCTGTGACACCCCATTTCAGCCAATGGGCGGTGTGCCAAGCATTGTGGGATGTGTCTAGGCATCCACACTCCAAGTTGTATCCTTTCTAATCCTTATCTCATTGACCTCTGCACGAAGAACACCCTACAGTGTTTCAGCATCATTCTAAAACAGAAATTATGGAGCTGCTGCAACAAAAGGTATGGAGTGTAGTTGGGGTCTGAGGGAAATCAATTTTGGCCCTTCACCATATGTACAGAGTGAGAGGAATCTGAGACTTGTGGGAGCCACGGGGGAAGATTTGAGAGAACCAACCAGGGATTCTGGCCCCTGCCAAAACCACCCGATGGGTCATTGAGCATTGCAAGGGCAAAGTCCCACATGGCCAGCAGATTGGAATATCTGAACAAATTAAAATGGGTTATGATAAGTCTTTAAACCTGCCAACCAATATGCAAAGGCAAATGTGATGAGCACCTGGGCTTTTCATATTTCAAGCAGCCCTTTCTCTGAACCAATGGGTTATACCTCTGATAACAATCAGTACTGAGTGGTGTCTGCAGAATGCACCTATCCTCTTCTGAGAACCCCCAGACCCTTGTTGCTCATTGTGTAGAGTGTGTGTACTTGAGCTAATGTGAGAGAGAAGGAAAGAGAGGGAATGAGAGAGAGCGAGAGAGAGAGGGGGGCGGGAGGGGGGAGAGAAAGAGAGAAAGAGAGTAAGGGAGAAAGCGAGAGACAGTAGCAAAGTCAGAAAGCGAATGGGGAGAGCTGTCTGCAGAGGTCAGTAGCAGGAGTGCTTCATGTGCTTGGTATAGTCCCCATATGGAAGCTGCAGAAATATGTTTAATAAGGATCTCTTAAATGGCCATTGGGGTGGTATAAAAGCTGAGTAAGATGCCGCAATTAGCACATACTGCACTACGAGATGACATTTTAGGGGTTAAAACAGTAAAGCCTCATTGTCAGTATGAGCAATGTTACCTTAACCGTGTGATAAGGCAAAGTTTGAAATTCGAAATTCACATATAAGCCATGTTACGAAACATAGCATAAATGGTGCAAAACAATGTATGAGATGGCATCGAGAAGTCCAATAAGTTAGTAGTCAAGAACAGCCAACAAAGTATAATGCTATGCTATGGTACATTGAAAGTGTAATTATGCAACGTTTGAAATTCGACACATAGCATAAATTGTGCAAAACAATGTATAAGATGTGGAAGGGTGTGGAAGGAGAAAACTGACACACAGGTGGCATGGTTTTGGGCAAAGACTTTTATTCTCCTAGAAATTAAGAGGAAACCCTATCTTTCCCTATCTCGAAGAGGGATTTTCCTGCCTCAACTAAACACTAAGTAAAACGGCAGAATGTCCGAAAATAAAGAGTCCACCATTGAGCGTCAAAATCCTTCTGCCACCCCTTATTCTTGAAAGGAAACTCAGAATGGTTTGATGGCCTCTGGGTCCAGAACAATGGCTCCCTCGTCCTGGATAGCCAGAGTTCTGTATATCTGGGGGGATGTCTTCCTTCCCCTAGCATTTCTCAGGGTTTTCTTGGCAGTTCAACAAAGGTGGGGAAATGTCTCCCTTCCCCTGGCCTTTCACAGGCCCCTCTTGGCAGCGCAACAAAGGTGGGGAATTTCTCCCCTCCCCTGGCATTACTCAGGCCCTTCTTGCTTGGAGCCCATTCAGTGGCTCTATGGCAGTCCTGGTATACTCCCCTACCAGGTACTGCCTTGCGTCTCGGACCCTTTTAACTTGGTTTCTGTTATTTGGGTCCCTGGCCCCTTCAATTTGGTTTCCTTTGCTCGGGTCCCAGACCCCGTTAATATGGGTTTTCTTGCTCGGGTCCCAGAACCCTTAAACCTGGTTTCTCATACTTGGGTCCCAATTCCCTTCAATATGGTTTCCAGACCCTTTCACAGACCCAGAAATCATCCCTACCTGGTTTTCAGGCTCCGGGTCCTTGGCATCAGTATCAAGCTTCTCTGAGTCTCCCAATGACTTTTCTCATCCTCCTTCTATGTTTGTGCTGCCTACGGCGTCTCTAATGTACTTGCTCAGAGCTTGGCTGTGCATCTTAGCTCATAGGCATAACACGACATTCTCCTGTGCGTGGACTTCCATCTACTACTTGTCTCGGTGTGGCAGTCCTCGACAGAGCAGGTAGGGATGTTGGATTACCACCGCCCAATTCATGGTCAGCAGCTTCTCTCCCAACCTCACCATACAAAATGTTGGGACTACGCCCACAGTTCCTCCGGGTCGGGATTGGCCATCCTGTTAGTCCTTCCATCTTTAAGCATCTGACGACTAGAGTGTTCAATCCAGTTCTTAGAGTAGTTATTCAGGGCTCCTCTCCTCTTCTTTATACTGTATCTTGACATAGATATTCAGTATAGTCAACTCTGTTCATCCTTGTCCCAGTGCTATAGGTATTAAAGGTTTGGCATAATTACACAGGGAAGTTGGTAGAGGAAGGTAAGAGAGGAGGTGGGAAAGAGGTGGGTGAGTTGTGGGAATACTGTGCTAGCCGATGATGTCCGCCCTGTATCCCAGAGGAAGAATCCCTTCCAGTGAGACCCTCCCGCAGTGTCCCAAACCAAGAGGGATTATCGGGGAGCAGCCTCACCTCCCTGGCCTTATGGAAAGGGTCTCCCCACTCAGGGAGCAGAGTCGACATCATAGGATTCGTCATAGATGGCATCTAGAATTCCAATAAGTAAGTAGTCAAGGACAGCTGGTGAAGTATAATGATGAAGAATGATACCTTACAAGTTTAATTAGGCAACGTTTGAAATTCTCATAATTAACAAGAAGGCAGAGTAATAACAAAAATGTGTCAACCTTTTCCAAATGGGTAGGACACACTGTGTTATCCATAGTCACCTCACATGTCAGGGGAAGTGGTAAATCCCATAGATGGCAGGAGCCTGACATGGGAGGGGGTCCAAAATACCAATAGAAGGTATTTCTGATGATATTCCTAGAAATAGTGAAAATGGCCTAGCAATCAAAAGGAGCCCATCTAGCCAAAGCATGTGTAATTTCATAGCTTTTGCAACAGGCATCTACAACTTTGACAATTGTGAGTTTTGACATGTTATGTTAAGTTGATTTATACCGTGCACTGCTACCACCCCAAGGCAGTCTGCAGGTGCTCACATGGCTCTGCAAGAGAAGAGGGCTGGGTGTGCTAATGAGGATAGGTTCAGAAACAGGAGGAACTAGCATGTGGGAGTTGGTTCTGTAGGCCCTGTGTGCTGTAACAGTATGGGTAGGACTCAGTGCCTCGGATGTGTGCTAGTGTTTGTGTTGGGTGTGTGTGTGTCATGTGATGTTACAGTGAGGTTATTGGCTGTGCAAACTGGTTAGTTGTATCCATAAGGGGTCCAGAGTCATGGATGACTGTTAGGTGTTTGAATGCATTGTGTTTTTGTGCATTTATGTAGTGTCATTGGATTTATGGACTATGTGCAAGGGTGTTCACACTAATGTTGTTTCCAGAGTCTCAGAGAGTTAGTTGGGTGCAGGCATTAGATTAGTTCTAGGTGTGTTTATGTGAAGTGTGGCTAGACCCTAGTCGTTATAGTGGCGTTAGTTATGTTGGAGGAGCAGGAAATGGGGAAAGTGTGTCTTCGTTTGCCACTCAATGGTATCTTTCAACATTCTTAGATGTGGTTCATCGGCTAATCTCGCCACCTCTCCAGGCTTGGGGGCTGACTTCCCCCATGGGTTTGAGACTTCCCCCATGGGTTTGAGAGCAGAGGGTTGGTTGTACCTAGTGTGTTCCTGGTTACTCGTCCGGGTTTATTCGTAGCAGTTGGGTATGGACCTGTTGTGTGGTTGGCTGCCGAATGGGTGCACAGCTGGTGTTATACTAATTTGAGGAAGTGAATCTTGACCGGGCAGCCCTAGTTGTGTGGGTGGGCAAGTTAGGGTGATGCTTAGGTTTAATGTTTTACCATTTATTTTACAATGTTTTACCTGTCTGAGTTTTCCTTGAAGCATAAATTGCACGTGGGTGTTGTCCCTGTGTTTGTCTATTGATTAGGTGGCCTTCTCTTCGTCAATCCCTCTAGTTGTTGGGCATGGGCAGAGGATGGGGGTGGGGGAAGTGGGCGGTGGGGTGTTCTGGTCCTCCTTGATTTTGCTGCTGTTATCTGTGACCACGTCCCTTAGTGTGTTTATTTTGGTCCCCTGTGTTTTTGCTGTCATTGTCAGCTGAATAACCAGATTATTCGCTTCCTGAAGGTGATGTGGTCATCTGCAGTTCTGTGAGAAAGCTGTTCCTTCAAATGTTCTCTTTTTGTACTGTTTTGTCTCCATTTGTAGGTTGTCTCTTGATTTTAGGTTCCTTCTTGGCTGGTGGCAGCTGATCTTGGTTTGGAGGAATTTGGCTCCTTGTCTGTGTAAGGTTTTATAGGTGATTCAGAGGGCTTTGAATTTTTTTTTTTACTGCTAGCCAATGAAGGCTTTTCAGGGCTGGAGTGATGTGGTCTCTTCAGTTTAATCTTAGTAGACTCCTGGCTGCAGTGTTTTGGATCCTTTGGTGTTTCTTGGTGAGTCTCTGGCATTCCTAGGTAAAGGCTGTTTGCGTAGTCAATACTTGTTAGTATCAGGGATATGATTGTAAAGGTGATGTGAGTAAGGAGAGGTATGGGAGCAATCCTCTGAGTAGTCTTAGGAGGTATAAGCATCTTAGTGATTGTGTTGACTTGTGGTTTCAGGGATAGTCCATTGTCCATTGTCCATGAGTATTCCTAGTTTATTTACCACGTTGGTGGTCTTCAGTTGTATTCCCATGCCAGCCGACCAGTGTAGTTGTGGGTTGGTTACGTTGTTTTCTGGGGGTGAGAATATTATGTATATTTTTGCTGGGTTCAGTTTTAGGTTGTTTGTTGTCATCCAGTTATATGAGACAGTTGTTGAAGCAGTTGTTTGGTTCCTGGGCCGTGGTTGTCTTCACAATGTGTCATCTGCATAGTTGTAGGCGGTTAGTCCGTGGGTTCAAATGATTTTCATCAGGGGGCACATGTAGATGTTGAAGAGCAGGGGAGAGCTGCTGGATCCGTGTGGAACTCTGCAGGAGATGTTTTTGTTGTTTGAGATGAAAGGTGGTAGGTAGGTTCTTTTGGTTCGATTTGTGAGGAATGAGGCAAGCCCCCTTTGTGCGGATTCCTGTATGCCACATTCCATCAGTCTTTTTTTAGTGTTGCACGGCTAATTGTGTTGAGAAACGCAGATATGTCCAATAGTGTGAGGGCAGATTGGGCACTGTTGTCTGCATTTATTTTCAGGTCATCCCAAAGTGCTGAATCTGTTCCTCTCATTGGTCTGGAGCCAACGTGTGACTGGTCGAGTAATTTGTTTGTTTCAACTTATTTAAGTAGGATCTTGTATACATGGGTCTCCAGGATCTTCTCTGCATAGACAAGTTAGGTATCGATCTTTAGTTGCTTGGGTCTTCTGCACTTTCTGATCCTTTTTTACCAGTGGTTTGATGCATGTTGATTTGAAGTCGGGTGGTACGATTCCTGTTTTGAGTTACAGGTTCATTAGGTTCCGGAAGTGTGTCACTGGGGTTCTGTGGTTGAGTATTTCTTTGAAGATATGATATGACATGATAGTTTATTTATAACGCGCTTAATACCTAGAGGTTTCTAAGCGCAGACCCAGGGATCGAACCTGTGTTGCTCCGTGCTGTCTTTCTTCCAATGCGAGCATGTTGCCTCTGAGCTATCCTCCTGAAATGTCTGGGGGCAAGGGTCCATTGGAGATCCTGCAAAGTTGGTGTCCTTGATCAGTGTGGAGAAGATTTATTCGGTTATTGGTTCTAGGTGGGTGAGCATTGCCGTAGTCGGCGTTTTGCCAATTGTCTGTTGTTCAGCGTTTGTGGTGGTAATAGTGCTAGTTGTGATGGTCTGTTGGATTGTTTCTGTTTTTGATCTTAAGTGGTTGGTGATGATGTCACATAGGTCTTGTGTCGGGATGAGGACTTTCTTGCAGGATGAGTTTTTTTAAAATCTTTTTGAATATTCTGAAGAGTTCTTTCTGTGGATTGTTTGCCGATTAAATTCTTGTAGCGTAGTATTATTTGTGTTGCTTTGACTACTGTTGTTTTGAATATTCTGAGCTGTCGGTATTTTATTTTGTCCTGTTGGTTGTAATGTTCTCTCCATGTATTTTCCTTTTTTGCAGTGTTTATTTTAGTTCTTTCAGCTCTTCTGTGAAATATTTTGCTGCCAGTTTTTTTTAATGTGACTTTCTAAGGTTTTGCTTGTGCCTGGTGGTCTAGTGCCTCAGTAATCCAAATATTGAGTGTGTTTCCCGCTACGTCTGGGTTTGTTTTGGTTGACTGTGGTGCTAGGTTGGGTCGAGACTAGTAAGTTTGTTAAGGATTCGAGGTGTAATGACCACTGTGAGGGCGCACAAGTTGTGCCACAAGCAGGCTCCCACCAGAACCCCGAGGGCCTTAAAACCACTGCAAAAGGGCTCCTGGAGCCAGTCCTGGCACCTTTGGCACCAGGCTCATATGTAGGAAGGAAGGGCTTTTCAAACTAGATCCCATTTATGTACATGGGCCTTTAAATCCAACATGGAAGCACCCACACAGACTAGTTCTAAGAACCAAGCCATGCCGTCTAGTGTTTTGGATGTGGCAGGCCTGGAACTACTTTCCCTGGTACTACTTTACCTGGGCTATATAAACCACACCCTGACTGCAGAACATGCTTCGTGTTATTGTGCAACCAGCGGTGTGACGCTCAGCGTGTCCAGCTCCTGGTCTTCAGCATCTTCCTGTAATCCTGCAAGATTATTCTGTCTTACCTGAGAAAACACCATCCAGCACTCAGCATCTCAACTGGGCTGCAATCTGTGGAAACCGAGAGAATAAGAAACATCACTCACCTGTTAGTACTAGCTTAAGGACTTCCGGCGAACCGCTACCACAGCTGCTGTTCGAACATTGCGACCTGCAATAACGAGAAAGGGAAAAACAATATTAGAACGCGCACTTCCAAAACATCGAATTCCATCAGTCTTACCTGAATTCAATCGCGCTACACCACGCTTCCATCCGGTGCACCACAGCAACATCTGCAAAGGAAAAGAGACATATTCAGGTTTGCTTTCAATATTAAACAACCGCACAGCGCTGTACTACCTTAACGGATTCTGGGGGACCTGTTCTTCATCGCGCTCTCATCCACTCGCAGCACCACAGCGGCCTGTGAGGAGAAGAAGAAAACACAGGTTAGCTTCAAAAGACAATAAAGGCGCTGCGCTTCGCGCTTTCTCTTACCAAGAAACGTGCCTCTCCATCCGGCACGCCAGCATCAAGATCTTCGCACCCGAAAAGAAGGTGATAAAGAAATTAACAAATTCCCACCATAAACAGAACAAAGACTTACAATTAACCAACCTACCTGCCTACCAGCAGATTCGGGGTCACAGCAGTCCTGGGACCAAGGAAGGCGTACTGCACCAGTGAAGCAACTCGGGCAGCTCGCCAACAAACGTCAAGCGCCCCTGCACAAGAAATGCAGGACGGATAGCTCACCCTACAAAGAATTAAGATTCATTATTCAGCACTGGGAAACTACACATCCAGGGTTCCAGATCTCAGAGCCTTCCAGACGCCCCCAGGGATATCAGGTGAGCGTAACACTAGGTTCATCCAGTTTCTTTTCTTGCTAGCGTGGAGCATTTCCTTTCTGGCCAGTAGGCGGTTTGGAGTTTGATGTAGAATGTTATCAGGTGAAGGTCGCTCCATACCATCGGTGTTGGTGGCGCAGACATGCATAGTCCTTCTCTGCTGAAGATTGTGTCCAGGGTGTGTCTGGCATTGTGGGTGGGACCATGTACTATTTGCTTGAAGGGCAATGATTCCAGCAGTGCACAGAGTGAGTTTGCAAGGTTTCATTTTCTGTTTCGAACCAAATGTTGAAGTCTCCCAGTATGACTAGGTTGTCGTGGTTGGTTGATAACATGGAGACAGGGTCTGCTAGCTATGTCGCGAAGTTCAGGTTGTAGGATGGTGGTCTGTAGATCAGGAGAAACACTATGTTGGTTTAGTCATTGAGTTTGATCTTGATGAGGAGAGAAACACAGTCTTTGACACCGGTTGAGTGAGTGCGGCTCGGATTTGCTCTTTGTGTATCATTGTGATGCTTCTTTCTCTTTGGTTTTCTCTGTTGGATTGTATTAATTTGAAAATGTCTGGTATGGCTTCATTCGTGGTGGCTTTGTAGTTGTCAGAAAACCTGGTTTCTGTAAGAAAGAGCATGTCGGCGCTTCCTTCGTTTAGTAGGTTGTGGATTTCTGTTGAGTGTTTTGCTATGGATCTAACATTAAGCAAGCTGCAGTGTAGTTTGTTTGCTATCTTTTGTCAGTTGGGTCAGTGTGTTGTCAGTTGGGTATCCATTGCTGGTGGTTCTCACCTGGTTGTGCCAGTTGGGAGAGGTTGTTCTTGGGTGGTCCATCTCTTCGTCAAAAAGTCTGATTAGATTGATGGCACGGTTATTTGGTTTTGGTTCTTTGCAGTTGGTGAGTTGTGTTGGTACTTTTCCTTTGCTCCAGCCTTTGGTGATGTAGGATGTGTTGAAGGTAATGGATGCAAGTTTGTCTCAAATTCTTGTGGGAGGGTTGTCCATGGTGTTCTGTGGGGTGGGGTGGTTAATTTTTTGTCGTGCAGCATTTGGCATCCGAATGGGTTCTGTATTGGTTTCACTTCTTGCCCATTGGTTTCCTGCTGGCAGTCTGTCTTCACTTGCAAAGCAATCATATGTGAAGAGGTAGCGAGGGATGTAGTCTGTCTTTTCTCTGTTCTTTGTATGGGCCCTCGGTCTGTTTGGCATTTTCTTCAATGGGTTTTTCGGAGTTGCAAAATCTTGCTGATTGGCACCTTCTTGTGTGGCTGAGCTTTCCTTCTTATTTCTGTTTTCCATTCTAGCTTCTTTGTCTTTCTTGTGGCAAAGCCTAGTGTTTTTGTGGTGTGGGTCTACTTTCTTGGAGCAGAAATCCTCTTTGTTTCCTGGTTCTTAGAGGTTGACTCTTTATTGTTTGCTGTTTAGTTTGTGGTTAGTTGTTACTTGTGGTTGATGAGGTTGGGGTTGTGGAACTAGGGGTGCAAGCCCTCGTGATTTGGTTGCTTTACCAAATTTCTTTTTATGGCTTAGTCTGGTTTTGCTGTTCCGGGTGTGGGATCCTTTGGTGTTTTTTGTGGTTCGCAGCTCTGTCCTAGTCCGAGGCTTGTTAGAGGGGACTTGCTTGATGCTGGCTATCTTGGATTTAAGGGGTCCGGGATCTTGGTGGTTGTGGTGACCACTCTTTAGCCCTCTAGCCGAGGATAACTTTTGCGGGAGGTCTTTGAGGATGGCTATGGGCCTGCCTCTGTAGATGGGTAGGCTGGGGGGCTAAGGATACTAGGATGGAAGCACAGCCATGGTGGTGGAGCACCACCTAAGTCGGGTTACCGTACTAGTGCACAACCTAGTTGTGGAGTGCTTTGGTTTGGAGGGTTAACACCTAGCATTGGATCACAGCAGTAGTATGGGAAAACCTAGAGATAAAGCATAAGTGCTAGAAGGGTAACACCTCGAGTTTGTAACAGCAACATAGGGGAAGCACATAGAATCGAAACACAGCAGTAGAAGGGTTACACGCAGAACTGAAATGCAGTGCCAGTGGGTAAACACCTAGAGGTGGAATAAAGCGGCATGGGGAGAACATTTAGATTTGAATTTAAGAGTTGTAAAGAAACACCTAGAACTGGGACACCGTGCTGGAGGGGAGAACATGTAGAATTGAGAAAGTGAGCAGTGGGAAAACACCTAGCGTTGGAACACAGCAGTGGTAAGGAAACACCTAGAACTGAACACAGTGCTAGGGGTTGAACACATGCAATATGAAGAAATAGAAATGGGAAAAAAGCACCTAAGGTTCGAGACACAACAGTTAGTGGAAAACACCTAGATTTGAAATTTACTTTGGAAGGTGGAAAACACCAACATTTGGGCACAACAATCAATAGAAAACACCTAGATCTGTAACACCTAGATTTGAGATACCTGGAAGTGGGAAAATGTCTAAATGTGTTGCGGTTTATTACGCTGTCATACTCAATTTAGATAGTGACTTTCCTCCATTGGATTTGGCGCACAACAAATCACTATGATTTATTTCAGGTTCATTTTGGTAAATCAACCAACCCGTCTCGTACACAGCCCTAACAGATACCCGGTGCCACAATGGACCAGGAACCAGGCCGGTGTGTATTAAGAATATGTTTATTAATGTATTTATTCAAATCAAATTCGACAAACAGATATCTTCAGCCACCACGGCTGTGGCAACACAAGATCAAAATAACTTCCACAGAGTACCAACACAGAGATGACACTAAAATATGAAGTTACAATTGTTTCCTTTTAAATCACTCGCCAATACAGAAAAGAAGAATTCAAGACACACAGTGATTTCGAACAGAGTTATGCTTTTCTCCCAGCAACCCTCACCCTCCATACATCAATTAGACTTGACTCCTCTGACTGGAAGGCATTGGCAGAGAGTGGGAACACAATGGTAAAATCGGATTTGGGGTCTTACTCACAGAAACAATATGAAAGAAAGAAAAGCAATGAAAATGTGTTTTGCCACGCCTAAAAAGAGCAGGCGGGGCTTTAGCGTTTTAGTCAGCACACAATGGGAAAATCAGTTTTTGGGATATTTGATCACAGAAGCAATATGGGAGACAGAAAATCAATGGGAAAATGTCTTTTGCCACACCTAACAATAACACACAGGGCTTTGTTTTTTTTTTATCAGAGAACAATGGGAAAATCTATTTGGGGATATTTAGCACAGCGGCACAGTAAGAAAGAAAATGCAAATGGGAAAATGTGTTTTGCCACACCTACAAAGAACAGGTGGGGCTTATGGGATTTTGGTCAGAGCACAATGAATACAAAGGGGGATTTAAAATGAAGGGGATCAATGGGGAATTTTGTTTTGCACCCTGTGCACTCAAGTGGAAATATGGCTTTGGGATTAATTATTTTGGAAAGTCTTTAGGTCTATACCGGTTCACAGCACACTGGGAAAAGATTGTTGATTTCGAATGCCAACAATACAGATCCCGTGAATTCAATAGGGGAATTAATTGATTTACTTAGACAAATATGCTAGGGATCTACACAGACAAACAGGATATTTTCAATGGGGAAATAACTGAACAATGCTGGAAGAATTTAGGGCCTACACAATCTATGGCTTTGAGTGCTCTTGCTTACAGGAGAGTTCTGGACTTGGCATCCGGGAACATCAGAGCACCACTGGGGCAGCAAGGGACAGCAAGGGGTCAGTCAAGAAACTCCTCTGATTCCTCAAGGGGTCCCAATCAGCTTCTATCTCTCCTGGTTCCTGACTCCAATGCAAAATTAGGCCTCTCTGCTGGGATGTTATTAGCCAGGTTTCAGCAGTAGGTTGTCTCTCTGAATTATTAGAAGAACTCCAGCTCTGATGCAAACTGGCTTACTTATTGGGTAAATGACATCACTAACTTGCCATGAGTCCCACAAAAGGGGTTGGTTAATGTTCACTACCCACCTCCCACCTGTGTGCTGACAGGACCAGAGGATGGAGGAGTGATTTGGAATAGCTGTGGGAGGAGAAAGCTTCATCATCCCACTTTGCATGATGGGTTTGGTCTTCATTGAGCTCTCAAAATACTCTGAATTTCCAAATCTTTACATGTATGAACATATTTATCAGAACTGCATTCTAAGGCGAATCAGATAAGACTAGTCTGGACTCCACATGTCCTTCCTGTGTAGCGATAACATTTTTCTTCATTTACTCAGGAACCATATCGGTGAAAAATATGCCATTTTACAGTTGTCATATTAATTAAAAACTGACATGCTTTTACCAACTTCCACATCTCTTGGAATCACGGGAAGGCCAAAATCATATTTTCATTAATAACTTTGGTTGTGTTTATCCCACCAAAATCGTTTTAGCATGGTTACAAGGGGGTTCACTGTCACCTTTAATAAAAGTCTGGAATGAACAGTGTGGCATGTACGCTGCTCCTGTTATGCGATCAAATGTATTTCTCCCATTTTCATCAAGCTGCAGTTTCACAAGTCTCTCTCACTCCTGTCCGACATTTTTTTAAGTTTCATTTCCCTTGGTGGACCTGTGACTAACAGAGCTGGGCCTGTGTTTCGGTCCACCTCCCCCTACAAAGCCCAAGAGCAGCTAATGGATTTCTTTATGGGAATTGTGGTAACAAGGGCTGCACAACAGACCTGACTTTATCTGGTCTTCACCACATTTCTAATCTAAAATGTATTCCTGCTTGTATTTTTAAGTAAGGGTAATGATGGATGAAGACAACCAGGCCCTAATCTCCAGGGCAACAGGGGAAGGTCCTGGAGGTTAGTTTCAAGTTTGGAGAAATGTCCGTCCATGTTCCCTGCAACAAACAGCCTGTAAACTCGTACATAAGTGCATTTTTAAATAACATCTTATAAGGCACACAGTTTCAAGATACATGTGGATTACTTTAAAATTGTCCTTATGTGTTATGAGAACAACATGCCCAAGCTTGAATGTCTAGTGGGCATTTCATTTAGTATGCTGTCATTTTGGAGGGAAAAACCAAAATGACATTATTTTATTTAATTTACATGCAATGCCCCGTTTCACTACAGCTGCTTGGAGCACAATTCTGCCATCCCATTGAAGATACTGTGCAGTGCGGTTTCTTGATGTGCAAGTGCAGCTCTCCATGGATTGAATCAAACCATCATTGCCATGTGTCTTTCTTTTCCTTCCAAAAAGGTATCACTCACATCTTTACACTTTTTAGAGTCAGGCTCACTTTCTTTCTTTAGATTTTAGGCCTGTTTTTGGTTCCAAAGTCCTCAAGTCGGGCATCATTTCTGTGCTGGCCTTATGTTTCGGTGAGTATGCACAAATGACTCTGGCATCTTTATTTCTGGCATCCAGTGGCTATATTTCACCCCACAAATTGGAGACACAACAGTAAAAGGAAAACACACCTAAGATTGGTGTACAGCAGGGATCGAAAAACTGCATACTAGCTGGCTAACATTGGTGTGCTTTTTTAGGCAGGTAGAAAGAGTGGTAAGGCATCTCTGGAGTGTAGCAATTGGTGCACTTCCCACCCAGACCACACTTACCTTATCAGTCGTTGATGTTTGGCGGAGGGAGGCTTCTCAAGCAAACACTGACAAACATGGACTGGGGCTTTTTCAGGTGCTGCCCCTTGCCGTGGGACCTTATCCACGGGCTGGCCGGGCAGGGGCTGCCCTTGGAGAGAGTCTTAAAAAGGAGCAGGGACCACAGAGACCAATCACGGGTGGGAGGGCAGGATGGGAGGCAGTGGAAGGGAACAGCCAGGAAGGGGGAAGGGGAGCAGGCAAGGGGTTCCAAAAAGGGGTGCACATGCCAGATTTAAAAAATAAAGCTTTTTTTTTTCTTTTAGCTAAAGGCAAACTATATTGCATGGGTCATGGGCAACTGACCACTAACTTTGCTGCTGCAAACATTACCTTACAGTAAATGCCACCATTTTCTCCCAAACACACCCTGCCCCTAGCACATGAATGCGCTGGCATGGCATGCTGAGGGATAGCTCACAATCCCTGTTTCCCTTCCTATGATGTGCATGCCACATTCACTGTGCATAAATTCTAATCTGGGCTCTGTTACTTCTGACCGCTGGCTGAATAATCCCAGATTGTTCTGCCTGTACTTTGACAGTTTATGGTAGCATTCAAAAGGAAAACAAGTCTCCAAAGTTCAAGTGAATGCTGGAGCATAACTCAAAACCATCATGCAACTACTTACTGGTGAACCTGAGTACTTCTTTACAGTGCCAGAAACTGCTGTCAGAGTTTACATGCTCGTTCTTGGGAGCACTATGTGTTTGCTATTTTCCTGATGAATGGTATGCTTTGATCAGATATGACTTGCAAAGTGCAGAAATCATATTATGTTCCCATTTCCTTTCCAACACAGACCGCTGACTGGTTCACCCCAGTAGGGGGCACAATATGCCGTTATCTGAACAAGCCACAGTGCCATAAACCTCTACAGTCAGGATGAGAACAGTATAAAAGCACATTAACATAAAATAACCTGTCATAACAACGTGATGTAACACAAATGGACAAATATATGAATATATTTTGTTATGCAAAAAGAATATGATTGCAGTTTCCTTTCCCCTTCATAAATGGAAGGTTACAAGTACCAGCATGTCAAGAACTCCAACCTCGATAATCTGCTATGCGTCCACCACTGTAGTTTCAAGGGTGGCTTTAAGAATACTACTTCACATTTGTAGTTCCCCAACTGGAATGCTCTCCCCGCCCCTAGTGGAGCCACTGAGGAATGTTCAGACTCCAAAACAGGCTATCAAGTCATGCCTGTTCCCTCACCCAATTCGATAAGGCATCAGTCCTTCCCTGAACTGATACATCAGACCTGATGCCATGCCTGCAGTTCCTGCTTTCTTCGTATTATTTCACAATGCTAATACTCACATTCATGGGTACCTACTAACCTTTCACTGACCATTTTTTAAGTGTTCTTCTACCACTGCCATTCCTCTTCTAATCCCCCCTTAGTTTTATTTATGTTTTATTTATTTGATCATTTCTAAAGCGCACCAAACCCGTAGGCATCCAGGTGCTGGTTAGAGTAAGAGCAAGCATGAGAATAATTTAGACATTAATATAGACAATAGGCGTTGGTTATGCATCTAGTGTACATACGTTGCCGACCATGTTTAGAGGGTAATAAGGTGGTTATTGGTCTACTCTAAATATAGCCCTTACGATACACTGAGTTGTTTTCATTTGTGTGCATATCTGTCTCCCTTCCAGTTTCTAACACATATGATTGTTAACTTGGTTTGTTGACCTGTTTACAGCGCACAGGCGTAAATCTTCATGCGACTCACTTGCATCCACCAGTAATTCTCTTGTATCTTTTTATGCTCATTCTATTGTGTACCCACTGAGAATAAAAATCGCTCAAGCTGCATTCTCATCAGAAGGCTTCTTTTATTAACAAGTTTGGCCTCGGGAGGATAGCTCAGGGGTAACAGGCTTGCCTTGGAAAACACGCAGCAACACAGGTTCGGATCCCCTGGTTGCTCAGAAACCTCTGGGTATTAAGCGCGTTATAAATCACCAATTATAATATTTATTGCTACCTGAGTGAGTTGCCTTTTGTCATCCACGTGCTAAATGGTTTCGACCTAGCCCGCCCCCTGAACACCCCACCCCCCTTCCATACTAAATCTGTTGTTGTCCCTGTTCACATCTGGTGCCGATTTGAACATCTCGGGATTCTTTTCAGTTTTCCAAGGCTTGCATTCAGCTTTTTTTTAATTTTTTTTTTTTATTTTAGCACAGCTGAAAGTTTAGGAGAGGTAAGAGCGTTTTTATGGAATTAGTTATTGTTTTACAGTTTAGGCCGAGGGTTTATGTCTCTGTCCTGATTGGGTGATTGTCCCCAGGTGATTCTCTGGTGTTAGAATTCGTTTATGCCTCTCTTTCTTCCCTGAACGGGAAGTCACCCAACTGATTGGTTGTTCAGAGCACTGCCGGGGCCCATTTTGGGAAAGAATGTAGTCTGTTTGTAATCTCACCATTTCTTTGAAGCCAATGAATATCTGGATCACATTCGGATGGATTGCTCTCATCGGAAGGCTGTGTTCCCAGACCATGGTCCGGCCATCTCCCATCTTGGGTAGAGCTCCAGGAAAGATCTCGTTTGGGCATAGGTCAGGTGTCTAGCTGTTTGCCACCTTACAGGTGTGCATAGGTAATATTACACAGTGCCAAGGGTTGTAACGGATGGTAACGGCCTGTGAAGCAATTAATTGGGCACAAGCGCAGAAAGGGCTTTTGATGGTGGGCCCTGGGCAGTTACCACCTCTCACAGCCCTGGGAAATAGGTAATATAGCATATAGCACCGCTATATGTTCAAGGTTGTGAAAGAATGTGGTGAATGTTTTACAAGCGAAACCAAAATAAGAACTACAAAAAAATTGCCACTAGGAAAAAAGAATGAGGGAACTACCTGTTCTTTGCCCACGTCCCTGGTGGCTAAGCTCCAGGTGAGGATGAAGGACAAAGGAATGCAGCAGCATCAGGTAGAGAAGCGTGGTCGTAGCGCATGGTGGGAGGGTTATTCTGCGAATCTTTACTGCTGTAAGTTGATCTGCAACGGGGATGGTGTAGGAAGAGCAGGGAATCTGGGGAAGGGGAAGGGTGAGCTAGATACAATGGTGGGTGGGTGCGAGGAGCACTCAGTTGGCTCAAACCACACGCTGAGACCATTTGTTCGAGCTTGCATTTTGAAGGGAGCTGATGGATCCACACACCTGGCCCGGGTACACATTGTGCTTGCAGGTGTTCTGAGGTCTGTGTTCAAGTGAATTGCTAATCTTCAGTGCAATTGATTTTCTGTGAGGTTTCTCTCTTTGTGGTTCAGTTCCCACAAAGGATAGATAGCTTATATTCCTCATTTAGTTTTGATTATGATGGGGAAGTTAATTTTTTTCTTTTTAGTTAATAAAGTTTATTTGGATTGTATCCATTAACACACGATTATCAACATATCTACAACACAGCAAAACAGTTATACATACAATTCACCCATCAATACATTTTTGTGAGTGCTATCCTTGCATAGTGTGATACATGTTATGCATCTACATTAAGTTCAAGCCATCATATTCCTAAATCTTCTTCCAAGTGCTGCCCTTCCATAATAAAAACATGATATAGGAAGTCTACATCAGTGCATGACATGGACATCACCATAGCATCCGTGTATGCCCTAATACGATGGGGAAGTGAGCCGAGGTGCTGATTCCCACATTACTTTCTGATAATATTTGGTAAGAAGAGTCTCACTCGTTCTCCATCAGCATACACACGTTTCCTCTCTTCCTTTCCGGAGGAGGTTTGTTTGTTTGTTTGATTTATTTGTATAGCGCTCGCTCCGGATCCGTCGGTAGAAGGGCGCTTAAGGAAGCGGTTACAGGCATGAGATATACATATACATATAGGTTGAGATGTGTCCTTTGTTTACATCAGTTGAGTAGGATACAGGAAGTGTCGCAGCAGCCAAGACTGTTTATGTGGTCGATGGAGCACATTTTTTTTTCGGGATTTGTTGGGTAGGAGACTAGTTGTATGCATGTCTCCAGGGAATGGATGAAGATTACTGATAAATAACTAAACGGGTTACTTACCACAGTGGCTTCCAACATAAAAGCCTGATTAAGTAATGTGAAAAATGAACCACAAAACCAGCTTTCTATTACTACCCTTGTTCCTGCTTCACCTGGAGACCACGGGCCTCGACACTACCAGCCCGTCCAGACAGAACTGGTGGAATTGAAGACATTTTATGAATCGCCAGTACCAATGAAAGGCTGGTAGGGCTGGGGCAGATCAGTCACATGGCTGAGAGAAAAAAGCCCTCTTGGTATTTTCACTTGATGTGGCTGTTCTGTAGCGAGCAGCACCAGGCATCGGATTTAATAGCACCCCTCACACAGCCTCCCCACCCGACTGTCTCCTCCCACACCGCATTTGCCAATGTACATTTCATTTTTTACAGCCAGCTTTTTGCCTTCTGCTTTTTTTCTGACGGACCTGGAAGAGCCATCTGGCGAAGTCACGGAAGGCTTTTAAACAAGAGCCGCTGTAATGTGTGCCTACTTGAAAGAACCTGCCTTCAGGAAGGTCTGGCTTGGATGTAATTAGCTTCGGCGATGAAGGTCACAGCTCTCTTTAACACTTTTTCCTTTACGTGAAACTGTAACGCGCCTAGGACAAAAGATGCTGACTGAGCAAGCGTGGAACGCGCGAGACGGGCCATGTGTTATCCCGGAAAAAGGTGCCCAGGGGCCCCCACGTCCAATGACAGGGCCTGAGCCTTAGTGCCTCCCCGAAGCGCAGCTTCTGCTATTCCTTTATTTATTGTGCAGTTTACAAAACAAAACCTCGCACAAACCTACCAAATCGTTACTCACCTATTAAAATACAATTTAAAAACATTTTAATTTTAAAATAACTAAATAATCCAATATTCACTAAATATTCCATAATTCATGTGTCAATATCTACTACTCTTAACGATCCATAAAGTAAAATAGAATAACATGGACCAATCGCACTTAAAATGTAAAAATACAATTAAATGTGTTCTAAGTACAAATTGGTTAGTGTTTTTCATAACGCCCCTGAGGAGGACGCATGTAATTGCTTCCATACTTTCCCCCGGAAAAAAGACCTACATCCATTGAATATTTTTCAAAGCATACCTTGCGTAGGGCGGTCAGGCTGGAACACCTAATGATGACATGCATTAATGTTTCCTCTTCCGTGTCATAGAAGCTACATCTTGTAAAATCACAGGGCCCGATTCATGGAATATTTGCCCGGTTCAAAGTGACTTTGCACTGCTGAAAAGTGTGACTTTGCACTGCCGACACAAACCCTGATTGATGGAACCGTGCAAAGTGTATTTTGGCAGTGCAAAGTCCGGAAAAAGTCATTTTGTATTGCAAAAATGACTATGCGCTGACTTTTCACTGCAAAAATACACTTTGCACGGTACCATCAATCAGGGTTTGTATCGGCAGTGCAGAGTCACTTTTAAGCAGTGCAAATTCGCTTTGAAGCAGGCAAATATTCCATGATTCGGGCCCACAGTCTTCCGTTCTTCATAAAGCACAATTATATTTAGTTGGTAATTTCCAGTCTAAACCTTAATATGGCGTGACTGAAATATCAAGAGGGAAATCTCATCAAGTAAGGTCACATGCACCCAATATTTATGGACTTTTCGTAAATCAGGCATTTGTTTATACTTTTCCGACTCACTGTGAGTGAGACACCAGTCATAACCCCTCAATTGGGTTTTGTACGTGGCTGGCATTTGTATGACCAGGTTATAATCAAAACCAAAGAATTATAACTGTGTCCTACAGTTGTCACCATGCCAAGTAATCGTCACTTGAGCTCCTGAATTAAATTTCTCAAATATTGATCCGCAAGGGGATACTCAAATTTCCTGCACAATAAAATGAGCTTCCAGAAATGTCTCATATTAAGAGAAATCACCAAGTTGCAAGCAGATCGCCGCCATTGGGGAAGCTGCAGGCAATGATAATATCGCCTTCCAGGAGTTCCTTCTACAGTTCTGAAATCATATTAAACCAAAGTGTGATAGAGCTCCGATCTGTGCATGATTGCCCATACAACTTTGGACTCGTAACATTTCATTACTGGCAGCGATGTACATTTCCTGTATCTATTGTTAAAATGTCTCATGTGAGTAGCCAACGAATTTGCTTTCTGCTGTACACATTTCATGAGAGCTATTTTGCACAGATGTGCAAAGATACAGAAGCCTAAAACCTTAAAATCATTTGCAACTTCAATCTTGCTGCCATTTATCCTCCAGTTCTGAAATCTCCTTTTACGACCTGCAGAGAAAATCAAACTGTTTGTCTTATCGATATTCATTAGCAGATCATTCTTGATAGAGTACTCCTGGAAAGCATTAAGGAGCCTTTGTAGCCCTATGTACTTACAATCCATCACTAGGATGACATTAGCATATGAAACCCGCGCTCATGCCGGATGATTTTTGGAGAGATTAGGGAACTTCCTTCTAAAGCCAAACCAAGGTCTGCCATGTATAAGTTGAATAAAAAGGGAGCTAAAATGCATCCCTGCCATTGGAATTTCTCTGGTAAACTCTCCCTCTGGATTTAGGTGGACTTTGAGGGTCCTTTTTTCGAATGAAGGCGGATTACAATATCTAACAACTAAGAAGGGAGCCCCCAATGTTTAATTCCATCCATAAAGTACACTGACATGTTCTATCGAAAGCCATAGACAAGTCAATGGTTTCAACAAAAATGGGCTGCAAAGGATTCTCACTGTGCTTAGAGAGGCATCAGCTTCACCTCACTGATGATCCCCAACAAGGGTGAAACACGTGTATGGGGTTGCTGGTGGTACTCTCGTTCAGATTGGAATTGCCATTGTATTTCGGTGCTGGACTGCCCCTGGGCAGGACAAAGACTGATATGCAAATGGATATTTCCCATCTGTGAAAGGCACAGTGAGTAAAAGCAGTGGCTGCAAACTCTCAAGTGGTTAATAACCACTGAACAGGTTATCATGTCTGTTCTTGCGAGAGAGGGGCGCCCGCTACCTTTGTTAAACTGCAAAGGATTGTCCAGCTCTGTTTTTGCAGGTGATCCATCACACATCCTGCCAGGGAAGTTCTGATTTTCGCTTTGAATCCCACTTGATTACATTGTAATATTGCCTTACTTGCTTCCTACATTTTCAACTCATTCAGAATCAGAGAATCTAATATTTTTGAGTTGGCATCCAGCAGAGAGATCGGCCTGTAATTTATGGGGATCAGTCCTATTGTCTTTTTTAAAGATTGGAATAACATGGGACAATCTCCAGGTACCAGGAATCTGTTTTGGTTTTAAAACCACATCAAACATGTCATACAGTACCTTACTCCACAACTTGGGGGTCTCCTTTAAAAAACAAATTACAAACCCATTTGGACCAGGGGCTCTGGAATTCCTACATTTCTTTATCACTGATTCAATATCTTCAAGATTAAGAACTAAAGACCACACATGACCCACATAATTAAACAAGCACGCAGAAGAACTATCGGCTGCTGCACATAGGGTTTCTAAGTGTGCTACCCAGGTATCTTCCAGAATTGGCTTTGCATGGTCCACAGATTACGAGTTGTCCATACAGTTTATCACGGTCCAACAATTTACATCAGATTTAGAGCTAATACAAGACAACATAATTTCACCATCAATATGATGTAAATAAGATCTTATTGTCATTACTTTAATGGCTTCGTTTGGCTTTTCGAAGGCTATAGACTCCTCTTTGCTTTTTTCACAATTTGCCTCAAAAGTTTTGTTGTCTCCTGTATATCATTGTTAAAGTGACAATACCTAGTCATCCTATTCTTATTTAAAGATTTCTTAAAAATTAGATTATTCACAATAAAGATTGGGAAGGCTGATTGCTTGCAGATATCTAAAATCATTTGCTCATTTGTTATTGCATTACAACTATTAGAATTTAAACTCAGACATTTCTAAAAGTTGAGATAAACTGACTTTTTCCACGGTTCACCAACAGACCATTATCAACAGAGGGCAAATGTGTTACCTGGAAACGATTATAATCTGTATACACTTGATGGTGATTACTTGGGCCACCGTCAATGGTATCAAAATGGCGTAGATTCTGCCAA
The DNA here is from genome assembly GCF_040938575.1 of Ambystoma mexicanum. Taxonomy (NCBI): domain Eukaryota; kingdom Metazoa; phylum Chordata; class Amphibia; order Caudata; family Ambystomatidae; genus Ambystoma; species Ambystoma mexicanum. The sequence goes on along the minus strand of NC_090929.1, from coordinate 1,061,644,186 downwards.
AGCTACTCTGTTGAAACAAGGAAATCCATTTTAGAGAAGGAGCCATTTCAGTGCCACATATGAAGTTTGTCTACCATAAGGTCTTTAAATCCATGTAAAACAGACAGATTCCAATCTTTAAAAATGTTTTCACAACAACAACCCTTCCCAGGTTTGATCTGATAACTACATGGAAGTGACCTTTCTTGTTCCTCTTACATGGATAACTTTCGAAGATTTCCAGCACAATCCACATTAAAGTCTCCTGCTAAAATGACCTCACCTGCATTACCCCCTTTGCAGCAGGACAGGAGGATTTCTGTCAATTTGTAAAGGGCATTTTCACAGAACACCTCCAAATAATTGCAGTAAATATTAATCATTAATAACTTTTTCCTCAATTTTCCTTAAAGTGATTTGTACTGCAAGAATTCAGTGGGACTCATTACTCCAAATAGGAACCTCTTGTGCCCATGACGTTTTTGGCAGCTACCACCAGGCCGCCTTTTGGTCCACTGGTTTTTCCCCTGACTGCGTTTTGGGCCAACATAGGGTAGCCATCACAAGTTAGTTCCTTTAAGAAAAACGTGTGTTGCAACAGAACCATTTCATTAGTACACAAATGTCCACAATGACTGGGATCCTTTAGCAGATTATTAAACTCCCTGGTGTTCCAAGTACCCCAGTATCTTAATCCCGTCCTTCGTGCAAGCCCTTATTAGAGCCTCGGTAATCCAGGACCAATCTTCCATTTTAGGATGATCAATAGATGCCAAGGATGGGAAAGAGACTCTTCTTCCTGACGAATGTCCCACAGTGCAAGAAATAGAAATGGGACCAGGGTCTCCCTGGATCACCAAACGCTGTAGCTCAGTGTTGTCAGTGATAGCAAAAAAGTCTAAATCACGTGATCTTAAAACATCCAACAAGGTTAATAACAATTATTTTAGTAATCTAGATGGAATTGTAATAGCAATCACATCAACCCTTTTGGCATTGAAAAAGACAACCCATGCCAGGTCCTCTTAGATAAAGATTCTTAATTTAGGATTTGTTGTGAAAAATTGTTAAAATAGTCCTTCAATTTTGACAAATCTAGTCCTCGACTTGGAAACATTGCTTCCAAAATGAATCGCTTATATTCCTCATCTGAACCTCCTGTTAGTCTTTCAAGATCAAGGCCATGTCTGTTGGAATACCAGTTAAAGTTATATCAATTGTCATACTCAGTAGAATAACTTGTTGTTTTAGAGTTCTCTCTAAGGGCTGTATGCAAAGGAGTCTGGTTCATTAAATGATTGCCTGTTACACATTCTGGAAAAAGGTTTTTAGCTCCAATGTTAAGCTTATTAGAGTACGGCTCCAAAACATTTTCAGTCTGCAAGACTTGAGAGATTGTGATACACATCGACTCTCCCAGGAGTGGTGAACCCTGTTCAGGCTCTGCTGGTAACAGCACCCCAGAAGGCCTTATTGGTTAAGGTAATTCTTCACCTTTACATGGATGGAGTTCTTGAAAATTGGGGCAATCCTGTTCAGATTACAAACTCTGTCTTTTATATGTATTTGCCTTTTCATCTTACTCTGACTTCTGAGGTATAAATTGACAGATCAACTTCAGTGAAAAACATCAATGTTTTTTACAATTTTTTAGATTCTTCATTTTGTTTTACTGCTGAGCTGCCCCTTTATGAATGTGGTTCTTCTTACTTTTCGTCTTGCACAAACCTAGTCGTCCTCCATGCATACGATTGATCCCAGCTCACAAACTCCTTTAAAAACTCTTGTGGAGGTGGAGTACAGACTGCTCAGTTATTTCAGGTTGCAGTGTGAAACAATCACGAGATCCAGAATTTGTCAAAAATGTTGCCAATCCATTAATGGTCACAGAAAAGCAGGTAGCAGACTTTATGTTAAACATGGTAGAAGGTACCAGCTTTATCGCAGGATCGGTTTTGCATGATCTACTTTGGGATGCTACAAACTCAATCATATTTTGTATATCCATTAAATGAGACGTATGATTTTGTTACTTCCTCCCATGTTAATTTAACATTGCTTTTGATGCCTGCCAATAGCAGGTAATAGGCTTTAGTTTCATCTGCATCATGTCTTTGAATCTCGGTAAGTTGTGTAGAATAGACCTTATTTTGTTGATAAGTTTTGTAGAATTGACAGTAACTCAATATTAGTATTAATATCTGCCAGTTGTAGTGTATGGGCCTTAACTTTGTCCCATACTAATTCTAAAACTTTTAGTAATGAATTTAGCACAAAATTCAAACTGTCAGGGATGAGGGCAACGGCTCTTGGGCTGGATGATGTGAATATTCTGTCGAACTTGACAGGGTAGAGGAATCCATAGATTCATTCTGCTCTACTTGTTTGGGAGAATAAAATAATATTGGAGTGGCCGTAAGCGAATCAGGCAGAAGGAGACCCAAGGGTCCAACCTGCAGTGGGATCAACGAGGATGAACGTTCACAACCAATCCTGACCTGAGCTCTAACACCAAGCCGTGAGCAATGGTCCCCAACTGAGGGGAGCCCAGCGCCAGCCCCAGCGGCTCTGCCCCCTCGCTAGCAATACTGCCTTGTGGAAAAGGTCTGTTATTTCTTTTTTATAGTCGTGAAAGTATAATCCAGTGTGAGTAGCTCCTGGGCTCCATTCTTGTACCTCCATAACTGGTCAACTCCAGAGGATGCAAAGGCACCACAGAATTTCCGAAAGGAAAACGAAGACTGTCTATCTCTGATGCTGGAAGGGGAGCTACTGGTGAGGCAGGACTTAGAACGCCTTTGCTCCTCAAATTATGCATAGGGCAAGTATAGAGGGTGAACGGAGGTTATTACAAACGCTGCTCCACTGGTTATTTCAAATCTTACCCTACCTATACCACAATAAAAACAATTCCCTAAAAAAATTAAGCCAACCTAATCAACAAACCAGCAAAACCAGCATACAAAACTGTTAAGCAATATGGACCTCAGCTGAAAGGGTCCTCATATAGAGCGACCCCACAGTCACTGAGATCTATCTACCCCTCATTGCTCTTACTGCAAGTACATTGCCAGTAAGTGGCACTTGTAGCTGCTAACTGTAAATGGGTGGCTAACTAGGTGCCAGGCAGCCCTCCCCTAGATAGGGGAGGTACGCCACTCACTGCACAGGAACTCTCAGCTACTTCTGATAGAGTCGCCGCTTTTAGTAGTCCAGAATACAGTTGTCAGTAAGGCCGAGTTGGCAGCTTTCACCACACCTCTTGCAGTACCTTGGCTTATCTCACCACACCACTCGACAGCTTGTGCTAAATCGAGAATCATAGGTTCCAAGGAAGGGAGCCTACTAGGTGTCTGCACGTCTGTTCAATCTCTCGTTATGCCGCACCATCAGATGTTGACCGCTTCCAAAAGGATTCCGAAGTCTCTGCTATTTTGAAGCATGATGGCAGATATAGACCAAAAGGCACATCCAATAGGCCAATTTTCCAGTTTACTGTTGAAACACATTTTGTGTCCTGTTTTGCCTCTGCTTCCTCGCTGCTAGAGTTTATTTTATTTTATTGGGCATTTGTAAGGCACTTACACATCAAGAAATTGTGTTTCAAAGTGCCCACAGGGCAAAGGGAAGGGAACAGCAATACAATGGGATATGATAACAGTGATGAGAAAAATACAAACAGGGGTCCTATTTGACCTTGTCAACATTCGGAGCGTGCAAGTGCACAGAGAGAATCGACAGGGGAAGGGGGTAAGTGCTAGATATTCCACAGAGGATGTAAGTGCCAGAGAGCCAGTTGCAAAGGCAACAGGCACGTGCCAGGCAGTGACCACTTGGGATATACCTTCCTTGTCGTCCTTTTGTATTCCGCCGACTTTCTCCTCCATTTGAACTGCCATCCTGGAATAGCTGCTTCCACGTGCATTTGGCCTTGCTCAAAGTGTGCTCTTGTGTTCCACCTTTTATCCTCTGGGGAAGGGAAAGGACCATCAGGTGCTTGTAGTTATTGGCAATTGCCTGACCCTACCTGACTATTGTGTTGGGACATGTCAGGTAAACATCTATGGTGTTAGTCCGTTGTCTTTCGCAGTGTGAGAAAGTGTTCTTGTAGGAAAAGGAGGCAGGGGGGTCGACTTTCTAAATATCCTACGGGGTAGGATGGGGAAAAGGTGTCATAAGGAAGGGGGTACTGCGTCTCTCCTATCGGTGTCCCACTTCCACTCCCTGAAGACCCCTGATCCAGGTGATCCTCCCGCACTGGTCCACACAAAGGAACTGGATCCAATAGCGATGGCTGTGTCCTGGCCACATGGATGACAGATCCCGGGGACTAGCAGGTGTTAGTCTGTGTGAGAACACCTTCAGGTTTTTCACATCATTCAGATGCTAAAGGACAGCCTTGTTTTAAGCCTTTGAAGGTGTCGATTTTCTCTGTAAGTGTGCCTTCTATGGATAACTGGACCTGGATGGAAGTAGCTGAATACAGCACTTTTATGGCTTCTAGAAGGTCTGAGGGACATCCCCATGCTTGAAGTGTATTCTGTAGTCTCTCCCTGTTAACACTATCAAAGACTTGTTCTAAGTCCACAAGGACTGTGTATACTTTCTATTTAGCCTTGATTGTTCTTAGTTTGATGACATTTAGCAGGCAAACGTTGAGGTTCGTGCCCACTCCTTTTGTAAAACCCGATTGTCTGGGATTAATTGACCACATGTTTGCCCCATAATTGCTGATGGCGTAGAAGAATGGTACCAAAGATCTTTGCCAGTGGGTCCATTAAGGCTATTGGTCGATCATTCTGAGGTTGCTCTCTGTTTCCTTTCTTGAAGATGGGGATGATTATCGCTGTTTTCCAGGAATCTGGTACCTTCTTATGAATTAGGATGTTTGCGAACATTAACATACAGAAGTCTGCCCAAGCTTCAGGATTGAGTTTCAAGCTAGCATTTATGAGTTAATCTGGTCCTAGTGCACGTGAGGAGCTTAATTTCTTTTATCCAACTTACTATATCCTCTCTTTGAAATTCGATTGCCCATGCATCTCTTTTTCGATGGTCTTTCACGAGTTCAGTTATGGTCGGTTGTGCCAATAATGCAGCATAATGTATCTACCATGTGCTTTTAGACACTACATTTGGGCTTGTTGCTAGTTGGATTTTCAAGTTATTTAACACTGAGCATAGATCATGTGTATTCTTGCTGCAAATTTGACTTAGCATTTGTTCCGCATTGTTTTGTGAAGTGCTAGCTTTGAAGGAGATTAGCCAGTTCTTATAGTGTTGCTTTCTCACTCTACATAGTTCACATTTCTCATGGCATTGTAGACTGTTCAGCTTTCTCATGTATGCTTGGAAGATACATTGAGAATGTATTACTTCTCGTAGGTATGGAGTCTGATATAGGAAGGTTTCCAGTTTTTTTGTGGTGTTCCTTTAAAGTAGTTAAAATACTAATATAGTCCAGATCAGATTGCTCATACTATGATTTTAAACAATATTTTCCAACAATAATGGGAATGTCTGAAGAATTTAATTTGAGCATATTGCTACCTTAAGAGAACTGTATCTGGGTGTTATAAAGATTTCTGTCTGGTATTAGTGCCTCGTTCCATGTTAAACCCCGTAAGTGATGGCCACTTGTTTGAATTGTTAGTGTCTCAATCAAGCCCCTCATATTTCTAGAGACAAAGAAATAATCAAAATGGGCAGTCTGGGTGGCCTGTGAACAGGTTGGTTTGGCTGGGATGTCTACTTTAACTTTTCCACTTAGCATGAAGAAATCACAGGCATGTAGTTCTTGAGTCCACAAGGCTGCTCTTCCAGTTTGGTCAGCATCATGTGTTATGGTTCCATCTTTATTTATGCAGTTGATGTTCAAATCCCCACAAATTATTGATGAGAGGATTTCTGAATTGGAGAGGACTTTTGTCTAGTAATAAATTGAGAGTGTTTAAGAATTATGCTTGTTCTATCTTGAGTGGATTCCAATATAACATGATAATGATAATTGTTTTCCTCCCAATAGGTTTTAATTGAGTCCATTCCAATATTACCATTCTTATGAATGGATTCAGATTTTGTCCCCATGATCCCAGTTAGACCTTTTCTCACTTTTATTAGAGTCATCAGATCAGAGTATGCATGTCCCCTTGTGCCTTTGGGTGCAGGATTTAGAAGTACATTAAATCCCTCTGCTATTGGTTTGGTCTGGAGCCAGGTCTCTTGTAGACATAGTGGGCCTCATTACGAGTTTGGTGGTAGCCATGCTGTTTTTAGCGGCATGGCTACCTCCAAACTCGGGTCCCGCAAAAGGGGACTTACCGGCCCATTCCGACCTTGGAGGGCCTGGTAATTCCCTTTCGCGGGACCTGGACCCGGTACATCCCCATTCCCATTGAGCCCATATAGGGCTCAATGGGAATGGGGAGGATGCTAACAACGGGCCCGTTAATGACGGGCCCATTATTAGCATCCTGGTCTGCTAGCGGGTCCCGCTCTTCATGTCTGGTCTAACCAGGCGTGAAGAGCGGGTCCTGCTGCAGAACTAGTAATAGGGCGGCCCAGAATGAACGGTGCCGGTCCCTTACCGGCACCGTTCATTCTGCAGCTGCCTACGTTGTAATGAGGCCCAGTATGTCATAATGTACAAGGTTCATGCTGTCTTGATTGAAGAGATGGACACATCTTCTGGTGTTCCAGCAGGCCATTTTCATCACTTTAAATTGTCCCGAGGCTTTACATTATCTCGAGTTTGAACTTGCCAAAAAAGGCGGCAAGCCATGACCAATCTTGGTCTTGTTGTTCGATGATGGATTGTGAGATACATCTTGCTGTTTTCCTTGTCGAGTCATTTTTGATTTCAAAAGTCACAGTTATTCTCGACATTTCCTTGAAAGGATTTTTGGCATGATCTAGATTCTTTTCAGGTGAAGTTGTTTGGCCTTGCAGTCTAGACTTATTTTGTTCTTGAGAATCTGCATGTCTCCGATTCGAATTTGGGTTTACACTATTAGCTGTGTAGGTCTAGTTTGTAAGTTTGATTGTTCACTGATTTCAAACCGGAGAGGTAATAGATCTTCAGTTGCATTCAGCAATGCTCTTTGAACCAATTTCGAGATCAGATGTAGAATTACCCAGTCAAATCTTGTTTCATTTACAAATTGTACAATTTGAATATCACCCGAGACAATGTTGCGTAGTTTCAAACTGTGATGGAGGAGCTTTAAGACCTTGGCTCAGTTCAGTATTAAGCATCCTCATTAATGGGCAATATTTAAATCACAACTGTTGGATGTTGCTTTCCCAAGGGTTGACATGGCGGAGCATCCTGGGTTCTGGTTTGGACCTGTTGTATACGCAAGTCATTAGATCTGTTCAATATAGGCGATGAATTTGTTCGTGTTAAAGCTACTTGTTTTTGTTTCAGTGTTAAAAAATGATGTTTTGAGTGCGGTTCCTAAGTTCTCTCGAATGGATGTCCTTGGGTTGGTGGGAGTAGGAATTTCTCTGTCGTGACATGTGTTGTTGTTATGTGACACTATTTTTGGACTAGCCAGGTGGATCGATTTACCTTGATTTCCATCCTTGATTTCTGACTCAAGTTTCGATTAGGCGTTTATCTCACCCATTTGTATAGTTTAATAACCACCCTTGAACTGTGATCACTTGTGTCTGTCTTGCTTTGATACCATGCCTTCCTTACAATTATTCAATGTTTATTTGTCTGACATAAGTGAGAGCCAGGAGGATGTCAGGGCTTTTGCACTTAAAATAAACTACATGCTGCTCCCATGGATATTATATGCAGATGACCTAGTCATACTGTATGAAACAGCAATCGGCCTAAAACGGAGAATCAATGCCCTAGATCTCTACATGAAGATGAATGGATTGAGAGTCAATGTAAAAAAAAACAAATTTCTAGTGATGGCAAATATGAAAGCCAGAGTAGAGTTGTTCAACATTGGTTCCTGGGAAACCAAGAAATAGGCAGAGTCCAATCACTGACCTATCTAGGTGCTCACATTTGTTGCAATATAAATGAGAGTGGCTCAGTTATGGAAGAAGTTGTCATGTCCATAAGTGCTACAAAATCTGAGATGTTTTCTTCATCCAGTGGATCACTTGTGTCCTCCAGCTCAGGTAAAGGACTTCCTTTTTATGTTTGATGCAAGTAATATTGATCTACCAGAGCTATCGTTTGTGGCTTTCAATCTCGTACAGCGAGAGGCTAGCTTTGGAGATCTCGGAGGAGTCGGCAGGTTTCTTATGAAGGTTCAGGATCCATTAGTCTTTAATTTTGTCTTGTTCATGATTTTTTGATTTTTAGGTTTCTTGGTCAGTTGGCTGACAAGTTTCTTTGGGGGTGATTCTTTCTGTTTTGGTGCCTCAAAGATGGAGAATAATTTGATAGCACTTGGTTTCTCAATTGCATAAACAGACTTGTTTGAAATTATTATGGTTCTAGGGTTTGCTTGTTGATTCAGTGATTGAACTTAGGTGTCCGAGGAATTAGTTATAATGACTGTCTTGATCAGAATATTCAATATTTTCTTTTTGCTCTTTTCGTTAGATTTCTTCTCTTTGAGGTGGTTGCAGTCAGATTCTACAGACTGTTCCTGAGATTAAATGAGCAGTGGTGCTGCTGCTATGGAAATCACACCTGTTTCCCATCGTCGCTGTATAATATAGTCTTTTGTTGCTTGTTTGCGATGTCCATTGGATTCACTTTGACTTCGAATTTCATTGTGAGCTAACGATGTGTGATCTTGATCTTTTGAGTATCTTAGCCAATTTATAGATTCCAAAATGGCATCCATCATCATGCTTTTGTCATTAGTTTAACCTCTTGCCAAGTCAAATAGTGTGGCTTGCCACTGGGCAGTTAATTCTGCTTTTTTGTGTAGCCGCCTTTGCACATCCGCTGTGAACGACTCTAAGAATATTAGTTTGGTGTGAATTAGAGCCAAAATCATTGCTTGGTCTTTTACAGTGTTGTTCATTCCTTTGAATCATTTGGTAAAAGAATTTAGTACAATGCTCGTGGCGGACATTATGGAGGCTTGTGTTTGGGCCATACTTGGTCCCGGAAGCTGCGACTCATGTAGAGCCTGACATGAGTTGGATTCATGCATTTAGTTTGAAAAAGAGTTTGTGGTAGATGAGACACTAAAAGTAGAAAGTGAGATTGAACAAAAAAGTTGTTTATTTGAGTACATTCGTCTAAGGTGTGTTTGGGTTAATCTAGTTGCTGTTTGGAGTTTCCACGTGTCAGTGTTGCCTCAGATGTCACACAATCATCAGTACGGGTCACACCAGAATGTCTCGCATAAGAAAATCAAGTTTTTTGACTTGGTGGGGAGATGTTTTAGTTGTCTTTTGCATAGTGATTCGTGAGGCACTGAGCTTTTTTTGCTGTACAATTCTCATTTTAATCTCAAGGATATCACAAGATAGTCGAGCCACTAAATTGGCATGTTGTGTTGATATATTGGACAAGTCATTAGTCGATATATTCATAGATATTGCTGGCTGAATGTCTGGTTCAAGACACTGATATTGAGGTGATTCGGGTGGGTGAATACCTCTTCCAAAAAGGCATAATCGTCTTCTTGGTAGGGTGTCATGTTAAGATTGATTTTGGTTGTAGGAGTTATTATTGCTGGACAGGCATGTCGTCCTGGAGATTTCTGTTGACTTCTTTGCCATAAAATCACTTGGTTGTCAGAGAATGTATTGGTTGTAATTGTAGAGAGAAACTTGGTTGAGGTAATTGGCGACGTAGAACGAATATCGATAGACATCGCATTTGCTCTTACTAATTCAAGATGTGATGGATGCGGTGTGGTTCTTTCTTTGATGTTCATCCACCTGTTTGCTTGTTAGATCACTTGCTAAATCACTGACTGGATAAAGAAACAGATTAGCCTGTGGGGAGGCATTCACAGAAGTAATAAACATGAGATTTGAATTCATGCTCATTTCTTTCTCTCGTGCTGTCATCGAGGCTAATTCAGGCGTCATCTCTGCAGCCATGATTGAAGCAAATATGTCACTGTCTGCCAGAGTGTCCCTCAAGTGTGTGTCAGGGCAATCTCTTACATCTGAGCCATCCGTTGAGATGGCCGCTGCCAGACATTCCCTCAATCGTCCTTTTTGCCACGTGCACGGGCCGGTCAACAATGACATAAAAGAGGCGGTGTTGTTTGTGTCGTTCATAGGATCAGTGCCTCTGGTGTTTATTGAAGCAATGATAAATCTGATAGGGGGATTCAGGAACCGAACCCTCTGGGGATCAAAACCATGGTCACTGAACACCAAACACTCAACACACTCCACAATGCTCCGCTATGGGACGGTGTTTTTGAGTGCTGGATCCACCTCTGAAAAGAAAAGACAGAGTAAATAGACTCTATGTTGGGCTCAGTAGCACGTTGAAATTCACTCCTCCACACCGAACACTCAACACACTCTGCACCGCTCTGCTATGGAATGGTGCTTTTGAGTGCTGGTTCCGCCTTTTGTAGGACGCGAAGAGCTTTCTTTGTTCGGTAGCTGTTCTTATCAATCTTGGTTTTTCCTTCTTCCATGAGCTCGGGAGTCACTTGAGCACTCCTCTGCAGATCTACTTGGGCAAGCTCTTAGCCAATGGTTCAGAGGAAAATGGCACCGGATTCTGAATTTGAATCTAGTCCAATGTACTTCGTAGGCTAAGAGGGTAGACCAATTCTGTGTCACTGGGGCGTCATTATACCTTTGAGAGCTGTTATCTCTAGTAAATTCAGGTAGCTTTTCAAATCTTTTTGCACTGACCACAGTTTTCGCTGGTTCGCCTAATGTAGATAATATATAAGAAACTCACTCCTGTGTAGAACTCTGCTGCTGCTCCAAATCGTCTCTGTACTAGCAACATTTCAAGAGATATCTCATCTGCTCATTGGCATGCAGTACTTTAGGATTCTGGTTTGGGATGCACAGAAATAAATGGGAAATTTCGTTTTTGCAACACACATACAAATGTGATGTAATGCTTGGTAATTCTGGTTTGGTATGCAAGGGAATAAATGGCCAATTTCATTTTACCCCCTCCCAATTCACTTGAAAGGTTGCGTTTTAGGATTACTTCTTTGGGGATTCAGGACCCCCCTTAGAACAGGAGTCAGGGGTTTCTGAAGGACGGTCATCCAAGTCAAGTCTTTATTGTCTATAAAGGCTCTAACCCACTGGGCATGAATTTTGTTTGTTTCGAAACTTGAACAACACTCATCCCGTGATTTTTCTATATGAGAATTAATTGATTTATTTTAATTAAAGGTACTAAGGATATACACGCTTTCACCCCTTCCTCCACAATTTAATACAAATGATTAAGGCAGGCTGTTCCCCATACAATTCAATTTCCACAGCGAAGGTAGTTTACTATGGGGAAATAATATGAGTGAGATTTAATAAAATGTGCAAAGGGCCTACCCAGTTTCACGCCCCTACCCACTAATGAAAAGGGATAAAGGTAGGTAGCACCCTACACAATTGATGGCTTTGGATTAGTCTACTTACATGGAAGGCCTTGGTTATGGGGCATCCAGTGTAAAACAGCAGGACTTCTCTGAGGACAGCACAGATCTGGTCAAGGGCTTCAGCGAAGGATTTTCTCCTGCACCCAGACTTCCTCTGGCTCCTCTGATGGGGGTTTGAGCTAGCGTCTAGATGTGCCTGTAACTGTTTCCAATGCAAGGATTGAGGCCTCCCTGCTGGTTGTTCCTCACCAGGGTCCAGCAGTAGACTACCTCCAGGAATAAAGTAGAGAAATAAAAGCCCTGTTCTGAGGCAAAATTGACCTGGTTTAGGGCTGATGACACTCCTACATTATCATATTTCCCACGCTATGGATTGGCCAGTTTTCTCCCTTCTCCTCCCATCAAAACGCCCACTGACTGCTGATAGGACCAGAAGTTGGTAGGTATGGGTTATGAAAGCTGAAGAAGGAGGAAAAATACATCATTTCAAAATGACAGGTGGGTTTCACGTTTTCTGTTGAAAAATCTCACAACATGGCAGCTACCCTGATTTTTCAGATAACTGCATGAACCTATATATTTTTGAAATTCTACATTGTATGTCGAGTCGAAAAATACTAATTTTTATTTTGGCACACCCTTCCTGGCCGAAGCCACAATTTTCTGCACACTTCCCAATTCAAACATTAATTTCACGATCTATCACCTCACCAATTTTCCAGTTCATCTGACTTATGAACATGCCAAAATCATAATTTTTATCACACCTTAATTTATGTAAATCACACACAATTCATTTTTACAGGGTTCTGACTGGCTTTTTATTCCATTTAATATAAACCTAGGATCAGCTCGGTGTGGCACACAGTGCACTTTTTATTCGAGAAAATGTATTCAATGTTAATCAATGGCCATGCATTATATGGGGCGGCGAGTTTCACATTCAGATCGAACCCAAGCAATTTCATTTTCTCCAAATCACATGAGTGGGACATCTAGCTTTTCAGCCCGTGTAATTCTGACCTTCACTCCTGAGCTTCAAAGGTCTTTGCTCAGAGCTAATGCACAATTTATAGAGAGGTTTAACATTAAGGGTCATTTCTGTTGGTCATGTTATCTGTATCACTGAAGTTCAAATTTCCCTCTCATCATTCTTTGTATTTTTAACTGAACCTCCAGGCTGGTTTCCTTGATACACCAGCCAGTTACACGCAAAATTCTAAAAGAATAACCTCTTACATTGGCACAATGTGTTTACCATATTGCATTTTACATATTGGATTAGACTTAGGCCTGCTGTTCATAAAGACAATCTTTCTTTTCTACTATATTAGGACAGAGATAGATTCCTTCTTGGTTCCATGCACGAAGATAGGCCACAGTTAACATAGATAACTAGTGTTCATTTATGCAAAACAAATTAGGCCTTTCTCTTTATATGCAGTCATTTTGTATGAGGAAAATAAGCCTTTTATCATCGGTAGACACAATTTATGTCATGATTCCTGCCCCTTATGTCCCCAGCCCTCCAAGATATCAGGCTGGAACCAGGCCACGATCACCTACATGGCCCTCAAGGTCATCTTCATCCCTCCAAAGACACACTTGGAGTCAGACTTGGCGCTTGTGGCACCAGACTCACTCACTGCCATAGGATAACATTGAGGATTGGATTTGTAGTGCATTGATGGGGACAAGATGGATGCCCCCACATATTTCGGTTCCGAGAACTGCATGTGCAGTCTAGTCTTTTGGGTGTGTTTCAGCCCAGAGACACCTGGGATACGCAGAGACTATTTAAGCCACACCCAGGTTGAGAAACATGCTTTGCGTTTTCTGCACCTGCAGAGTGACACTCCAGTAGGCCTGCATCTTTCTTCTGCGCTCAGCTCCTGCAAGAACAAGAACACGGTTAGGAACAGCTTTACCTTGCAGCGCTTCTGCTCATCATTCATCGCTCCTTCTGTTCTGCGGGCATCTTCGGCGGTGTCATTCCCATCCCGGCACGCCGCTTCCTAAGGGAAAGGGAAAAGAACAGAAAAAAGGCATTAGTAAGCATTCTGCAAATCTTCGCTTATTTTTAAATACTGTAGGAGCTTCAAACGCTTACCTGAATCCCAGCCACTCTGGGGGAACTCTGGCTCCGGAACTTCTCATCCATCTGCAAGAGGGAAAAGACACTCCAGGTTAGTGTGGAAACATCTAGAGGCGCCGCATAACGCGCTTACCCACAGCATTTGTTCTTCATAACCGGCATCCACGCTGAAAACGTTGTGGCACCTAAAAGACACATAAAAAGAACTCAGTTCAATGCAAATATGAAAGGGGTGCATTGTGCATCGCACTCTCACTCACCTTTAGCGCTACTCATCTCAGCATCACGCCGCCATCCCCGGACGCCGGCCATCATCTAAGGAAGTAAAGGAACGAAGTTAGAGAACTGTTCAAAATACTCATTATAATTACCTGTCGGACTCTTGCCAGTCAAGTAACTAGGCAGCAACGAGCCCGCATCAATTAACGCGCCCCTGTGCTGAAAGCAGGACGGAGAGCACACTATGCAAGAAAACAAGGTGAGCTGTGGATCAAAGGGAAGGGTTAGACTGTAGGGAAGAAGGGGTTCAAGCACACAGAGACAATATGGAGTTAAACTCTACCAATCCTGTGTTTCAGGCACAGTCTCCAGTCGAATAGCCTCCAGGGAAGGGTTTGAGGTTGTAAGAGGTCAGAACAGACTGAGTGACGTCCCCGTGGATACCAGGTGAGCGTTACAATTTAGCACTTGACTTTATTTCTAAAATGTAAGGCATCATTCCTCCTTTTTATCTTTCAAATGCACAGTATTTCAAATGTATTTATTTCCTTACATGTGCCCTTCTGCAGTCTTAAATATGTCACATGTGCCTTTTCCTAGTTTACATCAAGTCAGCATGTGCAACAAACACCTGTGACTTTTTGTTGGACTCCGTTGGACACAGTTACAATCACAGTTCTAAGGCACACTCTCCTCAATCTCTGTGTCTTTGTATTTTACTGAGTTTGCATTTTTGCTAATTCAATAGGCCTTATGATGAAGTCACCTATTTGCACTGTCTTTTATATTTAAATGGAACTCCACATTAGCCATCTTCACTCTCACGATGTGGCCCAGCATGACCCCTCCATTCCTGTCACTCTGGGGCTGTCATTTTACCCCACAGTAACCTTTAGAAATTAACACAATTCACCAGTTGCAAAACATTCAGAAGTGGCCAAAGTACTCCAGATGTACCCTACAGAACCTGGCACCAGCTCCATATGTTGAAGTCATGTTCCAGGGTAATCCTATATATAGATGCCTTAATTCAATCAACCAATGTGGTATTAGTATCTTGACCCAATACCTCAGATGCAATCTTCCTACCTTGTCCCAATAATCAAGAGGTGGGCTTCAGAACACAACATAATATTGCAAACAACACCTTGGAAATGTGGCACAATTCTTCACACATGCTGCACAGAACTTGATACAATAGACCAGGCATGCCATTATGCCATAGAGAGATCAATTATGTTTTTCAGATCTACTCTGCCTCTACAGAATTAAAAACAATACCCCAAATTTGGTCAACAAAACTTAAGACAATTCCCAAATGTACCATACAGAACATGACAAAATATTCCCGGTATGACGTTTGGGGCTGGACACAGTATTCAAGATCTTGCTCCCTCAGTTGTGGGCTAGGTGTTTGGGGCTGTTGTGCATTCCCACTCCACCTTCAAATAGCACCATGGAATTCCCCCAATATGTGCTTTCACGCTGGCTTTAAACCAATTGATTCCCATAGAATACACCTGACTTTACCAACAGATAAAAGTAAGCAGATTCAAAAGCAATCCATAGTTTGCAGGAGGCATGTTAACGTTTTTCAAAACAGATTAGTAGAATAAGACATTTCAGCCAAGTCACGCATCTCACAGCGTCACTGGAAGTTCACCTCCAGTTCAGAGCTACATGTGGAAGTCACTGTTGGTGTTCAAATTAGCCCAAATGCAAGGCTTTTACTCCAGAAAATTGTCTTTGTTTTACAGGGTAGTGCTATTTTACACATAGCGTAATCACCCCAGACAGACATTTTTCAAAGCTGCAGACAAGTGCATCCCTGATTTCAACCTTATTAGGCATCATCAGATTAGAAATGTGAAGAGTAAATGTGATTTTGCCTTTTACTCTTTGCATTTCGACTTCATTTTGCACGGAGGGAATCTTTTGCGCATAACTTCAAACAGAGCAGGTTTCCCTCCAGTGCAATTTCGGTTTTCTGTAAAAAAAAAAATGTGCCCCTCTGTGTTCCTTTCCCATTGTTCAGTTTGCAATCAAACCACGTGTGCCTCTTCTGTGCAGTAAGGGAGTCACTGCTAGTGAGGTGCAAGATATTAATGGGGAGAGCTAGTCAAAATGTTGACAGAACATTGTTTCTCAGAGTAATAAGCAGTGGTTTTACAAGAACCTAAAAACATAGGCACGTTGCCAGTACAAACGAAATGATGTAGTCGCCTGATCATTTCCTGCAGGAAAACTGCTTGCAGCAGACTGATAAGCCCTTTTTCACACAACCGAGCCTGATAAGATGGGAGAATGCAAACATTAAAAAAAAATCTGTGTAGCTCTCAGTAAAACTGAAGGAAGTCGTCAAAGCGGACTCTCTCTCATCATGGGCGTATGAGCATAGTGTTCAGTGGTTCTGTCTGATAGCCCAAGTCACATGTTTCCTCATCCCATTTATTACTAATTGAAGGAGGTCTACTTAATTTGACAGGCAAACCAAGAAGTTTATACTTTATCACTTTTTTTATTGTGAATAGATAATGCCACCCTACTGAATATCTGGGCCACTTTAGTGTCAAGAGGCCAGCCCGATTGAAGAATTTGCCATCTATCAGACGTCCGCAACCTTTGGCTGTCCAGTTGTTTTGAACTACTGCTTCCATCAGCCCCAAGCCATAACAGTCAATCGTGAGGGATTGTAGGTGTCAGTGCAAAACATGTGGGGAGCCATTGATTGCCCTATACAATACCACATTACAACACTCCGAAGAATCCTCATCTTCTAATGGCTTCCACTTAACTCACGGAGGGCACTTAGGAAGTATACATACACCCTAACAATGGGGGCTCCATTGTTCCCATAGGCGTCCTCAGTTGTTAATCATTGAATTCAAATTACTTAGGAGTCCAGGAGCAGTGGGGAGGGGAGCATTCAATGGGTTAGAAGCCAGCCTTTGAAATGACAGGTTATTAAATGATTCTCTGAGGGAGCATAGAGGCAATGAATGGGACAAGGAAGAATAGGAGTGGGTGTAATCCTGATCATTATAAGGACATTATATCGTCATCACTCTTCTGCATCCCCATTATTCCTATTTGAAAGAATACCAAATCAGTGTCTGCATCCAGTTCGATCGAAAAAAGACAGGAACCGATAATGGCTGCAAAAGTGCATTTTGCTGATAAAAAGCCTGATTCTACCAAAATGTCCAATACTCGGGTGATTCAGTGTTTGGCTTGGAAAGGTGATCAGAGGGAATCAGGAGACACTTGACTGATGAAGCCAAATAAGGCAAACACATGCCCTGGATTGCTTCTACTTGTGAAGAGAGGGAGTGTGAGCGAACATTTCAGGCTGGACCTCGGCCTATAGGGGAAGATACTCAATAAGGACTCGCCTATGCTTCGTCCTGTCCTATAATGGCGGGCAAGATCATACACAGTGGAATGGAATGATACTCAGGAGTATTCCCTGTGATATGTGAGCAAACATTCCCAGCCATCACTTTTAGTTGCCTTAGGCCTTCAGAATGTCTTTCAGGCTGAGTGCACTTGATGGCTTTCTGTAGAGGGAGGACACCTATTCATCCTGCTCACCCACCTACCCTAAACCAAAACCCGTGGTTTACCAATCACAAATGTAGCACACATTCAGTGCCCTGCATTACGGCGATAGCTGTCCCCATCTCCCAGGAACAGAGGGGCCTATTCCATAGGCCAACGCCCAGGTGTCTAGGACTCTCTAGAGAGGTACTACTTCCGGAAGGAGCAGTATTACTCTCTCACGGGGACAGGGCCTGACGACAATGGCATCAAGAGTGCATTTGTCATTCCAGATGAAGAAGATCTCCTGAGCACAAGTAGGCTTCTGAAACGGGGGTCATGGTGCCATTTGCTCGTCAGTCCCAACCCTAGCACCCAGGTCTGCCATTCAACCAATTGCAACTCTTTCTGTCTCACTGTCTCTCTTTTTCTCTCCTTCTATCTCTCTCTCCTTCGTTGCTTCCCCTCTGTCTCTCTCGTCCGCCCTTTTCTTGTCACCCACTAACTAATCAACTCCGATAAAGACACTCCTCTCGCAGAAGCCATCTGTGTGTAATCCTCCATCCAACCGGCTTTACTTTCCATCTAAATGGGTTCCGTCAAGCTCTCAGCACACTCTAGAAATTCCCAACAAAAATCCCAACACCACCTGCTTTTTCTCACTCTAGTAAATCCACACAGCAGGCTCCAAAACCGCACTGCACTACACAACTACACTATACACACCCACACCAATCAGCAAAACCCAAAACACAATTAATGCCTGACTAAATATCTTTTACAAAGAAACACAGCACCTCGAATGGCACGTTCCTCACACTTGGCACTATGTCAAATTATATAAGAAGATTCAAAAAGAAAAACAATACCGATATTTGATATTAAGTATGTGCAAACATACCACTCTACCTCTGGAACCCACATTACAGGAAATGCCCTTACAAACCCATAGGACTGAACGATGAACGCGTTAGCTAATGTACGATCAGTCAGTGTCATTGCACACGTCATTGTGTGGAATGTCATCCATTTTGGAACCCTAATTTCACGTTCCTCTACAGTGCAGACATGATTATCCTGCATCATTCCACTGCATAGAAGTAGGTATTTAGTTTGAGATAAGTAAATGCATGTATTGTGGGGCCTGAGGCTGATTTATAAGGTAACCTGTATGGGGAAGAACCATCTTTGGAAGAAGGGATGGAGTTCTCCCTTGAGAAGCCATGACCTACCAGTACGCCCTGCCCATTCTTGCAGTTGCTTCCAGAGCTGGTCATTGGTAGGGATTTTTTTTCCACATCTGAGGTCTTGCAAAACATGTCTCCCCCTTTCCATGAAATCTATTTGCACCCTTTAATGTATTCGATACGTTTTTGTGGCGCAACCTGGGAATCAACCAAACCCACTAGACATTTGGAAAGTCAGTGAAAACACTTGTGAAAGAGCCCCTTAGGATTTTCGCCGCAGATACAGCTTTGTACGTTTGAAGGTCGTGCACCTTTTAGAATGTGTTTGTAACATTATAGGACATGTTCCTCCTTTCATGGCTTATTTTCCTGCTCTCAATAATGTATTAATTAGCCAGTTAAACATGTCAATTTCCAGCACTGGCTTGCTTCCAAACGGCTCTAGTGAGCATCTCTGTTACTCTCCCTCAGAAGAGCTGCCTTATTGCTGCTAACGCTTTGGTACAGTTTAAATGTTGTCAGATTACTAAACGCCAGCATGTCTGTCACAGCTCGAACCCAGCGCGACAATGAGCCCGCAGTCAAAAGTCCCATCTGGCGATGCAGAAGAAACAGCTGTTGGCTTCCATTTGGCTCGAGAGGGTTCTGCGCATGCTGTTGTGTGACGTGCTCAGGTGGAAACCGGTGGAAATGCCCCGAGGCGGAGGGGAATACCACGGCGAAGGCGATGGTAGTTTACTTCCTCTGACAAAACCACAAAAGCACACGTTGAAGTTTTCCCTTGCACAAAGAGCAGTGGCACAAAACTGATACGTAGTGGAAGCGTGTGGGCGTCATGCTTTGCTGCGGGGGCGCCACCTTCTCCTCCATAATGCTTTCGTTATTAACACATTTGTTTTAAGTACTCCTACGTACGGACACAGGCTCTGCAAAAACTCCGTTGGAAACGTTGGTGTTCTTGAATATCAGAAATAATCACGTGGAATGGAATTTGGGTGCTGTGTCTTGGAGCAGATGTTATTCAACTTCATCTGATAGTGTGTTAGTCAAAATATTGGCTACACGGGATATCAACCCTCTTGTGATGTTATGTTATCGACACTTGTAAAGCACATCAGTCGCCCCAAAGGCACATGGCGCTATACCCTAAACAATGTACGCACTGGCTGAGTACCCAAAGGAAACTAAAAAAGAAATGTTTTCAAGGTACAGCGGAATGAAAAATAGATCTCAATAGCACGCAGTCGAAGAGGAAGGGAATTCCAAGCCTGTGCCACAGCCACAGAGAAAGCACGGCCTCCAACCCGAGAGAGCCTACACCTAGGAACTGAGATAGTCAAATAAGACTGGGAGCGCAGTGCTGTTGGGGTTGGGGGGGGAGGGGAACACAAGGGCAAAACTTCCCCTGAAGATATTCTGCCCCTTTTTTGTAGAAGGCTCTGTGTACCAAGCACAGAGACTTAAACCTCACACGTTGCTCAACTGGGAGCCAGTAGAGCTGCCGAAGAATTGGAGACATATGGGCACCATGCATGGGGTGAAGAACCGTCCTAGCAGCCAATTTTTGCAGCAGCTGGAGATGGTGGAGAAAATAGTGCCATGCAGCCGAATAAAGCGCTTTACAATAATCAATTCCACTGATTACCAGAGAGGAGACTACAGCGGCCTGAAATTTAACAGGAATAAAAGGCTAAACCTTGCATAGGGTCTGCAGCTTGAAATGACCCTTTTGACAAGTGGCTGACACCTGCTCCGACATGGATAAAGAAGACTTAATCTTGATGCCTAGGTCATTGACCGATGAAACATTTGGGAAAAGGACCGAAACTAACATGCTAGAACTCTGGGGTCCAGAACAGAGAAGGATTAGCGGTGCCAACCAGCAGCACCTCTGTATTCTCCCCGTTCAACTATAGCCATTTCCTGGCCATCTATCCACCCACGTCCTCCAGGCAACTCCTCAGCTGAACAGCTGTCTCATGTTGGGACAGATTGAGCCGCAGAATAATCTGTGTGTCGTCGGCACAGGAATCCATGTGCGTGGATGATGCCAAGAAGAGGCTGGATGTAAACATTGATCATAGTGGGAGACAACGAGGAGTCCTGAGGGACTCCACATAGCAGAGGTACAGGTTGGGACTGAAAAGGTGGCAGAGAAACAGATTGTGAGCTTCCTGCCAAAAAAGAAGCAAACCAGGCCAAAACCTGACCAGATAGGCCAGCGAAAGAGAGATGGGAGACCAAGATGGGGCGGTCCACGGTGTCAAATACAGCAAAACATCTAATAGAATAAGGGCACCCACCCCCCTGGTCCACTAACTGCGTCAAATCATCAACTGCTGACAACAAGACATATTCAGTACCTCGGTCCGGGCAAAAACACGATTGAAAGGGGTCAAAGAAGGAGGATAGTTCAAGAAAAGAGCCCGGAAGAGGAGTAACCAGAGACTTGAGTAGTTTCATAAGAAATGGGAGCAGGGAAGTAGGGCGAAAATTAGAAAGGACCAGCAGAGCCAAAGACGTTTCTTAAGAAGGAGGATTATAAGTGCGTGCTTTAAATCATCAGGGATAACCCCTGATGAAAGCAAATCATTGACTGCTTTGACCAACCACGGAATGTTTACACTTGACACATCTTTCGATATAGAAAGTGGGATAGGGTCAGATGGTGATGCCGATTTTAGCCTTTTAATAGCGGCTAAAATGTCCTGGGCAGTAAAAGTAGGGAAAGTAGACCAGTCAGCTGAAGCTCCACAGTTGCCCACAGATGTATGGGGCAAGGTGGAATGCGGGTGATTAGTAGTGACCGCACCACAATGGCAGCTATTTTATCATCAAAGAACTTAGACAAGGAGTCACAAAGCTCTTGCAAGGGGAGGAAACTGGACTGAGACTTAGGCTGAGCGGACAGCATTTGAGCTGCCTCAAATAGAGCTTTAGGTTGGTTGATAGTCTGCTCAAGTTTTCCACAAAAAAATAGCTGTTTGGCCACTGTAATAGCACTATGGGATCTTGCAGTAGCCAAAGGAAAGAGAACTGTATTGGCTAGTAAATAGCCCGTTCTCCACTTCCTCTCAGGCTGCCTATGCTGCAGTTTAAGTCGCTCTTGCAAAAGAGTGAAATTAAATATCACTTCAGAACCTGGAATGTTCTACAACATCCCCAGATCACACATTAAGCACCTGACTAGCGATAAAGAGCACTGTCATCCACCAGCCTTACCTGTTCAGTAAGGCCAGTCCCTCAGGGGCTCCACAATGTCTCAGAGGAATATAACAAACCACTCTGACACGATCTGTATGCCTAGGGTGGAAATGGCCCTTTCTCCTCCACCTCCACACTTTCTGCCTGTGGCGTCTCCCAGAGCCCTCTCCCATCACCATGGCTCTTCAATATCTATCTCGGCCCTCTGGCTCACATGATCGCCTTCTCTCCTCATTTCTAGTGCTTTTTTAATGACACAGCCTTCCTTCAAACTTCCCTCTAGCACCTCCTCTTCCTCCTCTCTCATCTCCAATTGTCTGTCCATCATTAAGGCATGGTGTGCAGCTAACAATATCTCTCTTAATGCCACTAAGACAGACATCCTCCTCGTTGGGACACCTGCTCCTTCCTTTCCTCCTACCCACTGGCCACCCTCTCTGGCCCCTCTACCCACACCATCCTGTGAGGCTTGGGGTTATCTTCTACTCTGCTCTCTCCTTCACCCCTCACATCATGGACCTTACCAAGAAGTTCCACTTCCAGCTCATCCTCCTTAGACACATTCTCCCTTTCCCCACCTTCCCCCAGAAGGTCAAGGTCTCCAGTGTTCTGGTCCTCTCTAGGATGGACTACTGCAACAGCATCTTTCTCAATCTACCTCTGTCCTCCCTACGCCCCCTCCAGCTAATCCAGAATAGTGCTGCAAGACTTATTCTTTTTTTTCTTTTTTCAGATCCCTTTTTTTTTTTTTTTCAACTCTTTATTTCTCATTTTCAACAATATTCAACAAGCAGTATCATCATCATAAGTCATTGAACTGCAAACTATACAATAGCAGGAAACAATACAGCAGAATTTCATACCATAACCCCATATCCCACCATATCAAAATGTAAAATTAACTTAAAACCAAACCAGATATATCAAACAAATAACAACAGACAAACAAGTCTACACAAAACAACCACATAAACAACACAATCCCCCCCTATATGTAAAGTACCTGAAAGTAAACCATTTCACTCCACTCTATAATTCAACCTAGCATTATCCATAAAGGTCATTAAAACTCTCCCACATTTCATCATAAAGTTCTGCCTTGTTTTGTTTACAAAACATAGTTTTTTCAAATCTTGATAAAGCTCTAACATCCAAAATCCACTCCTCCACTGTCGGCTTTTTTTGTGTCTTCCAGACCTTCAACACTTGTTTAACCGCCACCAACAAAACTTTACGCACCCCGCACAATATCACCCAACTTACATTACGCCCACCACCATACGACAGGAATATAACTGCTAAGGGATTGCGTGGGTAAACAATGTCCCAGACCTGATCAATCCTGTCAATAACCTCCCTCCAAAATCTTACCACTCTTTCACAATGCCACAACATATGTAACAGAGTACCCTGTTCTTTTCCACAACCCCAACACAAATCATCATCAACTAAACCCAATTTGCACATACGTGTTGGAGTCCAATATATTCTGCCCAATATCCTTTGATGTATGTAGCGTAATTGCAAATCCACTTTGGCTGTCGTCGGCACTCTCCAAATCTTATCCCATTCTTTCAATGTGAGTTCCCTGCCCAACTCCTCCGTCCACGATAACCTCAACTTTTCCCACGAGTCCAACCATTGCCCATCCAGTTGCATAAACTGCATAAATGTAGACACTTTTTGAAATCCCATTTCCAATATATCAAAATTCTATGGCTTTTTCAAGAATGGAGCATCCAACATTTCTCTCCGTTCCAAGAGTAAAGCTACCAAAATTTCATATCTTCTCAATTCCCTGTCCCTCAAACCAAATTTCTCAACTAAACTCCCAAAAGGTACCACCCCAGCATCATTCCACACATCGCCAATAATCAAAACTCCCCTCTGAATCCAACTCTTCCAAGTCAGTACCTTATTATTATACTGCAGACCAGGATTATGCCAAAGTGAAGCCTCTTCATAAAGATATAGTCCCTGACCAGTACCTATAAATCATGACGACAACGCTTCTTTGGTAGCTAACACCGATTTCAAACACAGTACCTTCTTAGGCAACTTTCCAAAAGAAAACAAACATTTAATATCATAAGGCAAAAACCACTGCATCTCAATTTGTACCCACCACGGTACCCGGTTCAGGTCTACACCAGTGTAATTAGACACTTTGTTTAACAAAAAACCACTACAGTAGTTTTTCAATACCGGGTACCCAAATCCCCCATCTTTAACTTTCCTGACCATAATGTACCGGGGAATCTCGGCTCTCTTCCCAAATCCCCACAAAAAATCCTGAAACAATCTATCTACACGTGCCAATGCTCCCTTTGTAAAATGTAAAGGCAGAGATTGAACAACATACAGAATCTTTGGCAGCAAAATCATTTTAATAGCATTAATTTTGCCCCAAAGAGTCAGATTAACACGTCCCCATCTCATAATATCCCGCCTAAGAACCTCAATGGTTTTATCCACATTATAACTTACTAACTTTCCAAAATCTTGAGTAATATGAATACCCAAATACCTGGCAAGACTTATTCTTGGCCTCAAGCCCAGGGACTGTATCTCCCCAGCCCTAAAATATCTCTAGTGGCTCCCAGTGACTGCACAGATCAAAGTCAAGACCCTCTGCATCATCCACAAAGCTTTCTGGGGATTGGGACCACACCATCTCCAACTTTCCCTCCCCAAATACTCCCCTGCTAGAGCCCTCCACTCCTCTAGCTCGAACTCTTTGATTGTCAAATGCTTCTCCAAGCAGAGAATGGGGAGCAGGTCTCTCTCCTTGGTTGGTGCCTCCCTTTGGAACAGCATCCCTTCCACTCTCAGACTCGAGCCGGCCGCAACAAGTTCCCCAAACTGCTAAAAACTGCTTTTCTCTACCCCTTTCCCTTCCCTGCTAATCACCCACTGCCGCTCAGACCGGTGGCCTGGCCCTCATGGACCTCACAGGATACCAGACCATTCTGCCCAGTCGATACCAACAGCTCCCCCCCCCCACTGCACTGCCCCTGCGAGCCCATGCTTGGCAGCTCTACATCCCATCTTGAGAGTCACCCGCACTAGTACTTAGTCTGAAGCCTTCCTTTAGCTCTCATTGGCACTTCCCTCCCGGGCCCCCCACCAGAACTTGTCCATTCCTTACTCCCCTACCCCCCGAATCCCCTACACTTCTCTTCACTGCACTTGCCCATCTGAAATACCACAAGGCCTAGTAGGAACACGTCTACATATTTACTGTTTTGCCAATGTTTTTCTCTCCCCTGTTCCCTTCCCATTTAGCCTTGTGGTGCTTTGAAACACAATTCTGTTTTATAAAGCACCTAACAAATGCTCAATAAAATAAAATAAAAAATAATATAAATTAGAGTGGTGCAAGAAAGAAGGCAAGACTTATCTAATTGCAGGGAAATAAGAAGGCAGCTGAAGAGGAAGAGAGCGGTCACTCACGGTAACAGGAAGTGTCTGCACTGGTAGAATCACAGAGCATTGAGACACGGATTGGGAGCTCTGCCAAGCATTTTCTCTTCCGGTTCATGCTCGGATTGGCCGTATTTTGGCACATCACTAGGTTTGTGACGTAGGCGCGATGGTGGCAAAGGAAAGCCAATCACCTGACCTTGGTCCTATATCTCCAGGAACAGGCACAGTGACGCAGCGCTGGAACAAGTACACCTAATGGGAAGATAGAAGGTGGCTGTTCAGCTGTACAAAGCCCCCACTCTAGACTTATTGATCCTGAAGGCATCATACAGTAGTATTGGAAAGTCAACACAGTAACAGGGGTGAGAATAGCGGTCACGTGCGTCAATCAAGCCTGTCATGCAACTGATTTGGCCATAGACTTCCTGTATCTCTTTGAAGTACTATTCATTGGACCCTGATATCTACAAGAAAGGACTCAGATACAATGCAACCCTTCCTATCCTTTCATGGTACCAACAGGAAACAAAGATCAGTGGCCGAGAAACATCTCCTCCAAAAGTTAAAAGAATTCAGCACAGGGTACATCAGCTTTGCAATGCAATGCTACCAGATCCAGGAATAAACTCCCCAAAGCTCAGAGACAGGAGGAAAAATAATCCAGGTTCAAGCATAGCCTGAAAGCTCACCTCTTCAAAAATGCAATTGGAGTTGCCACATGTCACTATTTCATCACCCCCCTACACTTGCTGGAGAAAATACTGTTATGTTATGTAATGTTATTAGGATGTGTACCGGTCACTGCTACCATTTGCATGGTCTCCATGTGTATGTATGTATGTATGTATTTAGTTTTTGTATAGCGCCGGTAGCCCGCGGGCATGTGTTCAGGGGATACCAAGCACGTGAAAAGAACTCAAACTAACTACACAAGTCGATATCTATGTCCCAGTGGTGACCAAGATCCATGAGGAGCAATGTCAAAACTGTGTATACTCTGCTAGACTGCTAGGATCAGCACATGCGCACAGTGGTGCTGGTGGATAGGGCATGCTCAGCAGGTTACACAGTGAGCCATCAGTGTGGTGTTGTGTTCCTTTAAGGACAAGAAGCCCCTGCGAAGGGCTCGTGCTCATGTCACATGTCAGTGACCATGTGACCAGATCAATAAAAGGGATGAGCGGTTTCCCGCCGCTCATCAGTCTCGACCAACTGACTCCTACCTGCTGTGTCGTTCTTGCCAGCGCAATGCTGGTGCTGCGTAGCAGGCAGAGGGCCCACCCTGCAAGGCCCTGCACCAGGACGATGTCCCTGCTGGGCAACACTGTCCCCATGTTCCTCTGCAGAAGCAGAGCCCCTGCTGGGCAACTCTGCATGTGAAGGCTGGTGCCCCTGCTGGGCAACATCGGCTGTGTGGCTGTGATGGCCTGGGTGGCCCCAGACCATTGAAGCGACTGTGCGCTCATGCGCGGACCGGGTGTTCCCTGTCCCTTGATATCGGCTGGGTGCCCACAGCAAGTCCTCGGGCCGGCCTGTGAGCCTGCGGACCAGCCGTAACTGTTCAGGGCAAAGTGTGTGCTGTGTGCCCCCAGCGATGGTCGGACTGGCCTGCGTGACTGAAGGTCAAGTCACAACAATCAGGGAGTTAAAGAAATAAAAGTTCCTTACTGAAATGACAATTCATGTTGTTAAGTATTGTGTTCGGTACATCTCTGACCTTCTTTGACGGTATTGGTTAAAGAGTAATCTGATTTGCACAATAATATTCAATGATTAGCCCCACCCTATACTCTGATCTCACTCATATGCACACTTTGAAGCCCCTTGCCTCCCTCTCTGCCTTCTAATCACTTTGTAATGATGTTGCCCCCCCGCCCGAGTATTTGTGGAACCTGCATGAAGATTTATTATCAAAAACATACATGACTTCAGTTTGTGCTACATTTGATAGCTGATTGTGTTTGCTCCTTTATGCGTAGCCGTTTACCAGAATTGCAGTGTCACATATTCAACGAAAATGTATGAAAAATACAATGTCCTGCCACAGGGTTCAAAGATCATGTGATGTCACCGGTGATATGTTATGTTAATATACTTTTTCAAATGACCACAGTAGTAGTTTCAGAGTGCCATGGAGGTTTTAAGATTTTGGTGAAAATGCACAAGTGGAGATAATTTAGTTAGCTGCACACTTAAGTACAGTGAGACCAGCAGCAAATAACTAGATACTAACAACAACACCCAGTTATCTGTCAGTGACGAAAACGTATGATATATCATAATTGCAATCCTGGGCCTACAAAACCTACCTGGAATATTCTGCTTTAAAGCCATACAAACTATTGACAGCTATGCAATTTTGCTCAGGCCCACGCCCCATAGCAATCAACTTTACTTATCAGGAACCCTGGTAAAATCCACTTAAAATGACCTTACAGATTGGCTTTAACACTGTAAGTGCTAAGAGCGTACGTTGCTGTCGTGAAGTGCATTCAGTCAGTGAAGACTGGGATAAGTGCAGAGAGAGCCGCTCTTTTGGGATATTTCTAAGTGCCGTGAAGGTGGATGGGTGTAGCGTCCTGAAGCTGTGAGACTCTGAGGTACACCAGGTAGCCAGTTAGCAAGCAGTAAGGAAGAGGAGGGAGAGATAGAGAGAGCAGAGAGCTAGGTTAGCAGAGTAGAGGGAGAGCTAATCGAGACAAGAAGAGGAAGGTCTTAAGGAGTTTCCGTAACTTAAGATGGTCAGGTTCAAGACGGAGGACCGCAGGGAGGCTATTCCAGAGGAAGGCACCTGCTGAGGATAGGGATCTCCCTCCAAATCCTTGCTTGGAGAACCGGCTCACTGCAGAAGCTTGCAGGTAGATGAGCGTAGGCCTTGTGAGGGACAATATTTAGGTGGGCAGCATTGTAGGTAGGTCCCAGGCCCCAGAAAGCCTTGTGGACAATGCAGAGGGTCTTGAACTTGATCCTTGCAGCCACAGGGAGCCAGCGAAGGGATTTCAGCGCCGAAGAGGTGCAATCCATGGTCTTGAGGCCAAGGATAAGTCTTGCGATTCTGTTCTGGATGAGTTGCAGAGGGCGCAGGGCGGAAGAAGGGGAGGTTGAAGAAGAGGCTGTTCCAATAGTCCAGCCAGAGAGAGTACCAAGGCTCTAGAGACAGTGAGCCGCTGGGGGAAGGTGAGAAAAGGTAGACTACCCCTGAGTAGGTGTTGTAGCTAAAAGAGAGACTTTTTAGAGATGTCAGATATGTGAGAGAAGAAGGAGAGAGTGTAGTTGAAGATGACCCCAAGGTTTTTTGCCTCGCATGTGGGTGCGGGCGCAGGGCCAAGGGAGGCCAGCCAGAGTGAAAGTGGAAAAGCGGGATCAGGGGTCCCAATACAAACGATCTCAGTCTTACTGGTGTTGAGGCAGAGGTTGTTTGCATCACACCATGAATGAATAGCAGACAGACAGTCAGTTATGAGTGAGGAGGCATGGGCGTAATTTTAGGGGTGGACGGGGGTGTTTGTCCCCCCCAACTTTCATGGCACACTATTTTGTCCCCATTCATTTGAATGGGGGCACCTTTTCTTCAGAGGTCATGTCCCCCCCAACATTTTCAGCAAAGTTTCTCCACTGTGAGGAGGAGACGGCTGAGGGTAGCCTGAAAGATAGTTTTATGTTATACGCATAACACTGGAAGTTAGAGATGAAAGTGGCAATCACACGTGCCAATGCAGTCATATGGACGTTGAAGAACCAGGGGGAGAGGTTAACACCCTGGGGAATGCAACAGGGTGAGATAGCAGTAGTCGAAAGAAAGGCTCTGAGTTCCACATGGGATGGGCAGTCAGAGAGAAAAGAGATTAACCACGCCAGAGCCTGACCTGTGATTCCCAGCATGTCATCAGGATATTGTGGTTAACCATGTCAAACGCAGAGGAGAGGTCAAGGAGAATGAGGACAGAGGGAGAGTCAGTGTCAAGATTTGAGAGCTGGTCTTCACGGGTGTTCAGAAGAGCAGTTTCTGTGCCTCTGGATGCTCTAGTCTCTTATTGTGTCATGCTTGTGCAATATTTCTTACTGCACCGCAAATCTTTATTTTTGATGGAGACTGCAATCGAAGCCTACAAGAAACAGTATGAGGTGTCACGACGCTGTTGCAATTAAGTCAATTATGCAGGACATATAGCAGATAATCGCAATTGCTGTATGCAAATCATGTCACCAAACACACAAAGAATTCCACACAATGAATTCCACTCCACCTGGTTACCTAGAAAACACAGGATTATCCCGTCATAACCCTGGGCTGTAACAGATTGTTAACCTCGTATTATAGGTAATAGAGCATACAACCGTAGGATTAGAGATATCACTAACCTGAGCTTACATCCCGTGATAGATCACCAGGCTCAAGGAAATTCCTCTGGCTCATGAATTCATCATATGGCCAGTTAATCTAATGTCAAAAAGCAAAGAGGAAACAATCAGTCTTCTTTTCAATATGTTAATCCATGTTCTAATTCAAATTGCTTGCATTCCCACTCCATATTATACAAAGTCACCACCAAGTGCTACTTGGGGGAATGCTCTGCACCATAATGGTAAAGGGTAAATGGGCAGAAATGGGGCATAGTAAAGAAACGTGTCTCATATTACATATTCATTCCACACTTTCCTCATATCTGCAGGACTAGTGATATTCCATATGATCTAGAATCCTCTAGGCTCTCTCGTATCTGCCGTGAGCACAACAAGGTGAATCCTGTGCACTCCTCTCTCAAACCCCCACCACTGGTGTAACTGGGGCCCCCAAAACTCCCGCGGTGCTGGGGGCCCTGTCCATGTCATGGGGGGGCCACCAGACAAAAAATATTTTTTGTAAACAAAAACATATTTTTTTACAAAATAATTTAAAAACAGAAAAAAGAAAGGTTTTTTTTGAAGTCACTCTGCCTGCATAAATAACTTTCTTACAGAAATAATTTCTTTATGAAGGCAGAGGGACTAAAAAAAAAGATTCTATTTCTTTATGAAGTCTTAGGGCTCCCCCACCTCATGACGTGGAAGCCTAAAGGATAGTGACCTCCAAGGCATGGAGCGGGAGCCCTATGACTTCAAAAAGAAATAGGGCCTCATTACGAAGCCGCCGACAGCATAGCACCATTTCCGACACCTAGCTTCCCGGTGCTACCGGGACATTACAAATCCCGGCAGACCGGCAAGCTAGGTGCTGGAAAATGTTTGTCCCCATGGGTTCATGGAAGCACCGGCATGTCATTAGTGGTGCCGGTTAAAGCATGCACTTATGGACAGCTGTGAGAATAAGCGGTTTCCTCTCCCCTCTCTACCCTTCCAATCACTCCCCTGGCATGCAAGTACTAAACCCACATCACAATTTCAATTGCCTAAAAAGGAACAGTGAAATGCTTTACGTTAGTATTTGCTGGGCCTTAATGACGAAACACAGGTGCCGTTGAACATCTGTGTCCTGTTCTGTCCGGCAACAGCTTTGTAGGTCAGCCAGGTCAAGTCAACATAGCCCAAAATGTCAGGGGTTGGAGGAGAGGACTGAAGCCCAGTCAGATCAATGGTGTTTTGCCACTGCTTGTGTTTAATGCCATGATTACCTATTGGTAATCTTCATTACTCGTATCCCCATTCTTCCTCATCCCAGTACTTGTGTATGAGGCACTTTGCCTCATACACAAGTACTGGGATGAGGTAGCGGGACATGGAGGTAATGCCTGGATTAGTAACCTGTAATCTTCATTACTTCTAGCCCCACTCTTCCTCAACCTTGTACTTACCTATGAGGGAAGGTGCCTCATATTTCAGCACTGGGACAAGGAAGAGGGACGTGGAGGTAATTCTAGCCGATGTGCTGATTCTGGGGGTTGGAGCAGGGGTTTGGATGGAGAGGGGTTGTGTGGGGGCAAGGATTGTGGGGTAAATCGCAATGTCAATCCATCTCCAGGATAAACAGGCATGATATGTGCTATCAGCGGCTAGAAAGGCATTTTAGTGCAGCCAGTCTAGTCATTTCTTAGTTTGACTTGACTTTCTTTAACTGGGCATCTCTGATAAAAGAAGTTCTGCTAAGTGTAATTATCTGGCTCAACTGGCATGTGGTCACTGCCAGTCTGGCTGTTTGTTACTGTGGTATTGTATATTTTTCTGGGCATCTGTGATAAAACAACCATAAGGGTTGCTTCGACTGCCATTGTGGTGCAGCCAGTCTAGGTATGTCTAAGTGTGGTGTGGCATGCTTTACTGTAATATGTTATTATGCATCTAGACTGGTCTACAATGTACAGCCATTTGGACATGTTTTCATTGTGTCAAGGCATTTTTAATAGAAAAGTATTCAATTAATGAAAGCATGAATGCTCCTGTGCACTGTTGGTGCCTTGCATGTATTGGATTTTGGACTGGTGTTACCCTACAAAACAATTGCAAACATTCTGGCTTTTTAGTCAATTTTTCTCAGAAAGTGTGCTGTATAATGCATTAAAACACAAACATATATCTATATGCTGCCCCTGGTACAGTATGCGGCATACCCTTGAAGCAGCACTCTCATGCGTATTGCGCAAGCGTGGTAATGTAGGCCGGCCCAAAGTGTGGCGCGACCCATGATTTGTTGCCGAACTGGGGGGGCCCCTTCAGCATGGCTCGCAGGGTGCCCTCAAATGTTGTGTTACGCCACTGACGCCCACACTCACCTTTCTACTCTGTCACCTGTAGACACTGTGCTTGCTGACAGCCCAAGGCTTCATAGTACCAAGATTAACCTACTGGGGTGGATTTGGGGCAATATCCATTCCCAGAGCTACAAAAGCCTGTTTGCTGCAGGATGGCTGAGCACATTTCATGCCATCGCACATTCATACACCTGTTATGGTATGGTATTGTTTATTTGTAAAGTGCCTACACAAAGCAAGTGTTTCAAAGCGCTCAAGGAGGGAGGAAACAAGGGGAAAAGAACAACAGTCATTCAGAGCCCTTGAAATTCTGAACAATACATGTCTGCACTAAGCAGAGTAAGCGCAAGGAATAAGTACATATAATACAGGTAACAGTGTAGATAACAGCAAATAGGTCTGATAACGATTCTGCAGTTTTTCCAAGTGCATTAAGGCATTACCATGCAAAGGAGGGGAGACAAGGGACAGACAGATAGGCGATCTTCGAGGCATGGTGCATTCGGATTGTGCAAGTGTGTAAGCGGTGGAGGAGAGGTGAGGGGCAGGCAAGTGCAGGAGGGATGAGGGCGCACCAAGTCAGCCAAAGGCTGGGGAACAGTGCTGAGAGATGCCACTCTCAAGGGTCATTTGACCAAGTGCAGTAACGATGAGGCAAGTGCAAGGTCTGGAAGCAAGTGCAAGAGGACTGGACCTGCAGTGATGACATAGTTTTTATTTGAGTACCAATATTCTGCCACAGAGCTATAGTTTCCTCAAACATTTTGTACTGTAGTGTTGGCTTTCCACTTCTGAACTGACTCGGTTGGGTCATCACATTGGAGTCTGCAGGTGCCCACGCTTAAACAGGTACTTCCCCATCTTTTTCTGCTCCTACTTTGCCTCCAATTTGAATCCTTCTCTGCTCCACCCCTCATCATACTCTGGTCTAGTTACCCAGGGGAACACATATTTCCAACCTATGGACATGACTTGATGCTGGGACATTGCTGTGGAGGCAACTGGCCCAGTATGAACAAACTGCTTATTTTTACATTTAGTTTCCCCTGTAGTAATGTGCCCCTGTTCCAACTTGAAGTAAGTTACTTTATTTATGTATTATACATTTGTATGGTGCATATATACAAGTGTTTCCAGGCGCCACAAGACAAGGTGGGAGGGGGGGGGGGGCAAGGGAATAACATAAAACAAAAGACGGTTACATTGGCCTTGTGACAATCCTACCGTACAAATCCTCGAAAAGATGGTAATTGCAGGGGGTGGATGAGTAGAGGGAGAAGAGCAGGATTGGGGCACCCCAGGCAAGGGGGCAGGAAAAAAGGGGAAAATGGAGGATGAGTGCGGTGGGCAGGATGGACCAGTTGAGCTAGTCTGGGAAAGGGAGCCCAAGGGCAACTGCTAGCAAAGGATACATGGGCACTAGTAGTGGATGGTCTGGCCCCTATCTGACTCTGAAGTGACCGTTCCCCAGTCGTAGCGGCCGAAGTAGAGTTAGCACGGGAGGGGGAGAGGGAAGGAAGAGGAGAAAAGGAAAGTCTTGAGAATTTTCCAAAACTTTAGAAGATCCGGCTCAAGTCGGAGGGGGGACGAAGGTCATTCCAGAGGGAGGAGCCAACCGTAGAAAGGGATCTACCTCCCACTCTCTGCTTGGATTAACGTTTGACCTGCAGAGAGTTGGAGACAGAGGACCGCAGGACTCTAGTGGGAGGTATTTAGGGAGGGAAAGCCAGGTGAAAAGAGGTCCCAGGCCCCAGAAGGCCTTGTGGATGATGTAGAGGGTCTTGAATTTGATCCTTACGGTCACTGGGAGCCAGCAGCAAGATTTTAGTGCAGGAGAGATTCGGTCCCTCGACTTGAGGCCAAGGATAAGTCTTGCTGTCCTATTCTGTATTAGTTGGAGGGGGCGAAGGGGGGACCTTTGAACATGGCAAATCGTCAAGTACAAACTTTATTTTGTTTACATTTTCCCTGAAAGTGATTATTTTTAAAGACAGTTTGCTCCCACCTTCAGGTAAACATGTGTAAAACTAATATTTTCACTTTTCAACTTTGCCTGTTATTATATTGCAGAACTGGAAATCTGCCATCATTCCTACCAAGTCTTTCTGGCTTCAGCAGATGTATTCTCTCTCAAGTTTTGAGAGAGTTGTTCTGAGATGTCAAAAGAAAAACAAGACAATTGAGGATATATGGGGCAGATTTCTGGAGATGGACATGGAGTGATCCACGTTTGGTTGACTTTTGTGAAGGGGTTTTTCTCCATCCTTTACTTGTATGTAGCTTTTAATATTTACTGTGTATGATAGCATTGTGTTAAGACCTTACATTTTTAATTTAAAAAACGACTTCGCTTTTTATTTTTTACTTCTATAGGTATGATCCTGATTCTCATTTTGTCAGCGTGAGTTTGACGGATTCCAGCATGTGGTTGACTCAAAGGATGTGTTCCAGATGTCTGATTCATTGTGGACCACAAAGCGTGCACAATTTGCGGGCGACCTCAGTCTCAATTTGCATTAAATACAAATTAGAGGAGAATGTAAGCGGGTGCACGCATTTAGTAAAAGTGCAGTCAGTTACGGGATGGGCTGAAACATGTCTCACTTCAATCCCTACAGCAGAAATTGGTAAAATGCACCGACAAAGATCTAGTTTGGAAGCTTCAGTTAAGAACAAAATAAATGCTGTTTCCATGAAGAAAGAAAACACATTTCTTTTAGGCCTAAATCGGTATGAACAATCAGGTGGAAATCTACTTATTATGGTGCTTTGCATTCCAACAAGTATACTGCCTTCAACCCACTTCGCAGTGCCAAGTTCGCCATACCCAATTATTATGGTGGGTTGGTTTATCAGTGGCATGTCAGGACCCTGTGCTCTATGGAACTCATGTGGCCTACCCCTGTTCATGAGAAAGAGTATTTGCCTTGTTTTCTTATCTCTTTCTGAAATTCGAGGCATCCTGGTGGGTATTGGGCCCTTAGCCTTTTCATCAGCAAAAATACCTACACCTATCACAAACGCACAAGATACGAAGTCACGTGATCATTGGCCTGCTCATGCGCTCATAAGATGCGAAACTCCAGGTAAATCAGGTGTCCTGCTAATTTTCACAGAATGGTGATTTCAGTGAAATTGAATTTGCTCGTCTTCGCTGATCAAGATATCCTAACAACAAATGACAAGCAATTCCAGAAAGAGTATGTCTGTTACACCTGTGGGTGCCAAAGTTGTTTATAGAAACTTAAATCAGTGCAACAGGCCTGCACCCTGTCTCAAGGTGAACTAAGGGTGGCTTCCGAGTCACTGCGATGATCGATCGACATGCCGCTGCTACTGTTTACTGACAGACGTCCTTTGAAAGCCGATGAGGTAGGGGTTGTCTCATAACTCTGATTTCACATTGAACCCCCTTGTGCTCCCCCTCCCTGATCCTCCCCACTCAATTCCATATTGTAGGCTGTAGTTGCTAGAGTGCTCTTTTTTGTAAGATGCCGGCTTCTTTTAAGCTTAGCCGATAAGCCATGTGATGAGCAATGAGCAGCAGTCATTTGTAAGCTCATACCTGTTGCAGTGGTATTCAATCTTTTTCACACTGAGGCCACCTTGAGTAAAAATATTGTTTCTGGGCCCCCCACAAACTATAACTGCGTATTGTTTCTGTTAAAAGCAATGATTGTAATTCCTTTTAAAAGCGCCTCGCAGCCCTCCTGGACATCCTTCTGGTCCCACCTAAGGGGGGCCAGCCCCACAGTTTCGAGACCACTGTATTAAGGCAACCTTTCCACTTAATAAGAAAGAGACATCATTTGAGACATCTCACTCAACGAGGGTCATGGAGAAGAGAGAAACAACCAAACAACAACCCCCATCCCTGGAGTTTTTGGGAAAGTGGCTGGAGTATATATGGTGGTTGAAAGAGCCGGGAATAATTAGCAGTCAGCACCTGTGGCGCTTGTCCCACCCTATAAGAGATGGGCCTTGTTTTTTTTTTTTCATCTGTCATTCATGTTTGCGAAACAAGGCCCCCCAGATGAAATTGGACCTGGATCAGGGTTTTAGGCAATATCTAGATATTTGATGGTGATTATGATATGATTTAATTAATTTCATTTAGTTATTGGTGCTTTTGATGTGCAACACAACAAACTGAATTATAACAAGCACCAAACCGATGACAGAGACTGAGCTGAACAGAAATCACAGGATGGAATTAAAAGATGGGTTTTCACGGAGAGCAATCCAACATCTAGGGCCTTGAACAGCAAATGTTCTCCCTCCACTATGTTTGAAACGGTCCTGTGGTAACGATAGGGAAGATTGTACAGAGAATCTGACGAACTGTGGGGTTCATAAAGGTCGATTTATTTCCACCAGGCAAATCGGTGCAAAACCATTAAGGCATCTAAACACCAAACTCACAACGTTAAAATGAATCAGCTGGTGTACTGGAAGCCAAAAAAAGTGATTTACGAAAAAAGGAAATGGAATCTCTTTTCCTCAGACTGAAAATCTAAACAGCTGCATTTAGTGCTTGCCGCAGGTATTGGAGTGGATAAGCTGGAGGATCTCACAGAAGGGATTTGGCAGTTTAGAGTTGAGAAGTGAGCCGACTACTGAGGGATTGAGCTGTGATGGGATGTTAGTGAGAAATCATCAGAGGTGATACAGTTTGAATAAACAATGTTTAACTACTGAGCCACAATAGGTATATATGCTGAGATTGGCCTCCTAATAAACTCTAAGGTTCTTAACACTTTGGCACAAAAAAAGAGTGAATGTCAACCATTTTAGGCAGAACAGGTATGTGGGAGGGAGTCTCAAGCAGACGATGAGGACCAAGAAGAAGAACCTCAGATTTGGAGGCATTGAACCTCAGGCTACTAGTCCTGGGCCAACCACATCTTCTCCAGATCCTAAGTTGTCATTAGATATTCAGATCATCTGCATAAGAATGGAAGCACAGGCCTATAGCATGGAAAACACGCATAACAGGACAAATATAAATGTTAAGAAGGAGAGCGGAAAGCAGAGAAATTTGAGGTACATAGTAGTCAATTTCCAGTGTGGTGGAGTGGGACGTAGTACGCAATCTGCCAAAAAAGGATATAAACTCCCCCCCAGGATATAAGGTCCCCAAGGACCTTTTCAGGGGCATGTGCCACTGGCCAACCACTGCAGAAGGAGGCGATGATCCATGGTGTTGAAGGCTGTCAACAGACCGATCATGAATATTAGTGAGCATGCACCTTCATCCACTTGAGCAAGTTTGTCATCCCACACACCTGCAAGCGATGTCTCTATTCAATGCTTAGGCCAGAAACCATAATGGCAAATGTAAAAACAAATTGCAATTGAGTAGTTACACATTTTTCACGCACCTTATAAGTCCAAGGGAGGCCAGCAATAGGTTGATAATTACTTTGGGTTGGGCGTTCAAGAGATGTTTCTTGAGAAGCAGTGTCAAAACAGCTTGTTTAAAAGCTTGCCGGACCACAATTGAGGACAAAGCACATACTAATGAAAGTGGTTATCAATGGGGATAGAATGGAAGCACATTCTCTTGCTGCACATGAGGGGATGACATCTTGGGGGTTATACAATGGAAGAAGGTTAGAGATGAAGGTGGTATGGTCCACCAAAGCAAATACCTTGAAAGAGAAAATCAAGAGGAGCAGAAAGGTAAACAGGTAAATATGTAATGTTATGTGTCGCTGGTGTGGTAGGTCAGTCTGTTTTCGATGCCTAGTATGGAGTGGAAGGTGATTTATGTCTAGTGGGAGAGTAGGAGGTGAGTGTGTTGGGGGTTGGCTGAACAGGAAGTTTGGTTAGTAGTTGGGGTTGGTTAAGGTGTTGCGGTTGTGATAGTCATAAGAAGGGCTTGGTCCATTCTCTTTAGACTGACAGGCTACCGCAGGAGTCCAACGGTGGGAATTTTCTTTTTTTATTGTTTACATACAATCTTATGAAGACGTTATACACAGTTTAATCCTTTTGCCAAAATGTTCTCACAAACAATAAAATTACTAGAATGCAAAAAGAAGAAATAAACAACATCGCCTAACAGAGAAACTCATACAATAAATCAAATATCACTTCATCAAAACCCACAATATAAAACAACAAATTAACATTTTTACCATTTAAACATTGTACCCACAGTAATGGCACATCAACCATTGTGCCATTATTGCAATATTTCCTGAGGTAGCTCCCCCTTATCTTGTCCAAACTTGTGCAATATATTATCAAATGATGTGTGGATTCCAATACGCTCTCACCACATAATCGGCAGACTCTCTCTCCTCTTGGGCTACCCATATCACCACCCAATACCTCAATTGAGGGCATATTATTACATTTACTATCTAAATATTTCCTTACAATGTTACCATATGGGTAAGCCTTCAGGTATTTTGCCGGGTTGCTACTCCCCTCAATGTAGCTGAAGAATTCTGTGCTATTAGATTTAGATGCAAGCACCGCAATTTGTTGATCTCTATCCTGGGAGTACACTACACCATGTAAAATTGATTCCTTTTCCCACCCTACTGCAACAGACTCAATCTTTCTGAACTAGCCCTGTCTAAGCCGGACATTCATGGTGCTATAGGCAAACCATAAGAGATGGATCAATGAGTCACCTTCAGCTGTAAATAGCTTCCTGTATAACAATATTAGCTTTTGTCTAGACACTGATTCACAGCTGGGCAGATTGAGTTCCAGGGATAAATAATCCACCGTGAGAGTAGGATTTGTATTCATTAGTTTCCTTAGGGTTTTAGCCTCTAGTTTGTCTAAACACCCCATATTTCCACCCCATAGAGTGGATTTCTGCTTTGGCCACATACAGAGGTAATGCCCTCCTGCCCTATGTAAACTATTATGCTTGTAAGGGAAACGTTATCAATAATCCCCATTGTCTTACATTGTCTTACAAAAACCAGTTTGTTTAAAGGGCAAAATGTTAGCACTCTCACACCAATCCGAATGTTCTGCAAGGTGATTCCTGGCATCAAATGTTGATGGAATACTAAGCATGGCAAGCATCCCTTCGCCGTCCCTTCTTAAACACAGGCAATATTGTACTCTCTTGCCAGGTTTTGGGATTTTCTCTGGATTTACTAATTGCAGCCAAAACTGCAAATGGAGAGCAGCCAGGGACGTCATTTGGGGGTTGCCTGGGTTCGCAACTGCAACCCCTGGGGGCCACAGTTGCAACCCCTGGGGCTGTAGGGGTTGGAGCTGACTATGACTTGTGCCACATGTCACAGGCCAGTTCAGCTCGTACCCCTTCTCTTTCGGCTTCATAGTTCCTTGCAGCTCACATACAGCAAACAGGAACCTCTCAAAGTTTCCTGGTTCCTGTTTGTGAGCATCATGGAGGAGCCCTGGGGGCCTGCAAGGATGGACCGAAGCTGCAAGAAAAGGTAAGAATTCTTTTTGTTTTAATATGATGTGTGTTTTGCATGTGTGAAGTGTGTGTCAGATGTATGTATGTGAATGGTGGGTAAGTGAAAAGTGATGTGTGTTCTGGGTATGTTGGTGAGTGCCTGTGCACAGATAATGTAATGAGTGGATGTAAGAGAAAGTGTGCGTGACTAGTCGGTGAATGAGAAGTGCTATGATGTGTGTTTTTGAGTGTTTTGGGTGGGAGTGTGTCTGTGTAGACAATGCAATGAGTGGATGCAAGAGAAGGTGTCTGTGACTGATGGGTGAATCAGAAGTGATGTGATGTATGTTTTTGAATGTTCAGGGTGGGTGTGTGTCTGTGTAGAGAATGCAATGAGTGGATTTAAGAAAAGGTGTTAGTGACTGGTGGGTGAATGAGAAGCGATGTGATGTGATGTTTGTTTTTGAATGTTCTGGGTGGTGAGTGTGTGCCTGAGAGAGAATGCAATGAGTGGATGGAAGAGAAGGTGTGAGTGACTGAAGGGTGATTGAGAAGAGATGTGATGTGTATTTTCGAATGTTCTGGGTGGGTTGGTGTATGCCTGTGTAGAGAATGCAATGAGTGCATGTAAGAGAAGGTGTGAGTGAGTGACTGGTGGGTGAATGAGCATACATGTATTAGTGCTTGTTTGAATCTTCTGGCTGTGGTTTGGTGTGTGTCTGTGCAGTGAATCCACTGTGAGTAAATGTGAGAGGAGATGTATGGGTGAGTGACTGTTGGGTGAAAGGGGATGCATGTGTGTGAAAGGCACTGGAAGACTGGAGATCACTGGAGCATTTTTGCCACATCCTTTATTCACTTTGCATGTTTTACTGGTATGTTTGGGCAAAGGCAAGTTCATGTGTGCCATTCCCTGGCTAGAATGGCATTTTGATGCAGTCAGTCTAGCCATTGCTTACTGTGGCATGACATTTATTACTCAGCATCTTTAAAAAAGCAAGAATGATAAGTAATATTACCTCGCTATACTGATGTTGTAGTGCAGCAGCCTGTATATTCTTCACTGTAACATGACCTTTTATTAACTGAGCATCTATGATGAATCAAGCAAGATAAGTGTTCTTATGGGTCATGACTGGTTTACACTGGAACCAGTTTGTACAGGTTTCTATATTGTGACATGCCACTTGTAATGGCCAAGCCAACAGGAGTAAGTACTTATATAGGAGTACTGGCATATATTGGCAGAGCCAGTTTTGTGCCCAGTGCCAGTAATGATACTATAGAAAAAGTCTTAAACCAAACATCGGTATGGTCGTATATGGGAATACTAGCATATGTTAGTGCAGCCAGCATCGAAATGAATGAGCACAGGCAGCATAAAAATGTTTTTTTTATACTAGCATATTTTGCAGGGACTGGCATGATAATGCATTGAAAAATGCCCTGTGCACTTTTAG
Source organism: Ambystoma mexicanum (assembly GCF_040938575.1). Taxonomy (NCBI): domain Eukaryota; kingdom Metazoa; phylum Chordata; class Amphibia; order Caudata; family Ambystomatidae; genus Ambystoma; species Ambystoma mexicanum. Next base: position 1,061,603,484 of record NC_090929.1, on the reverse strand, counting down.
TGACTTGCATCTATTGCAGTTTTTTCATGATTTACCCTACACCCTACAAAACCGATTGTTGGCCTTTTACCCACATTGTTGGCCTTTAACCCACATTTTCCGATGAACGTGTACTGTGTAATCCACCATTTTCACCCTTAAGACAAAACATTTGCTCTGAGGAGGGAGAAGAACCCCCTGCTTCGCCAACCCATTTTCATTAGTTTGGGCTCCCTCGCTATGCTCCTTCGCAATCACATACTTGTGGCAAATATTTACACCCTCTGAAGAAAAAAAACACTGGTGGCTAGTATAATTGTGGACCGGGCACCACCCCCTTCTCTCTATGTTTTGTTAAAGATTTCAGCTTTGAAAAACATATTTACTTCTTTCACTTGCAGTAATGCATGCCCCTGCAGCGGCATAATCATCATGGACATTGCGCACATGTGGTGGTCCGATTCGGCCTGGGGTGCGTCATGTCCTATGCTTTGTTAAGGAGCTTGGGGGGGGGCGCCCACAGAATGGCTCGCAGGGGAGTTGCCAAATTTTGTGCTACGCCATTGGGCACCACTGGGTCTGACAGCTAGCTCAGCGGCAGCGTGCCCATCTTGGAAGCAAGACGACACGAAGCAACACAGGTTCGATCCCCGGGTCCGCGCTTAGAAACCTCTGTGTGTTTAAGCGCGTTATAAATACGTAACTAAGACAAAAAAATAAAACATAATTAGCAACTAAGAAAAACAAACAATTCTTGTAACAGCGCCTCGATGCCTGCGGGCTGTGTGAGCGCTTTATAAATGTAAAAAAAAAAATAAAAAATAAAAATAAATAAATAAAGGGGTAGTGTGCAGTGGCGCCTTGAAGTCTACCAATGAGTTTCCGGGTGAGACGCATCTTGTGGGTGTTTTCAATTTTAAATAAGTGTGTGGTGCCATGAAGTTATGTGTGCAGCAATAATATTACATTAAATGGAGTTTCTGGCACCCAGTATTACGCTTAGATAATAAAAACTATGGGGGGGGGGTCTTGGGTAGATTGAAATAACTTTTCCCAGGTATTATACTACAGCAAAGACAGCATTATCAGGTGCACTCCCCTCTGTGCATGCAGACCAGTCTAATAGGTTTCTTCTATCATAGTGGAAGCTGACTCATAGATAGATTTATAACCAGGGAACAGTTTTGATACTAAATCCTGGTCAATGATTTAATTTTCAGGTCTTGCTCGTGCAGCATTTTTCTCCTGGTTAAACAGCAGTGCACACCTCTCCAGGCCAGTGCATTTCTGGATTGTTTAACACAGCAAACCCACAGATAACACATACTTCTGTGTCCATTGATCAATAGATGTTTCATACAATAGCTGTAGCCTGCGTTTACAGATTTTGTTTACCCTGTTACAAATACTGCATTATATATGTTTTACATATAGACCCCACGTCAAATCTGGAAAATGGCATTCCCTGAATGTGTAATCGTGGACAAATCATGGCTCCCTCTGTGCCTCAGTTCTTATATCTGCCTGAAATGAGAGCACCTGGAAACACGGGTGCTAGATGCATCTAAAAAATCTGAAGGTTGTTTGCCATCACTTCCTGTGATGCCATTGGGGGGTTATATGATCTCACTTCCGCTACCCATGGCATTTTGGTGAAATGACATCCTTGAGAGCAGCCCCATATTATGGTCCAGTTTCCATAAGGCATTGCACGTTCCATCTGCGCCCAAGGCTCTAGAAACCCTCAGTTCACTAATCAATTTAACCAGAGATAGATAGTTTAAATGGCCATTCATTACCATAGAAACTGTCCTTCCTCCAGTCGACCACTTCAACCATGCCTAATGTGGAGGAAAATAATCCTCCCACTCTCTACTCGATATCCCATTAATTAGAATCGCTGGGCTATTATTTTGTTTTATATATTGCCAGAAACGCCTAAAATCGTTGTCATTCAGTGCTTTCGCCATACCCAAACACTCCTTTTTTATTTCTAAAGTGTGTTCGCACCCACCTCTTAAATTGGGCTTTTCTAATCTTCAGATACTTATTTAAGCTGTCATAGAAGGCCGATTCCCTCATAATGTATATGGTTTTGAATTAATTCTTCAAGGTCCATTCTGAATCGTTTTATTTCCAATTGCACCTCTCCATCATTGTCTTTCCTTAGATTTCATTTTTTGTCCATTTATTGGTTTTGTGCTACCCATCTGGAATACAAGATCCCGGATATTGGTCGCCATCTTTTCAAATTCCTCATTGATCCAATCAGCACCATTGTCAATACTGCTTATTTTATTTCTGTTTAAATGACCACTCAGCTCTTCCTGCTCTATTTCTCTAGCCCCCTTTAGTTTTTTAAGATCCATCAGATCCTGTTATGACCACCAATCACACTTAATTCTCCCACCTCCATCACATCTCCCCCCCCCTTGAGTTACTACCAACAGGGCGCACAAAGGCACATGGTCACTCTCCTTTCTCACAACTATGGCCATATCCAGTATCTTATCTAGGTGAGATATATCAACAGGTAATCAATCGTAGAAGATGATTTAACGCTAAATCTAGTGTGACACCTCTGTTGATCACTTGCACAGTTTCCCTTCATCATGGCAAAACCATTGAGCAGCATAAATGTAGCCCATGAATGGCCCTGCTTATTATGTTTTGACTTGCTAGAGGTGGTTGTTTCCTCCATTTCCAGATTCTCTGCAGATATCCACGGTATATTTGTGTTAAAATCGCCCCCTATAATGGTCACAGTGTTTGCCTCAGTTGTTACAAGCATTTTGTTAATCGTCACTAAGATATTGTCATGCCATCTGTCACCTGGAGGGTCATATACATTAATTAGGAGAATTCTATCTTTGATGTTTCCCTCTCCACACTGAATCAGGCCACCCAGTACGAACTCCATGCTTTCTGGATGTTTTGCAATCTGCCATTTATTATCCACTGAAATATGGAGTCCTCTCTTTGGCCTCCCATCTTGTTTAGTCGCTACTGTGTTAATCGATTGCCTCCCCACTAGTTCAAGCTTGTCCACCATCCATGGTTCCTGCAGTAGGATTATATAAAATGAGTTACACACTTCACTCAACCCTCCCTTATCCCAAATGTGACTATGGCCCCTTGTATTCATTGAATATAATAGCGACCAGCTATCACGATTGATTATTTAGATCACTCTGGAAAGCTGTGCAGATTCATTGCAGAAAACCTTCCAGAGTCAAAGTTTCATCATGCCTATTGTGTGCAAGGGCTTTATGGTGTTGTTTTGTAATGAAGGTCCCGACATATATATATACATATTGAATCAACAGCTGAATGAAGTGGAGGGCCCCCCACTTAAACCTAACCAGAGAAATTCAAAGGGACTTATGTGGTGTTGCAATTATGCAAAAATGGTATTTATAATGTTACAATATACTAGTATTCAAAAGGCATTGTGTCTATAATGTCAAAAATGGCATTACCATGATGTAAAAAGGTGTCAAGGCACATAATGGACAATGAGATATTATATAATAAGACAGAAAATTGTTCTGGCTAAAATGCCTTTAATGGAAACACATGTGACCAAAATGTGGCTAAAATAAGAAGAAACTGAGTAGTGCTGAAAGTGTGTAATGATGAGATCATTTTAAAGTTGAGACGCTCGAGGACACCATGCTTTCAGAAACTTGACTAATGGACAGAAACCAGACATTAAATCGGGCCTGGTCGAAACCCTTATCTGAAAACTCCAGCTGTACAAATGATAACTGAACAGTGCACTGAAAGAAGAGTCAGGAATGCATGCTAGAGCGTATTTCATTTTGAAGGTTTTAGTCCAATTAAAATTAATTGCCCAATGAGCTAATGCTAACAATGAGGTTGTCTAAGACTGAGCAGGAGCAGTGGGGGCAGATTGCCTCCTCATATTTGGCTATACAAATGAGCTCTGGGTAATGCTGAGGGAAGTTCTTTCAAGGCAGGGAACTTGACCACAGCAGATACGGCTGCGCTGTGTCAGCAGGGAAATGGAATAAACCTTTATGAACTTAACAGTCTCTTTGGCACATTTCTGAGCTGTCCTTATTGAATTGTGTTGGAGTATGTGAATCCTGCACCCCAACCTCCTCAAGGTGCAGCTATCTCGTTTTACAGGTACTAGAGGGTGTGCTCTGACCTATGGGCCCGTCAGAAGACTGTGCGCCCTCCTGTACACTTGGTATCGTGAGGATGGTTACGGCCATCGATTATAGATTATCGATTGATATAGTTATAAGACACCTTTAGACCGAAGGCAGAAAGTGACTCTAGGCCTTCGGTAAGATCACAAGTCTTTTCGCCATTCCGGCTGAGTAGACTGAAAAGCTCCCCGTGGACAATGATAGAGTAACATTTCAAAAATCTGCAGTGGGTCTGAAGGAACCCGCCTTTCCAAGCATAACCCTTCTCATTCCCACGGGCAGCGGATCAGACGAAAAACCTGAAGAAAGCAGTGATCGCAAAGGGATGGTGGTGGGAGAACAGAAGGTGAGTGAAAGCTGCCGTAGCCGATAGAGAGAGACAGGGACACGGGGAAAAAGAATAATGGCAGTCAAGATTTGGGAACAAACCGAAAACATTACCTGCACTTAAAAATCAATAACAAGAGTAAAATATTAATGAAGGACATGCATGCAGGTGGTCGGGATTTGTGTCTGACTTTGTTACATGTCACGCTATGTATGTGTCTAAATGTGTATGTTGTGGCTGTTCATGTGGCTGCTTCGTGGCATAACTGTCTGCGTGCGCAGTTAAAACAGTGGAACTAGTATAAAAATGATATTTTAAGCTGAATAAAAAATTGGGATCAAGCCAAGGTTTTGGAATTGCAAAAAATTGCATCAAAAGAAGTGGTCAGATATTATAGTTGAAAGCACACAAAGTCGTGGTGATTGCAGCCCAAAAAGAGTTAGACAACCTGACAAAAGTGCAAAAATGCTGGTACATTTTAAGCGAACACATTGTGTTTCAAACCAGCAGCTATGGAGTTAAAGTTGTATTTCCTTATAGCAGGCAAGATAACTGATAAATCATGCTAAGAACGATAGATTTTCACATTGAAATGGCTGAGTTGTAGTGATTTAGGGTAGTGCTGTTCTTGTGCGTTAAGAGCGCGACAAGAGAAATAAAAACATGCCTGCTTTATGGCCCACGAAAGTGAGCAGTGATTTGTCAAGGAAGGAATGTGCAAAGACAGTTTTGAGATAAAACACTGCCCGGCAAATGACCCTGCCTTGCAAAGCTGTATGGAAAAAAAGACAGGCTAACAGCCAATGTAATTGTGAGGTTATTTCAGTACTCTATAGAATGTTTGAGTCCATGTGTTTTATACATTGCAGTTAATTTCTAAAACAGAGTGCATTGCATGCAGAATTAATGTATTTCACGGCAAAGCAACCCCAGCAATAGTAGGAAAAGAGCTTGATTGCATATTAATGCGTCCGGCCTGTTGGGGAAAGCACTGCAAGATTCTTTCATTTTAGTACTGGTGAGCGGACATCCCAGCTCTTAGGAGCGGATGACTAAAAGCTAGGCCCCATTGTGGAGTTTCAAGAATAGGCATACATTACTGGGGTAACCTGGAGGGTCTGGGGAACTAAAAAGAATGATTGATTCTGATAAGGATGAATGAGCGTGGATGAAAAGACATCTTTTTCGCTCTGCCAAGAAATGCATTATTACTGATAGCCTGTGCGCGCCTAATCTGGGTTATGAGAGGCATCTGTGTGGGAACATTAAGTATTACCTAGAGGCCGTACTCTCAGTGAGACATACTATGCGGCCGTGCAGCACTTAAGACAAGCATTTAAAATGTATAAAAGATTAAATGAGATGCCCAGGATCAGACAGCGTTTAAGGGTTGAAGTTGGGATTTGTGCCAATATTGCAATTCCAAGCAGTTGAGCACTTTCTCTTCCAGCTCTCAACATGATCTAGAACAATCTAATGTTATAAAACTGACTTGCAAGAGTACGCAACCCGCATTTCCAAACCTGACAATTTTTAAAACCAAAATATTACAGAAGGGGGTTACACAACGTGGGAATGATGTTAGCATCACTTTTCCATGATCAAGGGGCTTTCCCGCATGCAAGTAGGTCAAACCTTGCAGAAAACAGCACAGTAATGCAAGGGATCCTATATGTTTTGACCAGGATCACTGTACCGTCTGCAGGCATAGCCAGGATACAAGCATGAACACATTTGCTGTACAGTCTCGAATTTGCATACTTGTTTGCCGCTTGGACAGATATTGTATGCACATCTTTTAAGGGATTGCTTAGGTTTTAAGAATGCCCAGCTGAGCAAACAAATTTTGACCCCTATCTGGTGCAGGAACAGTGCTGCTAATCGCGCCGCTTGTGCTACAAACCCAAGTAATTGTGCAGGTTTATTTGTGAACTTCAGATTTAAAAACGGTTCAGCCAGCCTCACTGGGATGTGCCCTTCTGATCCTTCACATGAACACATATCCATACAATAAGTGCTTAACACACTGAGACAACTTCTGAACCCCCGTGGATGAATATGGATTTCAACTTTGACTATTGCACACGATCAGCAACATTCCCACAGGGGGAAAGTAACGCTACAAAGATCGTGTTACCCAAACTATGTATTCCACAATGAAAATGAAAGGAAATGCATGTTTTAATTGATCAAGGCAGAAGGTACTTGTCAAAACCGACAGGGAATGGGTTTGAAGCCTCAGCAGCATGCAATTAAATTTTCCTGGCATGTGCTATTTAAGCCCAATGTAAACTGGAATCTTGCCTTAGACAAGGCAGCATTGTGGGGGCCCTGGGCAGCCACCCCATGAGCCCTCCAATAAAAACATCTCTGGGGTCTACTGTCGTGTGGCAAGGAATGAGCGATTCCTAGAAGCATGGAGCATGCAGAAGCCCGTAGGCAATGTGGTGCTATTAAAAACAAGGGGCTTGCAGATTACAGTAAAAGGCATACACTAGGAGCTGCGTGATGAAGCATCGCCTGTGGTTATAGGACAAATAGATATATATTGTAGTTACTGTGAATGAGCTGCATGTTAAGCTCACACTGGATAGAGTATATTAAGTAAAACACAGCATAGTGGTTAAATCAGCAAAAGGGGACACTGATAGAGGTAGGTAACCAAAGCAGGGTTGAGAATTTTGCGAGAAATAAGAAGGGATGGTTCTGCGCCAAGTTCACTAGAAAAGCATTCCATGATGGGGACAAGACGGGGAAGCTTAGCCCTGTGACATTAGCCCCTTTGGTTAATGGGGACAGCAGTGGGCAACAAGGAGTCCATGAACAAGAGCATTGGGGGGTAGCACAGGATTTAAGAATTGATTGCCTCTCGCATTGCATGTCGGAAAAGCTTCTCACCCAGGTAGGCCCTGCAGTGACGCGTGTGTATGTGTTTATGTACTGTTAAGTGCTGTATGGAAACAGAATGCTAGCAGGAGTGGTGATTTTTAACACTAAGGTTGCATGGTAAGCGCACATAACTGAATTGTTAAATGGGGATTTTAATCCTCGCATGGGAAGGGAGAATTCAAAACTGTGTATGACCATCCTGCGTACCCAATGGGGGAACCAGTGATGACAATGAAACAGGTCTTAGCTCCATTTCTATTCCTTTATATTGTGGGGTGGCAAGCAGCCTGGGGCAGGTAGGCAACCTGGCCCTGGCTGAGCATCACAGAAAATATTGGCTTGGTCATTGCACCATGGAATATGGCAGTCAGTGTATGAATGTTGCTTTCTATAGCATGCGTGGTTCTGAAGGAGCTAGAGAATGGAGGTCATAGCCTAATTTAGCTGTCTCCTCGATCTCAACCCCTTTCTGGACTAGCAGAGATCCTTTAAAGGGCAGAGTCTGTGTCTGTGCATATCTATGAACGCCACCAGCCTCATACATGTCACTCAATGGGGTGCTGTTTGGACACGTGGCTTTCATACCCTTTGGTTGCAGACACCTTGGCTCAGATATTGCTTTGTATTTCTGATATGTGGAATTTTTGTTAAGTTTATTGTGTGTGTGCGTTGTATGGCAGAGGCGCAGTGTTCCCAGTTTTTGGGAACTGCCTTTAGGGGTGTTGATAGGTGCTTTGTTTTAGAACATTGTATTTGTATGCATTATTTGTTAATGCCTTCACATTAGTCCAGTCCAGATGTCCGTGAGCTGGGAAAAACCATTGCCGAAATATCAGTGGATTCCAGGCTGTTTAAACTCATAATTAGGCCAGGAATTGTGATGTCGTATTTATGTGGGCTTGGACAGTAAATTGCACCTCTTGGAAGCCATGTTTCCAAAATGCCTTGGAAAGGCAGAAGCCACCGACACACTGGTTGTTGTGAGGTGGCCTAGCTCGCTCCCAAATTCCCACCAAGATGTGTACACCTCACCAACATCCAAAGTCACCAGCGCTGTGTGAGACGTACATTTGTGACTTTAAAAGAGTAGCCTTTCCTCCATGGTTGACCAGTGAGCAGCTCATCTGGCACAAAGTCATGTGTATTCTTTCAAACAACACTGAGAGTTGCATACTGCGGCACTCTGCACTTTTAGAGCCTGTGAGGATTTTTGTGAGATGCCTGCAAGGATGGCTGTGTAGTAATACAATTTAACACTGATAAGGACACAAGAAATGAATGAGGAGGGTGTTCTTTAAGTAAGGCGGGGAAAGGAAAGGGCCGGAGGCATTTTCGTATATGATAGTGAAAGGGAAGTAATGACACAGGGACATCGTCTCACCAAAAGAATAGAGGTAGCGGAAGTGACATCTCAATGACCCTTGACTTCTGATGATACCACTATAGGAAAGGTTTTAAACATTTTTTAATTCTTAGGGTAGCAAAGGGGACCACGGGGCAATGAGGGATACCTCCAGGGGGTGCAGCCAAGACCCCTGGCGACCCCCAAATGACATCCCTGCATTGGCACTCTAATGATAAAGTGCAACAAACAGAGTGTAGCATGTAACCTAGCATGGTATGAGCAAGGGTTATTTTACAGCTACAAAAGTAGTGTTAGAATTAAAAGAGGTAGTGATAAGCTTCATGAGATGAGGAGCAAGTGATTTTACATGAGCTTTTAAATCAACGTGTGGGCAGGAGCAGGCACTGCCCTGTAGCTGAATGGGCAGTTGCCATTTGTGTGATTCTATCATTTTTGACTAAGCATGCCTCCTGAAATCAAAGGAGGTTACTGGATCATCTGTGACCTGCTTTTGGGGAATTGTGGGGATAGCACACATGTAGTGAAGGGGGTTTTTGGGGGCTCCTAAAGGCTTTTTCTAGGAGCGCCACCGTGACTGGTAGGACAGTCTGCATGGAGTCATACCAGGGGTGGTAGGTTACAATTTTGAGGCCTTGTCAGCCGGAGTGGGGAACATTTTTATTAAATGTGGAAAAACTTTTGGTTTGAGACGGGCGGTTGAGATTCTGGTATTGTAGGAATTAGAGGAACAAAGAAAGACTTGAATGACAAAGCGTGAAAGCATGATGACAGTGTTGAGGTTACCAAGAAAAAACATGATGATTTGGGGCATACCCTAGTTAAACACAAGCAAGGCATGAAAGCGGCAGAAAGCAAATGAGATTGGGTGAGTGAGAAGTAAAAGATTTTAGTATGTGTGCAGTGTGATGAATGTAGCCAGCTGTATAACCTGGTGAAGAAATAACGAAAAAAAGGGAGATGAAGGATTTTAGAAATTCAGGCAAAGGCTGCGAATTATGAACATTTGCAAACACGAGGTGAAACGGATGACCTCCAGGAAAATGAAAGCAGCCATACAATAGGGAAATATGTCAGTTGATAAAAGAGCAAGCAGAATGAAATAAGAATCATGAAGGACAGTAGTGGTTCAAGTAAGAATTCCGGGGGGGGGCACCCAAGAGAAAAACGTAAGAATTCCAGGGGGCACCCGAGAGAAAAACGTAAGAATGCCGGGAGGTCACCCGAGAGAAAAAGTAAAGAGGATTCGCCTTGTTCCTGCGCTTTAAAGAGTGGTCAGAAGGAACGTGAACCCAGAGCCCACAGTGGGGGGACAATTAGGCTACGATAACGTTTAAAGACGTCATTAAGGCGCTTCGTTCGCATCCCATGACGGGGTATTGATTAGAAGGCAGGTATATGTGTGTCCAGCTGGTGTTTGTCTAGTCTGTCAAGTGTCTGTTATACATGTCCTGTTGTATGTCAAATGTAAGGAATTGTGTCTCCTTGTTGGTTGAAATCAAGTAAAAGTTTAATGCGATTCTACAGTTGAGAAGGAATCGCACATCGATTGATGTTCTTGAGTAAGTTGGCAGTATAAATAATTTCGCAGGAAGGGACTGGATTGTAGCTTGCTGCATTTGATGCTCGCTCATTGTAATGGGAGTTTTGGACTCACATAAGGATATCAATAGAAACAGAGTTAAGCCCGGAAAACATTGCTCCAATTAGAGGAGTGGGTTAAAGGTACCGCCCACAAGATATTTGTGCCGCGGCCACAAATTGAGTCTTCATCTAAAGCCATTTTACAACGCATAACAACTTGCTTGCATGCCGCATATACAAGCAAAAAGTTAGAAAACACTATGCTGTTCTCAAATTGTGAAAAATATAAGAACAAGGACAGGAGTAAGAGCCTCCAGCAGCCTTGATGCTAAAAAATATGCAGTGAGGGGGGTGAGACACCTGCAGCAACGCCTGCCCCGCCTGAAACAAGAACCGAGGGACGTAAGCCTAAGGGACTTTTCCCAGTAAAGAGAGCTAAAAGCAACCACAGGGTACAGTAAACCCAGTTATGAGTCACCTACATACAGTAGTAGCAAAAATCAAGAGAAGGTTAAGGACAAGAATCTCACATCCCTAGCCAAGGGACAAGGGGAGACACGGTGTTGCATTAATGAAGGAGGGGATCAGGCACAGACAAGGGCACCTCTCAACATGGGAAGAGAGGGAAAGAAGAGGAAAGAAAGTGAAGACAGAACTGATAAAATAGCATTTACAAAGGACGAATGGATGGGAGGACAAATCTCATTGAAACTCGATGGGAAAGAAAGTGAGGATGGGAGGCCTAAAGCGGAGTTAAGGGGTGGAAGAATAAGAAGAAAAGTTAGGCTAAGGCGAGAACAGCTTTATCGCGAAGAGCAAGGAAAGCAGCTCGATCGCAAACCAGAGAGCAGCCTATGAACGTGACAGACAGAAACAGCAAAGGTTAGAAGAAAAGCAAAGGTACGTGAAAGAAGGGATGAGGAAATTCAATGGAAAAATGAACATAGAGATAAGAAGAAAGGAAGAAGATATGGTCAGAGAAAAGGTGAGGAAGCGCAAAAGGATTGGTCACAGAAATGAATAAACAAATAAATAAATAAATCAGGAAATATTGAAAGTGAGTGGTTATCTTGAATAAAAAATGAATAAAAGGATAAGGGATACACTCAAAAGCATAAAGAAAAAAAGAGCAAAAAGTGGAAAACAAATAGCACTTATGAGGTTTCCTGGCTAACAGAAAAAAGGAGCGTTGGGCAATAAAAAACATCAGGAGACCATGAAGAACAAGAAAAGGAGTATGGCTGATATAATTGGGTCAATTAAATGAAAGAAAACTCACACAAACCATTTTAAAGTAAATATGGTGAAGTAAGCAAAACAACTTGTGAATGCCAGTAACAATTCTGATTTATTTTACAGACAAGCTATGGACCTCTTGCGTGAAAGCACATGAAATTGTCTGCATGGCCTTAAATTAGGGAGAAAAGGGAAAAAAAGGTAAGTACTAGTTTACGCCAAAAGGGTGTGAACACGCAATTGATCAACACTAAAGGTAAGAGGATCCAGGTGAGTAACAGGAAAAGGTAGCAAGAGACACAAGGTCCTCACAAGTTAGCTGTTTTTCCCAAGATAGGTATAATCAGGTGCAGAAAGAGTAGAGAAATAGATAAACAGCATGGCCATTCCAGACAACCACAGAAAACAGAAGTAAAATTGAAGGTGAGTAATTATTTTCATGTTCATAATGTCAAAAGGATTGTTACGATAGAGGTATGCAAGCATTAGAATAGGCAAGCATTAATAGGAACAATAAAGGTGTAGGCACGTAGTAAGAATTGGTGCCATAGTCTTTGAAGACAGGGGTAGGCTAGATCAAGTTAGACAGGGACGGTGTGCAGTGAAACGCCTCTGTTTTATCTCCTTAGGATGAACACGAAGCACAAACAGAGACCATGGTCCAACTAACGAAGAAAAAAAAGAATAGGAAGAATTTGCTGCTAAGCTGAAGAAGTATGTGCAGCTAACCAGGAAGAATTTACTGCTAAGCCGAGGAAGTATGTGCAGCTAACTAGGAAGAGTTTACAGCTGAGCTGAGCAAAGAACCAAGCTGAAATTGAGTATCCCCGCGGGGTGGTTGGGAATTAGTTGTTTATGTGCACCAACGAATAGGGGAGAATGACCCAGAGAGTATTTTTGATAGCAGCAAGGGAGGAAGGGGGCTAAAGTCAGGAAGAAAACCTGAACCCTTGCAAATGCCCGAATTACTTTTGCCTTTATCTTGACTTTCTACAGACAACGGGGACCCCCAAGGACGTTTCTGTCATCTACTACGGACGTGCCTAGAAGACCAGGAAAGAAGACGACATCTTTCTTTAATTGTTTTGTCTCCTTAGGGTTGCATGTGGCACCCGGAAGGGGAAAATGTGTCCCATGAAGGACGTGATGTATCGAGTGTTATTGAAAACAAAAATCATTGTCTAAGCCAGCTCACTCAGTGCTGGGAATGGGGGGTATTTTAGTTATGGTGTAAAAATGATCCACAAAAGGGAAATGTTTAAAAGGAAATGTTGTGTAGCTTGTCGAGGAGGCAGGGGTGTCAAATAAGAGGGAATGTCTCAATTCTAGGGAATAAGGTATAATAGCCAATGTGAAAAGAGTTTTTAAGGACATGGGTTGGTAGGAAATGTGTTAAATAGCAGAGATCTGTTTATTTTACAAAGGAAACTCATTCCGTTTTATATTACAGGCATACGTCGATGGACTTGTATCCCTTGGGAAATTGACGTTGAACTGCGTGAGGTGAGAGGGAGGTTGTAGAGGAACCCAGTGAAAGCCAGACGCTGAATCATGTCTGCAAAGAGACTCCCCCAACCCTGCATCCCCATGCTGAACCGTCCCCTCTTGTGAACCAATTGAACAATTAACCTTTTGAAAGAGAAACACTCTGGAAAAAAGTGAACTTCATGTGAAAAGGAAATAAACAATGGACTTCTGGTCTAAGCTTCAAAGGAACCTGGGAGAGCGACTGTGAAAACAGCACAATGGAAAGGAAAAGGCGACAGGACGCAGACGGTCCACAAACGCCAAACTCATGACAACTACAACGGAAGATACAGAAAAGGAAAGAGTGTGGACAAGAGGGAAGGACAAAGTGAAATAATATTCATGGGCAGGAGAAGATGCTCAAGGAGAGATTGTACTTTGTTGGGGTGGGAGTTGCAGACAAGGTGTTACATACGAAGAGACAATGGGCTAATGGGTTACCTCAAAGCTTGACCAAACCTCTTGAGTCTCACAATGGCTGTGAATAGTCCAAGGCATACAGTTAGATCAAAGGCACACAATTACAGGAAGTAGGGCTTACATGTAAGGAGATGACACACACATGTTTATTTTAAGAATGACAATACGTTAGTATGTGCTAAATTATAAGATCGTGTTAAGATATGTTTGGATAAATATTAAGGAAAATGGACATCGAATATGGGTTAAAGTTGTTGTTTTTCAATCACCTGAACTTTCAAGACGGGGGAGTGTGATGAAGGTCCCGACCTATATATATATATTGAATCAACAGCTGAATGAAGTGGAGCCCCCCCCACTTAAACCTAACCAGAGAAATTCAAAGGGACTTATGTGGTGTTGCAATTATGCAAAAATTGTATTTATAATGTTACAATATACTAGTATTCAAAAGGCATTGTGTTTATAATGTCGAAAATGGCATTACCATGATGTAAAAAGGTGGCAAAGCACATAATGGACAATGAGATATTCTATACACAGACAGAACATCATTCTGGCTAAAATGCCTTTAATGGAAATACATGTAACCAAAATGTGGCTAAAATAAGAAGAAACTGAGTAGTGCTGAAAGGGTGTAATGATGAGATCATTTTAAAGTTGAGACGCTCGAGGCCACCATGCTTTCAGAAACTTGACTAATGGACAGAAACCAGACATTAAATCGGGCCTAGTCGAAACCCTTATTTGAAGAATCCACCTGTACAAATTATAATTGAACAGTGCACCGAAAGAAGAGTCAGGAATGCATGCTAGAGCGTATTTCATTTTGAAGGTTTTAGTCCAATTAATTGCCCAATGAGCTAATGCTAACAATGAGGTTGTTACATCCTGCTATAAACGTTGGTCCTTGTGGCATCGCGGCAGGACGTGCCATTCCGCATTTGTGAATCCCCCCAGCATAGTGGCGTATCTTTTTTGCTATTCTTTGAGTGCCGGCATAGTTGTTTCACGTACTTCTCAGACGCTGCCAGCGGGTCATGTGACCGGATATAAGGAACCGATTGCTTTGCCTCCGCGCATCGCTACTCCTTTAGCCCAGACGCTTCGTAAGTGATCGCCTCCTAGGGATCTTTACTCTCTGACTTCTGTTCGATTGCTAACCCTTTTCCCTCTTGTGTGCTTTAGCATTGAATCTCCCATAATTCAGGGATTCTTTGATTCCACCCGCCGAGACCCCCTGCAGTGTATCTCCGGACCTCTATCCAAATCTAGTACAGTTGCTTTCATTCTATGGTACTTACTTTCAGGTCATTTCCTCTTCTCTCTTCCTAGACCTGCCATTCTGCTACTTGCTACTATTCTACTAACCATCCTCCTCTTCCGTACCTTCCAGGAGTGTTCCTTCCATCCCTTCAGCCTTCCGAGTTCCTTGATACACGGAGCGCAATTTGTCTGCATTAGAACATCCGAGGCAGATATAGGTAGGTGCAGGGTTTCTGTGGGACTCTCCTCTTCCGACCTTTACCTCTCTCATCAGCTCTTTCTCATTTTACAGAACTCTTCCCGACCGAACTCATACTTCAGCATCACAGTTCCTGCAAGATTCCAGGACATTGAATCCAGCCCAGAACCAGTGTCTTCAGTGCCGTGCAGGTTTTCTTTCCCATAGAGGGTTTCCCTGGGGGCACAGTCCTCTCTTCTACTGGTTGTTCAATCCGGGTAGGGAGTGATTGGGCTTATAGGGAAGCCTTTGCAGTCGTCAGTACCTTTGCCCTTCGCGGTTACAGCTGGATGTACAGGTTAGTGCGTTATTCTTAATATCTCTAACTGAGCTAATCACTATTCAGATAACAGAGGTTGTCTAAGACTGAGCAGGAGCAGTGGGGGCAGATTGCCTCCTCATAATTGGCTATAAAAATGAGCTCTGGGTAATGCTGAGGGAAGTTCATTCGAGGCAGGGAACTTGACCACAGCAGATAGGGTCGCGCTGTGTCAGCAGGGAAATGGAATAAACCTTTATGAACTTAACAGTCTCTGCCACATTTTTGAGCTGTCCTTATTGAATTGTGTTGGAGTATGTGAATCCTGCACCCCAACCTCCTCAAGGTGCAGCTATCTTGTTTTACAGGTACTAGAGGGTGTGCTCTGACCTATGGGCCCGTCAGAAGACTGTGCGCCCTCCTGTACAGTTTCACCAGCACAGACTAGTGTACCTTGCCACCAAGACCTTGCTGAACCATGGACCCCTGAACCTTGTTCTTTTTTTTTTCCTTTGGGAACATAAACCAATTAACATTCATAGCCACACTTAAAAAATTATTCTTCGTACTGTCGAACAAAGTTTAGAATGTCATTAGTTCTGAAAACAATACTGGAAACAGAGTTCACCATGTCCTCTTCTTGATCTACCAACAAGATCTCATCCTCCCTGATAAGACTCAAGGATATGTATTATATGGAATAACTGCATTATTAGGTGGTTATTTATTTGGGGGTGCATTTCATCCCTCAAGATCCAACTGACCTGTAGGGCCCTATGATCACCAACCAAAACCTCTACTTGCTGACCATTTTCCATCACTACAACTAGCATACTTAGTTTTTGTTTTCTTCTCCAGTTCTACATCCATTGTAGGGGGCTTTTGCATCTCGACTGTTTGCAGATACCCTCTTATATCCTCCTTTCTCCCCTCACTTCTGTTCACTCTACTCCCACATGCAGAATCTGGGAAGTCCTCAATCAACTTTATATCCGGCATATTGCATTTGTCTTCAATCAAATTGCTTCAATGCTCTGTAACTGGCTGGAAAAGGTTGGTTACTTTTTCCAATTCCCCAGAGACCACCCCTGCACTGAACACAGGATTATTTTCTTTACCTCCAAATCCAACTCAACAGGGGGGCACACCTACCACCTCATAATTACCATCAGCATTCTCCACCAGGGTCCATGTTTGAGAAGTAATTATACAACCATGTCTTTTCTTCTTCCCATATCTCTTATTGACATACAAATGTGCTTGGTGTGTGCTTCGCCTCTGGAGTCTTCCCATCCCCTCTCAAGCACTCCCTTGTGCACCCCCTTCTTAAGAAACCCTCTTCCGACCCTTCCTGCCCAGCTAACTATCGCCCAATCTCTATCACTCCCTTCCTGGGCAAGCTCCTGGAGAAACTGGCCATCTCCCAGCTTAATCTCCATGCTGAATCTGTTGGTAGCCTTCATGACCATCAGTCTGGCTTCAGAGCCGCCAGAAGCACGGAAACTGCTCTCCTGAACATCCGTGAGGATCTACTCTCGAACCTTGACTCTAACATTCCATGTGTTCTCATCTTGCTTGATCTCTCTTCTGCCTTTGATACTGTCAACCATACCATCCTGCTCAACCGTCTCCGCGATAACCTGGGTATCTCTGGACAGGCTCTGGCTTGGCTGACCTCTTTCCTCTCAAATCGACCCTCCCAGGTCCAACTGGGGTCTTTCCTCTCTGACATCTTTTTCTCTACCTGTGGCGTCCCCCAGGGTTCTAACCTCTCTCCCTGGCTGTTCAACCAGTATCTGGCACTTCTTGCCCACCGCATCGCTGCTCTCTGCCCCAACTTTCAGTGCTATGCTGATGATACCCAGCTCATTTTCAGGCTACCCTCGGCCTCCTCTGCTCCTTCCCTCATCTCTGATTGTCTTTCTGCTATCCAGGAATGGTGTGCCGCCAACGCCTCTGCCTTAATGCCAGTAAGACTGAGATTCTGCTCATCGGCACACCCACTCCCTCCTTCCCTGCAGCTCTCTGGCTGGCCTCTCTTGGCCCTCTTCCTGCTCCTACCTGCAAGGCAAAAATCCTCGGGGTCATCTTCGACTCCACACTCTCCTTCTCTCCTCACATTTCTGACGTTTCTAAGAAGTCACACTACCAGCTGCACCTCCTCAGAGGTATCCTTCCTTTCCTCTCCTTCCCCCAGAAGCTCACTGTCTCCAGAGCCCTGGTTCTCTCGAAGCTGGACTACTGTAACAGCCTCTATCTAAATCTGCCTGCCTCTACTCTCCGCCCGCTGCAACTCATCCAGAACAGGACTGCGAGACTTGTCCTTGGCCTCAAGCCCAGGGAACGTATCTCTCCAGGACTGAAATCACTACACTGGCTCCCTGTGGCTGTGAGGATTAAGTTCAAAACCCTCTGCATTGTCCACAAGGCCTTCTGGGGCTTTGGGCCAAAATACCTTCAACTCTCTCTTCCTAAATATCTTCCTTCTCGAGCTCTTCGCTCATCCGCCTCCAACTCCCTCAGGGTCAGCCGCTTCTCCAAGCAACGAGTTGGGGGGAGATCTCTCTCCGCAGCAGGGGCCTCCCTCTGGAACAGCCTTCCTGCCTCCCTGAAACTTGAGGAGAAACATCTCCGGTTCCGGAAGCACCTCAAAACCTTCCTCTTTGCTTCTGCTTTCTCTCCCCCGCTAAATCACTGAAACTGTACTGAATCAGCAACTGGGCCACTCACCAATCTCGGCCCTTGGCCCAGCCACACTCCCCTTCACTGCCTCCCTGGCAACCCCTGCACTGCGGGACTGTCTCTGTATCCTTACAGTCCCCCTTCCCAGCACTTGTCTGCACTTATCCTGCACTTGCCACCAGCTGGCCCTTATTATTTATCTTGTATTTTACTAATCACTTTGTACTGCACTTTCCCCTCTCCCTTTCCCCTTGCACTTTTCCCGTCCCCCCTACCCATGCACTTGCGCGATCTGAATGACACCTGGCCTAGTAGGATCGCTTGTCTGTCTCCCCTTGTTCCCCCCTCCCTGCCTCGTCGCGCCTTGAAACACTTGTGTATAGGCGCGTTACAAATGCCATATCATATCATATCATATATCATATCATATCATATATCTTGGTGGGCAGGGGGTTTGTTTTATTTTGTATTTCCTGGGCTCACCCTGCCCATTACCACATGTGTGTCTTGCCAAAATTCAGAATGATAGTTATTGCCTCCAGTGATAAATCACCTACAATCATCCTGCCCACCCAGATCACCAATTTAATTGTACCACCTTTTATACCCACACACATTATTAACTCTTCCAGGGACACAGTGTGGCTATCCAATTTGTTTACTAGCAAAACACATTTCTCTCTTAATTCTGTGTAAGTACTAATTTGTGTATTTCCCTGTGTGCAAAGTAATTTACGAGCACCCAAGTCATTTGATTGAGAAGCCAGTGTCAGCTCTATATTATCACATTTCACCAAAACTGCTGTTAAAAGTTGTTCAAGGGCCAAATATTGGGTAGTAGATGACTCTCTCGCCTGTTCACTTGCCACAGAGTCATTCACATTATGCACCGACCAGTCCAAAATACCAAGTCCCATAGTTTCCCCAATATCCCCTGTTGGGGCCCTCTGCCAGCTAGACATGCCCCCAGCTTCTCTAGAAATAGCAGGTCCATTCAAGGTGCAAGAGTGCCCATCAAAGCTCCTGTCCACCATTGACTCATGCTGTGCAGCACTTAACCCCTTGTAATTGGCAACTTCTCCTAGTTCTACATCTAGGGGATTGTGGATGTCAATCAAAAGTGTAAATGGGCTGGTCAAGTTTAAGTTACCAAGGTCCAAAAGGATCTCAAGTTATTTCCCCGAGTCAAACACAGTATCACCCTAACCAATTGAACATTTTGAACCTCCTCACACTACTGGGGAGCTTCATTCATAACCCTGTTGGCCGAGGTCAACAATCTTTCCAAACTTTCTGTAAATTTGCTACCAAGGCATGACAACGATGTATTAAGGTATAATGAGACATTAAGTCTACGGGATCTCCGCTCCACCTCAGCTGGGAAGAAGTAAATCGGTGCCCCAGGTCCATGGGCCATAACTCTCTTAGATGGTGCTTTAAATATTTTAAAAAGCCTTCTGGGGCTTTGGGCCAAAATACCTTCAACTCTCTCTTCCTAAATATCTTCCTTCTCGAGCTCTTCGTTCATCCGCCTCCAACTCCCTCAGGGTCAGCCGCTTCTCCAAGAAACGAGTTGGGGGGAGATCTCTCTCCGCAGCAGGGGTCTCCCTCTGGAACAGCCTTCCTGCCTCCCTGAAACTTGAGGAGAAACATCTCCGGTTCCGGAAGCACCTCAAAACCTTCCTCTTTGCTTCTGCTTTCTCTCCCCCTCTCCCCTGCTAAATCACTGAAACTGTACTGAATCAGCAACTGGGCCACTCACCAATCTCGGCCCTTGGCCCAGCCACTCTTCCCTTCACTGCCTCCCTGGCAACCCCTGCACTGCGAGACTGTCTCTGTATCCTTACAGTCCCCCTTCCCAGCACTTGTCTGCACTTATCCTGCACTTGCCACCAGCTGGCCCTTATTATTTATCTTGTATTTTACTAATCACTTTGTACTGCACTTTCCCCTCTCCTTTTCCCCCTTGCACTTTTCCCGTCCCCCCTACCCATGCACTTGCGCGATCTGAATGACACCTGGCCTGACATCTAGTGGATTGTGGATGTCAATCACAAGTGTAAACGGGCTGGTCAAGTTTAAGTTACCAAGGTCCAAAAGGATCTCAAGTTCTTTCCCCGAGTCAAACACAGTATCACCCTAAACAATTGAACATTTTGAACCTCCTCACACTACTGGGGAGCTTCATTCATAACCCTGTTGGCCGAGGTCAACACTCTTTCCAAACTTTCTGTAAATTTGCTACCAAGGCATGACAACGATGTATTAAGGTCTAATGAGACATTAAGTCTAGGGGATCTCCGCTCCACCTCAGCTGTGAAGAAGTAAATCGGTGCCCCAGGTCCATGGGCCATAACTCTCTTAGATGGTGCTTTAAATATTTTAGGGGGCCACATTCGTGAATGGCGTAGTGATTAGTAACAGTCTTCCAATGAGCGCTGAACTTTTTCCAGAACTGCCAGTTCTCCTTCTAGCAGGCCCACCTCGACGTCTCTCCCAGAGGCATCAGATCCTTCCATTATTGTATTTGCCTGTCTGTTTTGACCACTCTCTAGCACACTCCTTGCACTTTGTACCTCCTTTCCTTACTTTGTTTATTCCAGACAAATATATGATTCCAAAATCACCCAATCACCAAAGCACCACAGCACTACCTGCCTAGGGTAACCATTGTTATGTGCAAAGTGTTTCTACAGCAGCGCAACAATTCAATAAATTAGCCATACAACAGCCCCCCAATGAGACTCGTGCTAAGGGGGTTGGCTAATGGCTCAAAGACTAGCGGCTCAAAGTCACCATGGCCCACACACAGTCAGCACTCCACACCACTGTCAAACATTAGATAATTGAATGTCTGATAATCATTTGCCACACATATGCAGCACAACATGTATCACATGAGAGAAAGCGGATCAAAGGCACCAAGGCCTGCATTTACCGCAGGGCGAAAAAATAAAAAAGGCACAAAAAAATATCTGAGAGATGCAATCACAGACCATGACCAAAAATACCAGAGGTTCCAATAATCTCAGGGTTGTTTTCAGAGTAACACGCACAGACTAGTCTCCTAAAAGGTTCCCGTGTACTAACAAAATGAGTCGCTCAAAGACACTATGGCCCTCAGTCGCCACTTGAAAAATCAAATACTAATACAAAAAAATACATGTATATACCACAACCTATTCAAGTTTTACTCAAAAAAAAGTTCAGAAGTCCATAAGTTCAAAGCGGAGCTCCGGACGATGAGTAAAGGATGTATATGCTGTAGGATGACATGCTATAATGTCTAAATATAAATGCCCACGCCCAAGGACCGACTCACCAGCCCAGCTGCAGCCTGCTCTCCACACTCCAAACACTGAAACACTTAACACCCTCACTTTGCGGACTTAAGTAGGCTCCAGGAGTTAAAGGGCCTGCTACCTGCATGTGTATCCACCAACTGCTCCGAGAAAAAAAAGATGCTCTGTTTTTCCAAGTAATACTGACACGCTTAATTGTGGGAATTGTAGTCATAGGATGGAGTGACATTTATGAAGGAGTTCTGGGATTGGCAGGTGCATTCATCCTAAACGAACAGAAAACGGAAGAGGGTTGCAAGAGAGAGGTATTAGGGGAGGGGGCTGGAGT
Organism: Ambystoma mexicanum; assembly: GCF_040938575.1. Lineage (NCBI taxonomy): Eukaryota > Metazoa > Chordata > Amphibia > Caudata > Ambystomatidae > Ambystoma > Ambystoma mexicanum. The sequence goes on along the minus strand of NC_090929.1, from coordinate 1,061,581,905 downwards.
TAAAGTTACTGGCTTATGTTACAGGCCATCTAGGTTAGTGTGTGCGACAACTGAGCAAGGTTAGCTGTTCATTTTAAGATTCGATCTGTCTCAATGAAGTGAACATTTCCACTTACTTAAGAGTATGGAATCGTCTGTACCTTCTTACCAAAGGGTCATTGCCTTGAATGTCACTTTCAGAGCTCTCTGCGTTTTGAAAAATCCCTTTCTTTGTTGGGTCCTTTCCTAGAAAAAGCACTTGTCTTTTCATCAGCAACCAGATCTAAATGTATCCCAAATGCACCTGATATGGAGTCACGTGATAGGTGGCCGTCTCATGTCCTCGTAAGAGCCGAAAGAATGGCAATTTCAAGGAAATTGAATTTTCAGTTTCCTAGAAACTCTTCTCTTTTGATCACACGGTATCCTTGCAACAAATGACGGTCAATTTCAGAAAGTCTCTCCGTTTCGACTCTGGTAAATAATGTTGTATTTGGAAACAACTTAAATCGGCTATGGAACAGGTCTGGAACTTATCGCAAGGTGAAACATTTGTGTCTTTAGAGCCATTAAGAGGAAACACCGTCTCGACTCTACTACTGTTCATCAACATGCTTTGACCATTAAAACCTGGTGAGGGTGGGACTGGGTTCGTTGGACTCTTGTGCATTCAACCCTGAGTGTCCTGCCACTCCGTCTCAAAGCGCAGGCCCGAGCTGCAGGAGCACACTTTTTTGTAAGAAGCCTGCATCTTGCCCTGTATTTCTCCAATTAAACAATACAACAGATCTCATGTGACAGAACTACTACTGCTCTGCAGTAGTACAAGGAAGAGCAGTGAATACAAGTCTGCTGAGCCCCACACTACAACAAAACCAGCAGTAATCCCGATTATAATATGAAACAGGCATATTCCAACAGGCTTCTTCGCATCTTTTGGTAACATCAGCCAAGGTCTGGCTATGTGATTCAGTAGAGATGTGAGTATGCACAGAAGCAGACCAAACAACAGTAGTACTGTGGTAGCAAAATGTTATTTTATGTTACTGTGATTTCTACCGTTCACTGCTGCCATTTTCATAGTCTCCAGACGCCTATGCGGATTTGAAAAATGTGTGGGAGCAAGGGGCCAGCAGGCCCCTCGCATCCTTTACTTCTCAGTACAAAACTCGAATCAAGTGCCTCCAGTAGTGGGTTCGCCCCTTGCCCTTATGCAATGTCGACTTTGGTTAACATTCGCGTAGATGGGACCACTGAGCAGGACACAGGGCATCCATATTTGTACCCCCTTTCGACTCCATCTTGGTGACTAGGCCTCACTGCGATAGTACAAAATGCTTCGCTTCCCTTTCTCGCAGCGGCCAGACGCGCAGGGCACATGGCCCCCACCATCTTTCCCACTCTGACTGGAAAACTCTGCGGCTCCATTCTCACGCCGAAGCCGGAGGTACTTGCAACAAATAATAAATGTAACACATCACTCTTCCTCTGAGATCACTGTCCTGCATGTGAACCAGCATGAGCTAAGCACATAGCTCGTTCATCTCCACAAACGTGTCCTTGCCCCCGCACCCTCGCCAGTGGAAACTTACTGCCATTGTGACCCTGTGCCCCTGCAAGGTATTCCTTTCATGTGCCAGACCGTTGACCACGCCATGATGCCCACCCAACAGATCCCCAACTAACATTAGACCCCTGCTGCAGTATATCGTTGTCTACCACTAACAAATGTCACATACCAGAGATTCTTATGAACACAGACCCTCACTTCAACCAGTGTATTATGGTGGTCAAGGCGCTTATCCTAAAGCCTCTATAATCCTATGTGACTGATAGTATAGATGCACGTGTGACGTTTATAGAGACAAGATTAGATATTCAAAGAATTCGAAAGATTATTAATTAGTGCATGCATTTTGAGAATATATTATGTTAGCTTAGCTAGTGACCACCCTGCTTCACAGCGACCTCACCTTCACGAATTCGGAGCACAGATGCCTGACGTCCATCCTCCCGCCAACCAAGCAGCCAACCCGGAGGAAGAGATGCCTACCACACCATGGGCACCATATGGACTGTCCAATCCGGGACCAATGTAGTATCCTATGTTAGTTGCGTCATTTGCCCTATAAAATGTATTGTAACATTAAATTTGGTCAGAGCGCTCTCGGAGGCAAAAGAGATCTTTGAATACCATCTACTTTTATAAACCTTGCCTTGAACTCTCGCAGCCTGCTCTCTTTGCCTCATTCCCTGTCTGGGGTGTGTCCGTTTTTTTCTTTTGCATGAGAAAGACGGGGAGGGCACAAACATTTGGTGACTCTCTGCAACGTGATTTGGAGAGGTGCCTCGAGGCCCGCACCATGCGGTGAGATCCGGGACGCCCCCCAGCAAAACCATTGCCTCCGCGGCCGAACAGCCTGTTCGCACTACAAGAAAGGGTCAAGGGTTCCCGGTCAACGAATACCCAACTGAAAAAGCTGCTCGCCGATGCAGGCCACGGCTTGGTTGGGGTGCGGCCCTGACTGGGGTCAGACCGTGAACGGTGACCCTCGGATTACCTGATTGAACACGTGAGTGCCGGTTGCGAAAGTTCCCAAGAAAAGGTAAGGGAGAAAATAAGGGAACAGGGGAACAGGTGGTAGTGGGTTAAAGCCAAGAGTAGGGGCTGTGTGAGTGATGTTGAGGCTTTTCTGATCTATCCATTATATGGCCATTAGGTTTTGTGAGAAGTAAGAAGAAGAAGAGAAGAGATATCCTAGCCCGAATGGGGTAGAAGGCGACGCCGCGTAGCATTGTCTCGTCCAGTGCAGATAAATAAGTAAAGATAAAAAGAAGATAGTAGGGATCTTGTATATTGAGTAGACTCGGAGTAGTTATTTAGAATATTCTTTTTCCGTTTGAGCAAGAATTCTTGGGAAAGAGTAAGAGGGTGTAAGAGGTGGGGAGTGAATGAGAAGAGTAGCCAGCGGGGGAGGATAAAAAGTGTTCAGTAACGGGAACAAGGGGGAGATAAAAGCATGCAGGTAGTGCATGTTATGTGTTATATGTCTTTTTTGTCCATTATTGTTGCGTATGTTAAAATGTTGTAAGTGATTTGTTGGTAAGGGGTCATATATATGCGAAAGTGAACTGTTGAAATGGGAAATGCAATGATTACAAAGGTAACGTTGAATATTGAGGCACAATAACTGTCAGTAATTGAGAAACGCTTAATATATAGTTGACCTATAAAAAAGAACGGTGGTTGAAGGGTGTGATTAGAGGGAAGATCAAGTGCAAGTGCGCCCACAAAGCGAAGGGAGAAACATCGTCATGAGGGTAATAACACCATTAGCTCACATTTGCCAACATCTCCCACTATATAGTGACAGGATACAGAAATACCACGATCAATGGGTGACAGAGATAAAAGGGGACAGTGTGAGAGGGAGGGTCGTTTGACAAAAGGGTGTTAGATTTAGTATCCACACATGTATTGGCAAAATATAAGGGAAAACAGTTGCAAAACAGAAGAGAGGTATTGGACCTGTGGCGAATGTTCGAGGAAGTTACCCCTACAGCAGAGGTAAATACAGAAAAAACGATCGAAAAACAGAAAACACAGGAAGAGGTAAGCGGAACATCAAAGGGTGAATGCACAACGACCACAGCTGAGAATGATACAACCAAAATATACCCCTTAATGACAAGACCAGCAGTACGATACAGTGAGCCTCTGTATATACCAGTGTGCCCCACCCCCTCAAATGGAGCAGTAGCCACGGCACCACCACCATACGATAAAGGAGGCCTTTATGGCCCGACAAGTGCGCCCCCTGTACATTTAGCACGACTAACCGGAGAGTTAGACCGCCAGTTAGCGCATGCACAAATGGAAATAACACTGCTAAGAGCACTGTGTGACAGGGGACAAATGCTACCGGGGGAGGGGAAGTACCACCATTGTCCGTAGCAGATCTTACACCCCCGCTAAGTGCAGCAGGGGAGTTAGCCCCAGCGACGCCAGAGCCAGATCAGTCCATATTGCCTCAGGGAACACCCACATCACAGGGGCGAGAGAAAGAATGGCAATCGGGAGAATTCCTGTTCCATCTGAAAGATAAACCAGTGAGAATAAGACACCCAGCCACCCCAGAAAGCCAGCGAGGGGAAGAACAAGAGGAGAATGGCGAGCGAGAAGAAGAAATAGAAGAGGTGCGGAGTGATCTAGACGAATACAAGGAAGAAATGGCAGCTGCAGGATCCCCACTGCCACATCATTTCGATGACTTAGATCCACGATTACCCCCATGATGGCAGGGTAGATTAAGGCAGCGAGTAGGGAATATGCTGGTAAGTAAGACAAAGAAAGGGACGGTAAGTAAAACAGGAAAGAAGAATAAGTTGCAGATGCCGTTGATACATAAGGGAGCAGGTAGGCCACACTATATTCCGTGGGCCCAAATGGACAAAACAACCTGTTGAAACTCCTCCCCCCACTTGCGGGAGGATCCTACGCAATTCATACTGCGGGTGCAAAACTTGTGGAGAAGCGAAACTGGTACGCGTGGAACCAATCCACTGCCTTGTTCTATTTTATAATCAAGAAAGGGGTCCCGAAGGAGGTACAGAAGGCCTTGGACAAGATAGCTGGAATAGAAGCCAAGGGTTGGCCTGAAATTCAGAGCATAACTGTGCACCACTGTAGGAGGATCAAAGAGAGAGAAAAGGAGATAGCAGAAAAAAGGCTGGCAGACGAAGCGAAACTGGTACAGAATAAATTAGTGAAGGTCGCCGCCAATAACACCAGCGTAACAACAGATAGAGAGAACGAGGGGGATGAAAGTGCGGGGAGCAGGCCAGTCGGAATAGCAGTGCTGTGGGCAGCAGGAGAACAAGGGCCGTGGAACAGAGAGGAGCAACACAGAGGACCACAGTGGCAAGAAAGGCCGGCAAGAGGACGAGGTGGGTACCGTGGCCAGAGACGGGGGTTTGGTGGCATGGGGAATAGAGGATTCGGTGGCCAAGGGATGCGAGGAGGACAGTAAGGGTCATGTTGGAACTGTGGGAGATGGGGACACTATTCAAGAGATTGCATAATGGGGCCCTCAGGGTTTTTACAAGGGCAACCACCCATGGACAATGAACAGGTATGGGGATGCCCACACCCTGGTAGCCCCTATGGATTACCAATGGGAGGAGGAAGACCACAGGACCAGTGTTATAATGAACCCCAAATGCAGCAAAGACAACCACCCTCACAACCACATCACAGTGCATCACAGCACATGACAAGACAAAACACTGTAGGAAACGCCAGCAGCAACAGTTTCGCGACAGCTGCACATGGTGCACCTGCACCGTTGCATGGCGCATCAATAGTTGGAGATATGTTTTCTCAGTGCCCGGACAAGAAAGGTACGCAGATTAGGACAGCCCACAGGGAGCACGTGCGTGTCTAGTCCTATCCACCACCCTACGCGCAGAAGAGGAACCACTAGTGGGGGCAGAGATAGGTAATAAGCAGTTTATCTTTATGGTAGACTCAGGAGCGGAAAAATCATGTCTTATGGAAGGGCGGTTTCCACTCTCAGGCAGGAATTTGGAAACGCAGGGGTTCTCTGGGGCTATCTTAAAAGTTCCTTACACCAAAGATCTTGATATAACGGTGGGGGGAAAAACAGTATGCGCACCCTTACTGTACCATGAAAATGTGCCAATCAACTTGCTGGGTAGAGATTTGCTAGGTAAATTGAACATGACCATTTTGTTTACCGAGCGGGGAATAGTGTGTTCCACCCCAGGAGTATTCCCAGTGCGAGCAATGTTAATGATTAGCACGATGATGAATGAAGTTGTGGTGTGAGGGATACCCATTGACATAGACATGTTTATCTATGGCATCAAAGTGTTAGCCTGAGTAGTACCTGAGATAACGAGAGAAGAATGGAGGACACCATCAGACTTTATATTTCGCCCAATTGTGAATACGGACATCGTGCCAGGCACTACAATGTCCATAGACATTGAGGCAGTTCAGGTATCGAGTAAACGTATTGTGGTCATAGGCTTGGACACGCATGGATGTGAGTGAAGAACTGTGTTATGCATAGATCCAAACATAATGCTAAGAGATCTAACTGACGAAGAACTATTCACTGACAACGAAGATGATGGAGAGATAATAATGGAAATAAGCATACCGTGTGATATTATGATCCAGTACAGAGAGGTACACAACCCACTTATGGCTAGTGTTAATGCCCACCAACAATAATTGAGGAAGACATGGCAAACGCAGCACCAGAAATTTGGACTACAGGCCCCCATGATGTAGGGTTATTACATGAAGTAACACCAATAAAGATAAAACTCAAACCAGGTGCCATGCCGCCAAGAGTGAAACAATACCCAATATCAAGAGAGGCAGAGGAAGGGATTAGGGAGACAATAAATGCACTCCTGAACTAAGGTATAATAGTGCCATCAAACTCCCCGTGTAACAGAGACATCTTTCCGATTAAAAAATCTAAAGGAGGGGCATGGAGGATGATCCAAGATCTCCACCCACTTAATGACATCATTCAAAAAGAGTTCCCGCTAGTGCCTAACCCGGCATCAATACTGTGTAATATACCCAAAGAATCTACATGTTTTACTGTGGTTGACTTGAAGAATGCCTTCTTCTCCATACCACTTGACCCAGGATCGCAGTACCTCACAGCATTCACACTGGGAAATAACAGATATGAACATCGCAGACTCCCACAGGGATATTGCGAAAGCCCAAGTATTTTTGACAGAGTATTATGAGAGGACATTGGAAATATAGATGTAGAAAGCACCATTATACAATACGTAGACGATTTACTCGTCTGTAGCAAAACAGAAGAAAAGTGTAGAGAAGACTCTATAACACTGTTAAACATGTTAGCTAACAAAGGATACAAGGTTGATAAAGGGAAACTACAATATTGCCTTGCTGAAGTTGTATACCTCGGACAGTTAACATCGAAAGATGGAAAATGAATACTCCCTGACAGGGCAGCTGCTATACGTGACATAATAATACCAAAGACAGTGAAGGACATGCAAACATTTCTTGGCATATGTAACTATTGCCGAGCATAGATCCTTGAATATGCAGCATACACATGCCCATTATTGCAAGCATTAAAAGAAGCGCAAAAAATTAGAGCCCCAATAAAATGGACACATGACATGATGGCTCAGTACTTCAGACTGAAAGACCTTATCACTGAGGCTCCAGTCCTCGCGAACCCATATTATGAGAGGGAATTTTTCTTGTTCTCAAACTGCAATGGAACACTGATGATGGCAGTGTTGACACAGAAAACATCATTAGGCCACAAACCATTGGCCTACTACAGCGGAAGACTGGATGCAGTGATGCAGAGTCACTTCGCGTGCGAACAGGCCATCGTAGCCGCGGCCTTCGCCATTGAAAAAAGTGCCAGAATTGTAATGGGATGTTCAGTAACATTGTATGCAGAGCATTCATTATTTGGGATTCTTGAGCGGTCAAAATCAACACTGACAACACAGAGGGCAACCGCATATGAGATAATAATTTCAATCCCCAACGTGCATGTGGTCAGGTGTAAAACAGTAAACCCAGCAACATTCATTACAGAGCCATGTACTACGGAGGATATGCAGGAACACGCCTGTGCAACCTATGAGGGGGAGGGTGATGATATTCCCAAGGCGAGTGAAAACGCCCTGAAGGAAGGAGAAATATACTTCATAGATGGTTCAGCATCAATAAACCCAGAAACAGGAGAGAAGCATGCAGGGATCGCAGTAGTACGAATGGAGGAAGATAGCTATGAAACGATCGTCCAAAAGCGTCTCCCATCCCATTACTCTGAACAAGCGGCTGAACTAACTGAATTAATTGAAGCATTACGTACAGCCAAAGGATGCACAGTGACTATATACTCAGATTCAGCATATGCAACTACCACTGTCCATTCAGGACTATCATGCTGGCGAAGAAGAGGGTTCCGACGAGCAGATGGCTCACCAGTATAGCACGCCACACTATTGAATGAATTAATAGAGGCGTCGGCAGAGCCATCAGTAGTGGCAGTGGTGAAATGTCAAGCCCATACCAACAACACAGATGCGATCTCATTGGGAAACGCGGCAGCCGACGCAGCAGCGAAGGAGACCTCGTATTTCAATATAACACCAGCGGCTGAGTGCATTGTTAAAGCCACCACCGTAGAACCACTAGAAGAGGCCTATAGTAACACGCCCATAACACAGCTAATAGAGTTACAGAGGAGAGCACCATTGGAGGAAAAAGAATTATGGAGCAAGCGGGGATGTAAACAATCGGCCAAAGACCTCATTTGGAGGCAGGAGACAACAGGGAAGGTAGTGATGCTGGTAGAATTACTAGAGCTAGCATTCTAACAGCTGCACTTTCCAGCCCATGTAGCGAAACAACACATCGCCGCAGACATTCAGGAACATTGGTTTGTCCCCAACTTACAGGAACATTTGTCAAAATGTATCATAGACTGTACAACATGTCAAACATACAATTCAGGGATGACATTGAGGACATTGCGAGGTACTTTGCCACGACCGGCAGGGCCCTTCAGAGAACTCCATATAGATTATGCAGATATGGGAGAGAGATGTAACGGGGCAAGATATCTAATTGTGGTAGTATGTCCTTTCTCAAGGTGGGTGGAGGCGGGTCCATGCCCCCACCCAGACGCGAAGTGCGCGGCAAAGTTTCTGGTGAGAGAAGTGTTTTCCCGGGAGGGAATATGTGATGTGATATGGTCAGACAATGGCACGCACTTTGTGAATGACCTCTTCAAAGAAGTAACGTCACTCTTAGGGGTGAAGCACATACTGTGTTCCATTTATCATCCGATGGCTAATGGAGTGGTGGAAAAGATCAACGGTCTGCTCAAGAGTAAACTATCAAAATTGTGTAATACACTAAAGAAAAACTGGGTGTATTGCTTGCCCCTAGCACTGTTCCAACTCAGAACGCAACCATGCAAGGACCACCATTTGAGCCCCCATGAAATTGTGACTGGGAGGCGGATACACATACCACTCTCCCCGATTAGGAGAGCATCGGATGCACACAGGGCTGCCACAGTGCTGTGGGAAGAATTTCAGGAATACTTGACTCAGCTGACGTGTGCAGTATGCAGCAGAGTGTGACAAATAGCACCGCCTTTTACTGAAAATGTGGCAACTGATACTACCACACCAGCTACAGATAGCCCAACTGGGCCGCTGATGCTAGGAGCACAGGTATATGTGAGGAGTTTAGTCAGAAGATGGAATTCACCAAGGTTTCATGGCCCATATGAAGTGATTTACAGTACGCCCACTGCAGTGAAAGTAAAGGGACTGAAATATTGGGTGCACCTCTCAGATGTGAGGAGGGCACACGATAGTACACTCCCTCAGAGTGAACAGGAATGTGCAAGTGGTACTACTACAAATGAGGTTGGCAAGCAATGACAACCTGATCAAATGAAACAAGGAACTTGTAAGGAGCAAAAACAATGATGTGCCTTCTGATTTGCCTTGCCCTACTTCTCTATCTTTGTCCCTTTCACTCTCTTTTCATCACTATATCTTCCTCCTGCTATAAGAATGCACAGTAAAAAAGAGGACATAAGTGAAGCGAATAACAGAAAGATGTATAATAATAAGTACAGCAACCATAAACTAAAACAATGAGTAAACATGATGTGTAAATATATATATAATGTATATATGCTGGTGACTTAACAAATTTGTATCGTCCCTCCAGGTGACAAAATGGCCCAACGAAGTGCACTCACAGAGAACACGTTAATGTTAGATAGCAATAGGGATGTCATTAGGGCTAATAAGTTTAGCAATGTTGAATGTGTTTTGAATGTGCTGCTGTTTTGCTTTCTGTGATGTTGTTCTTCATGGCCTGGTATTACACTCTCTTATCTCTGGTTAATGACATACATAAAGGGCGAAGCAGGGCTAAGCTGATACGAGAAGGGTCAAGCCTAATATGGACTGGAGTAAAGACAATATGGGGAGAAACATATATCATTGGTATTAACGATACAAATGTGACACAAACTTCAGAGCACGCTCCTGCTGATCCAACAATTGTCTCCTTGTCACATCCGGGCATAAATATGAGAAATGATTATGAATCAAATGAATATGATGGTGACTATTATTGGCCGAGTAACCTAGCCAACATAAGTATGCATGCACAGACAACCATAGAACCTACCTCATATTACGCTGCTGCTACTAACGAGTATACACATGCCATATTCAACAGCAATGATACTGTCTGGGCTGGAATGTTCCCAATACATTATCAAATGGTGAGAAGCTATAAGGAGGAAGGGAAAAGAAGAGAAAAAAGGTTGGGCGGGAAGGAAAAGATACGACATTTATCATGCCATGGGGTTAGATGAAATAGAAGACCCCCGCCACCGTGATCAATATAACAAATGGTATTTAGACATGAGTGCTACGGCAAAGCAAGCAACAAATGAAAGCTGCTATGTCTGTTCACTCATCCCGCATGCATCAGGGACACCCAAAATGTAAGTACCACAGGAAGTGCCTTTGTCGGAGGCTCAATGTTTGATTCACTTAGTTCTGTGTAAGATAAAAAGCACCTTCCAGGCACACACCGTCACTATAGAGAGGCTGGAAAATGAGAGAACATGCACAAGCCGGCGTCAAGGAGTAATTTGCATCAGAAAGCAATTTCTTGTCATAAAAGGAATGAGGTATGCAGAGAACAAATGGCACGATGAAACCATCGAATGCAAAGCAGAAGCACTTCAGGGACTATCTGAGGACACCTTGCAATGGATAAAGGAAGTGTGTGCCTCTATTTGGTCGCAACATGTCACTAAGCTAACATGGATCACAGCACTGGAAAAGCATATAAAAATACAAAAAGAAGTACAGCACAAACTATGCTTGGATGGGGAAGGGAAAGTGAATATGGGGGAGGCAAGGAAATGCAACAAGACAGTAATAATACCTGATTTGAAGAAAGGCACTGCAGCACTCATGGACATGTACTGGATCTGCGGAAAACAAGCCTACCTGCATCTACCTGCATCCTGGAAAGGTACTTGTGCCTTAGCCACCCTCTATATGGCCATGATGATAATACCCGAAAGCCATATCCAAGGAGCAGCAGCAGAATCGGCTGGCAGATCGGCAGCAGAAGAATCAGCTGACCCATCGACAGCGCCACAACAAGTAAAAACAGAACTTCCACCTTATGAACTGTTGTCAGAACACAAGTTGAAAACAAAGTTATCACGAAGTAAAAGATCATCCAACTATATTTCGTCTGAATCATCAAAACTCCTTGTTGAGATCCCACAAAAGTACAAGCTCTTCTCATCCGCAGAGACATTTTTTGCATTGCCCCTAGTGCCAGGGCTCCAAGCATGAGCAAATGCCAAATGGTTACAAATAGTGCGCTGGGAGCTAATCCAACTAGCTAATGACACCGAAGAAGGATTCAACGTTATAAAAATAGAGCTCCGTGCCTTGCGACTAATGACAATGCAAAACTGATATGTTCTAGATCTCCTCACGGCGATGGACGGTGGTGTTTACCGAAAATTCGGGGCAGCGTGTTGCACATTCGTGTCATCTGAAGATGCAGATAACGGGACACTCTCACATGTGATAACAGCAGTTCACAATTTAGGAGAGAGGATGAGAACAGAGGGCGGAGCAGAAGAAAGCACATGGTTTGACAACATATTCAGCTGGATACCATCATGGGTAAATGTGATGATGAAAATACTCATTCCTGTCACCGTCTTTGTGTTGCTATTCTTCTGCGTGTGCCAATTAGGACTCTGGTGTTGTGCAAAAAGTATGCCTACCTCAACTATGATGATGGTAACAATGGGCCGACTGACAACGGTAGCAACTATGATAGATGCACAAACAAAATACAGGATGACTGCCATCTATAGGCAATATGGAGACAGGGTTGATAATTTATACCACACCACCATCAAGGAACCAGGAGAATTACAATGGTATAAAGAGGTATGGGTAGACCTGGATGGGGATGGTGGGATATACCTAACATGCACCCCAGACGAATATGCAAGAAGAGGTAATAGCTTGAGAAGTGTATGCAGAGCATGGATGCCAATAAAAGGTACCCCAGCCTGGAAAGAAGCAGTTGCTGAATCTGAGTACTACCGAAGGGAGAATGAAATAAAACAAGTGTCATAATGTGTTACTTTAGATGTGACGAAAGGGGGGAATGTGTGCCAGCAGGCCCCTCGCATCCTCTACTTCTCAGTACAAAACTCGGACCAAGTGCCTCCCGTAGTGGGTTCGCCCCTTGCCCTTATGCAATGTCGACTTTGGTTAACATTCGCGTAGATGGGACCACTGAGCAGGACACAGGGCATCCATTTTTGTACCCCCTTTCGACTCCATCTTGGTGACTAGGCCTCACTGCGATAGTACAAAATGCTTCGCTTCCCTTTCTCGCAGCGGCCAGACGAGCAGGGCACATGGCCCCCACCATCTTTCCCACTCTGACTGGAAAACTCTGCGGCTCCATTCTCACGCCGAAGCCGGAGGTACTTGCAACAAATAATAAATGTAACACATCACTCTTCCTCAGAGATCACTGTCCTGCATGTGAACCAGCATGAGCTAAGCACATAGCTCGTTCATCTCCACAAACGTGTCCTTGCCCCGCACCCTCGCCAGTGGAAACTTACTGCCATTGTGACCGTGTGCACCTGCAAGGTATTCCTTTCATGTGCCAGACCGTTGACCACGCCATGATGCCCACCCAACAGATCCCCAAATAACATTAGACCCCTGCTGCAGTATATCGTTGTCTACCACTAACAAATGTCACATGCCAGAGATTCTTATGAACACAGACCCTCACTTCAACCAGTGTATTATGGTGGCCAAGGCCCTTAACCTAAGGCCTCTATAATCCGATGTAACTGATAGTATAGATGCATGTGTGACGTTTATAGAGACATGATTAGTTATTCAAAGACTTTGAACGATTATTAATTAGTGCATGCATTTTGAGAATATATTATGATAGCTTAGCTAGTGACCACCCTGCTTCACAGCGACCTGACCTTCACCCATTCGGAGCACAGATGCCTGACGTCCATCCTCCCGCCAACCAAGCAGCCAACCTGGTGGAAGAGATGCCACCCACACCATGGGCACCATATGGACTGTCCAATCCGGGACCAACGTAGTATCCTATGTTAGCTGCATCCTTTGCCCTTTAAAATGATTTGTAACATTAAATTTGGTCAGAGCGCTCTCAGAGTCAACAGAGATCTTTGAATGCCATCTACATATATAAACCTTGGCTTGAACTCTAGCAGCCTGCACTCTTTGCCTCATTCCCCATCTGGGGTGTGTCAGTTTTATTCTTTTCCATGAGAAAGACGGGGAGGGCACAAACAAAAGGAAGGGGGTTGGAAATGGTTAGTTTAGTGGGATTGAGAGGGAAGAGAGCTTTGATGTTCTGTTGATAGCTTCAGTTCGGAAAAAACTGTCACTTTGTGCTGGTTTCTTTTTAGATGATTAGCGTTGTCTGTTGTTTGACATGTGGTTGTACATATGTGGTTTATGTGTGTTGGGTGTGGGGGAGAGTCAGTAGAATGCTTACTGTTTGTGATGTTTTTATTTTTGTGGCAGAGCTGTGTGTCTGGTTTCTTCAGTGTTGGAGGGTGGGTATGCAGAGTATTAGAGCGTTATTATTAGGATTAGTTGACCGTCATCTGAGACTTTTCCGGTGGGTCAGCTTGTTCTGATTGGTTTAGTATTATTCTGTGATGGTTGGTGTTGGGTGTTTTATTTCTCCAGTTGATCCAGTTGCAGAGTTTCATGTTGTGTTGCATTAGTGGGTTTCCTTTGCTGATGTTCACTCCTTAATTTGGTGAATTAAAGAGACATGTTTTTGAAAATGTCGTGCATTTTAGGTGATCTTCTGTTGTACGTATTTCCTTTGGAAGCGAGTTATCAAATCTCACTGCTATTAAGGAGAATGCTGATCACTGAATAGTTTTGGTTCAAGGCCAATGCTGTTGCTGGACCCTAGTGTTCATGTTGGTTTGTGTATGGAGATTTTCCCTCTATGAATCCCGCTCCTTGGCTGTGGATTGCTCTGAGTGTTTTACAGACGATTTGTTTTTTGACTGGTAGCCAATGTAGTGTTCGCAGTACTGGTGTGTTGTGTTCTCTCATAATAAGTCTGAGGAGTATTCTTGCTGCTGAGTTCTGTATTCGTTGTAGTTTTCTCATAAGGTATTCCGAGATAGATGCTGTTGGCGTAATCTATTCTTTACATGGCAAGTGTTCTGGGCAGGAAGGTGAAGAAGGGGAAAATCTTCTTAATTGTGTGTAAGTGGAAGAAGCATTTCTTAACTACTGCGTTGACTTGTGGTTCTAGCATTACTTCAGTGTCCATTAGTATTCTGCTATTATTTACTACTTTGGATGGTTCTGGTGGGTTTCCCAGTTCAGTAGGTCATGGAATGTGGTGATTGTTCCACGAGTCTTTGGGTGCAATCATGATTTCTGTTTTGTCCAGATTAAGTTTAAGGCTGTTGGTGCTCATCCAATGATTTAATTCAGTGAGGCAGCTGGTAAGGTTTGTTTTGTTCTTCTCTGGCATTGATTGTGAAGCTGATTTGAGTGTCATCTGCGTAGTTGTGCTAGGTGAGGCTGTGATTTTTATGAGGTTAATCAGGGGGCTCATGTAGATGTTGAAGAGTAATGGTGATAGCGATGAACCCAAAAGGACTCCAAATGTTGATGTCTGAGGTGCTGACTCAAATGGTGCAATCCAAGTTGTTTCTGTTCTTTCAGTCAAGAAAGATTTTAGCCAGAGGGGGGCTGTGCTGCCGATTCCTATATCTTCGAGTCTTTTGATGAGTGTTTCATGATGGACTGTGTCAAAGGATGCTGACAGGTTGAGTAGTGTTAGTGCTGATTTGACATTGAAATCTGCATTGATTATCAGGTCATCCCATATAGATAGTAATGAAGTTTACATTACGCTCATTGGTCTGAAACCTACTTGTGCCTGGTCTAGTATCCGGTTGTTTTCCACATGTTCCAGGATTTTTTATAGGCGTAGCCTTCGAGTAGTTTCACCAGGTATGGGATGTCTTCCGTGTTTCCCGATGGATCTTTAAGTAGTGGCTTGATGTATGCTGATCTGAAGGCTTGTTGGATGGTTCCTGTTGATACTTAGTGGTTGAAGAGGTTGAGGAAATATTCTGGAGGTTTTTTTTAAGTTAGGATCTGGTGGGCAGGGAGAGCCGGCTGTTTTGATTTTGCTCACCAGGCGGTTGAATTTTTCTGTCAAGATCGTGAGAGGTGGTTTAGTCCAGTAGATGGTTCCGGGGTTGGCTGGCTGAGGTGGCTGATGGTGATTTTCTGCTTGTTCTCAATGTTTTGATGGATGATTTTTAAGTGGTCTGCAAGGTCATTGCATAGATTTTGTGGTGGGGTTGGTATGTTGTTACATGCTGCCTGGTTTCTTAACTTGTTTATGATGCTGAACATCTCTTTCTGGGTGTTGCTTGAATTTGTAATCCATTTGTTGTAGAATATCTTTTTTGCTTTGAGTATTTCATCTTTGTATAGTTGCATCTGTCTTTGCACTTTTTTTCTGTTGGTCATAGTTTTTCCTCCATTCTTGTTCCAGTTTTCTGTTGTTTTTTTTCAGGACTCTGAGTGCGGTGTGAACCATCTTACGATTGTTTTCTTTAGAGAGGGGGTGAATGGCTTTTCTGGTGAAATGTTTTCATGATCCATTTTTGGATTGTGTCTGTTCTTTATTCTATTCTGGCTCACTCTAGAGCGGTGGTTGATAGTTTTCTGGCTTCTAGTCTCATGCTTCCATCTATGCTGTTAATGGATTTCCAGTTTGTTTTCAGAATTGGAGGATTTTTTGGGAGGTTAGGAAGTGTTCTCATTGGTGGTTGGATCACCAAGGGTATAAATAGGTGGTTGCTCCAAGGGATTTGCACTGGTGGTGCAGTTGCGACCATGTATTTGTTGCAGAAAATTGCATCTGGTGTGTGGCCTGTTGTGTGTGTGTGTGTCGCTCCTTTCACCAGATTTTGTAGATCATTGTGGCTAATTCATTAGTAAATGTTTTGGGTGAGTTGATGTTCTCTCCTTTGAACCAGATGTTGAAGCCTCCCAGTAGGATCAAGTAATCATATTTAATGGTGATGTTGGTGATGGCATCCATGAAAGTGTCTGTGATGGTGGTGTTGCAGGTCGGTGGCCTGTAGACAAATAGAAACAATAGGATGGGTCATAACAAATCCAAAGAAAAATGCTGATACATTCAACATAATGAAAACAAAGAAAATGAATAACTGTGATATTTCTGAGCTCCCGAAGAGTGTAGGGCACTGGTTCAAGCCCGGTACACGAAACTTGCCATGTAGAGCTAGAGGGCAACAGAATACTCATTACCCAAAATATATACGCAACTTTTACACTAACACCATGGATGGGGCCAAAGACAGTGAAATTGTATATGCCTAAAATTGGAGTATATTAATATTATTGTGAGTCATTTGGTGGTAGAATCATGCACTTTATAGTATCGAACATCCCAAGGGAGTCAGAACACGTTTCTCAAAACTATTCAAATTAGTACCATCAAAGTTCCCCGAGATGCTATCGTTCCAACGGCCAAAGAACAGTGCTCTAAGAGAATCATAACAAGCAGTTGTCAAAGGAAAAGGATGGGTATACCAACCTAGCCCCTTATCCCCGTGTTGTGGTAAATGTGAGCAGACCCAACAGTTAGACTTATTAAAAATGGCATGCGTAGCATTCATGATAAGTAGCAGAGTATTATTGTGGTACCTTTGTCTATGCTGGGAGTCCCTAGGGGACAGAGTATGCAAATGTACAAAGGGAGAAGGAACACTAGGTACATTTTCAGTCAGTAACAAGGATTCTAAAGGATGAGTTTCCTCGAGGTACCATAAGCCTAAGACAGTGACTATTATAAAACCAAATATTATTATAAAAACACAGCAATACGTTTTCGTGGCCCAATCTCTATGTCCATTTTCCCGGTTGGTCACACAATCATTTACAAGTCCCATACGAGCGGTAGTGGTTGCAGGCATTGTAGTCTTCAAACAGAAACCCCCAATGTTCGTTGCTGGCGACCTCCTGCCCGCGCGACTTCTTAGTCCTTCCACAACCCTGGCCAACAGTATCCCCTTTCTCAAATTTGGGCAAAAACAAGCCCTCGATGATCCTTTCCTTCTCCGAATGCACAGCCGAACGGTGCCGTAAGTCTATCAGATGCACAGCAAAACCGTGCCCTAAGTCTATCAGATGCACAGCATAACCGTGCCGCAAGTCTACTTTCTTGGACGCAGATTGTACCTTGCTTTTCCCAGTACTGATTGATCCAGAAACAATGTGTCGTCACTTCCCGTTGGAAGCAACGTATCGAAGACAAGTGAAGATGCCGAATTTGAAACAGCAGTTTCCAGAAGCAAAACTTTTGGAGAGTGTGGAGACAAAATGGCTGGTTTCTGATTCAGAAAGATTCTCTGATACACTCTCAGCGCTATCTACTGCTTTGGGATCGTTGGTTGCAGCGTTAGCGATGGGTTCTGTTTCTTCTGTATCGTGTGGCACTGGGTGAGGAAGTTTCTTGACGTGCGACGCATGGATCCAGTTCTTTCTTCCAGAAACCCGCACCGCCGTTTGTGTGACCAACAGGACCTGGAATGGGTCCAGCCAGCGAGATGCAAGGCAGGAAGAGCGCTCAAATGCCTTGATGAGCACCCAGCTTCCTTGCCGTATGCTGTGGCCCGGGCCCTCATATCGCAAAGGTAAAGCCTCTGGCACCTGGTGATAAATCAAATACATGTTTTTAGTCAACTGGCTGCAATAATCTGAAAGTAATACATTTTCAACATTTCTCAAAGATCTACATTTAGGAAGGTTCCAGATATTGGCAGGTCTCCCCATTACCACCTCAAATGGAGAGAGTCCAGTCCTATTTTGAGGAGTTGTACACATGGATAATAACACGATCGGTAAGGCGTCCGGCCATTTTAATTTAGTGTCGGCACACGTCTTAGCGAGCTTGTTCTTGATGATGCCATTGTGTCTTTCTACCAGTCTGGCGCTCTGAGCGTGTCTGGCCGAATTGAACCGTTTGTCGATCTGTAATGCCGCACATATCTGCAGAATTACAGCAGCGACAAAATGTGGACCATTATCCGACCAGCTGACTCTTGGTAACCCGAACCGCGGGAAGTACTCTTTTAACATGGTTTTCACAGTAGTCATGGCTGTAGCATCTTTGACAGGGAAAGCATCAACCCATTTACTAAAAGCACAGATGACCACTAAGACGTACTTCATATTAATACAGCGTTCCATTTCAATAAAATCAAAGTGGATGACGAGTATGAGGATACATTCGATATGGTTGTCTGAGTGCATAACATCTCTCATATCTTAGATGTGGTATTGGGATGATACCAGGTGTCATGCACAGTGCCCTCTTGCTGTTCTCCCAATTCGGCGGAGGTGAGGCAGTGGGCTCTATAGATGTCTTTTATATATTTGTGTGCTGGTCAGATAGCACAGCGAGTAGAACGCTCGCTTTGATATCCGTACAGAGCCTGTTGACGCAGGTTTGAATCCCGGCAGGGCGAAACTCAGACTTTCATCCTTCCGAGGTCGATAAATGAGCACCACACACCATGGGTAAACAGCGCTCAGATACCTGAGGGTTCATAGCGCTATATAAATGCAAATTATTATTATTATCTGCATCTCTACAGGTACGTTACAGTGGCTGGTAGGGGCTTGGAGGTTCAGGAGAGAGAGAAATCGCATGGGAATATTGATACAAAGCCTCTTCCTTATGGAAGTACTTGGGAAGAGAGTAAACCAAGTGGGCCTAGTCAGAAGGGAAGAGAACCAATGGTCTGGGACCCAAACCAAGGGGAATTCTATGTTGACATGAAGCATCTTCCTTGTGGCAGTACTTGGAAGGAAGTCACCCAAGTGGGCCTAGTGAGAAGGGAAGAGATCCAGGGTCTGGGACCCGAACCGAGGTGAAACCTATATTAATGCGAGTCATCTTCCTCATTGCAGTACTTGGCACGAGAGTGAACCAAGTGGGCCTAGAAAAAGAAGAATAGAAACCACAGTCTGGGACCCAAACCAAAGTTAGCATACAAGTCATCCTCCTCGTGACACTACTTGGCAGGAGAGTGAACAAAGTGGGCCTGACAAGAAAGGGGTAGCAAATAGGGTCTGGGACCCAAGCAAGTAGAGGGTGAATATCGGTAGGAGCAACACTCCAAGCATTGGTAAAGAAAAGACCACTGACGGGTTAAGGAGAGTCTGGAACTATTATAAAAGTTACCTAAGGAAACAGGGGAAGGGAGCCATTTCTCCTGACCTCAATTGGAACTTTGTTGAAACTAATACACAGCAGAAGGGAGTCATTCCCCCTGGGCACAGTCTGATCTTTGTTGATACTAACATCCAGGGGAAGGGAGTCATTCCCTCTGGGTAGAGTTGGAACTTTGGTGAAACCATTATCCAGGGGAAGGAGGTCATTCACCCTGGAACCAGCCTGACCATTTTCAGAGAAGCCAGGTGAAGGGAGTCACTCCTCCTGGCCACTTCTGGATCTGAGGGTAAATCAAGACCAGGGGAAGGGAGTCATTCCCCCTCCTAGCATTTGAAGTACTGAGGAGACTTCCTTTTAAGACACCCGGAGAAGGGAGTTCTCTTGGTGAAACAACTTTACTTCTGATCAAGAGCTTATAATTGTAGTGTAAGGGACAGATGCAGGGTTTTGACTCAGGATTGTGGCTTTTTCAGTTGATGGACGTTCTGACCGATCCTTTAGTTTTTAGTTTTAGGCAGGAAAACCCCTCTTAGAATCAGGTATAACTAGTTTATTTTAGTTCAATAACAGTCTTTGCCAACCACTATGACACATCCTGGTTAGTTGCCTTCTTCTGAACCCTTACACACCATAGACCAAAAGTCCTTAGAGTTGTGTTGGCCTGCCGTCACTGTAGGCCTATCCCAGTTCTCATTTGAAATCTCCCCCCAGCTTCTTTAAAATCACATCACATAGCATTAATAAGATTAGTGTCAGGCGGCTTGCATTTGAGGGTGGTATCTGCAGAAATGATCGAATTCGAAAATACGTAACAAAATGACGGAATTTATTTGGTCGAATTTGTTTGGGATTTATGCACATTCTTAATAAAAAATAGATAAGTGATGGGATACGGGTATAGGTTAAGGTAGGGGGTAGTGGGGGAGGGTTGCAGGGGGTCTCACTCACAACATTTTTAAAAATATTAGACCAAAAACAATTCAGTCATTTTGCAGTAGGTTTTTCATTTTCAATCATTTCACAGTAATCCTTTGAGGGCATACGTTAGTACTTTCCTCTTTTGTGTGCAGATTGGGGAGAGTCAAGATCTCTTTACTCTATTGTTCCTCCTTATATCTGGGCATGGTATCCTAAATATCCTACCACAATTTGTTATATTGTGGGAGAAGGCAGATATAATAACTAAGGGGATTCAAGCAGGTAAATATTTCCTCTCTGCAGAATATGTGGTTGACTTCTGTAACACTACTTTGTTGGCAGATGACCACCGGATAACCCTGAAGCCTTTCTTTGTTAAGTTACTAGCCAAAGTTGGACTATATATCTGGGAAAAGGCCCCACATTCCCTGACCAGGCGAGTATAAGAGGATTATGATCCCTTTCAATCCTCTCCCTAACTTCAATACCATGAATGTTGGCACACCATGTAATGGGTATCAGTATGTAATCAATTATACTCCGAAGCCGCCATTTACAAAGGTGTAGTTGCCAGACATGGCAGAGGTGACCCTCATATTTTCTGCTCTAAAGCCTAGCTCAACTAATATCTCCCACAAGATCAGAGCATTATCTGAGGTGGCCGGGTGCACCAGCGTGGCTTTTGTCAAACAAAGAGCTGCTTCCTCCTCATTATCTTGTAGTAAGTCCACCACATACCAAGATTCATATTCAAATCACCACCCACAATCACAGGGAAGGTATGCCATACATCTGGGTAATAGTCCATAGTCTCACTTAGTTGGATGATTAGTGCAAACGACTCCTTATCCACTGAATTATTATAAAAGTTCACCAGCCCGACCTCCTGACCACCTTTCCACTTAAGGCAGGCAGAAAGCAAATTAGAGTTCTCCTCATGAGTCTTATGTCAGACACTGCTAAGATGGTTCAGAGATATATGGCAAGTACCCCGGAAGCCTGCCGTTGGTGCTCAGTCTAACTGCGGGTACTGAGTGGAGCGTAAATACTTGAATATGGAGCACAGTAGTGGTCCAAGTTTCCTGGAGCATAAGAATCTCATGTTTGGTGATAGAATTCCACAAGTCAGGGTAACGGGCCTTTACCTTAAGTACACTTGCCACTGCACTCTTAACCACCTCAGAAATGACATGACTGCCCCCGTCCCCCATCTGAGCAGACATAGTGGGCGTGATACATGATACGACTTAATATATATGACAGGACCTAGTGTGTATTAAACTGTCTGGGCTGGTTGTACTCACAACAAACATATTCAGTCAGCCCAGAAAGCCCTCTCTTTGATCCCACGAAGAGGAGTTATAATCATCATTCAGGTAACAGAAATACTCTGTGAGGTCCCCTGGGAACCAGTGTTTCAAAGAAAGCTGTGTTACTTCAATTGCCACCTCACATCAGAATGCTGATTACATGAGTCCTTTTGAAGTAAGCAGGCAGAGGAAGCGGCAGGGCTAGAATTGCCCAGTAGAGACCCTTAGTTCACTGAAGGGTCTCACCATCTTAGACTTGCCTAGGGCCCTCAAACTTTCTGGCCCGTCTCCCTACTTCCTGCTGCCTGGGCACACGCGGTATGACATAAAATGACAAACAATACTTTTTACAACAGCCAGAATTGTACACCTAACAACAGGCTTCCTGTGGCCCAAACAGCTGTAGTATTTGCCTGTATAAAGGTAGGAGACCCACCTTGTAGTTGATTCATCTTTGAACACTGCTTGATGAAGGATTCACAAGAACCAGATTGGGCAACCAGTAAACTCCAAAGTCCTCTGCCAGAGAGGTGAACACCAGGAGCTCAAAGGAAGAGGAAAGCTTTTCTACCTAACCATCGCAAGGGCCTAGTTGTGATGACCGGCTGTCTGGGCAAGGCCTACTGCAACTGAGACCCTGGTATCCAGGACCATGGCCACTGGAGGTGACAGAACCTGCAAGTACTCTCCACAAACCTTCAAGGTTTGGAAGGGACAAAGGGCTCATTACCAGTTTGGTGATATCTCTGCAGTAATACTATAGAGATAACACCATATGGTATTACCGTTACTGCCACTTTGTCCAGCGGTATTACCACTGGAGGTATTAGCTGCGGTGTAAATCCCAATTTTATGGAGTCCATAGGACTCCCGATCTTTGCCGGTATTACCTCTGGCGGAATTACTGGATGGTAATACTGCTGTTTTTTGGATGTAAAGTTGAGGAGTTACCACCAGGATGTGATGGGATCCAGCAATGATGTGCAGTTTGGCAGTGATGGCGGCTTGTGGGCAGAACATTCTTGGAAATGCTCAGGGGAGGTGACAGAACCTGGTAAGTGGCCTCTACAAACCTTGAACTTTGGGATGGGAAAAAGAAAAGACTTAACTTGCAGGAGTTACCTCTAGGTGGTAACTCCTCCACTATACCTCCAAAAATCAGCGGTATTACCATCTGGTTATCGCGCCTGAGCTAATGCCGGCAAACTTGTAGTTTGGCGGTGTGGGAAAAATGGAAGTAAACAGAATTACCTACACTTTTTTCCCGCACTGCCAAACTCGTAATGAGCAAGGACTTAACTTTCCACTGAGACCCTGCACTGGGTCTCCAACCAACCAAAGAACTGAGTAAGTGTCATGCCGCCGTCCTTTGGTGGCCGCTGGCGGTTATGAAAGGCTTGGCGTTGGCGGCGCCATTAGATTTTCCGTGTGTTTTTTCTTTTCACTTCCTGGTTTGGCGGTCTAGTCTTTTTCTTCTATGTTACTTTTCCTTCCGCTTCCTGGTTTATCGGTCTAGCCTTTTCTCTTGTTTCCGTATTTAACCACGCCCCTCTCTGGGCTCTGTGCGTTGCAACTTGTTTCTTTCGCTTTGTTGCCGTGCTACTGTGTTTCCAGTACTTCCCCTATTACCTGGTTTACTCAGTAACTAAAGCAGTGATTCTTTCTACTGCTTCTTCCCTTCCTTTTTGCCTGTTTACTCCGTTCTATTGACTTCCGTGCCTTTCGGGGCTTCTCTATTCCTTCCTGTTTTCCGGATCTCGCTCCGGTATCTGGCAGTGGTGTGTTTTCCTCCATCCCGGGTTCCCCGGGCTTCTCATGCTACAACCTCAAATACTACAGCTTGACTGCTTCGGAAAGACTTTCCTGCCTTTCACCTGCACTCCGGACTCTCCAGTCAACTCCTCCAGCACGCATTTGTTATCAACAACATCCGGCGAGAGGTTTTTTTTAAGCGGCTGCTTTTTTCCTCTCTTCCTGGCGTCTTCGGGACGGGGCCGGCTGTTTCCCTGTTTATCAGGGAATCAGGGTGGCTTCTTCCCGCGGACGACCTTATCTCTTCACAAAGAAGAAAAGACCAAAAGACAAGTCCTACAGACGAGGAAATCTTCTGGAAGAAACAGGTGAGGAGAAAGGGGAGGAGGACATAGACTTATCTGATTTGGAGGAATCTCCGTTATATCCCAGCACTTGTGACAGTTTGCAACGCCCAGAAGAGAACACAATGTCTATCCCGGAACAGGTCCAAGATTTGCTCGCTGCAATGCAGAATGTGACGTTGGAATTACAGGCTGTGAAAGCCGAAAACACTGCTTTGAGGCAGCGTGTCGATCACTTCGAACAGTCCCGGAGTGATTTGCCTCCCATGCCCTTAGCCTGCGGTAAATACGATGGCTCTCCGGCTAGATTCAAAGAGTTCATGGAGGCAAGCATAATCTATTTCACTTTCAGACCACAAGCATATGCCTCAGACTCAGCCCGTATAGGTTTTCTAATTTCTAACCTTACGGGTAACGCCCTTTCTTGGGCTACCCCTCTGGTGACCGGTGCCAGCCCTTTACTCCAAGATTATGCCGGTTTCACCGCCCAATTCAAAACGGCTTTTGAAAGGCAAGAGTCTGCGGCAGTCGCCAGCGAACAGCTACTGGATATCCGACAAGGAAGTACGGACCTGCTGACATACATCTCCCGTTTTAAACGGGTGGCTGCTGACGCAGGCTGGCAAGAGAACGCTCAGTACACCATCTTTCGGAGAGGATTAAGGGAGGAACTCAAAGATGAATTAGCAAGGGTTAACCGACCAGCTACTTTAACCGATCTGTGGTCTACTGTTGTTCAGCTGGACTTCCGCATCTCAGAACGACGGTCTGAACGTCGAAAACAACGTGGATTTCCTGCTACACTTGATCCTGGATTACCCCCCCCCTCTCCCACCTGTATGTCAAAAGAGGAACCAATGCAGATTGGAACTACCCGAGGGCCACTCACCCCGGAAGAAAGAAGAAGACGCAGCGATAACAACCTGTGTATGTATTGTGGATCCAATCAACATATACTTAGAGACTGTCCTAACGTGCCTCCCAGACGTTCGGGAAACGCCAGTCCTCGGAACTAGTTGGGACAAGTTACCGAGGGGGATTACCTGGTCCCTTCGTCTCTTTATCGGTCACACCCACGCCGTCCACAGTAGAAGACAACCGTCTGATGGTAGTTGGAGTGGAGTTAAGCCTCTCTCAGCAGTCCTATGAGGTTTTGGCACTACTGGACTGTGGTGCCGCCGGTTGCTTTATGGATTTGGTTTGGGCGGAAAAGGTTGGCATTCACCGTTTGCAAAAGGACGAGGATCAAAAGGTGGAGGGTGTAGATGGTAGACCACTCAGCTCGGGCCTTATCACTCATACTACACCTCCTATGCAGATGAAGATCCTACATCACAACGAGACCATTCAATTTGACCTCATCCGAGCTGCACATTTTCCATTGATCCTGGGAGTCTCGTGGCTTCGGAAGCATAATCCGACCATAGATTGGACAAAGAATCAACTGTCCTTTACATCAGCCTTTTGTCGTAGTTCATGTTCCTCACAGACCCAACATACTACGGTTCATGTTTGTCCGGAATTAGACTCTAGTTCGGAGGTACTTAAGGTAAACAGTATTCCCAGAGAATATCTCCGCTACCAGGAGGTATTTACGGACGATGGTCCTCAGAAGTTACCACCTCATAGACCAGAGGACTGTCAGATCGTTCTCCAGCCCAATGCTGTTGTACCTTTTGGAAGGATGTTTTCTCTTTCTCTTAAGGAAAAGAAAGCACTTAAAGAATACCTGGATGCTAATACACATCATGGCCTGATCCGACCTTCGTTTTCTCCTGCTGGGGCTTCGCTTTTTTTTGTTCCAAAGAAAGGTTCCGATGAACTTCGCCCTTGCATTGACTATAGGGGTCTTAACCAAGTTACTATCAGAGATAGGTATCCCATGCCACTTATCGGAGACATCCTAGAAGCTGTTCAAGGGGCGAAGATCTTCTCTAAGATTGATTTAAGAAGAGCCTACCACCTTTTGAGGATACGATCCGGTGACGAATGGAAGACGGCTTTTCGCACTCCCTTCGGACACTATGAATATTGTGTTATGCCGTTTGGTCTTGTCAATGCTCCATCTGTATTTCAGAGATTCATGGATCGCATTTTCTCCGATCTACTTTTTCATTCTGCTGTCGTCTACCTCGACGACATTTTGGTGTATTCTAAAGACGCTCAACTTCATGCTAAACATCTCCACCAAGTCCTTCAAAGATTGCAAGACAATCTACTCAAGGCCAATGCTGACAAGTGCATTTTTCAAGTCTCCGAGGTCAACTATCTTGGCTTTATCCTGTCTTCAGAAGGTATTCGCATGGATCCCGCTAAGACCGAAGCCATCTTGCAATGGCCAACACCCCATACCATCAAAGACGTCCAAAGGTTTTTAGGTCTAGCCAATTTTTATCGCAAATTCATCCAAGGATTCTCGGATCGAGTTCTTCCCATTACAAGGTTGCTAAAGAAGTCATCCATGCCCTTCTCCTGGTCTTCTGGGGCAAACCGGGCTTTCCAACTACTCAAGAAGGAATTCTGCTCTGCCCCGGTACTTCATCAACCAGATCAGAATCTAAGATTCATTGTGGAGACTGACGCCTCTTCTGCAGCAATTGGAGCAGCTCTCCTACAGGAACACGGGGAGCTAGAACATCCCGTTGCCTACATGTCCAAAACACTGAACGACAGTCAAACACATTATTCGGTGATTGAAAAAGAACTTCTGGCCATGAAATCCGCATGCGAAGAATGGCGACATCTCCTACAGGGAGCTACTCATCCTTTTGAGATCAGAACAGATCATAAAAATCTTAAGATTCTACAGAAGATGGAATGCGTCAACTCACGTCAAGCTCGCTGGGCACATTTTTTCTCCCAATATGATTTCGTACTGACTTACTTACCAGGTTCCAAGAACATACTTGCTGATGCCCTTTCCAGAAGACCAATACCAGACAGGGTTCTGAAGGAATTTCCCAGCCTCATGCTACCAGACGTTAAAGTGATCTGTTCTGTGGATTCGTTTCTGGACAGAGTCCGTGAGGTCACACGGTCCACTAACCCTCTTCCGAAGGATCTATCCATGCAAGGTGGTTTATGTTTTCAACAACAACGACTATTTCTACCAGACAGTATCTCCCGTCAGTCGGTTTTAAAATGGTGCCATGATGATCCAACAGCGGGACACAGAGGTGTAAAGAACACCTTGGAGTTGCTTCTTCGCAGGTTCTGGTGGCCTGGGATGGCCAAAGAAGTTACAACCTACGTCGAGTCATGCCCGGTATGTTGTCGATCAAAGTACAGCACTCAAAAGGCAATAGGGTTTCTCCAACAACAGGACCTTCCGAAGAGACCCTGGTGCGTTATTTCTACTGATTTCATCGTGGATCTGCCACCTTCAGAAGGTTGTTCATGCATCATGGTAACGGTCGATTGCTTCACCAAGATGGCACATTTCACTCCTTTGGCGGGTCTTCCTACTGCAGCCGAGATGGCGGCAGTGTTTGCCAGGGAAATATTCCGCTTACATGGTACCCCGGACAAGATTATTTCTGACAGGGGATCTCAGTACACCTCGAAGTTCTGGAAGGAACTTTGTGAAAGACTGGGTATGGAACGAGCTTTGTCATTCGGTTTCCACCCACAGACCAATGGACAGACAGAAAGAACGAACGCCACTCTGGAGCAATATCTTCGGTGTTTCGCTAATGCCCAACAGGACGATTGGGTTAGTCTGTTGGTTACTGCAGAATTTGCCTATAACAATGCAGAGCACAGTGCCACTGGTCTCAGTCCTTTCTTTTGTTCCTATGGTTTCCATCCCAGCTTTATTCCTTCTCTCTCTTTTCCTCCTTCTACAACTCCATCTGTTGATGCCCTACTTACCAGTATCTCAGATGCTCACAAGTCTGCCACGAGTTGCTTGCGAGCTAGCAGTCTCCGGTACCGATCTTACTGCAACCTTAAGCGCCAGCCGGTTCCGGCATGGCGTAAGGGCACCAAGGTCTGGTTGTCTACTAGGTTTTTACCTCGTTGGCTTCACCCCTCTAAACTTTCACCCCGCTATCTGGGTCCTTTCCCTATTCTACGCCAGATCAATCCTGTGGCCTTTCGTCTCCAGTTGCCGAAACATATGCACCGTCTCCATCCGGTGTTTCATTCCTCCCTCCTTAGGGAATACAAGAGTGATCCCTACCTTCGCACTTTGCCGCGTGATCCGGTTCCCAAAGTGGTTCCTTCTGATGAGTATGAGGTGGCCTCCATCCGGGACTCCCGCTATCATCAGGGTCGCTTGGAGTATCTCATCCACTGGAAAGGATATCCGCACTCAGAGGACTCCTGGGAACCGATGTCTCATGTTCACGCTCCGGCATTGATTCAGCGGTTTCACCGTCTGTTCCCGGGTAAACCGGGGGGGGTGCCGCTTGGGAGGGGGCATACTGTCATGCCGCCGTCCTTTGGTGGCCGCTGGCGGTTATGGAAGGCTTGGCGTTGGCGGCGCCATTAGATTTTCCGTGTGTTTTTTCTTTTCACTTCCTGGTTTGGCGGTCTAGTCTTTTTCTTCTGTGTTACTTTTCCTTCCGCTTCCTGGTTTATCGGTCTAGCCTTTTCTCTTGTTTCCGTATTTAACCACGCCCCTCTCTGGGCTCTGTGCGTTGCAACTTGTTTCTTTCGCTTTGTTGCCGTGCTACTGTGTTTCCAGTACTTCCCCTATTACCTGGTTTACTCAGTAACTAAAGCAGTGATTCTTTCTACTGCTTCTTCCCTTCCTTTTTGCCTGTTTACTCCGTTCTATTGACTTCCGTGCCTTTCGGGGCTTCTCTATTCCTTCCTGTTTTCCGGATCTCGCTCCGGTATCTGGCAGTGGTGTGTTTTCCTCCATCCCGGGTTCCCCGGGCTTCTCATGCTACAACCTCAAATACTACAGCTTGACTGCTTCGGAAAGACTTTCCTGCCTTTCACCTGCACTCCGGACTCTCCAGTCAACTCCTCCAGCACGCATTTGTTATCAACAACATCCGGCGAGAGGTTTTTTTTAAGCAGCTGCTTTTTTCCTCTCTTCCTGGCGTCTTCGGGATGGGGCCGGCTGTTTCCCTGTTTATCAGGGAATCAGGGTGGCTTCTTCCCGCGGACGATCTTATCTCTTCACAAAGAAGAAAAGACCAAAAGACAAGTCCTACAGACGAGGAAATCTTCTGGAAGAAACAGGTGAGGAGAAAGGGGAGGAGGACATAGACTTATCTGATTTGGAGGAATCTCCGTTATATCCCAGCACTTGTGACAGTAAGCGACCCATGGCTCTCATTAAATTTCCAAACTGTCTCAACGCCCGTTTGGACACCTTTTATGTAATGCAAGCTACTGCAAGTGTACCACCAGAGTAATATTCAACCACAATGTTCGACCGCCTCCACAGTTCTATGTTTCTTTGAACACCCATACTGAAGAGCCACTGTCTCTACATATGCGACCTGTCAACTCTTCTTGTGTGCCCAACTCTAATCACCTTCTTTCGAGCTCCAAGCGGTCACCACTGCAGTACCATGATGGTGATTTGAGCCAGTCGAATCCAATTACTAATAAAGGCAAGTATCCGCTTCTATGCATTCCATTGAGCTGACTGACGTTGGCTGCAAGTTAAGTCTTTTCTTTTTCCCTCCCCAAATTGGAAGGTTTGTAGAGGGCAATTTCCACGTTCTGTCACCTCTCATGAGCATTTCCAAGAATGTTCTGCCTGCAAGCCACTACCACTGCCAAGACACATGTCAGGAAGCGTAAAGGGATCTAGTGTCAGGGCAAGTCCGGAGCCCGGTGCCAAGTAGCAAGGTCTGTCCCACCCGCTGTTTCCTCACAAACTCGTCTTGAAGGTCATGGAGTCAGATCATTTCCCTACAGCGGTCGTACCCGTAATCTTCAGGTACGCTACCAGTCTTTCTGAAAGCGCTGGGGGTTGCCCTGGCAACGCAGACACTCTGCATTGCTGGGATCACATGTCTTTACAAGTTGAGCTCGGTTTTGCAGATCACATGACCGGTGCTCTGAGTATTAATGGCCAGTTCAAACTTGGCGCTTAGCTTCTCAATTTGCATTCTACGGCCATTGTTTTTTTTGCTTCTTGACCCTTGAATTCTCGTGACCTCGGCTTGCTTTTTGCATTTCTTTTGGATTGCCCTTCTTGTCTTCTGGCATCCGAACTTATTTGACCTCGGACCACTTATCGACCTTCCTCTGCTTTGTGATTCTGATTCCTGTTTGCTTTCTAGGTTCTGAACTTCGGACTACTTCTCAACTTGTTGCTGCCTAACCCTTCGTCTCTTCCTTACCTGCATTGTTGCCGACCCGGACCGCTTCCTCGACTCTCCTTGGATCTGTGACCCATCATTCGGACATTGGCGCCCTTCCTTCCATGGACTTCTCCTACGCACTATTCCTCCTGGCGTATTGAAGTAGAGACGCTTTGTGCTGCTGTTTAGGCGTCCTCGTGCCGGCAGTGGGAATGTGGATCACTGAACTCTCTTCAACACGGACACTGGGATTTTGGACTATTAGGCGTCCTCGTGCCGGTGAGTGATAGGGTGTTTTCCGGACTTACCTTGGAATACCGGATTTCTCTTCTTCACGCACCCGCAAGAATCATACAGATGGTAAGACTGTTCTATGTTGACTCTTCATTCAGTAGTCTCGTTAAATCCTTTGACGATGAATGTGGCTTTTGTATTGTCCTATTTGGGTGGAACTGCAGCTGTTTGGGCTAATCCATCCAGGAAGTAACCTCCTTCATGATAGTGACGCATTGATTGACGCTATGTCACGAGTATTTGATACCAGGTACAAGACTCAGGCCACTATCTTGAAACCTTTGTCCTTTCAACAAGGGGATGCCTCTTTGCTGAGTTATTTAGCCAATTTTAACCAGTTGGTGGCCGAGACAGGATGGCCTGACGAGAAGAAGGCTGTCCTGTTCTATAAAGGTCTGTCTGACACCCTGAAAGATGTGCTGGCTACAGTACCAGAGGTACAATCCACGTTCCCAGAAATGTTGGACCCGATTTTGCAAATTGACTCACGGAGAGCCGAAAGCAAAGGGGGGAAATGAGGCCCTATTCCGGTTTCAGTCATAAATCATGCTCCGGTTCCGAGCAGTGAAGCACCCATGCAAATAGGGGCAGTTCAGGGTCCTTTGTCCTGTAAGGAAAGAGAGCACCGTAGGAAAAGCAATCTGTGTGTTTATTGCTGGTCCTCAGAGCACTTCTTAAGGCAATGCCCCAAGAAACCTCAGAAGGCAGGAAAAGCCAGAGCTCGGCAATAGAAGAAGACCCATTGCCGAGCAGTTCAATTCAGGGTTCCTGTTGTCCTGTTCCTTTTCTTTTACAAACCACTTTGGCTTACCTGTCCAGTGAACCATGGCTTATTCATGCCGTCTTATACTCAGGTGCCACAAGAAACTACATTGACGTACAATATCTGTGCCAGTGAAAAATCCTTGTTGTTCCAAAGGAACACCCTGAGGTGGTCAATGCGGTTGATGGCACCACCTTAATGTCAGGATTGGGCACCAAACGTACCATTGATCTTGCCATGACTATGAGTTCTGGACATACTGAAGTCATACATTTTGATGTTATTGTAGCACCTCAATTCAAGCACATTTTGGGTTTACCCTGGTTGGTAAAACACAATCCTCTTGTGGATTGGCAAACTGGTTTGGTTATGTTTTCTTCAGAATGTTGTAAAAACCATTGTCTATGTGTACAGGAAGAGCCCTCCAGTCCTTGTTCCTCCTTATTGGACTCAGCTGCAGTAATCAGGGCTATCACTTCATCTTTACCTAAGGAGTACAAGTCTTTTAGAGAAGTATTAGAAAAAGTAGGGGCCGAGACACTTCCACCGCACCGCCCATACGATTGTCCTATCGATTTGGTAGAGGGGGCTAGAATACCCTCGGGACGTGTTTACTCCCTTACCCAAAGAGAAAACATCGTTTTGAAGGACTACATCGACAAGGCCTTAGAGAACGGCTTCATTCGCCCGTCTTGCTCCCCAGCCGCTTCTCTACTTTTCTTCGTGCCTAAGAAGGAGGGGGACCTGTGTCCTTGTATCGATTACCGCACATTGAACTCGGTCACCATACAGAATCAATACCCGATTCCTCTTATCTCGGTGCTTTTGGATCAGTTGGGTACCTCTGAGTACTTTACCAAGTTTGACCTACGTGGGGCGTATAACCTGGTAAGGATGAAGAAGGGCGACAAGTGGAAAATGGCTTTCAAAACCAAATACGCCCTTTTTGAGTACCTTGTTATGCTATTCTAGTTGTGTATCGCTCCTGCTACATTCCAATGATTCATCAATGATATTTTGAGTGACATGTTGGATCGCTATGTTGGTGTTTATTTGGATGATATACTGGTGTATTCCTCATCTTATGAAGAACACGTGAAGCATGTATCCGCTGTCCTTCAACGTTTAAGGGAAAATCGACTTTATGCCAAAATGCTTGTCTCACATTCAGGAAGTGGAATTCCTTGGGTATTACATAACCAATGCTGGCATCAAGATGAGCAATGCCAAGGTCAATGCTGTGTTGGATTGGCCCGTTCCCACTACCATCAAGGCCTTACAATCCTTCCTTGGTTTTGCTAACTTCTACCGTCGATTTATCTGCTCATTCTCAGAGACAGCTGCTCCATTGACCGCCCTGACTAGCAACAAGCGATCTTTCGCCTGGAGTCCGGAGGCCCAACAGGCTTTTGATGCCTTGAAACAAGCCTTCACCACAGCACTGGTGTTACAACATCCAGATCCGGAACAACCATATTTCATCGAGGCTGACGCCTCTGAGGTTGCTGTAGGGGCTATTCTGTCGCAATTATTTAAAGACACTGGATTATTGCATCCTGTAGCCTATCATTTGTGAAAACTGACTCCCTATGAGCAGAACTATACAGTTACGGAGCAGGAGTTGTTGGCCGTAAGAGATGCATTCACTGTGTGGAGACATCACTTGTTGGGTACCGCGTCTCCAGTGCAAGTATACACTGATCATAGGAACTTGTTAGCGCTACAGTCTTTACAATGTACTACTGCTCGTCATGCCAGGTGGCATAAATTCTTTGCATGTACAATTTCAAGCTTACCTACCGTCCTGGTCCTATGAATTCGAGAGCTGATGCCCTTTCGAGAATACACAGTGTGCCGTCTCGTTCTTGTGGAGGTACCATTCTTCACGGTAATCAAGTCATCTGTGCTTGTACATTACAACCCTCATTGGTGTCTTCCATTCAGGAATGAGTAGCGAAGGGACCCAACGAAATACTGGAATATAACATGGATGTTATCCGTTCTTTGCCTTATGTACAGGGTCGCCTGTTTCTGCCTGATTTTGCCACTCAGCGCATTGCCATGCAGTGGTGTCATGACTCTCTTCTAGCTGCCCACCCAGGCAGGAAAAAGACCTTGGAGTTGTTGAGACGCTGGTGTTGGTGGCCTGCCATGACTCGGGATGTATCATCTTATGTTGATTCATGCTCAATATGTGCCCAATGTAAAGGTTCCACTTCGAAACCTCTGGGTCTCTTGCAACCATTACCATTACCTGATCGTCCTTGGTCAATGGTTTCCATGGACTTCATTGTGGAGCTACATCCTGTGAAGGGATTCGACACCATCTGGGTGGTTGTGGACTGCTTTTCTAAACTAGCCTTGTTCATTCCTTGTTAGGGGTTGCCCACAGCACCTGCTCTTGCAGAGTTGCTCCTACACAATGTGTTTCGCTTTTTTGGTCTTCCTGATATCATTGTGTCGGACCGTGGTGCCCAATTTACCTCCAGATTCTGGAAACATCTCACGAGTTCTATAGGCATTGACAACCGTTATTCCAGTGCATACCATCCGCAGACAGACGGTCAGACTGAACGCCTTAATGCCACGCTTGAACAATATCTGCGTTGTCTCACCCTCCAATATCAAGAGTCCTGGTTTTCTGTTCTCATACACGCAGAATGTGCTTACAACAATTCTATCCATGCATCCACTGGTACCACCCCGTCCTATGCCTTATATGGCCAGAACCCTCGTACCCTGCCCTTGGACACCACTTTGGATACTATGAACCCCGCGGTGCAAAGTTGTCTGCGTGATCTCCCATCCAGTCACAAGGATGTCGTGCTCCATTTGACTGATGCAAAAGAGCAGGCCAAGTGGTTTGCTGACCATCATCGGGGCGAGGCCCCGCAGTATCAACCTGGTACCAAAGTTTGGTTATCCACAAAGAATCTACGTATGCCTGGACGTAGGTGTCTTCTGCCACGTTTTGTTGGTCCTTTCACAGTCCTGGCTCTGGTAAATACAGTGGCTGTTCGTTTGGAGTTGCTATTATCTTGGAGAACGCATCCTGTGTTCCATGTCTCATTGTTAAAACCTTGTGCTCCAGGTACCAGATTACCAGTCCGTCCTCCGCCTCTCATGGTCCATGGTTCTGAAGAATATGAGGTCAATGCTATTCTTGATGCTAAAACAGTTAGGGTTAAGTGGTATTTTCTGATGGACTGGAAAGCTTATGGTCCGGTGGATCGGACTTGGGAAACCGGCCGCGAATATACATGCTCCTCTTCTCTTGTCACATTTTTTGGCTTCCAGGAGGGAGGTTCTTTCAATGTGGGAGGATGCTGTCAGGAAACGTAAAGGGATCTGGTGTCCGGGCAAGTCCAGAGCACGGTGCCAAGTAGCGTGGTCTGTCCCACCCGCTGTTTTCACACAAACTCGTCTTGAAGGTCATGGAGTCAGAGCATTTTCCTACAGCAGTCGTACCCGTAATCATCAGGTACGCTACCAGTCTTTCCGAAAGAGCTGGGGGTTGCCCTGGCAACATGGACTCCCTGCGTTGCTGGGATCACATGTCTTTACATGACCACCGCTCTGGATATTAATGGCCCGTTCAAACTTGGCGCTTCGCTTCTGAATTAGCATTCTACGGCCATTGTTTTTTTTTGCTTCTTGACCATTGAATTCTCATGACCTCGGCTTGCTTTTTGGATTTCTTTTGGATTGTCCTTCTTGTCTTGTGGCTTCTGGACTTATTTGACCTCGGACCGCTTATCAACCTTTGTGATTCTGATTTCTGTTTGCTTTCTAGGTTCTGACCCTCAGACTACTTCTCGACCTGTTGGTGCCTAACCCTTTGTCTCTTCCTTACCTGCATTGTTGCCGACCCGGACCGCTTCCTCCATGGATCCATTGGAGTCCTTCTTACCGTGGACTTCTTCTACGCACTATTCCTCCTGGCGTATTGAACTAGAGATGCTTCGTGCTGCTGATTAGGCGTCCTCGTGCCGGCGGTGGGTAGGTGGATCACGGAACTCTCTTCAACACGGACACTGGGATTTTGGACTATTAGGCGTCCTCGTGACAGCGGGTGATAGGGTGTTTTCCGGACTTACCTTGGAATACCGGATTCCTCTTCTTCACGGACCCGCAAGAATCATGCAGATGGTTAAATCCTTGATTAGTGTCTAATAGTCTTGGTGTTCTTCTAGGTTAGATGTCTCATGTTCTACTTATTACGACTTCATACTAGTCCTTCTGGTATTTCCTTGTTATGATTTCCTATATTGGGTGATTACTGTCAGTTGGCTGTTATTAATTGTGACTTCCTTTTCAGGCTGGCGGTTCCTGTGCTGTCCATCCATGTTTTGGTTAATAGATCCTTCAGGAGGTATTTCTGAGTCCCTCTGAAGGGAATATTGGCAGAAAGAACTTGTCGGCTACACGACGGGTTCAGCTGCCAAGATTGAACTATGCTTATTTGGCAAAGAATATCAAGTCTGTGCTAACAACACACATCATATCCGGATCCCATCAAATCACTGTCGCGCCCTGGCATGACATCGGCTTGCCGTTGAAAGCACTCTGACTCCCGGTGCGAAACCAAAAGACAGTACTAAAGCTTTTTGAAGTGGCTGTATCCCGCTGGTCCACCGTAAGTGACACTAGGGACTTTTAAGCCACCTTCTGCACCCAATAAACTTGACATGTTGCCACTGAAATCTATGCATGAACACCCAACCTAAAAACCCAGATTGCTCCTTTATTCTAAAATATGTTTTCTGTTTTTTTCTTACAAGCGTGAACCAGTGGTGTTTGTATTAGTTGTGTGCATTTTTGTTAGTTTAAAGATCCTATTTTTAAAGCACCTTGGTTGGACATTCTTTTACTTTGGTACCACAGTACTGTTGTAGTTGGATTGCTTCTGTACCAACTCACAACCCTCCAGAAGAGTTTAGTCTGCCCTCGGCCAATGTTACCACACAGGGAGAAGGAGGTATGACTGTTAGCCTGTGGCTTTTTTTGCCATTATTATTGGGATCATTGTAGGTTTAGTAGTATTGCGGAGCTGAGTAAGTACTTTTCTCACAGGAGGACTTGTCAGAAATTACTTCTTTGGGGAACCCCACATGATAGAATGGTCCTATCAGAGCCTATCGCACCATGAGTGCTTTGAAACTTCTCAGGTGGGCTTCTTCAGGCTACCATGTGACATGGTCTACCACTACCAAAGTGAACCAATTCCATGAAGAGGTTTGGGGATGGAAGGGATGCACAATGCCCATTCCTGTCCTCCCAAAAAAGCTGCCCAAACACTGGTAGCGGAATTTGGTGGCCTTTGTCTCCCGAACTGACTTACCAGAAGCTTGGCAAGTTTGGCAAGTACACACAAGTTACTTGATTTGTATGCCCATCTGAGGTCATTAAAAATGGGTAAAAACCTGCGAGCTTTCTTGGTCCTTCCTAAGTGACCTGACAAAGGAATTTCGTGAAGCAAGTCCAGTTGGAAACTCCTGTGACATTGGGGCACAAACAATCTCTGGCCGACCCCTGCCTCAAAGTTCTTGGGCTCACTGTACAGGTGTTTATGGAGATGTGGGAGCCACTCTATCCAGAAAGAGCATTGTTCAAATAACTTGTTCCATGCTGTATACCCCACTCAGGAGGGTCCAAAACCATGTGTTAGCTCACTTCACTCTTCACAGCGGAGAAATACTCATTTGCATATTAGTCTGGTCCCGGCTAAAAGTAAAATTCAGCACCAACATTCTAGTCAATCGTCCTCTGAACAAGAGTACCACAGCAAATCCAGACACATATTTCGTCCTTGTTGGGCCTCATCAGTGAGGTGAAGCTGAGCCTCTCTAGTACATAGAGAGCAAGGGTTCCACATCTGGATTTCCCTTAGCTATTTAGGCTAAAACGGCAAGTTTTAAAAAGTTTACAGAGGTACAGGTGATCACTCTCTCAGTACATTTTGAACAACCCAGATGCGTTGCAGGGAGCCTGTTTCTCTGCCTGCTTGCACAGAGATTCCAGAATGGGGCAGTCTCTCTGCACCTTGGAAAAGTCTGCTTGACTTGGGCTTCCAGCTGAGGACAACTCCCCCAGTTCCGGCAGGCCCTTGACGTCTAAAGCTACCATGTTCTCCACCTCAGAATCTTTTTCTATGCCAGTAGGCAACCTTGAGATCACAGAGTCTTGTGCTACTGCAGTAGGCACATCAATGGAAACTGTGCCCTCTCCTGCAGGATCCTTAGAGGACTTAGAATCTGGACTAGACACTACTGGGCCCCTGGTCTTTTGCACTATCCAGCAGGAAGAGCCTTGGGGACCATGGCCTCAAGTGCTTCTTCTCTGATTCCTTAGTCATAGGTCTAGCGACAGACACAATTATTTTGGGATCAGGAAGGTCATTTTACTGCTACACAGTGCTTGGAGGTTTCACCCCTCCAGCTAAACTCTGCCATTGCCAGTGTGTATTGGCTGTGGCTTTCAGACCTTCTGACACTGCAATCTGGGCTTTGGACATACTGCCCAGCTTGCACCCATAGTTACCTTACAGAGGTGTGAAGAGCATCTGCACCATGGAGCATGGGAGCTTGTTTTCCCATTGTTGAATATGTGCTCCAAAAAGACCTGTGTGTTTTAAGAAATGTGGGTACTCTAGGGATACAGTACCTTTCCCACTCAAAGTCACCAGAGAGCATTCTGCCACTCCCTGGCCTAGTGAGAATTCATCCAAACCTCAATGATAGCCTCCCCCATGAGGTTAGCATTGACTTTGCCCTGTTTGGGTTTAACCTTACTGGCAGGATATCCCTTTCTATGAGTCAAGTACCCAAGCTGAAAATTTCCTTTAGGTGTCAAAGGGTGTTGGTGCCCTGGTGTTAGAGTTACCATCACTCTTCTTTTCTGTCGGTGCTGACGATCAATGTAGCTAGTTTTGTGCATCAGATGTGGGCAGTCTTTCTTGAATGAAGCGTAAAAACCTTTGCTCTCAACCTCCTCCTTTGGTTTACTTTCATAAGAAGCCTTATCTTCTGATTTGGGTTTGCTGACCTGAGCCTTTTTATGGACGCGATTCGTCAGAGGTTTTGCAAGCTCTTTAGGATCTTTAATATTCTTTTCTGTTAGATGCTGCTGTAATGCTGCCTCACACTTTTTGAGAAAATACTGGCATGCAATCAAATTATACATTAACTTAAATGTGTCAACTTTCGTTAGTCATCCACCCACTCAAATACTTGAAGGAGAAATGTGTAAATGCCTCAAATGTCTGTTTTCCCATTTTGTTGAGTTCTCGAAAACTCTTCAGCTATTTCTCTGGGGTCTTGAAAAACTTCCTGAGGATTGTGGCCTTAATTTTTTAATAAATGGGCCTCTCACCAGGAGCTAACTGAATGAGGACATCAGTGCACCCCACAATTCTTCAACCACCTACTGAAGCTGGAAGGCTAACTCCAGTACTTCAAACCAGTCAAATGTGCCTTTCCACACCTCCTAGGACTGGAATGGGATATGGCGCCCGCCTAGGCTTTTCTTGGCTGCTTTTTCTACAAGCACTTCCCTCCACATCAGAAGAATGTGCAGGCATCTTGCTTTTCCCCCTCAAGCTCATAATTCTAACATTGCCAGTTCTGCTGGGGTTGCTAATTCCCTCTGTTTCTTCTCCACTAGGGCCACCCCCCCTTTCCTACAGAAGGCGCTTTCTAGAAGTCAGGTCAGATTCAATGAGAGTACCCTGGTATCTGGGTGAGAGCCTCACTAACACTTGGGATCTTGCTGAAACTATGGATTTTTAGGGTAGCAAGCTTGCTCTCCTTTGGAGGAATGGTGGGAACAGCTATCATTATTTCTGTCCCCATCCACTACCATTCTCCCCACTAGTTAGGGTACCTGGCTTGGGTCCTCAAGCTCACTATGGAGGTTTTCCAGCATTTATTGTTGACTATATTTTTGGTTTACTAACCTTACTGCCTCTAGGAAGTCCCCTTTCCTGACATAGATTGTGAAGAGTGCTAGATTTTAATCCTGTCACAGAATTCATGTTCAGTTCCATTTTGCAACACAATTTACTGGCCAGTGTTTCCAATGTTGCCTTGACAGTCTTTTATTTTAACTGACTAAGCTGTGGGTGCCCTGTCCAACCACTGGCCTCCAGTGTGAATATATGACGCCTGCTCTGCAGGAGTACGACAATGAGTAGTGCATATAATACTTCTACAACCCCCACAATACTAGTAAATTAGTAAGGATCCCATTCATAAAGGTAAAACAGGTACAGCCCAACAGGTATACTCCTTCGCCTCTGTTGGTAGCGTCGGCTGAGAAAGGCTTCAATCTTCAGGAGAGATGTGAGCTAGCACAAAATCAGACCAAATAAAATGACGACTCTCGTAGGAAAATAAATGTCCAACCAAGGTTCAACAAAAATAGGATACATTAGTTAAACTAAAAATACAAACACAGTAATCAAAAACAGTCTAACTCCAATCTGAAAGACAAGACACAGAAGACACATAGAATATGCAGACTTTGTAATGAATGGGAGCACTCTGGGTCTGAAGACAGGAGTGCACAGGGAATAGTTTCAGCAGCGATGGTACGTTTACTGAAGATGGCTTTTGAAAGGTTAAGGAGTGGGGCATTAATAGTCAAAATTGGCATTTTAGGCAGTCCAGTGG
This sequence comes from Ambystoma mexicanum, assembly GCF_040938575.1. Lineage (NCBI taxonomy): Eukaryota > Metazoa > Chordata > Amphibia > Caudata > Ambystomatidae > Ambystoma > Ambystoma mexicanum. The sequence continues at coordinate 1,061,542,160 of NC_090929.1, read as the reverse complement.
GACAGAACCACTTCACATACATTTAATGTTTGTTCTTGAGGCACAATAGCATTTAGCCAGACTTCTGGGTGCTTTGCAATGGGTCGGGTCAGCATAGAGATATTTCATGTCAGTTGTTCCCAAGGAATCACCAGCATCGAGACAGTCGAGTCGGCTTGAGAAGAACCCAGCCTTGCGGTGCAGTCCTGTTTCAGTGATGAATAAAACAGGCAGGTGATGGGTCAAGTTTGTGCATTGAATCAGTCTAGTCACCTCGAAGAGGTCCTAAAATGAAGTTCTTCAGGGTGATTGTCTCGAAAACAGATGAAGCTCAGACAAGGTGATGGGTCGAGTCAGCAGCTTGTCAGCTCGATGGTGTATGAAAAAGCGATGCAATTCAAAGTCAGTTCTGGGTGCTTGTGGCAGCTCAAAAAGCATCTTAAAGCCATCAAACCAACTTATAAATTGATCTGTTTTGGCAAAAGGTGCCTAGAGCTGGTTCCTTCATTCTGGTTGCTATGGAACCACGTCCAGGACTTTGGGGCAGACGGTATCCCTAATAATGTTCAACGTGTAATCCTTCTTCATAGTCCAAAGATGATTCAACAGTTTTCCCCCTTAAATGTGCAATTTGCTATCATAAAATGCGTTTTAGCAGGCCTTCTTTAAGGGGTCCAATTGTGGCTGCTGTTTCAGAGTCACTTGCTTGGTAAAATCAGTACCAGAATGCTTTTTCTGCAGGAAGTGGGGGGAGGGGTGGCACAGAAAGTTTGAGAGCCCTTAGAACACCTGAGATGGTGGAAACCTTCTCTTCCTGAAATGTCCTCTCATGGGCTCCTCTACTCTGCCACCTTTACTATCTGCCTATGTTAAAGAGTATCTGTTAATGTCCACCATCTCCATTGTCCTGCCCTTAAATCAGTGTTTTCCAGCTAAACTCCATGGGATATTTTCTTTCTTCCATATGAGGCTACAGGTCTTCCCAGAGAGATCAATAGCTGAGCCCTATACTTGGCACAAATGGCTGTTTTGGGGGAAACCAAGTTCCCAGATGGTTATACACATAAGGATTTGTATGTGAAGGAGTCACTAGCAACCAAGCTGACAATAATATGACACCAAAAGGTTTTGCCCAGTATAACTGTATTGAATCCTAGCAACCAAGCTGACAATAATATGACACCAAAAGGTTTTGCCCAGTATAACTGTAGAGACCAACATGTCAACCACAAATGGCTTACTTTTAGAATGTCATCTGCCATCAGGCTCTGGCAGCACACAAGTGTATATATTAATTTACGATCAGGATTGCCAAAGATTAAAAGCAGTCCCTGACTGAAGGACCTTTCATTCCATTGACAGTCAGCAGAATTGCACATGTCATCTTGTGACGCCCATGTTGCCAAACTAAAAGGTGCTTGCTGAGGCATATCAGTAGACAGGTTCAGCAGAGTTAAATGTTTGCGCTATACTTTTCAGCATGGAGCATTGTGAAAGGAGGGTCTAATTAGAAGAACTCCCTTTCAGAGACAGAAATATTTTTATTTTGAAAAATTAAAAATGTCAGGCTATTGCGCCTTCACAGATGACGTCCTGTCACACTGCCTCACTGAACCAATGACAGCAAACATCTGGGTGGGAAGCAAGTTTTTTGTCTGCAGAGATCTCCTACCGGTGCAGCTTCTTCCTCCGCTCCACTGGGTTGGGTGAAATTAATTTGGATGGGGACACCTATCATATAAATACATTCTACTGCCTTCAACATTTTGGTTTTACAGTGCTGTGATGGAAAAGGGAAAGGTACCAAGAATAAGACCTCCCACAAGGTGTCGAGAACACCTGATATCTGATAGTGTGTTGGTGAGGAACCTTTGGATCAAAATCTTCCCGAAGGCAGGTTGTTTCAAGAGGCCTACACAGAGTGTGTGCTGAGCGCAGGGGTGGGGGGTGCAGCTCTGGGGCCTACACATGGCCTCTACTGTCCCTGATGGTGTTAGTTCCACCGGGTAGTACCGATTGCTTTTTATCTCTCTTAGTCTGGATTTTCCAAATGGCAGAACATGAATACCACCAATGCTGTCAGGGGATAATCATTTTGTAATGTGGATCTGAACGTACTATCATGTCCTCTCTCTATGTTCCTTTGCAGGTCCATGACTCACTAGAGAAAAGGACATTCTGCTCTCCATGGAGGAGCCACCTGATTTGATATGCTTACATCAATTCTAATAAAATAATTAGATGAATATGTTGGTCTTTTTGGAACTGTGCAAGCAATGTCCCTGCATTTTCTATACAGGACCAGGTTTATGTGAAGTAGAGGGGGGACGACTTTTAGGGAAACAGGCAGATAAATCGTATAACTTGCACATAGGCATGACTAAGTGTGAGAGGGACAGTTTGTGTGAATCTTGACCCAAATGAATTTTGGATGGTTCTAGTCCCACAAACGTTTCGAACTTCCCAGGAGGTTTGTCGGCCCGATATGTGACTGACATGGGGCCTGCCCGTTCAAAAGCAGTAAGCAGCATAATGGGAAATGTAAATGCCACAATTTCTAGGTTAGGCTTTTTGCCTCTAGATAGTCAGGGTGATAGAGGGTCCTGTGACTGACATTAGTGATCCCAGTAAGTGCATCCGGGAGTCAACTGCAGGATCCAAGAAGCTTTCTCCTACATTCTTCAAGCATGGTCAGGCTCCCACTGGCCACGAGAGCAACAGGGCACTGCTCAGCAGTTTGGTGGAGTAGGCAAGTGTGGCCCACTTTTACAGCCAACGTGGGCCAGTTTGATAACCAAATGCACAGTGCATTTACAAGTTTCCAGCAGTGTTAACGGCACCGCATACTTTAAGGTGCGCAATTTGCCTGTAATATTCACAAAATCTTCCACCACGTACCATTACAGTTTGTTGCAAAAAGCCACAAATCACAATTCGTGAATGTGAGCTACTATTTCATAGTCGCCCAAGCCAATTTGTGTTCCTGTTTGACTCTTGCCATTTTGTGTTGCTTGTCCAGCATCTCCCATCCTATTCTAGGACAGGTATACATATATAAAAAAAACTTCCATCAGGGCGAATGCCAAGGGAAAAGGCCGGAGCCTCTCTCTGCAGCTCTCCGCTGCCACTGCTGACCTTCCCGGGGTCAGAGGTAAGGGTCAGGCACACATGTGCTCCTCTATATCTACCAGCCCTATTCTCGTTACGTGAAGGAACACCCGCCTGCGATCCTGTACTGCATTCATCCCCTCTCTCTCCTCCCCCCTAACCTGGCTGGTACGATGGCGCGGCTAGGGGCTAGATTACCACGCTCAACCACAGACCTCGCGCCCGACCCTCGCCTGTCTCTTCCAGTCACCACTCTCGCACCCCCACTGCCCCGACCATCGGGCCGTCGGCCGCCCAGACATCCTCCCATGCGGAGCCCTGCCCACGCGCCCCCACCATCAAGATGTGCACACAAATCAAGGATTCCGTCACTACTCCAGCAGGCTGCCTGCCTCAGCATGGCATGCCATCCTCGCCACTGCCCAATTCATCACCACGCTCGGCGTCACATGCCAGCCGCAAGATGTCTTTGCCACCTACGGCACCACCGTCCGAGCATGCCCTGGGGTACGCACCACACCCTCTGCTCACCTACCAGCGATGCCATTTCACCAACAAAGCTCACCATCACGCGCACAGACCCGCCTCTGCGCAACAAGACCCGCTTGCCCACTGTCCACACTCAGATGGCCACAGCCCTCTTGCTGCCTCCAGTAGTACAATTTTTGCAACCCAGGTTGCCCATCATTTTACAGGATGGCCGCAAATAAACTCTGCCTTGACCTTGCCCCTTTTTTTGCATCAAGGCCACTACGCCACACGAAGGTGCTATTGATGCCCTGCCCTTTGACAATGCCACTGCTATTGTCCAACATCAAGATGTTACTACTGCCATGCCATATGCCTACGTTGATGCTACTGTACCCTCTGCTACTGATGCCCTGCCCTTTGACAATACTGTTGTTACCATGCCATGTAAAGCTGTTACTGATGCCTTGCCCTTTGTCAATGCCACTGCTATTGTGCCACATCAAGATGTTACTATGCCCACATTGATGCCTCTGTACCCTGCGTTACCTCATTAGCCCATCGCAAGACCACTTCACCCGCCACTACCACCATGTTCCCCTCGGCAGATGTCCACACTGAAGTGGGCCCTGATCAACTCCCGTTCCCTTCCTGCACATGCCCTAGACGTGCATGACCTAGTTTCCAGGGACAACCTCGACCTACTCTTCCTCAGTGAGACTTGGCTTAGTGAGACATCTGGCCCTTCCCTCACCCTTGCCCTTCCTAATGGCTTCACCATCCACAGACAAGATCACTACTCTCATATAGGTGAGGAAGTCGCTGGCATTGCTAGGGAGACCCTCTCATTCAGGAGGATTGAAGGGGACCTTGGTCCTAACCTGGCGCTTAAACACTTAAGTTCTCCATTAACTTCACCATAGCATTCCACATCGTCTACCGGCCTCCTGGCCCCACCACTGACTTCCATGAAGCCCTCATCCACTCACTCTCAGACAACCTAAAAACTACTTCCATAGTCTTACTCCTTGGCGGCTTCAACCTAGGACTTTATGACCCTAATAACTCCCACGCCACCGTCCTCAACAAAGTGCTCTCCACCCTTGGGTTCTCCCAAGCCATCGCTGGGCCCACACATATTAAAGGCCGGACCTTAGATTGGGTATCCCACCATAACTGATCCCTTCCTGACACTAAGGTCACTCCCATTCCATGGTCTGACCACTACTGCATCAAATTTAAGATTGTCACAGCCAAAGGCCCTTCCAGAGCCACCATCCCTCTCCCTGAGGCACTTTCGAGAAGTGCTCGGCAGCTTACCATGGAAAATCTCTCCCAACACGTTGTGGTGCCTGCACTGCTGCCCCCTTTCTCCAGAGGAACTCGCAAATGCCTTCAAAAGCATTGTCACCCAAGCTGTCGACACTGTGGCTCCACTCACCCTAAAAAAAGTTTAAAGAAGTGAAGCTTGCCAATGCCTGGTTCTCCCAGGAGCTCTCACAGTTACACTCCAAAAAAAAAAAAAGGGCTGCACTTACCACTTGGAATAACAATCCTAACAAGACCACCAAAGCCACCTTCAGGGCCCTGTCAAAAGAGTACAAAATCGCCATGATCAAGACCAAAGCCCTATCCTTCAACACCAGGATAGCAAATGCTAAATCAGGGACTAAAAATATATTTTCAGCATCTTCAGAGAGTTGGAGACCCCGGCCGCCCCGCCCCCTAACCTCGTAAAGGATGAGGCCTGGTGCAATAAAATTCAAGGCGCCATACTCGACAAGCTAGACCCCTTGCACCCCAAAATCCTTGCCCATCAACAGGCACTCAACAAAATCATTGCTAACAGCTATAACCTCCCGTCACCTGCTACTGACTCATGCCAAACCCCTCTGTTTGAATTCAAGGTCATGATTGTGCCCAAAGTCACTGCCCTCCTCAGATCCATTAAACCGTCCAACTGCAAAGGGGATGCCTGTCCAGCCCAGGTCATCAAGGACTGTGCCCCTTCCCTTGCCCCCATCATCACAGCGTTCATAAATGCCTCCTTCCAATCTGGCCATGTTCCAATTGGACTCAACAAAGCGTGGGTTTGTCCGCTCCTCAAAAAACCCACCCTAGACCCATTGGTGCCTGGGAACTACAGACCTATTACCACTGTCCCCTTCCTACTAAATATCCTGGGCAAAGCAGCTTACCTGCAGGTTCAGAAATTCCTGGAAGACCACATCTTCTGGGCCTCTGTCAGTCAGGGTTCCGGCCAAGACATGGTACTGAAACGGCTCTCCTTGACCTTAAAAATCAGATGGACGATCACAGAGATGCAGGCAAACCTGCGCTCCTTCTCCTCCTCGACCTTTCAGCCGCTTTTGTTCTGGTAGATCTCAAGACCCTCTGCCATCATCTATCCACCGCAGCCAACTTCTCCCCAAAGGCCTGCAACTGGATAACTTTGTTCCTTCAGGATAGAGCGATAAAGGTCTTCTACGAATCATCTTGTGCTACTCCCAGCATCATCAAATGCGGGATCCCACAGTGCTCATGCGTTGCTCCCACCCTGTACAACCTCTTTACGAGGCCCCTGTTTAAAATCCTGGACACCTTGGGCATCTCATACACCAACTATGCTGAAGACACCCAGGTGCTCATACCCCTCTCAGGTGATTACTTGATGGACCTGAACACCCTCATCTCTATCTACTCTACTATCCAATCCTGGATGGCAGAAAACTGGTTATACCTCAACAGTGAGAAAAACAAACTTCTGCTGATTGGATCCCCATCCACTTTGGGCAAGCTGGATAAACAATATAGCTCCTCCACAGTCGACAATATTCCCATCATGGTTGTGCAAGCCATTAAAACCTTGGGTATCTATCTTGAACCCAACTTGTCCATGAACAGGCAGGTAAATGCCATCACATTGGCATCAGCACACCACGGCAAACTTATCAATTTGGTTAGATCTTTCCTCTCCAAAGAGAACTGTCTCACCATCGCCAGGGCCATAATTGGATCCAGACTGGACTATTGTAATGCCCTCCTCCGAGGAACCTCTGAAATAAATGTGGCCAAACTCCAAACAATGCCCTTAAGGCCGCCATAGGGCTCTCACACAGGGATCTTATTTCTGGATTTAGGAGACAGGTCCATTGGTTACCAGTTAAAGAAAGGATAATTTTCAAAACCCTTGCTCTGACTCACAAGTGTCTTCACAATCTAGCACCCCCTTACTTGGTGCAAAGAATCTCCAAGCCCCTTGGTTCCAGACCCACCAGGAACCCCTACCTCAACAAGATAACTATTCCCAAATCACAAAAAGCCACGCTGGTGGCAGCAGCTTCCCTACCCTGGCTGCCACCCACTGGAACGCCCTGCCTCCACACATTAGGACCATTGACTCTCATGCGCCCTTTCGCAAGGCCATCAAAAACTAGACTTTTTGTCTAAAAGTTGTATGATCTACTCTGTATCTCTACCTTGTGCACTGACAATGGTGACAATGATGTAACATTTACTATATCCATTGTCAGTACCTGTAACCTGTGCTCGCTAAATAAGCAAACTTTTTGGGCAGCACTCCTGTAACCCTGAATCAAGCCTTCTTATGCTCACATTATAGCGCCTCGATGCTCGCGGGCTGCAGTGCACTCTACAAATCTAAAATAAATAAATAACTAAAAATTGAATTTGTGGGGAAATGCTGAAAAGTGGGACAAGAGAACTCGCCATTCTGATGTTAAATAGCTGCCACATTTTCTCCGGAAGAAGAGACTGACGTGGCAGCACTATGACGTATTAGCTTTTGGCAGTGTGAGTTGCTATTTTTTCATGTAGTTCACAGAAATGGCTCTTGCATTTTGGCATTTGTTAGATATAGTTTCTATTCCAGCAGGTTTTAGCAAGCCCACTAGTTGTTTCTAGCATTTGAATTTCTCGCTCATTTCGGCTTCCACAGCATGAAAGCCCTGGACCATTCATTTGTACTCTTGAAATAATGAGCGCAGGCGTGCTCCGTGTGTAGGTGGTGGTGAGAACATCTGCGCTGGCAAATGTTTCCAATTTGAAACTCAACTGAACTGCAGATTATAGGGCTGTGCCTTGGCCTCTCATCAGAATGTTGAATGGACACTTTTCACAATCGGGGCTCCCCAGGAGTCGTCCCATTGTCCAATAGTATGCACGCCCCTCACAGTCCCCATCTTTTCTCTAACCCTCTGCTCTCATAAGGCTGCTGCAGGTTGGAGGCAGAGCGCAATGTTCCAGTGTTGTACTGCCAACGCGATTGGTCAGAACTCTGACGTGAGGTCTCAAGTGGGTGATTTGTGGCATCACTGTACGAGTTCTTCTGAGTCATATACTTTCCCAAGCATTGTCTGTAACAGCAATAACGCTCAAAAGAGTGTTCACTCACAGCATCAACTAAGCCGTGTTTTCCCAAGGTAGTTTTGGTTAAAAGTGGCAGAGGAGTTGGTTCCACTGCATTTAAGTAACTTGGGAAAAACGCCACGAAATACACAGGCGTCTGCATCTGCACAGGGCATAGACAATGCTGTGCAATTATACATGTTTCTCATACTATTAATACGTTTGTGATTTATAAAGGTCTTCATGTCAGACTCTTCCAGCTTCTAAACACTTTACTAGTTGATGTCACTGTTACCCACTTGTTCAGTTTATCGAGGGGAGGGTGTTAAAGGGATTAGTCTGCCGGACGGGTTATGGAGGTCAAAGGGCACAGCACAGTCTTGTTTCAGAGGTGAGCGTGTTGTCTTTGACCTATCCTTCCACCTATTCTGAATGCCCAATTGCCCAGGACACATTGTAGTCCAGCTGATATGACACTCACTTGCGTCCTCTGACAAAGACTGGGCCTAGCTCCTTCACAGGGATGTCCCCTGTTCTCCCAGACCCAGGCAGCCTGCAACTCATCACCTGCGTGTCCTCACATTGATTACACACCATTCCTTCACCGAGATTAAATGGTACCAGGACCCAGAGCTGTACATAGACAAGCATGTAGTGCTTGGAAGTCATAGCAATGGGGAACAGCCCAGGTCCAAAAGCCAGAGCCTGCGAGAAGGTGTCAGTCCTGGCAGAGCTCACTTATTGACTTTACCTGCTGGATGCGACCTATAAACTGATCCAAGCCCAAAGTGTACAGACTGTAGAAGGCTCTGCATCGATAAGTGCTTGGGAACTCTACAAACCTGCATCCCAAAGTCTAAGACCAGGGTTGTCGCGAGGACACTGTGAAGGGTCAGGAACGAAACTCAGACACAGTGGGTTCATGACTTTGGCTATATACATTTATTAAACAAATGTGGGTTTGGAAAATACCTCTCTGTCCATGCTCTAAGAGGTATCTTCCCTACCTAAACAAAACAAATGTGAAAGTCCTGTGTCCAAAGTACTATTCTGACCCTCACATTCTAAAATCCACTGAAACTTGAAAGAGAAATGTCTCTGGCATACTCTCCTGCCAGGCTTCTTCCACTCTCTGATATGTTTCACTCACACTCCTTGGTTATCTCTTGTTATATTTGTCACGATTTCCTCATGTAATATATTTCATATATTGTCCAACGTGGTCTTTCCAAGCACACTCTCCTGCCAAAGCTTGCTTTATATGTAGACACATCTGATTTGCAATTGCCCGGTATTCTCTCCTCCCAGGACTATTTATTTGTATGCACTCCAATTGTTTTGATATATTTATTCTCATATACTTGTAATTTGAAATGCCTGGTATACTCCCCTGCCATGGCTTTCTTTATATGCTTGGTTTCATCTACGTTTAACTTTAAATGCCTCGTATACTCTCCTGCAAGTGCTTTCTTCATATGCAAAACACTTAAAAACTTGACAGTTTTTTCTTATTATATTGTTCTTTTCCTATAAGGCATATGGCACCCTTTGTTTCATCTCATTCATATCATTTACTTCTATTTCCTTTTGATACCAGTGTCGAGATCCCCCAAAGTCATCTCTTCCCTTGGGCAGATTCACTGGTTTACTGTAGCAGGAATTGGCTCTCCCACATTGAACCTGCAGTGGTCTGTCAGTGTTTCGCTTGTTCCTTTTGGGCTGCCTATCCCTTGTGGTTCACTTCCTTCTCGCAACACTTGATTGCTGGCTGCACGTTTCCCTGGGTTACAGTGGCGCGGAGGCTGCTCTCCGGTATCGCTGCATGCCAGGAAGCCATCCTTCCTGCTCTGGCGTTCCCACGGATTCTGCTGTCTGCCTCACTCGGTTCCTCTCATGAGCTGGTTGACTCCACGGCTCTCGCTCACACTTGGCAGTCCCTCGTTCAACTCTGAGTGGACAGGAGTTCTCTGGTCATCAGCTGATTTCCCGGTTTAAATGTCCTGCCTGCCAAAATGCCCTCGCAACAACTAGAGCGCAGCGTGTGTTCCCAGCCTTTCATGATCTTCATTACTCAGCTCCTCTTGCTCTTGGCAGTGTTACCAGCATTAGAAAAAGGGAAGTCAATTTGTGATAACTTATAGGTAGAGTCAGAGGAAGTGTCTTTAGTAGTTTTAGATTGCAAGTTTGGCAACCTATGCATGGAGTTGGAAAAAGGGTCCCCAGTAGTTTGAAATGACAAGTTAGGTTTTAGATAACTTGTTGGAGGTGGACTTTGAGTTATCTGGGGAGTAATCCTCCATACTCACTGTCTCTTCCTCGTCTCAGTGGCCTCTCTAGTGGGAGTTTAGAGAATAGATACCCCAACCTTACACTGAGGTGGGAATGAGGGTAACGACATGCCATTAAGTCATGGGGAACGTAGGAAACGCCCTTAAAGAAAAAGGAGGATATGCAATTTCCTCCATTGATGCCATCGTGTCTCCTCGAGAGCTACCTCCCCTCAGCCTTCAGGTGGTCCTCTCTCATATAGCCTCCCCTGGGTCTGGATCAGAGAGTTTCTGCATCACCCTGACCATATTAGGGGAGGTTTACCACATGGAAGAAGTGATGACATTGTCAGATTCATCACAATCAATCAATCATTCAACCTGGTAAGGACGTGACCCATTACTGGAATTATTATAATGTAATTGCTACATGGTTTTGACATATACATTACTGCCTATTATTGTGTTTTTGCTGTTTCACTTATTAGAATAAACACCCTTCTGTTTCTAAGAACTACCTTTCTGTCAGCCTCTTTGTGCTTCCCATCCGGCTACCCTGTCTTATGTGTTAAAATGTTGCGCTTTACTGCACATTACTTAAAAAGGAAGCAGATGAAAAGCAATACAATTTACCATTGCTTATTTAGGATCACACATGAAATATTTCAGCAGATGCCATGTTATCAGCAATACCCAGGAGCATTTTACAACATTTTCAAGATGCCTGTGTCCACAGCGTATGCCAGAATTGCCATTCTAGGTCACATTCATGCAGCTATGGCCACAATATATATGTCAGCATTCCCAGTGTAACTCACTTTCGTGAAGCTGTGGCCACAATCTATGACAGTATGATCACTGTAAATCACTTTCATGCAGCAGTTGCCATGTTCTGTGCCAGTATGGTCAATTGTAAATTTAAATAATAAAGATGCAGCCTAAAACTAGGCAGTTCACTCTAACTCACTTTCATTAACTGCGGCTGCGATCTATGTTTGTAAGGTCACTGTAAATCACTTTCAGTAAGCTGCAGCCACAATCTATACCTGAATTCCCAAATTTGCAACGCTGTGATGATGTTCCCCAAACAAATCCAGCTTTGTCACTTTAAATAACAATAATGATGCCGCCAAACATATACATGTATCGCTCTTGCATAGAAACACACACACAGAAACACACTGCAATACCTCCAAATATACATGAATTCAAACAGTTTTTTGGCTTAACATACCATCAAGATCACATACTGCTGATTCTGGGGTCTTTTCTCTGTCAGGGTGGAGCAATGGCAGCCCTGCAGAACAAGTCAGGTGACTGGGAGGATTGAGGATGGTCCAGCATGGCTACCTAGCAGCCAGTGTTCATCAGTATACAGCACCAGAATGTTGGAGGGTTGGCACAGCATGCCTCTCATGACTGTGCACCTTTTATTTTTAAAGTCATTCTCTGCCAGACCTGCCCAGTCCGGCCCAACGGAAGACAGCAGTAAAGGGCCCGCTCAATGCACCCGATCCCCCGGCACCGCAAGAGCTCGGGAGCCTTTGCTACAACAGTACAGAGGCAACCCTCTGGTAAGTTGTGCTGTTCCATTGCTTGTGCAGGGAAGACTTTGGTGGAGTTGCAGATCGGGCGTGCAATTCTTGAAAGACAGCTTGTGTTATGGAGGGTGGAATGTCCTATTCTAGGACGTTTGTTAGACTTTTAGGTAAACGTGTCATTTCAATCGTGTTGTATATTGCTCTATATGTCTCCTATTAAGGTTTCAGATATACTAAAAGTGCTAAATAAAATAAATGATAGAACATTAAAGTCCCAGCACTCAAACCGTTAAAGGAGAGTTCCGGGACTTTTTTTTTTATTGTCCCTACGGTTCGGCCATGTGTTTTTAAGCATAACTCGGTAGATCGTGGAAAACTTTCCTATGGACCTTACCCGACTTTTCGTCCATTAACGCACTCGAAATCAGCCGCCATTTTCTGATAATCCTATCACTTGCCGCATCGCCCTGGCTCACCTGCTTTTGCGGCACTAAATCAAATCCCCCGCCCCCGAGGCTGACATCAGCAGACGCGTACCGCCCATTTCCCAACGCCAAAGCACGTTTCGTGTCAACAATCGCTGCGCCTCAGCTAATGAAGTGTCGCCATGGAAATGGCAGGACGCCTCTTTCCTCAATAAGTATAAACACACCGTTTCACAACACACAGCAGCAGATTTTCGATTCCATTACTCTCGCTGTGTTACTTTGAGTATTCTGTGACTCGTTTCTGTGCTCTGGTCAGCTACCTTCGCTGATTGTAGCCCGTGTGAACAGATACCAGTACCACCGCTATAAATTATTTTACTTTCTTTACCACACAATGGCTACAATAATGCCGTATATGTACGAGCCCGAGTACACCGAGGAAGAACTACTGGAAAGGCAAGCACGCGAAAACGATGGGGATTCGGACGGCAGTTGGGAGGACCAGTCAACGGATGAAGAGCCTGGACCATGTCGCATGGACGGCGTCTCCACCTGGTGCACGTGCAATCGTTGCGAGCTAATGCCAACTGAGGAGGAGAACTGCTGCTGCCGTGAAAATTCCGGGTGCTTGGCCTACATTTCGGAAGGCGAGCCAAGTCCGCAATGCATCACCGAGCTGCCAGAGTTCAGGGAAGCCTGCCTCTCACGGACAGTGTTGAGGATGATGATGGTGCTTATGCACGAACTTTGCGGCACTGTTCGTCCGCGTAATCCGAGTAACGAGTAAGTATACTCTGGTTGTGATGTCAGTGATGCCACTACTATTTCATGGTCGTCTCCCACATATAAAACTACATCTACATATCATTCGAATGCATGTAAATTGGTTCCATGTTGTGCATTTTCTAGATAGAATTTTTTTCAAAGCAGAATGACATTTTTGTACCTGAATCGACAGTGATAAGAAAGTTGTCATTTTAATACAGTTTGCATCTTTCATTTTCACAGGTGGTACAGGCTGGTGGCCTATCGTTGCTTCACTTGGTGGCTTCACGGGAGGCTCGGACACCGCGTTCGGAGAGTAATACCTGCCTGTGCGGTACTTGCCATTAGACAACATTTCCCCAGCGACAGTGGACAATACCGCGGCTTTTCCCGGGATGTGCTGCAACCGCAACTTTACAATGTGTAATGTTTATTATTTATGTTCAATTGAAATTAAGATCTAAAATAAAACCCAACATATATTTTAACAATGGTTGTTTTGATTTTTTAAATGAATCTAGTGTGTCTCCATTGAATAGTCTTCCTGTGCCTTGTCTTGTCACACCACATGTCTCCGGCCAGCATCCTCCCTCACGCTGGCCGCCCACCTTCAATCCACATAACCGTTGAACCCATATGCAGCAGACATACATATGTTATTTTGCGGGTTGGCATCAAGCCTCCCGGCCTTGCCTCCTCCCCCAAAAATACTTACCACACCACTTTGTTCAGGGTCTCCAGGGTGAACTGCACCCATATATTCTCCTGGGAGGCTGAGGTATTTATAAACTCACCCCCCTGCCTTCCATGTACTAGATCCTGCAGCCTGCCTCTTACATGCAGTTAGATGGCCTCTCCTTGGTGAGGCCCTACGGCAAACGAGTCTTGTCTGCACGACCACCGCCCGCACCGGGGTACTTGCGCTGGCAAGTGGAGCTGTCAGGGAGCGATAAAGGCCAAGAGGTGCCAAAGACCATGTACACTTCAAAGTGGTCTATAGAGCATGGGTTGTTGTTCCCATGTCTACCGCCAGACCCCGTGTCTCCTGCCAAGCATCTCCCCTCACGCTGGACGGCCCCCTGCAATCCACATAAGTGTGTCTCCATTCACGAGTCTTCCTGTGTCTTGTCTGCACGACCACCGCCCCAATCCACCCCCCGCCCTATCAAAGGCAGTTCGCACCGGGGTACTTGCGCTGGCAAGTGGAGCTGTCAGGGAGCGATAAAGGCCAAGAGGTGCCAAAGACCATGTACACTTCAAAGTGGTCTATAGAGCATGGGTTGTTGTTCCCATGTCTACCGCCAGACCCCGTGTCTCCTGCCAAGCATCTCCCCTCACGCTGGACGGCCCCCTGCAATCCACATAAGTGTGTCTCCATTCACGAGTCTTCCTGTGTCTTGTCTGCACGACCACCGCCCCAATCCACCCCCCGCCCTATCAAAGGCAGTTCGCACCGGGGTACTTGCGCTGGCAAGTGGAGCTGTCAGGGAGCGATAAAGGCCAAGAGGTGCCAAAGACCATGTACACTTCAAAGTGGTCTATAGAGCATGGGTTGTTGTTCCCATGTCTACCGCCAGACCCCGTGTCTCCTGCCAAGCATCTCCCCTCACGCTGGACGGCCCCCTGCAATCCACATAAGTGTGTCTCCATTCACGAGTCTTCCTGTGTCTTGTCTGCACGACCACCGCCCCAATCCACCCCCCGCCCTATCAAAGGCAGTTCGCACCGGGGTACTTGCGCTGGCAAGTGGAGCTGTCAGGGAGCGATAAAGGCCAAGAGGTGCCAAAGACCATGTACACTTCAAAGTGGTCTATAGAGCATGGGTTGTTGTTCCCATGTCTACCGCCAGACCCCGTGTCTCCTGCCAAGCATCTCCCCACACGTCATTCATTCACAAACACACCCCTGTTTCGAATTCTTTATAACCCACTTCATATTTCTAATGAGAACTTCTTTGCGCTTTGCTAGTCAACCCGTGAAGGTGCTGGTTGTCTGCTCTTCGTCTCTGTGAACTTCCGTGACCACTTTGAGCAAACTCATCAGTTTGCAACCTGTGAACTGCTCCCTGTTCTACGACAAGAAACTACTCTGATCCCTGCATCTAACTGTTTGCTCGTCAAGGTAAGGCCATGTACCATACTCATTTTGCGTCCAATTTCTTTTCGTTCAAGACAGTACATGCAAGGAACTAGTCACATGTTCTGAGTTTAGTCAAATTATTTTTGTATTTTTTTAAAGTTATTCAAATACTTATCCGCATGTGAATACCGTGTATAGTTCCAAAAACCAAAACATACCTTGCATTGAACCTTTTATGTATTTAATTTTTTAACACATTGGTATTCATAGAGAATTGTTGATCTTTACTTTTCAGAACTTTCCACAATGCCTGCCTGTTCCATTGGCGGTTGTCCTTCGAAGACCCATAATAAATCTGAAGGTACTATAATGCATGTTTTCCCTAAGACAATAGATCAGATAAGAGAATGGGTCCGATATTGCGGATATCCACCCTCTCAGCTTGAAAGTAGAGTCCTAGAAGTCTTTGCGGACAAGAGGGGTGATCGATACCGCATCTGCAGCAGGCACTTTACCTCTGACATGTACTCCACATCATTGCTAATAAAGAAGAACATACCGCGAGCGAGGCGAAAATTGCTCTCAACCGCTATTCCCACTCTATTCGTCCACATCCCTCCACTGGTGAGTCAAGTTTACGTATTTATCTCTCGGCCTTGCGGTAGTGTGTAGCATTAGCTAACAATAATTTCCCCATTTATGTATCCACTCAATATGAAGGCGGAAGATTCTCCATCCGTGTCGTTATTGCAGTCATCAGCCACTTCAAGCGCCTATCGGGTAATATTACTTGGCTATTCTGCCACTGACTTGTTTTAGGCATGTAAATCAATAGTTTTAATTTATCGTGTAATTATTTTACCTAATGGTACACCCTTGTACTCGTCCTCTAGTCTTTGTTTTCAGTTATAATTATTGTTATCCAAAATAATTCAAGTACTGTCTTTCAGGGAGATGCTGAGGAGTCCAACGTATTGACGACTACCGTTGATGTCACTCAGATGCTCGAGGTACGTTTCAGGACAGTTCCATCGATGGAGATCATCAGATCTTGCATTCTTGTAGCGTGATTGTTACACACAATGTTTCTTTCATTTTTAGCCATTGATATGTCCTTCTGTCGTCGCCCTCCTATGTGTCTTCTTTTTTCAATATTGTGTTCATTACTAATGAAAGTCCTATGTTTCAGGGAGTCGATGGAGCATTAGTCCAAGAAGAAGGGGGAGCGTGCAGTTACGGGTCGGCGCAACAGCTTGCAGAAGTGTGCACCGCAGTTACATCGTCCCTTGATGTTCTTATGCATTTCGAGGTATGGATACTGACAGCTCGATCAAGCGAGATCATATGACGTGATTACATCCGCTATACTTCCTTCTTTATTAACGCAAGTACTATGTTTCAGGGAGATGACGGAGCTTCTTCTACAAGAACATCACCCCTAGTAGTTGATGCAGATTTCTGGGTGGTGACACTTCCAACGATCGAGCAAATCGAATCATATTTAGATATCCATTATTTATTTTAGACAACTGATCATTTGTGCAGGTCTATTTAGATGAGCCGTTCACGCCTGCACAAACTTTCTGTTCTTTTTATCAAAATAGAAAACCATACTAATGCAATTACTGTGTTTCAGGGAGTCACTGAAGCATCATCTTCAATAATATCATCAATGGAAGTCTATGAGGAGCCCGAGGTATGGATCTTGACAGTTCCATCTAACTAGATCAACAATGCGTGAATAATTGTCGTTTGAATGTTCTACACAAAGCGTTCATTCGTGTTTTGCTATTGAGATGTACGTGGGTATTGGTCCCCAAGTACATTTTGTGTTTTCGATATTATTATACATACTAATGAAAGTTCTATGTTTCAGGGAGTCCATGGAGCGTCAGTGCGTGATGGATGTGCTTATCAGGAAAACATAGTCGTTGCAGCGCAAGAGGAAGTGGAGACATGCACACACGAGTCGGAGCAACAGCGTCCTGATGTTGAAGTTCGAGGCAAGAAAGTTTCAAAGAAAAGAAAGCAAAAGAAGGTTAGTGTCCTGGTCACTATATTATGTTGTTTTTCACTGTTAATAGTTCAATACTGTAAGTTGTGTTTAAACTGAACACCCCTTTTCCAATCTGTCCTCTAGTTGCGAGTGGGTGTACGAACTAGATCTACACAGACAGTGAAGCGAACGAGAGATGTTGCTAGTCAAACCTTTTGGCAGGGACTTGAGACTGGAGAAGCATCGTGCCAATGGGAAGAATATGAAGTGATTGACAACGGAGCTATACCACCACCAGCCATTGATAGTGAATGTCCTCCTGGTAGTTCGGATGCAGTCGGAGATCAATTCACAGAATCCACACCCGCAAAAACTAAGACGGCGAGAAAGTTGAAGAAATTGTTTTATTCACCCATCGCCGGAGAAGGAACAGATGTTGCAATGGAAGAGAATGAAGTAGACGACAATGAAACACCATCAATATCACTGAACATAGCGGAAGACGATATCAGAGATTCTACCTTTCATGTGAGTGACATGTCCTCAACGTTACAGGCCGAACCAGCTGGGATGCAGAGTGACAGTATAAGGAAAGAGGCCAAATTCATTGTATTCGATAGTTGTTTGATTGATATTATTATTCGGATTAAATGTGGGCATTTGGTAGGTGGGGAAGTATGTGGGGAGCCATTGATTAATGTGACTCGTGCAATTCGAGGCACTAACCTTAAAATACATGCCACCTGTACAAAATATCATCCTTTCACATGGTCTGCACAACCTATGCTGGGACAACTGCCAGCAGGCAATCTACTTTGTGCAGCGGCTGCACTTTTTAGTGGTTCAAGTTTTAAAAAATTAGAGTCTTTCTTTCAGTTTGTGGGAATCCATTTCATTGCGAAAACTCAGTTCTACAAATACCAAACCGATTATCTATTTCCAGCCATTAGCAAAGCTTGGAGAATGGAAAAAATGTCTATTGATAGTACATTCGCGGGCAAACGGTTCAGGCTAGCCGGTGATGGACAGTGCGACAGCCCAGGATTTTCAGCCAAGTACTGCACCTACCACTTTCAGGACATGGAAAGTAAGAAAATTGTGAGTTCGGTGGTCGTGCAGGTGTCACAAAGTACATCCTCAGTGGCCATGGAGAAAGTTGGCTTTGTAGCATCATTGCAAGAACTACAATCGCGGGGAATGGTGATCGACCTGATAGCCACGGACAGACACGTTTCAATTGCCAAGACAATGAGAGAACAGTACAAAAATATAAATCACCAATTTGACGTTTGGCATCTTGCAAAATCAATCAATAAAAAATTGTCGGCTGCAGGTAAAAAAAAAGAATTGCAAGGTATTTCACAGTGGTCCAAGTCAATCAGCAACCATCTTTGGTGGAGCTCAAAAACATGTGGAGGGTCGTTGGAAATTCTACTGGAAAAATGGCGGTCAGTAATGCCACACTGTACAAATGTTCACCGATGGAACACGAACCAACATTTCCACAATTGTGAACATGGCCATTTGTCCACAGAGGAGGCACGGAAGAAGAAGTGGTTGATTCCTTCACCACCCACTCACAAAGCCATTGAAAAGATTGTATTTGATAAAACTATAACAAAAGCTTTGAGGGGACTCACGGAATTCTGCCACACAGGAGATTTGGAGGTGTTCCACAATATGTGCCTAAAGTACAGGCCAAAACGATTGCATTTTGGCATGGAGGGCATGATAAATCGGACTCTTTTAGCGGTCTTGGCACATAACCATAATGTTGGCCGTCAACAAAGTAGGACGACCGGAACTTTAGGGACGCTTCGCTACAATAAGGCCTTCACTAAAAGAAGTAAACAATGGGTGATCAAACCAGTGTTTGAGGATATGCAATATGAGTTTATTGAGAAACTTATTGTTGACGTCCTAGATAGGCACATAAATGGAGTTGTGAACGAACCTGTGCAGGGGACAACTGCATTGCCACCCAACATTGCATCTGTTCCATGTCCACCTAAAGAAGAACTCATTGAGAAATACACATCACGGTTTAAATGATTGTAATTTGATTGTCTGTTCTCTCAAGTCTCCTCATGTCGCAGGCCCATTGAATATGTGTATCTATGTATTGTCTAAATAAAAGTGATTGCTCAGTGTACATGCAATGTGTCTCTCCACCCTTGTTCATTTGCGCATTAAATTAAACCAAACAGTAATATAAATCATTTTTCAATAAATATAGAATCTCTCCGTATTTATGGTTCTGTGTGGCTGCAAAGCACGCAGACAAAATGCAAAGATGGAGTGTAAATTTCAAGTCCTGTGAGAATGCCTTACACTGAATGTAGCTAACTTGGAATGTGTGCTCGTTCGAAGTGAAGGTCAGCTGCTTTGATTTTTTCTCGGGTGCCAGAATGGCCCACGACTCAGAATAAGGTTCTATTGTATTTTGACCTTGACAGGCCTGGACCACGTAAGAAACGATAATGAATATAATTTCAGAAACGAAAGCCATTTCATGTTCGTTCATTAGAAGAAATAACGTCGGCATAGAAGGAGTGGTATTTCGGGGCTGCCCTACGCACAGACGCAATGGAAAATGCAAATATAATGTAAGTAACTCTTTAGATGAGTTTATACCGCAATTTAATTACTATACAGTCGCTTTAAAGACGGGTTAAGTTGTACTTGTTCGTTCTATGTGGCATGTTGTTTTGTACCGCACACTATCTTGGGGAGAACCGTCTACTTTTACGGAAGCACCTCAAAACCTTTGCTTCTGCTTTCTCTCTCCCTCTCCCCTGCAACAACTGGTCCACTGTCTGCGATCTCGGTCCTGGGCCCTTCCACTCTCCACCTGCACTCCCTGTCAACCCCTGCACTGAGGGACTGTCTCAGTATCCTACAGCCCCCCCTTGACGTTTAAAACCCAGTTGCACTGTCCTAGCTATGAAATAATTTACCGACCGAATATATAAAATGAATAATTTTAATAAAGATCTGATGGTGAGACTAATTTCATTGTTTATGTTTTTCAAACAGGTACATCATGCATTACTGCATGTGTCACGAGTACCAGACACCGGCGGACGGCTTCTTTAACCGCCAGTTGCTTCTCCGCGTGAACAACGTTACCACCCTGACCATTTTATGGGACGATCGCCAAGTACAAGTATGCCCTTACGCGGTACTAATGGCTAGATGCAACATACAGACCGTTGTGGTGGCCTAGTGCCTCGTTGTTGGAACAGCCATGCGATTATCAGTGCGACCGAAGAGCTTATTTTATCGTAAACCAACACCATGTCTACTGCACACGAACATCGCTTGCCTCAAGACGAAATATTTTGGATCGAGAGCAAATAAAAATTCATTTATCTAAGACCCTGTGTACAGCAAAGGAACATCGTGTGCCTCGAAACGAACTTTTCGGAACGTGAACAAATAAAAATGCAAATCGCTGAATATTCTCAAAACATTTGATGTCAAATAAATGTACTTTGCCAAATGTACAATCTTGCCGTTTGCTTTTAAACCACTGTTTCATATTCCGAATTGTGGCGCTGTATTGTGAGATGATCTAAGACCCTGTGTACAGCAAAGGAACATCGTGTGCCTCGAAACGGAACTTTTTGGAACATGTGCAAATAAAAATGCTAATCGCTGAATATTCTCAAAACATTTGATGTCAAATAAATTTACTTTACCAAATTTACAATCTTGCGGTTTAATTTAAAAGTACAGTTTCATATTCCCAATTGTGGCGCGCTGTGTTGTTTGAGCTCATCTGTGTTGATTTCCTGGTTCTGTGTGGAGTCGCGTAGAAGACGCCTGGGCGCGTTTGCCTACGCAGCTCAGTCACGTCACGGATAGAGGCGGGGAATATGAATGTTTTGATCAAGTCTGTTTCAGGGGCGGGGGATTTGATTTAGTGCCGCAAAAGCAGGTGAGCCAGGGCGATGCGGCAAGTGATAGGATTATCAGAAAATGGCGGCTGATTTCGAGTGCGTTAATGGACGAAAAGTCGGGTAAGGTCCATAGGAAAGTTTTCCACGATCTACCGAGTTATGCTTAAAAACACATGGCCGAACCGTAGGGACAATAAAAAAAAAGTCCCGGAACTCTCCTTTAAGATGCATTACAATAACCTATTGTGAAGGGGATGCAACAGGTAGAGAAAATTGCTAAGGGGGATTTTCACAAGGTCAAGCAGGTACTTAAAACTCATCAACAACCCAGACACAAGAACCAATGTGACCTACACACAAACACCTAGGTTGTGCAAGACAATTGATATTGATATTTTATTTCTATTGCACTCATACACAAGTGTTTCAGAGAGCGACAAGGCAAGGGATGGGAACAGGGCAGAACAAAACAACGATCTTACTAGGCTCAGTGACATTGAGAACGCGCAAGTGCATGGAAGAGGGGCAGCGGAAAAGTGCATGGAAGGGGGGAGAAGTGGAAAGTGCGGAGCAAAGGAGAAACAGATAAATAATAATAATAAAAAAATACGTCATAAAGGCAACAAACAGTGGTAGTGCAGCCAGCAAGTGGCAAGTGTTGGGTTTAAGGCCGCAGACGGTGTAGGTCTGATAAGTGCAGGAACAAAAAGCGGCGGGCGGACTGTATGGGTACAGTTACAGACCTCAGTGCAAGGGGTGGCTTGGAGCCAGTGCAGGAGGGTGGCAGAGTGAGCAGGCACCTGGGCCCAGAGGACAGAGGGTGGCCAGGTGCACGGTGTACAAGATAATGATTACAAGAATGCTGAAAAGCGATGCAGGGTGAGCACTCAGAATTACCTTGTGATTACACAGAAGCTCATCAACTCCTCATTCATCATTGCTGGGCAGTCTTTAAATAGAGCGAGCAATGAATGGACCGATGAGCTGAGAACATACTTCAGTTATATAGTGACACTTAAAGTCAACCCTCACTAGGGCCAGAAATACACCTGGGTTGACAGGGGTGCCCAACGGACCAGGCAATCACACAGGAAGATCTAGTAGCAAAAAACGTGTGGAAAGGAAAACACTGGCAAGCATACAGATGCAGGCAGACCTACACACTACACCCAACTCTCAACAAGGAACCCAGGAAGCAGAAACAAGACCAACCCAAACAGAAACACCTCCAACACCACCTGGATACATGAAATGATATATAAAACATGGACTGCAGTCAAGGTACTTGTCATAACCCTAGGTCAGGGCTATATGCTCAGACGACCACCATCAGGTTTCAAAAACCTTTTGCAGGACTAAAAGTGCTGATGAATACCAACTCTGACATGTTTATATTTTTATATCTGAAAGTGCGCCCTATTTTGAGTTTACCATTGGTGGATGTGGTATTTCTGCAACACCTCCCATTTTATTCCAGAAATACCACCTCAGCCTGTTGTAACCTTGGAATTTTTTTGGATGTGAAAAGTGTACATCAGTTCTTCATATCACCACGGTAGATTATTTTGAATGCAGGATATGGTCAATGTTGGGCAAGGTGGTGAGAGGGCGGCATCAGAGATGCCCATCCTTTCACCACTTAACATGGCCCATGCTAAAAAAAAAAAAGTGCCCTCTGTACATTAAACATTCTCAGAAATATGTTTGGAGCGAACTCTGGATTTTTACCTCTCCCTCTGAGGTTGAGGGTGAAATGGTGGATTTCCATCTAGGAATGCCAGGGCAGGTAAATATCAACCCTCCCACCCCCCTTGAATTGGGTGAATAATAAATTAGCCAGTATTTGGCAAATTCTGCAGAATGTTCATTATCACCTAAATCCAAATGATTTCCTTGTACTATGTGGCATAGCATTCATTTCATTCCATATTTCATTTGTGAAAATCTGAAGTTTAAATGAGTTTACTGTCACAATGATTATATCATATTGTGCAAAATGGAAATTATGAACTTTTTAAAAAAATTCTGTGCTATCGGACGACAATGCAGAGATTGAAATCTATTGGTTGTTTTTTTTAATTTTGAAAAAAGTAACAAGAATAAAAAATGCATTGATTATTATTATTTTTACTTTGGAGACTGATGGCTACGGAAGTCCATGAGAGCTGTGACGCAGTGTCATATTAAAGGTTCGTTTTGCGCAGGAGGAGAGGGATTTGGAAGTACTCTGGGACAAGGATTTTTTTTTTAAGTCCACAAAATGCTCCAGTATATTATAATGTATAGCTCACAGAAACTCATTTTTGTTTCCTTTTTTTTTAGCAGTAAGTGATATTTGTAGTGACTCTGTGGAGGGAGCTATGTTTCCAGGTTAAGAAGTACTATGTAACTTTGGCTATTTCTGTGTGTTTTACTATGTATGTATTGATTAGTGTTGGAGGGGCAATCATCATTGGTTTTGTGAAACACAAAAAAGAGCGTGTGTGTGTGTGTATGTGGTCACAAGGTGAAAAGTAGTCAGAATGTTAGTCTTTCTTTGTCCTGAAAATAAAAACGAACAAGGAAAGGTTCTTAGCAAAACATCTTTCAAAGAAATGTTCTTGGTGTTTCCGGAGTATCTCACCAGTGTCACTTAAAGTTTCCAAGGGACTATATCCTTGTCTCTGGGACAAAGCCTTCATGTGAAATCAGTTGTCCTCAATAAACATTTTGGGTTCCTCAGACTGAACAGAGTGAAGGTTGCAACAGTTGGCCTTCACTTTGGGAGGTGGGTTAATGTTTCATCAATGTCCTAGGTTTCTGTCAGATGATAGTCCACCACTGAGGCTCTATAGGTGGTTTTCTAGACTCCAGTCCACCTTCCAGCCCCAGTGTCGTGAGCTTGTCACGTTCCAGCCCAACACGTGTTTCCTCTTCAATGTCATGCCTTGGACACATCCCCCACCAATTCTCATCTGGACCATCTCACTATCTGCTAACTCATTGCTGGTCCTCCACAATGCTCCACCAGGTGCCTGTTTCTCCTCCCTGCCTCTTCACACACACCACAAACTTAGGGTGTGTATGTTTTCCTTTTATCCTTAGCCCATAGATGGGACAGGTAAGACGCCACAAGAGCATCTGAGAAAATGCATTTGAATCTGATGATGCAATTATTGTGCTCAGAAGAGGTATACACACAGCTGAGTGTGGCTTGGCAATTGCAGGCTCTGCATGTGGTCCTCTAAATATATAAAATGTCACAGGATATTATGTGGAATGAAAGTGCTACTGTATGAAGTTGGAGCAAGAAGGAGGTGGCAATTTGGGGTGGCAAGGTGGCAGTTATGGACAGTGATGTGAAGGACACGGAGAATAGGTGGTGAGGCAATACATTTAGGGTGGAGAATAAGAGTCAATACAGGCAAATAGATTGAGGTGAAGTTTGATGCATCCGGGAAGTCTGGAGCAGGAGGAGGAAGAGGTTATAGAAGAAGTTTTGGATGAGAAGGTAGAGGAGGAGCCAAGAGAGAGAACAACAGCAGAGCAGGATGGAGAAGAATTGCAGGAGAATGAAATCTAGTTCAATCAAATGAGGTTAGAGAAGGTTTTCTGGACCTGAAGGAGTAGGAGGCAGTGAGAATAGAGGGCATATGATTGGAAGAGGCTGCATACGAGTTGCTGGAGAATAACGTGGGGGATGGTAAGGAAGAGGAAAGAGAGAGCGTGAAGGAGAGTAACCATCTGGAGAGGCGGAAGGAGGCGGAAGGAGGGATTTGGAAATATACGGGGAAAGAACAAACAGGGACTGGAAGCAAAGAAGGGAGTTAAAGATGGCCTGTTTATTGCAGGGCACTGAGGTGAAAACGGAGGAGATGGAACAGTGGAGGATAGGCAGAAGATCCATGGAAGCAAGTAGAAGGACCACATGACCACGCCTAGTGGACCAAGAGGCCATACTAACCTGTCTAAAAAATACACAACACATTGAAGGTACAAGAAGTGGATCTTGACAATGAGGTGGATGTTCACCAAGTGCAGATATGTCATTTATTTGAAAAGATCACTGTTAGGTGCTTGCAGAAAAAGCCTGCAAATGGCACTTTGGAATGCAGAGGATTATCTGAGAACAATGCACCCAGAGGCAACATTTGCACCATTGAAGGAACAATGTACAACTACTAAGGAGGATGTTGCAACAGGAGCATGGGCACTTGATGCCCAGATCCAAATGTGGGCAGTATATATAACTGATTATTGAAGAACAACTCCAGTATGAAAGCCATGATATTTATCCCTGAATTGAATTACCTTTGCCCCTAGCACTCCACCACTCTTGGATGGCTCTGCCAATGATTTTGCGATTGCTGTTCCCCTTCCACTCTATGGCTTTACCAATTACCCCAGTGTTCTTTATCCAGTGCTAGACTGAATTGCATGCAGCAGACATATTATCAATCTCCCTGATTACAGGCAAGAGAAACTGGGCCAATGAAATCCCCATCACCAGAAACGGAAGGTCCATCCATAGGACAAGGTTTTACTGCATTTATTGAAAATGTAGCTACAGGGATTGAGATATGAACAATGGAGCATTCTCCACTATCGGTCATTTATCTTGAGCCTGTCATCCAGTTTCGATAATGTATGACATCACAAGATGAAGTTACACCCTAGAAAACCTAACATGGATCGTGATTGGTTAGTAAGGTAAACTATATATACATTATGTAAGGGGCTAGTGCAATAATTGAATACAACATATCTGGTGGCTCTTCCTGTAACCACCTCTAAATGTTGTGAGTACAAATGTTACAGGTTAGTTTGAGGTGATTGGACAGTGCAACAATGTGTGAGCTTAATGTGGAAGGTGGATAGGGATTGGGCAAATAGGCTCTTCTCAGCCTTGGAGATTTGGCAAGTTACCCTGCCAAGTGTAACTATTCATGGTGGTGAGAGCGGCCCTGAAGGTTCTGCATGTTCTCAACAAGTTACCATCTCCAATCTCCTAGGCCTTGAGACTGAACATTCAGCTTTAAACCTGGCATTACTTTTTGTATCATCCTGCCTTCAGTTGGACGGGGAACAGCCACCTCGGTCTGGTTCGAATGAATAGGCTCTGTCTTGCAGGTTCTGATCATGTGTGTCGGGACCACAAAATGCATTTGTCCTGCTTGCAATTATGAGGATTTTCAGCTTGTATTCCTGCAGGTGTCCTTTCTCTTCTGTTAACTTGAAACTCTCCTTCGCTTGGTGTCCTGGGCAAGGCTGTGCACGGTGGCTGCACTGGAAGCCCAGTCAGCGTGTTTCAGCTGGATCACCTTGTCAGATTTTGTCTGTATTCGTGAGTCCTTCCTGCTGCTTCCATTCACTGTAATGTACTTATGGCTTCCATCTTGATTTACATGGCCGCCCATATTAGTTGTGTTTAAGCATTCAGTTGATATGTGTTCTTGTGAAACTTGTGGTTTCCATGTGGTAAAGGTGTACGTGTGTCAGTCCTCTATGTGAGTCATAAGCCTATTCTTCATGTCTGCCAGCAATAAATCTAAGTGTCTGCGTAACTTCATCCAGGGATGCCTATGTTCTTCATGGCTTCAATACCATCCTTGTTGCCATTGTAACAAGTCAGGATGCAGAAGAATACAAAAGCATGTTTATTAGCCTTAACTGAAGTACAAATACATCTGGGACTATCAGAACTGTTCCACACCACCTCCACTCCTCCACAGTCCACATTCCATGGGGCAGCATTCCAAATCTAAATTAGAACTGTGTGGGGCTAAAGCCACACATTGTAACATGGCTTCAAATCTGGAACATCTTCCAAATCAACTATAGCCTGAGACTTCCAGAAAAACTGTTGGGGCAAAATACCACTTGTTTGTTGAGTATATGGACAATAGTCTCAGCTAAATGAGGCACTCTTAATCCATACACAGAAGGAAAGATGTGAATCCTAGAAGGTAGTTGTCACTGTGGATGAATATCTGCCCTTGCAAACTTGTCATCTGACTGACAGTAAACACACTGATGTCCTTCAGCACTGACATTGGGAGTCATGAGTTTTGTTGTCCTTCAGCATTGGATTTGGGTGACACATTGGATGAGTTTGTACCCTTTCACACTGGAGTTGATGCTCACAGAGGATGTGTTTCTGTTCTGCCACACTGGAGTTGTGGTTCTCAGTGAAGGAGATTCTGCTATTCCACACTGGAGTTGTAGGTCACAGTGTGTGAGTTTCTGATCTTTAATTCTGGTACTAGGGGCCACAGTGACTGAGGTTCTGATCTTCTACACTGGAGTGCTGCATCATAGAATAGGAATGTCTGCCCTTCCACACGTGAGTTGTAGGTCACAGTTGATTAATTTCTACATTTATACAAGGAGTTGTGAGTACTCGTGGGTTAGTTTCTGCCCTTTCACAGTAGAACTTGCTCCCTTGGTTTCTCCTGTTGTCAGAGTCTCCAGTTCAGGTTATAGATATTTGAGACTGGGAGCTAACAGGGTCAAATTAGCTCAGAGTGATTCTTGTTAGATGGCTACATAAAGGAGGTATGCTGTGAATAACGATGTTCAGGGGTTTGCGTTAAATTAGTAGATTGCTGGAAGAAATGCAGTTGGCAATAATTAATTTGAATATGTTCCTTAAGCAGTTAATGTGTAAAGTAAATGAACCACGTGTTATTAAGCAAAACCTGTGATGTATGATTTGTCATCCATCTATTGGTAAACAGTCACCCAAGGAATCATTTCCCAGCCACATCACATAGTGTGCATACACTGTTCATTGCTATCATATAAAAACCTACCCAAAGTTGTAGAGACATACATTAGAACAAAACACATTTGTTTAGCATAGCCCTGTTGTATAAATGACTCACAACCTCTGCTATGAAATACAATGTTTTACTTGATAGTGTATGAACTCAAGAATGTGTCTTGATGAGAAATGTTAGAATTAAAGTTTGCGTACATTAAACACATGAAGAAAGTACAATTCTATTGTAATACAGTAAACCGTATATGGCAATGTACAAGTTTAGTAACTTACATTACAGATTGTTACAAGAGTGAAAAGGTTGTACCATCCCCCTGTGCTGTCGGTCTCTGTCCCTGGAAGGGAAACTTGAACTCATTAGCATCCCGTCTTAAGTAAACATGTCTTTCAAAACAGTTCTCATGAATAGACGTCAGCCACATGTAGAGTTGGGTTTGTTAGAAATCAGAAAGAATCAATTAAGTTAAGCTGAACAAATGCACATTGGCCCTCATTACGACCCTGGCGGAAATCGCGGTGCAAAATGCACCATGGAGCACGGCGGAAAGCTGCCGATAGCGCCATGGGGGTTGGCGGATTTTCCGCCCCATTCCGACCTTGGCGGGGCGGTAAATCCCCATTCCCCATTTTACCCTTCCCCATTCCCATTTTTGCCCCATAGGGTAAATGGGAGTGGGGAAGGGGTTAATTACGCCACCTCAAAATACGGTGGCGTAATTAACGACAAGGTCCCGTAGCGCCATGGATTTCTCCGCCCGGAAAAACCAGGCGGAAAACGCTCCATGGCGCTACGGAAACTCGTAGTAGGGCGGACGGGTCCGCCGCGAATAACGCTGGCGTAAACCCACTCCGCCAGGGTCGTAATGAGGCCCATTGTCTTCTGAACACAATGGAACTGAGAATATTATAGCTAAATACATTTAATACATATTCCAGAAATCTCAGTTCAATAGTCTAAGACTGTGCTTATGAGCAGATTGTGGCATCTCCACAGTTTTATGGCTGAGGTCTGCATTCATTAAAACAAGGCTTCAAATAACTTGACTGCAGACATATTTCGACCTTTTGAAATCTAGCTAAGCCATAAAGTACCAAATTGCCATATCTAAAGGATGGATTGAATTCCACGAGACATAAACCGGCCCTGTGCAAGTTGATAATTAGCTCAAATAGGACCTAAATGTACAGAATAAACATTAACAAAAATGCAAGCCTATTTCCATGTGCCCAATAATGTAAAATATCTTCTTGCTTGACAATACTTTGGCCATTCAAGACAGCAAAGACAGTTCTGGATTCAGGTGATCATTCCCCATAGTACAGGTGTAAATATGATATGTTAATATATATATAAAAAATTGACATATTTTAATAGATTTGTTTTGTTGTATAATATGAAGAAATGTTATATGTCCCTAGATATGGGTTTTCTGTGTAATCCCATAAATGTATGCATCAAGGATGTGAGAAGTTCAGAACACAATTTATGGGAGAAAATGGATTTGGGTTCAAATCTGAAAAGTACAACCCCTCCTTACATGTCTTAATATGTTGGACCTATCAAATAAGGGGATGTTTCATTGGTAGTGTCATCGTTTGAAGGGAACCAATGAGAAAACTCAACCAATAAAACAATTGTATGTTAAATGACACTGCTAGGAAAATTTTGTCTCTATATAAGTCCAAACACACAGAAAGTAGGGAGAGTTCTGAAATTCTGACAGTCTGCAGATGGGGAAATCCTGTCCGAGACGATAAGTGCTGAAGTGGAATAAAAATAGTAATGGACTAGTCTAGAAGGAACCTGAAACATGACTTTGACTAAATAAGACTAGACTCCCTGAAAAGGATTGTTATATCGAGGCTAGCGGGCATTACTGATTGGGAGAAGATGCCTGGAGCTGTGAGATGCCATGCTGGATCTTTACCTTAAAAGACAAACCCAAATGTGAGTATAAGCCCCAAGCGTAATTAGACATATATCCATAGGAATCCCTTTATAGTTAGGCCACTGAATGGGTTGGGGCTGTAAGAGAAGCCACTGGTAACCGTATTTAAAATAGAATACCATACCCATAAATGCTTGCCCGTCCAACGGCTCCTGATTAAGTAGTCATCAGTTCGGACTAGTAAACCCTTTAAACAGGTCAACCTTTCAAACTGATTGACCAGTTAGGGATGAGCTAATGTAGGAGGAGAAGGGGGACAATGTAAGGTGGGGTATGCTTGTAAGGTGTGGAAGGGGTATGGGTAGGTGGAGTAAGTAGAATATATGGGGGTGCACTTGGAATGTGGGAAGGGGACACGGCTGGTCAGGCAAGGTTAACAGGGGGAATGGAGACAGAGTTGTAAAGGGTAATGCTGCACAAGGGTACTGAGTGGTGAAGTCTGGATGGGGTGATGATGGGTATGAAAAAGGAGTTTAGAGGGGGAACACCTGAAAGTAAGAGAAAATGCAGGGTGCAAGTAAAGAGAGAGAAGTGGCGGTGAAGGAATTAGTTTATGGGAGGGGGCAAGCATTTACATATGTCGATATTTTAGGGCCGAGCAAGATGCTAATGCTCATAGGAAATAATTTGGGGTGAGCAGTTGTGGTTGAGCAAAATACCATCAAGTAGGTTATTGTCTATAAAAAGACATACAATGTATCTTGTTCACTTCTTTTCTACAGAGAATGATGCAATCTAAATTACCACTGCCATATCAAGTAGCATCATGCATAAAAGGAATTACTCTTCATTCAGTGGACAGGACATGCCAAGTGGCATTAGGGCTTAGTCCTATCTATTCAGAACATTGTATTTTCATGTTCATATAACTCTTAATGCAACTGATATTTTGCTCTCTCTAAAAATTAAACCACAGCTTTCCAAACCCAAGTCTGTAGATTACTCGTGCAAAACAGTGCAAAAATACACACAGTAAATTTCATATGCATGCTAACACTAGAAACCAGAAGAAACATGTACCTGTAGTGGATCAGCCTATAAATGACACACTTTAATTTATTTTAATATATATGATGTAGCTTTTCTCTGTCTACATACCAGGACTTGTCTTTGATGTTGGAGAAAATAAAGTGAAACCTATTGTTGAGTTTATGGCCCTTGGAATGCGCATCTATTGCTGGATGGGATTACGCCAGAATCATTCTGAGTCCAAATAACCAAACTCAAGAATATGGCAAGTTGCTGTTTTATTAACAATGATCTAAAAGAGGGAGGTTACAAAGAACATCAATGTAGGTACGCTCATTGTCTCCGTGATTTCCACAAAAAAATACAATGATGTACTTCTTTGTGCGTCAGAGTGACATCATACTACGTGGCAATAGTGAAAAACCTATCAAGGGTTGGGATTGGTTAAGGGACACATCTAGATATACAATCACATAGGAGCTGGGTTTGTTATTGGTTGTCCAATAACAGGTGGACAACTTGCGCCTACCACTTCATACATGTTATTTAAGAAGAATCAGTTACACATTGTTTCATTGGTTTCTTAAGCTATGCGGTCCTTCGTCATATGGACTAATACAGCTGGTTTGGTGTGCTTGTGCAATTTCTGGAACATTCAGTTTAATTAGCAGCATGTAAGCCCAGACCCAGGTACAAGTAGACAGGACATGAGGCTGCCCTACCACCCAATTAGACCAGCCTCTCTCATCACCCCTGCATTCTGCCCTGAAATTCTCTTTGTACTTGGCCTTGCAGAGTATTCTCGTCCTGGAAATGCAGCAGGAGTGAGGGCACTCGCTATCATATCTGGAACTCCAAGTTCAAACGCTATTTCCATCCTTGACTCATGTGACAAGAGACCATGATTCTTTTCATTCTGCAAGTTGTTTAATGCTTTAAAGGAATTTAGACTTGGCATCCTTTATGTTCTTTCTTGCACCTTAACGTGAGAGGATTCATCTTCCACACACACATTCTTCTTCAGAGTAGATAGCTGTCCTCGACTTCTCAGTTCTTGACCTCAGGCCAGACAGCTTCCCAGCGCAGCTCCACTAACTTGCTATTCTACTGCGCCACAACTTTTCATTCTTTCTCAAAGATTATTTGGCTTATTCCTTCATGAAACCAATGTACAGTTTCTGTACAATGGCGGCTTCACCTGCATTCTATTCACGGGTTGTAGATTTATATAGCACATTTTTCTGTGTAATCTTCTCCTTTTACACTTTAAGCTTCACTTGATTCTTTACTTCATCATTTCTCCTCTAGGATTCATACACCTTCTTCATTCAGTATCTCAGGGCGTTGTGCACTTTCTTATGACGTCATCAGTTCATTTTCGTAGCTCCTTCCCATGTTCATTCAGGGAGTTCCTCCTGCAGGCTGTCATCAACTTGAGGGTACATTCAATATGGTCATCTTAATTGATACTGTCTTCTATATGCTTGTTTTTTTATTGTTACAGTAGCTGAGGTTAGATATGGCATGGTCTCAGATATATAGATATATAGATTTGATTCATGAAAATAGATTTTTGGTGTATTGTAAACTAGCACGAACACAGCAGGCAGTTAGTTTTCTTCTGTAGACAAGCTTCCCGTAATTGTACGATATTGTCGGTGACTTTCCCAGCATAAACGTAGGGAACCACCTTTGGTTTTTACTTACTATTTTATTAAGCCTTAATATGTCGATCAAATAAACCCTGCCAGTTGTCCCTGAATTTTGGGATACGATTGTGTAGTTGGGGCTCTTAGATCAGACATCCCAGCTTGGTCATAGCAACTGTAAGGTTGAGATACATTCTATGAATCAATTAAAAAACACCTTACTAGGTGAGTTACATAACATCACTATGCAAAAGCAAAAGCAAAAACCATGGAGTTTACTTGTGGGAGCTGTTCATGAGCCCTAGTTGGCCTGTGAAGGATTGTACCTCTACAAACTGCCTTTCAACCATAGCATTTTCAGATGCTCTCCTTCCCCTTTGCTGAGTAAGCCCATGTCAAGAAGATCAGTCGGCTTTGGCCATTGGAATAAAGTTAATGGGAACTAGGGGTGCTCTCTAGGCGCCTTTGGCTTTCATTAGGAAGAAGACTTCTGACTGTCTGAAATGCAGAATGAATAAGGCAATGTTCATATGTGTAATCTGAACACAAGTTGTGGCGTAGCATTCAAAGTAATACCTAAACACGTATGCACTGAGGAAACAGGCTTGAGACAATGCTTTTGCAGGTAGTCTCACACAGGGAACAGGCCCAGTCATCAAGGAAACTAGTAAGGAGGGACACCATCTAAGTTATACACAGTCTGTGAAGCAATCAGTTTGCCTAGAATGTTTGGAGAGCTCCAATGAGTATAGGTGTAGTTGTAGTGGAAAGAGACAGAAAACCCCATAAGCACCTAATGCTAACAATATAAGAGTCACAAAACCCAGAATTTATGCTAGTGTATAGAGGTTAGATTTTGGTCAGTTAGGTTATCCACATACATTGATCTGAAAAAGAAGCACACAATCAAATGGAATACACCTGCTCAAAGAAAGTCTAATGGATAGGGAATAATAGACTTTGGAACTATCCTATCAATTTGCCTGTAAAGCCAGATAGATTTGCCATCCTTAGGGCAGTCCTCTGCATTTCAGAAGAACCTAGGTTAGCCTTCATGCTCTTTGAGGAGGCTTTCCAGGCAAAAATGGGACTTAGGCAAAGGTAACAGGAAGTGATGGAGGTATTCAAAATGGCATACCTCTTTGTTTGCACGTCTTTTATCTGTGTTAATCTTAGGATCTGGAAATATATTGGAGTCAGTCATTGGTGCTTTTTGTGCTAATCCTCTTCCTCCCTCGTGGATGTTTCTGATAGGGTAAATCATCAACACCTGTGTTGGACACACTGTGGAATGGTTAGGTAGGTCAGTAGCTCTTTTGAACCCATCTGGAACTGACCTTCCACCATGGAGTTGTGGGAGGGTGACACAGGTCAAGCTTCTGCAATTGCAACCTGGAGCTGTGGGCACAGCGGACCAGCTTCTGCCTTTACACACTGGAGTTGTCTATCTCATTATACAACCTTCTGCACTTTCACAGTGGAATTGTGGGTCACAGTGGCCACGCCTCTGTCCTTCCACACTTGAGTTGTGTGTAGCCCTTGGCCTGAATTGGCCCTGGCAATGCAATGCTACATGCTTGTCCCCTAAGGTGAAATATAGAAATAAAGACACAGACACCACTGTGTAGGAAAAACGTGTTTATTTAATGCGTTAGATATATACGGCTTGATTCACAGAAGCGTGCTTTATTGATGCAATCCCATAGGAAAATGCACTGTGAATCAGGCCCTTAATATGTTGTCTAATGTTTGTGCTTGTATTTAACAAAAAAAGTACCTGAACTTAGCCATCCCGCCTACCATGCGGCAGGATGGAATGTGGAGAAGAAAAAAAGAGGAAAAAGAACACAGGGCAGCGTTCCCCTGCCCAAGAGTGGGCTAAGCAGGAGCGAGGGAACATTCCAGAAAGCAAATGTTGAAAAGAGAGAACAAGTGAAAAGAAGAAAAAAAGGAGTTAGAGACTCCAGCAACTCTCTTGGAGCTTTGGCCTCGATCAGCCCCCCTAGGGCTGAACAACCTTTAGCAACGTAGACTATGTGTGGAGGGTGGCCTAGCATCATCCACAGGGAGCACAACCAGAATTCACAGGGCCATGAGGGCTGTCATCCTGCCGGGGGCCATATCAGACGGCCCATTCTAAAGGGTCCCGGACCACATGCATGGGGCAGTTTGGGGTAATGATGGGAGCCACCCAGTTTGTGCCGGGCATGTGCGTTGGCACGAACCCGGCAACCCAGCCGTGCCACCTTTTGGCCCACCCTGGGACAAGATGGGATGGGCCCTGAAGAAAAAGCTCTTATCGGCCATGTATGGCAGGTAAAGCCCAGAAGGTGGAGAGTGTGAGGAGCCGGAATAAGTCTGCCCCATCTCATTGAGCGAGGTGGTGAAGATGAAGGCCCATGCCATCTAGTCCTTGTAGCCCAGGTAACGAGTCGTCCCACCCATGCAGTCCGTGTCAGGCCAGGTAAAGGTGTAAGAGCTCCAGTAAGGCAGGGGTGCCCGCTACCTTGCGCTGCAAAGGTGCAGTAAAGAGTGGCAGCGGGTCACATTAGGTGGGCACCGTGGGTGTGGCAGTGGCAATAAGTGACAATGGCATCCCCATAGAAACAGGCATGCCTCCTGAAGGTGAAACCCATTAAGAGGCGCAGTGGTGATGGGCAGCCGTCCCATGGCCTGGGGGCCACCAAAGAACAGTGAGAGCACTGCAAGAGCGAGCTGGTGATGGGCATGGGAGATGACAAAGAACGTAAAGTGTGTGGCAGGACCTTAGTAGTGAGTGTGGTAGCCACTCAGTGCATGGGGCAGTTGCGGACACTGAAGATGGCACCCAGGTATGTGGCAGTGAATAGGCGACCCCAGATGGCTGACAGTGCCACCTATGAACCATTTTAAGGCATTGGCCGTGTGGTGAGATCGTGTGGCCCAAGATGGTGGATGGAGATACTCAGAAGAATAATCAGCATGGGGGGCCCAAGGACTGGGGGGACCAGCTCCATTTCCTAGCTGGGGGCAGACCCTCCCAAGACAAAAAAACAGCACCATCCACAGGTACTGCGAAGGGATGGCTGATGGCAGCGGCCACCCACTTGTAATATAATGTCAATATAGGTTCCTTATTATTAGTCATGTATTTAAATGTATAATTATGTGTGTGTTATAGTGATAGTTATTTATGATTATTGTGTTATAGTTATTAACAGGATAGTGACTGTTAATAGTTAAGTATGGGAGTAGAGTGTTGGGTAGTGTTTTATGTAAGTTGGAGGGGATATGAAAAAAGGAATTGTGGTGTATCTTGGTGTAAGGCAGTTAGTGGAAGCCTTGCTCTGCCAGAGGTCATCTAGAAAATGGAACAACCCACTAAGGCCATCTACCTGCCGCCTCGACAGTAGGAGGTGCCAATAGAGTTGTGGGGTCTGTTCCGTCAAGTCCACTCTATGGGTCTCCCTGTGACAATTTTAAGGTCACAGGGATACCCATATAAATAACTCACACCAGGGTAACAGAGAAGAGGGTTATTCATTGGAGCAAATGATTGTGGAATATTTAATCAGAATGTGTGTTTTTGTGTTGTATTAAATCAAATAGGGTCCACATTGGGATACCTAAAAAAATCACCTTGGTGTCTGTGTCGTGTGATGCAATACGGTAAGGAGTGGCCCAGTTCCTGTTTAGCTGGTTGCAGTGTGCCCTTCCTATCCAGCTGGTCTGAGTGGTGGGGGTATTTTACACTTGTGGCATCTGTTTCTGCCCTGGGGTAGGATGAGTGCAATCCCTGGTCCAGGCTGGGGACCGAAAATCAGAGCAAAATGTGGGTCACATTGGACAAGCATCTGCACTTGCACACTGGAGTTGTGGATCACACTGGACAAGCTTCTGCACTTGCACAATGGAGTTGTGGATCACAATGGACACACTTCTGCACTTGCACTTTGGAGTTGTGGATCACACTGCACAAGCTTCTGTTTTGTACACTGGAGTTGTGGGTAACAATGGACACACTTCTGCACTTGCACACTGGAGTCGTAGATCAGACTGGAAACGCTTCTGCACTTTCACACTAGAGTAGTGGTTCACACTGGACAAGCTTCTGCACCTGCACAATGGAGTTGTAGATCACACTGGATAAGCTTCTTCACTTACACACTGGAGTTGTGGATCACAACGGACACGCTTCTGCACTTGCACACTGGAGTTGTGGTTAACAATGGACAAGCTTCTGCACTTGCACACTGGAGTTGTAGATCACACTGTATATACTTCTGCACTTGCACACTGGAGTTGTGGATCACATTGAACAAGCTTCTTCACTTGCACACTGGAGTTGTGGATCACATTGGATAAGCATATTTGCTTGCACACTGGAGTTGTGGATCAAAATGAACAATCTTTTGCATTTGCACACTGGATTTGTGGTTAACAATGGGCAAGCTTCTGCACTTGCACACTGGAGTTGTGGATCACACTGGATAAGCTTCTGCACTTGCACAATGGAGTGAGTTGTGGATCACACTGGATACGCTTCTGCACTTGCACACTGGAGTTGTGGATCACACTGGATAAGCGTATGCGCTTGCACACTGGAGTTATGGATCACAATGAACAAGCTTCTGCACTTGCACACTGGAGTTGTGGATCACACTGGATAAGCATATTTGCTTGCACACTGGAGTTGTGGATCAAAATGAACAATCTTTTGCATTTGCACACTGGAGTTGTGGTTAACAATGGGCAAGCTTCTGCACTTGCACACTGGAGTTGTGGATCACACTGGATAAGCTTCTGCACTTGCACACTGGAGTTGTGGATCACACTGGCTAAACTTCTGTGCTTGCATACTCAAGTTGTAGATCACACTGGATAAGCTTCTGCACTTGCACACTGGAGTGGTGGTTAACATTGGAGTAGTCTGTGGTTTGCATTTTTGGAATGAATGCTTCTAAGCAGCCACATTGTACCTTAGCCTTTTTCGGCTGTGCATACGGGTGAAAGCATCAGTTGATGTTTTATGTTTGATATACCCAATGCCAAGAAAAAGCATAATAAAGTAGAACATTATGGGGGACAATGTGTGATATAATATGATATGATATGATATGGCATTTATAACGTGCCTATACACAAGTGTTTCAAGGCGCGACGAGGCAAGGGAGGGGGAACAAAGGGAGGACACACAACAATCCTACTAGGCCAGGTGTCATTCCGATTGCAAAAGTGCATGGGATGGGGGAAGGGACAGTGCAGTACATGGGATAGATAATAACAGTAAGTAAAAGTAACGGCCAGCAAGTGGCAAGTGCAAGGTTAAGTGCAGACATCAGGTTTCAAGTGCTGGTACGTGGACTGTAGGGATACAGAAACAGTCCCCAAGTACAGGGGTTGCCAGGCAGGCAGTGCAGGTGTGTTTGACTGGCGGCGGAGGGACCTGGGCCCGAGATCAGAGGGTGTCCAGGTAACTAGTGCCGTTCCGGTTACAGCCAGGAGGTCAGCAGGGGAGAGGAGGAGAAAAGGCAGAAGCAAAGAGAAAGGTTTTCAGGTGCTTCCGGAACCGGAGATGGTTCTCCTGAAGTTTAAGGGAGGCAGGGAGTTTGTTCCAGAGGGAGGCCCCAGCTGAAGAAAGAGATCTACCACCAACTTATTGCTTGGAGAAGCACTGACCCTGAGGGAGTTGGAGGCGGATGAGTGAAGAGCACGAGAGGGAAGATATTTAGGAAGAGAGAGTTGAAGGTATTGAGGCCCCCTGCCCCAGAAGGCCTTGTGGGCAATGCATAGGGTTTTGAACTTAATCCTCGCAGCCACTGGGAGCCAGTGCAGAGATTTCAGTCCTGGGGAGATACGATCCCTGGGCTTGAGGCCAAGGACAGGTCTCGCTGTCCTGTTCTGGATGAGTTGCAAAGGGTGGAGAGTAGAGCCAGGCAGATTTAGAAATAAACTGTTGCAGTAATCCAGCCTAGAGAGAAGCAGAGCTCTGGAGACAGTGAGCTTCTGGGGGAAGGAGAGGAAAGGAAGAATACCCCTGAGGAGGTGCAGCTGGTAGTGTGACTTCCTAGAGACGTCAGTGATGTGAGGAGAGAAGGAGAGTGTGGAGTCGAAGATAACAAGGTTTTTAGCCTTGCTGATGGGAGCAGAAAGAGGGCCATGAGAGGCCGGCCAGAGACCTACAGGAAAGGAGGGAGTGGATGTGCCGATGAGGAGAATCTCAGTCATACTGGCATTACGGCAGAGGTCATTTGCGACACACCACTCTTGGATAGCAGACAGACAGTCAGAGATGAGGGACGGAGAAGAGGTGGCTGAAGGTAGCCTGAAAATGAGCTGAGTTTCATCCACATAGCACTCAAAGTTGGGCTAGAGAGCAGCAATGCAGTGGGCAAGGAGTGCCAGGTATTGGCTGAACAGCCAGGGAGAGAGGTTAGACCCCTGGGGGACACCACAGGTAGAGAAAAAGATAGCAGAGAGGAAGGAAGTCAACCATGCCAGGGCCTGACCGGTGATACCCAGGTTATCAAGGAGACAATTGTCATGATGCCTACCCCCGGGAACCCAGACCAAGTCCAGCAACCCCAGAAGCAGGCATCAAGTTATTCCAAGCAAGCCCAACAACCCCTACTAGGGGCTATTTGGGTGCAGCCCTGGCGTCTATGGCACCAGGCTCATATGGAGATTCAGTCCTGGCGCCATAGGTTCCAGGCTCATAGATTAAAACTTACCTGATGCAGACCATGCTGCAAACTTACCTGATGCAGACCATGCTGCAAGAGCTCCAAGCCAAAAGAGGCTTGGAAGGGACTACTTTACCTAGGGACTATTTTTTACTCGGGTGGGGCTGGGGAGGAATACTTACCTGGGACTACTTTGGAGGCTATCTAAACCACGCCCGAATAGCAGCACATGCTTTGCGTTATTCTGCATCCAGCAGCGTAACGCTCACCGTGACTGCAAGTCTGCATCCAGTCTTCTACCACGCCCGCCTCGAGTCTGGAGCTCCTAGAAAAAGGGAGAAAAGGTTAGAACAAGAGCAATACCTTTGATCCTTACCTGAATTCCTGATCCATCGCGCCTTCGAGCTGGAAGAAAGAAGTTATTTTATGAGCGTCGACTCGCCTGCTGCCGCGCCGCGCTGAACTCACCGGCCTTCGCAGCATCTTCACATTCCACCGCATCCTTCTGCATGTTCCGGCCACACTCCGGCACCTAAGGGGAAGACAAGAACAGCAAGGTGAGCCAAGGGAATACACAGAGGCAATATAGTTACCCCCCATAGACTTACCTGATTTTACCACCAGGGTACTATTCCTCTTCACGGGTCGGCGCAGCTTCCACTGCATCCTCGCCGAACCCCGGGCCCTAACGGGAAACAAAAGGACAGCAAGGTGAAACAAAGGGACAAACAAGGGGAAACCTCCTCACCACAATAGACTTACCTGATTTTACCGCCGGAGGCATTATTCCCGAGACTTCATACTTTCTCTCAGCGCCTGAATAAGGGAGAAAGCAACAGGTTACATATTGACATTATTTTATCGAACTGTGTTGGATAATACAAATCCTTACCTGAATATTACCGGTTGCCACGTGGAACTCTTCGCTAGGGTCAAGCTGCAACCTGCAAGGAATCGGACAAGAGTGAAAGTCAGACATTTGAACTCTTACGAACTACATACTTACGGCATCTTGCCGGAAATCTCAGAGTCAATATTGTTCTGGAACTCAACAATTCCTTCGAGCCAGTGAAGCAACTGGTTATCTTCGCGCCCCTGCGCGCAATGCAGGATGGAGAGCTCATCTTTCCAAACCATCAGGTGAGACTATAAGAGGGGAGGGGACATCAAAGGTGATCATTGGGGAGAACAGCGGGACTGGGGGGGGGTTAACGCTCAACTCCACGGGTGGTTAATTACCTTTCTCCATTTGCAGAAGAATATTCCTACGGGCCAAGCAAACGAATCTAGGTGGGCCAGTCCAGTCCGTCATCTCGGCACTACGCGTCACATTGGTGGAGACCGCAGCTGTCCAGTTCAGATCGACGCCCCTGTGGGAGCCAGGTGAGCTTAACAACAATTGAGCAGGGTGGCATGGTTGACAGTATCAAAGGCAGAAGAGAGATCAAGCAAGATGAGAACACAGGGGGTGTTAGAATCACGGTTGGAGAGCAGGTCTTCACCGATGTTCAGGAGAGCAGTTTCTGTGCTTCTGGCAGCTCTGAAGCCAAGACTGATGGTCATGAAGACAACCAACAGATTCAGTGTGGAGATTAAGCTGGGAGATGGCCAGTTTCTCCAGGAGCTTGCCCAGGAAGGGAGTGATGGAGATTGGGCTATAGTTAGCCGGGCAGGAGGGGTCAGCAGAGGGTTTCTTAAGAAGAGGGTGCACAAGGGAGTGCTTCATGGGGGATGGGAAGACTCCAGTGGCAAAGGAGTGGTTGCAGAAGTCAGCCAGGGCAGACACCAGGGAGTCAATGTGGTCCTTGATGGTTTTGGAGGAACAGGGGTGAACCTGTTTTGGCAGGACTTTCATAGATCGGAATTGTCTAGAAACCTTGTCTTCGGGGAACACGGGAAAAGCAGAGAAGTATGGAGGAGAGGTGGCTGCAGAAAGTCCAGAGGAATAGCAGGGAGGAGAGGGAGGGAGGGGAGAGGAGGAGAGTGAGAACAGGATGTCCTGAATTTTAGAGATGAAGTGAGAAGCCAGTGCCGTGCAGAGGGCCTGGGAAGGGACAGGAGAGGAAGAGACTGCGGCGGGATTGGCCAGTTCCTTGAAGATTTTAAAGCATTTGGCGGAGTTGTTAGATGCTGCAGAGACCCAGCTCTGTTCTTGCTAAGGACAGAGAGCTGGTATTGCCTTTGAAGCAGGCGGCAGGCCAGTTTGTCAGAGGATTTACATGAAGCACGCCATTTCCTTTCGGCCACCCTGCACTTGCGTTTAAGGGTGACGAGGTCTGAGTCGTACCAGGAGTTGCACTTGGCTTTGGGCTTCAGGCAGATTCTCATGACAGGGGCAAGGATATCAAGAGTATCAGATATAGCAGAGTGGAGCGTGGAGAGGGCTGTGTCAGGGTGTGAGTCAGCCAAAGGGGGCCGGGGGTGAGAAAGTGGTGGCGAAAGCCTCAACTGATATGCGCTTTATGGGTCGGATGACCGAGAAGGTGGGTGGCAGTGATGGAAGTGGCTTGGCCTGTGGGGTAGAGAGGGTGAGATGGGAGGAAGGGAGAAGGTGATCACTCCAAGAGAGAGGAGTGGTGAGAGGGATAGAAAGGGGAAGGTCTGAGGATATCAGAACATCCACAGTGTGCCCTGCAGAGTGAGTCAGGCCATGGGGAGAATATTGAGTAAGAGAGAGTGATAGAGGTCGCGAAAGAGTCCAGAGGAAGGACAGGAGCCTGCGGACGAGGTATTCAAAAGAGAAGTAGGCCTGCGTAGGAATGACAGAGGCAGGAATCCACTCAGGGAAGATCAGGGCTGCACCCCCTCTGGAGCGGT
This sequence comes from Ambystoma mexicanum, assembly GCF_040938575.1. Taxonomy (NCBI): domain Eukaryota; kingdom Metazoa; phylum Chordata; class Amphibia; order Caudata; family Ambystomatidae; genus Ambystoma; species Ambystoma mexicanum. Next base: position 1,061,500,453 of record NC_090929.1, on the reverse strand, counting down.
TGAATCAGGCCACGGAGAGGATCTTGTAACCGCCAGGGAGGAGCGTGTCAAAGCTTGAGACAGAGCTGGCTGTGAACCATGTCTCAGTGAGACTTAGGCCATCAAGGTCAAGTTCTTCCAGAAGGCAGCAGATGTCGGAGGAGTATTTGACAGCTGAGCGAGAGTTAAGAGTGGTAATGTGGAGAAGGTTGCCGTCGTTGAAAGACTTCTGGGGAGGGGAACAGATCAGATGTACACCCTTACGAGGTGTAGAAGGAGCCAGAGAGGGGGCGGAGAGGGAAGGCGAAGGCAAGGAAGCAAAGGAGGAGGCAGAAGGGGAGGCGAGGTCGCCGCAGAAAGGGGACAGGGAACAGCAGGAGAAGAAAGGAAATTGATGAGGAAGCGTCTATCCAAGAGGTGAATGTTGGCCTGAGGGCCTTGGGCCAAGACGGTTCCATTCGAGTAAACATTAATGATGACCTTAGAGGAATGGAAGGAGGCCAGGAGGGCATCCCAACAGGTGCCACTATTAATGGGGGAAGAGGAGAAAGGAGAGAGCACAGAGACCATATGAAGGGTCCATAGGTCTGGCGAGGGAACGACAAAGAGGATGTCGGTGAGAGCTTCCTTAGAGGAGGCACTGGTTTAGGTGTCAGCGATAGGGAGGCCTGGGTTGGAGACCAGGATGTGCTCTTTAAACAACTTCTTACCAGATTTAGTGAGGAGGGCAGGATAGTCAATAGAGAAGCAGTTAGAAAAGATAGGAGGGACAGAGAGCACCATAGAGTAGGAGGGGAGAGGAGAGAGATGGAAGGGCGAGGGTAGGGGGGAACACTAGGGAAGGACACAGGGCAGGGTGCAGGCTGACGAGACAGCGAGGGGCAAGATGGTTGAGCAATAGGACAAGACGACGACAGTCGGGATTAAAGAACTATCAAAATGCACGTTTTAAGACACGAGAAGAAAACACACCTAGGTTTGACAATCCTGAATAGAGGGAGAAAGGCCTAGGTTTCACAATGCAGCACGTAGCCCCCTCAAATGCACCCAGCTTTGTTTTTGTTTTTATATAACTTTTTACATAACAGACAGGGTGGGAAGAAACGGACTCGTTTCTCTATATTATTGCTCACCTTTGCATGCGTGCAGAATAAACACGGCCTCGAACAATGGGCCTTTTAAGGGGCTTGAAGCAGAAAGCAAAACACAGTACTGAGCAAGCAGGGTAAAGCTGCTGCGTGTTAAGAGTAGGCGTCAAAAATAACTGGCGCGCCTGCCTGGTAGTGCTTAGTTCCCATTATATCCTATATTTATATACTATGCAGCAGGTGTTTCTCTTTCCTTGAATACCCCTCCCTCACCCCCTCACTCTAACATTAACGCATTTTCTTTGCTAAATGTACCTTTGAAAGCATGGTTGTGAAACGGTCCGGGTGGCATTTTTCAAGCTGTCAAGGCTTCCCCATGCCCTGTAGTTATGGGTTATTTGACCCCTGCTGGTGGCATGTTTAAAAAGCTGTCATCTCCCTTGGTGAAAGCTGCTTTTAGTCCATGTTTGGAGGAGAGACAAGTGGCGAGTGGAGAGATGAAAGCCAGAATCGATGGTCTGTGTGTGGTGGGCAGGGGTCGTAGCCCTCCCAGGAAAGAATTTCTTAGCTTCTATCTGAGCTGGCAAGCCCACAGAGGAACAGCAATCAAGGATTACATGAGCTACTTATCCCATGATTCCCTCGGTAAAATGGGTCATGGAGACGTGCGAGAAAGAGAGAACGTGGAAGAGAGACAGCGAAGAGAGAGTGAAAGGGGTAGAGAAGGGGAGAGAGAAAAGAGGAGGGGAGAAAGAGACAGAAAGAAAGGAAGAGCACGAACGAGAGAAAGTGAGTGTGTGAGCGAAAGAGGGAGATAGATAGAAAGGGAAAGGAACAATAAAGACAGAAAGAGGGAGAGTAAGACAGAAAGAGAGAAAGGTAGTGTGAAAGGAGCAAGAGGGAGAGCAAGAGAGAAAGAGAGAGGGCTCCATGTAAAAGTATCTTTTGAAAAATGGCTGTGCCTTCTGGATTTGGTCGTTTTTGGAAAAACCATTTGTTTTCCCTCTTTGTATGCTTCATGGAGGGTCCCAATTTAAACCTCTTTGCATACTCCATCCTGCCTGTCCATAATAGTGACAAATCTACAGAGGAGCTTCTTATTCTTCTCAATCAAACTCTGAAACTCTCTGCCCCACCCCACCCCCTCGGCCCTACCTTCAAAAAACAGCTACAAATCTGGCTATTGATTAAAATACTCAAGACAAGCCCCCAAACCTAGCCCAACTCTCAGCAATGTCAACCCAATGGAAGGGCCCCATACAAGTAACAGAAATCCATAAACAACTATCCTACAAAGATAATTTACAGAATTGACTCATGTGGTCAGACTCCATGCAACTGAAAGGGAATCCAATAAATACTATCACAAACAGCTATCTGACCCAGATACGTGTTTATGGGAGGGCAAAAGGAGCACTTGCCCAGGGGCCCCAACATGGAGGGGGCCCCAAAAGGCTGCCTGATCTAAAGAAATAAGATTCCTTTGTTCATCAGACTTAAATAGCACACATCGAACTATTTTATGGCATGGTGCTGAGGCTCTAAACCTATTGCCTGTCTGTTTTGACAAGTACATTCTGCCTCGATCAATTCATCATGTAATGCTTTCTGTGTTCACTGTGGCATATACAGTTTGTGTGTACCTTGCGGCACAACTCCTGTAGAATTATGTCCTTCCTGTAGGAATTATGTTGATCATGTTCAATAGCCAAATTTGAAATGCATATTGGTAAATTGAGTGCCACAATGGTTCAGAAGTTTGCTCGGTGTGTTAAGCACTCATTGCAGAGATATGTGTTCCTATGCAAGATTAGAATAGCATATTGCCAGTCCCTAAACCTTTCAAAATGTTCAAACCTTCAGAGAGATTTCCTTCTCAGGGTATGATCTTCAAAGCAGCCTCACTCATGGTTTCACTGGGTATAGTGTTGATTCCACTACAATAGTGAGTATTGATATATTGCACACCACAGGCACTTTATTCTTTTGATCTCTAATGGTAACACTATTTGAAAACCATGTCCCGCTTATAATCTCAATCTGTCTTCCTGGTAGCTTCTAATCTGCATCCACTATCCATGATATGGTATCTGTAGCTTTCTCCTTCCTAACAATTGGTCTCCTTTATCCATGCTTGAGCACGTTTGCGTTCTGTGAGGCAGCAAATGTGAGTTCTGCGTCTATTCTGGGTTACATGTACTGTTTACATACAGTCCTGCATTAATACTACAGGCCTCATACCTTCCTGGATTCTATTGATAAAAAGTCTCCTGAATCTATGCTAGAACAGAAGTAACCTCTTCGTAGACTGCTAATGTTGACCTTGAAATGGTAATTGTTTATCATTCTGATTAGAGCAAGAATGAAGTGGGTAAGGGTACTTAAAGGGAGTGAACATCCTTATTTTTAATGCCGTGAGGCAGCATATTAACCTATGGGTTGTGATTGCGGGAAAGGGGCAGATATTCTTGATCACTTAATTTCTTTGGTTTGGTGGAGGAGAGCCCCAAAGATGTCCGTGCCCAGGGCCCCAAAAGTGCTTAAGATGACCCTGATCTGACCACCCTGAGCAATTCCTCAGTTTGGTGTGAATTACCTCAGTCCTGGATTGTGCCCAACACTTCTCCCCTGACAACCTAAACCCACCCATGTATACACCCTCTTCTGTCTTGTGAACCTACTCCCCTCTACAACCTCCTTCTACCTTCCACCACACACAATAAAACTCCCACATGGCTGTCTCAAGCCTATCAGTCACCTCATCAACATATATCGACCCATCCCTTACCTCCTTACTCTGCTTCTCCCTATGCCCATCAGTGGCCAATCCAGATGGAGAGTGCTGTAGTTTAGCAGATCTGGACCCTCCCCCCTGTTTAAACATATTCCAAGAGGTACCGCCAAAACATAGAAACAGAGCAGCAGATGAGAATCACGTTCTTCAGACCTGCGCCCATCAACACCACGGGCCTTAAAATATTCTAACTCTATCCCACTAAGAGACTGGCCTCCCTATTTTATTATAGCACCATGAGAAGTAAGACCACCAAAAAGGCAGAAGGGAGCTATACAAGACCACTTTACATTGCAATACATACACAACGCTATATTTTAGGAGTACTCTACATGACAAAATTATTACCTACCAACAGCAGTGACACAGGTTTTTCATCCCCTAATTTAGGGCACTGTCCATGGTGGATGACTCAAAGACCCTGCCTTTGCAAGCAGATGGGCAGTACTGCAAAATGGGCCATACAAAGTCATTAGGGCAATTATTTTCATGTTTTCCTCATGTTTTTCTATGGACTTGTGAATCGGGAAAGGAAGTGTAAATCAAGATTAGTCCCTGCATCCTATGATGCACAGGGATTCTGAGTGTACGTGCATTCAAAGGCATGGAATCAGCATACACATTGTGTACAGAAACTGTCTGCATGCATGAATGTGTATGGATGTGAAAGTGAGCATATGTTGCTATGTGTGCATGTGCAAGCATGTCTATGCAATGTTTGTGTGTATATGTGCATGTGGTCTTGGTGCATGCAAGGTTTTGGTTCGTTTGTGGTGAGGAATGCTGGCATTGTATTTTTTAAATACTAATCATGGCATTTGGAAATGTCTGCCAGACAAAATATTACAAGACAATACTGGCATCTAATGTCTTCATATATTTCCAGTACTGGCCTACACTGACACTGCCAGCATAACAATGGCTCCTTGCAGTGGCTGCACTGGAATTATTGGACTCAGTCAGCATGAGTGTGCTCTTATATATGCAATACTGGCTAATATTGGCACAGCCATCATGAACTCGTCTTCTTACAATGACAACACAGTTATTGATCAGCACAGCCAGAATAGGTGTATTCTCCCAGTGATGGTACTGGAATTAATCGGCACAGCAAGTAGGTGTGTGTGTTGGGGGCTCTTAGAGTGGCAAATTATGCATATAGTGGCACAGCAAGCATGAACATGCCTTATTGAATTGGCAATACTGTCACCTTTAGCCACAGCTAACTTGTGTATGTTCTTACAGTGACAATACTGGTATATATTGGCGCAGCCAGCATGAATACGTCCTCTTACAGTGCCACTTATGCATTACTGGGTATACCCATCCGGAGTATGTTAATGTGCCAATATCGGCATATAATGGCCCAGTCAGCATGATCATGTTGATTCCAGGGGTCCTTAAATCAGTAACATGTCATGCATGGATGGGATGCAGAATAACTCTTACACCAAATAAGACAGACTCAGGAAGTTGGCAAAAAGTCTCATCCAACTGTTTTATTATCAAGTGTCTGAAACAGGGAGTTACAACGGACATTAACGGACATCGCTTGTGTTCTCTCCTAGCATTTAAAAAACAAAAAACTTTTAAAGTAAAATCTCATCATACATGACGTCATACTATGTGGCAAATAAGGAAAACCTATGGGGTGTTGTGATACGCTAAAGGGGAAGATCTAAGTATATTTTCTAGATAGTTGTGATTGGGTCTCTACGGTCAGGTGGGCAACTTATACCCATCCCTAGTGCAAGTCATCGTCATCAGTTATTAGACACATGGTATATCATTGACTCTCAAAATAAAAGGCCCTTCGTTAAATTGTCCTCTATAATTGGTTGGCACGCCTGTACCCTTCTGGAACATTTGGCTCACTAGCAGCACATAAACTAGTACCCCAGGTGTCAGTGGGTGGACTTTGACCATGTTTCCCCACCCAATTAGCCCAACATCTTGCATCGTTCATGCCTTCTGCCATTCAGATTGTCTTTGAACTTGGCCTTGCAAAGTAGCCTTGCACCTGGGAATAAAAGGGAGTGCAAGCACACGTTATCCTAAGTCTGGAGCAGCATGCCCACCTTCTATTTCTATGCATAGCCCACGTGACAGGAGACCATATTTCGGCCTGTTTTGCAGCATTTAATTGTCTTTAATTAACAAACTTGGCACTCATTTTATTCTTTCTTTGTACCTTAAGACAAGATGATTCAGTGTCTCATGGTTGCTGTTCTTCAAGGATAGATAACCAGTTCTTGGCAGCTCCATCCTTTGACACCAGTCCAGAAAGCTCTTCCAGGCCTTTCCATGCCATTACCTTCATGTTGCTGCGACATAGCTTTCCGATCCCTCTTTCTCCGTGGGTCTGAGCTTACTAAATATGTGACACCGATGTCCAGCTTCTATATAATGGCGGCACTGCCTGTTACACCTTTCAGACGCTGGTCCTTGTTATACAGGAGGAGACTATGTGGATCGATACAACGTTCTACATTATCGAGGATGGCAGGTCCCGGCTATACGAGCATCAGCAGTCTAGTTTATTCACGCTTTCAACTGACGCCAGTAGCGAGTCACGTGTTCCCATTAAAGGACCAGCGACGTTCTCCTCGAAGCATTGCTACTGTTTGCAGTGGCGCTCCGTAAGTTCGTACCTAGGGCATACCCTATCCTTTTGAACTTGCTGCGTTCCTTTTCTGTGGTCACCTCCTTTTTCTCTTCCTCTCATCTCAGATTTCCTTTGCCGTGCAATCTCTCCACGACCCTCCCGATTCAGCTAACACTTCCGGGTCCTTCTGCTTTATCCGATCCTTTTTGCTCATTCAAACGATCGGGTCATTGCTGGATCCCAGTCCACCCATAGACAGTGAGTTACCCCTTCTTTGGATTCCCACTTTCTTTCCTATTCCCTTCACTTACTCATTACCGTCTTTTAGGAACCTCCAGAGTATTCGGGGTCAAGTTCACAGACGGATAACTTACCGATGGAACTTCGCCACCCTGTTTAAATCCTAACCCGTATTGGAATCCTCCGTAAGAATTTACCTTTCCTTTGCTTCCACTGTTTCCATTCTTATGTTCTCTCACATAACTTGCCTGTCATTTCTTTACTCTATAGAACCCGAACCGCAGTCTCGCAGAGATTCTACGCTTGAAGGATTCCCATTTACCCAAGGAGCTTCCATCCATATCGTCCAGGGTTTATTCCCCAGAGGGTTTCCCTGGGGTTCGTGCTCCTCCCCCACTGGCTGTCCAGTCCCAGTGGGGAAGCAGGATCCACTGGGTGGCCCTTGCATTCTGCAGTTGCTGCTCTCTGGCCGACAGTCTGACCAGGTTAGTGCTAATCGCTTGATATTCGGATTGGTAGTTTTCTAAGCTGCCTTGATTTGATAGTAATCATCTATCCACTAGAATAGCCTCTAACTGTGCATAAGCAGTAAGAGTTAGCGACGCCAATTATAACCTAGTCAGAAGGCGTTGGTATGGAGCAATAAATGCAGCAGCTAGTGGCAGCAATGCAATCTATGTCTTTAGAGATGCAGACCCTCAAGCAAGATAATGCTCAGTTGAGGCAACAGGTTGCCAGAGCTTTCTCTGAAACCCCTCCAGTAGCCTTACCCACGGGCAAATATGATGGAGACCCGCATAAACTGAAAGAATTTCTGGACAGTTGCACAGTTCAATTTACCTTTAAATCCCAATTTTTCCCTACCGATAAGGATAAGGTAGGCTTTCTGATCTCTCATCTGAAAGGGTCCGGCCCTTGCGTGGGCTACCCCGTTAGTCACTTCAGGCAATGCCATTTTAGATTCTTACCCGGCATTTTCCAATAGTCTTAGGTCTATGTTTAGCCGACAAGAGATCTCGGTAACCACACAGGAAAGACTCCTGGATCTCAGACAAAGTAATAAGGACCTCATAACATACATTACCCAATTTAAACAGTTGTCTTCGGAAACTGGTTGGCCCGATGACGGATTACTGACCCTCTTCCGATGGGGACTTACAGAGGATTTGAAGGATGAGGTTTCAAAGGTTCCGCGACCAGCTAACTTGGCAGAGATGATAACCCTAACTATGCAGATAGACTATCGACTCCAAGAGTGTTCTCAGAAAAAGAAAAGGGGTAAAGGACTTTGTTCGAATCTCGATCTGATTTCTCCCCTCAGCAAACCTATCTCTGCGGAAGAACCTATGCAGATAGGATCCGTCAGGGGACCCATTTCTGCTACAGAAAGAGAAAGATGAAAGTCTTTAGGGCTGTGCATGTACTGCGGGTCTTCTTCCCATATTTTACGGGATTGTCCTATAGTTCCTCCCCGCAGATCCAGACCTTTGCAATCGGGTAACACCAAGTCCCTTCCGTAAGGGGAACCACGGTAGGAGTTCAGCATCAGGGTTCCCCTGTTAGAATTGAATCATCCCTTGAACCATTTTCGAACCAACATTCCATGATAGTCCTTTCCTTAACTATCATCTTGCCAGACCAGACGTTGCATGGGATTCCTGCGTTACTTGATTGTGGAGCGGGTGGGAATTTCGTGGATGATCAATGGGCAGGCTAGGATTTCCAAGTCTTTTACCACCCCCATTCAAGGGGTGGATGGGAGCCCGTTGAGTTCAGGACCCATTCGAGAACAAACCAAACCGGTGACTTGCTTGATTGCCTCTCACAAAGAAACTTTTGTCTTTGATTTGATCAGAGCCGCCCATTTCCCTGTCATTTTAGGCCTGCCATGGTTACGTCTTCATAACCCATATATAAACTGGAAGGCGGGGACCCTTTTCTTGGGCTCTGAGTATTGTGTCTCCCATTGTCTTTCTCAACACTCGGTAGGCCTTCATATTCCTTCTGAGGTGTCAGATACACCCGAGGTTCCCTGCATAGGCCAGTTAGGATTGATTCCCGAATGTCACCAACATTTTCTTAGAGTCTTTTCTACATCACAATTTCCCACTCTTTCTCCACATCGAAGGGACGACTGTCATATAGACCTACTCCCGGACCAACCTATACCGTTTGGATGGATGTATGTTCTTTCGCAAAAAGAGAAGACTGCTCTTAAAGAATATCTCCATGCTAATCTTCAGAATGGCTTAATAACTGAGCCCAAGTCTCCTGCTGGTGCCTCTATGTTCTTTATTCCTAAGAAAGACACAGAAGAACTTAGACCGTGCATTGATTACAGAGCACTCAACAAGATCACTATACCTGACAAGTACCCCATGCCTTTGATAAAAGATATCCTTGAAGCAGTTCGTGGTGCTACTCTATACACCAAGTTAGACCTTCGAGTCGCGGATCACCTTATCCGAATTGCACCTGACAACGAATGGAAGACTGCCTTTCGTACCCCCTTTGGGCATTTCCAGTACCATGTAATGCCATTCGGTCTGGTGAACGCACCTGCTGTGTTCCAGCGATTTATGGATCACCTATTTGCAGACATCCTCCTTCATTTTGTCATCATTTATTTAGATGACATTCTGATCTTCTCCACAAACAAAGACGATCACATCCAGCATGTCAACATCGTCCTAAGTCGCTTACAAGCCAACCATTTATACTGTAAAGCAGAGAAATGTGAATCTCATCAAACACAAATCACTTACCTCGGATTCATCCTATCCGCCAAGGGTATTTCCATGGATCCCAAAAAGGTGTCTGCAGTCTTAGACTGACCTTCCTCGACTACTATTAAAGAGGTCCAAAGATTCCTGGGGTTTGCAAACTTTTATCGTAAATGTATTCCCTGTTACTCAGAAACAATCCTACCCATCACTCAACTACTAAAGAAAGGAGCAGTGTTCTCTTGGGACTCGCTAGCTCAACAAGCCTTTGAGACTTTGAAAGGATTGTTTACCTCCGCCTCAATATTACTGAATCCAGATCAGTCCCGACCATTTATTGTCGAAACCGACGTCTCCCATCATGCTTTAGGAGCCGTCCTCCTGCAAAAGATAGACCAAGGGGAAGAGAGACCCGTAGCCTATTTGTCAAAGACTTTTACCTCCTCAGAAGAGCATTACTCAGTACTTGAAAAAGAACTATTGGCCATTAAAAGAGCCTTTGAAGAATGGAGGCATCTATTGTTAGGTTCACCCTCTGCAGTGGAGGTCCGTACTGACAATCAGAATCTTAAAGTCTTACAACAAGCACAAACTACTAATAGCAGTCAGGCGTGATGGGCTCATTTCTTTTTACCGTATTGTATCGAATTCAGTTTCTTGCCGGGGGAATCAAAATCTGAGAGCAGATGCCCTGTCTCGGAAGAAGCCTCTCACCACCCGTGTCTGCTCTGAAAGAATGTTTCCTAAGGCAACATTTATTGCTGTTATTTACGATTTTCTACATCTTCTCAAACAAGAAACTATCAAACATCAACCGGTATGCGAGGATCTTGCTTCTACTCATCACCTCGTTAAGAGTCAAAAATTGTACTTCCATGCTGAACAAGTTCTAATTCCTTCTTAATTCCCTTCAAAAGGAAGTACTTCGGATGTGTCATGATTCCAAATCTGCCGGACATCGGGGTATTCAGACCACCCTTGATCTCGTTAAACGACATTTTTGGTGGCCCACTCTGCAATCAGATGTAAAGGACTATGTCAGCGCATGTACCACGTGTATTCAGGCCACACGAGCCCCACGATTCGGTCTACTCGCCCGCATGCCTATACCGGAAAAACCTTGGCAATTAATATCCACTGACTTCATAGTGGACCTTCCACCCTCATCTCATTATACCACCATTATGGTCACCATAGACTATTTTACGAAGCTAGCGCATTTCACCCCTTTAGTTAATATCCCAGGAGCAGCTCTGATGGCCAGAATATTCATTTCAGAAGTGTTTTCTCGTCACAGTCTACCCGAGGTCATTGTGTCAGACAGAGGGCCTCAATACACTTCACATTATTGGAAGAGAGTATGTCGTGTTCTGGGAATTAAGAGGGTCCTTAGTTCAGGATACCATCCACAGACCAACGGGCAGACTGAACACCTTAATCAGACACTGGAAGGCTAGTAACGTTGTTTTGCATCGGCAGCTCAAGATGATTGAGTGGACCTATTACCGTTGGCAGAATTTGCTTACAACAACGCCAAACGTACTGCTCTCCAATCTAGTCCCTTCTACTGCTCATATGGGTATCATCCTTCTTTTGTCCCTACTGCTTCTCCACCTTCCTCCAGTTTTACCGGAGTGGACTGTCTCATAGCTGACATTCAGGCAGGACACCGACTGGCCCGCGTAGCACTCCAAGCAGCCCAGGAACGAGCCAAACAATATGCTGACAAACATCGCTGTGAGATGCCAGTCCTGAATGTGGGGGACAGTGTTTGGTTGGCCTCCAGATTTCTCCCAAAACACCTGGTTCCTTCCAAATTATCTCCTAGGTATTTTGGTCCTTTCAAGATACTATCCAGAGTGGGGTCTACTGCTGTTCGTTTAGCCCTACCACCTTCTTGGTCTCATATTCATCCTGTTTTTCACCATTCCCAGTTAAAGCCAGCCGTTAAGGACCGTTTTCAACGATCTACAAAGCCTACCCCTCCCCCAGTAGTCACCAACACTGGGACTGAAAATGAAGTGGCCAACATTTGTGACTCTCGTTATCATAGGGGTCGCCTCCAATTCCTCATCGACTGGAAAGGCTATTCTCCGGCGGAAAGAACTTGGGAACCTGCCTCTGGTGTCCACTCTCCCCTCCTGGTGCGACAATTTTTTCGTCTACACCCGGGGAAGCCAGGTTCTCCACCCAGGAGGAGAGGGCATACTGTTACACCTTTCAGACGCTGGTCCTTGTTATACAGGAGGAGACTATGTGGATCGATACAGCGTTCTACATTATCGAGGGTGGCAGGTTCCAGCTATATGAGCATCAGCAGTCTAGTTTATTCACGCTTTCAACTGACGCCAGTAGCGAGTCACGTGATCCCAATTAAAGGACCATTGATGTTCTCCTCAAAGAGTCGCTAGTGTTTGCATTGGCTCTCCGTAAGTTCGTACCTAGGGCATACCCTATCCTTTTGAACTTGCTGCGTTCCTTTTCTGTGCTCACCTCCTTTTTCTCTCCCTCTCATCTCAGATTTCCTTTTCCATGCAATCTCTCCACGACCCTCCCGATTCAGCTAACACTTCCGGGTCCTTCTGCTTTATCCGATCCTTTTCACTCATTCAAACGATCGGGTCATTGCTGGATCCCAGTCTACCCAGAGACAGTGAGTTACCCCTTCTTTGGATTCCCGCTTTCTTTCCTATTCCCTTTACTTACTCATTACCGTCTTTTAGGAACCTCCAGAGTATTCGGGGTCAAGTTCACAGACGGATAACTTACCGATGGAGCTTCGCCACCCTGTTTAAATCCTAACCCGTATTGGAATCCTCCGTAAGAACGTACCTTTCCTTTGCTTCCACTGTTTCCATTCTTACGTTCTCTCACGTAACTTACCTGTCATTTCTTTACTCTGTAGAACCCGAATCTCAGTCTCGCAGAGATTCTACGCTTGAAGGATTCCCATTTACCCGAGGAGCTTCCATCCATATCGTCCAGGGTATTATTCCCCAGAGGGTTTCCCTGGGTTCGTGCTCCTCCCCCGCTGGCTGTTAAGTCCCGGTGGGGAAGCAGGATCCACTGGGAGGCCCTTGCATTCTGCAGTTTCTGCTCTCTGGCCGACAGTTTGACCAGGTTAGTGCTAATCGCTTGATATTCGGATTGGTAGTTTTCTAAGCTGCCTTGATTTGATAGTAATCATCTATCCACTAGAATAGCCTTTAACTGCGAATAAGCAGTAAGACTGCCTGCAGTCTATGCAATAGCTAGGCTTTAAGATTACTCAGTGTACTTGCATTGCCGTGTCTGTACAGTTATTAAACTGCTTGCATTTTCTGCAGTGCTCTTCACACATGCAATCTTCATTCTGCATATGAAAGTTACTTGATTCTTTATTTCATCATCAGATTCCACAAAGTCTATACATCCTCTTTTTTAGCCACTCTTCTCAGTGAGTCACACTTGCTTCTTGTGACGTCACCAACTTCTCTTTCTCTCATCTTCATATTCCTTCAGGGATTTCCTCCAAGAGATTGTCATCTCTACCGGGATACATCACACATGGTTTTCTCAATGATACCTTTCCCTGAAGGTTCTTCGTGGAATTGACACAATCACTGGTGTTGGGCATGGCGAGATTTCTGGTTTCAAGCATATAGGAAGTATGGGGGCGGGACTTCCTGAAGAGGCATTCAGCTGCTCCTCTACAATGTCTTCTGTCATTTGCACTACTAGCATTTTTAGAGACAGCTAACATGAGAGTGTTCTTACACTGTCATTTCTGGCATTTATTGGCAGAGCCAACATGAGCGTGACTTATTACAGTGGCAATGACAGCACTACTGGGCACAACTACGGAGTGGCTGTGGGGCTTCCCCTCTCCCTCTGCACTGGGAGATTAGTGGAGTTGGGGCCTAGAACCCAGTGGAAGCTGCACGATTGAGAGGAGATGCAAGGAGGCAGAGAGGCTCAGGCGTATGGCATGGTAAGAGCACAGCACCCAAGGAGGCCTGCAGAGGTAACAGAGGAGTCTGATGAGGTGAGGAGGAACAGTACAGGCCACATACATATGTGCAGACCATTTAGTAGCCTGTAGCCCTGTGCATCTGTGCAAGCCATGTAGGGGAGGAGAAAGGGCCTGGAGGCAGCAGCAGGAGCTGCAAGACTGGGTCTGTGACCAGGCACAAGGGCACTGCTAGGAGTCCTTAAAGTCCAGAGGAGAATGGTGAGGTGCCTGTTAGACCACAGAGGAGCGGAGGGAGACCCCATACTTGCTGAGGATATGGCTGAGGAGCCTACTGAAATCAGATAAGAGCATGCTCCTCAGGAGGGAAGGCCCCCCATCAAGGAAATAGTTCCCAAAAGGAGCAAGGCTAGCAGGCAAAGGCAGGGATAGACCTTTACTTTATCCACCTGCATAATCCTGAAAGGAATAGAGCAAGGAGGGATACCCGGCCATGGATGCAATAATGTAGCTGAGTCCCAGCCTGTGGTGACTACTGGGCAGTCTGGTGTTGTTTCCTATGAAGAAATTAGAAAATATTTGGAGGCAGTCTTAAGCCATACAAAAACAGGAGATGCTGAAGATAGCAACAGAATTACAACTGGACAAAGAAAAAGTAAGCCAAGGACGTGGGTGCTGCATGTCACAGGTGTTTGGCACCATCGTATGGCACCTCAAAGTCTCCCGAGTACATAAACACTGAGCTCCACTCCAGCTCCCACCCTCGACTGCGATTTCTTGCAACTCCCTGTTTTGGTGATCTGTGTGACCTGCATCTGATTCATCTGTGCCCGTATTGCTGCTAGGCTGTCTGGTGAGTTCCTTGTGCACTGTGCAGTCCCTCTGTCTGTTTCTCTCCCTCCTGTCTCCATGGTGATCTCCAACTCCCCAATCTACTCTAACTGCTACTCTATCACCTATCCTACCTCTCTCTCGAAGCCTGGAAGGAAAACGTTTAAGAAAGCTCTCCTGGTCTACAACCAAGGCCTACCCATGGCTGAAACATATGTCAATGCTTCCTCTAGGCAGACTATCGTCTCTCCAGACCTATGGATTCCCCAAATTGTCTCCATCCTATACCCTTTCTCTTCTTCACACATAAATGGTGGAACCAGATGGGAAGTACTCTTGGCACACTTCCCATCCTCTAGGCGTATCATTAATGTTTATCAAAGTGGCACTGTCATGGCCCAGGGCTATCAGCCCAACCTAATTCTTCTTGATTGGTATTTTCCATCTCTCATCAACGTCCTTCCTTCTCCTGCCATTCTCCTTCTACCACCCCCATGCCTCTTCACCACCACTGACGGGTGAACCACATCCCTGTAACCCTCCTTGGAAAACCTTCAAAGGTGACAACCAGCTTCACTAAGCTACTCTCAATACTTGTTCTGCTGTTAAAAACTCTTCTGGCATCACTCTCCTTCTTGAAGACTTTGACCTTGATGTTCTCGCCATCACTGAGACGTGGTTCAATGCCAGCTCTTTCACTGCTATTGACACTCTTCTTGCTGAGGGCTAAAATATCCTCTCCAAGCCCAGGCCCAACGGGTCTGTAGTTGGAGGGGCCCTGAACTAACCTGAATAGGTCCCTCTACTATCATACCCACTCAATCCACTCAATCCAATTCTTCCTTCAAATGCCTTGTCGGAAGGCTTGGTATCTCTCAGACCCTCTTGCTTACTCTTGCCACCATCTACAGGGCCCCTGGCTTGTCTCCCTCTTCCTTTCGGAATCATCTGACCTCACCTCTTCTCTCCTGACCCCTACCTCCAAGCTTCTTCTCCTTTGACACTTCAACATTCATCTTGACTCTTCTGATGCCTCCACTATACTCCGTGGACACTGTGACTCTCTTTCACTCACTATTCTTCCCTCTGGTCTGACCCACTCGGCTGGACACATCTTGGATGCGCCCATCTCAACAGACATCCCTATCTCTAACACTCTCACTACACCTCTCTCATGGTATGATCATGCTCTACTCTCCTCACACCTGGAGCTCTTGGGGTCCTTGGCTAAGACTCTGCCTGCACTGCCAGTCTCCTTCTTCATCATTCGACTGATGAAGCGGGTATCAGTCGCTGCTTTTGCTTCCACTTTCATCCCTCCTCTCACTCCTGCTATTGACTCTCCCACCAACACAGCCCTCGCTAATCTTCACATCTACATCCCCAAAACCCTTGACAACCTTGCACCTGTCAAGAGGATCCGCATGAATTCTGCTTCCAAGTGCAACAGCTGGTATGATTCCAACCTAGCCTCTCTGAAACACAAGTGCAGAGTTGCTGAACGGAAGTGGCAGGCTTCAAGCACATCCACTGACAAACGGGCCTGTCGCCTGCTCCAAAGGCAATACCGTCTCTCCATCCACACCAGGGAAAGGGCCCATATCCAAGCTCGCATTTCTGGTGCCACCAACAATATGGCTGAACTGTTCAAAATCTGTAAGGAACTCGCCAATCCTACTGCAGTTTCCACTTCTCCTCTTCCATCCCAGGACCTCTATACTGCACTGGCCTCCCACTTCGCAACCAAAACCCAGGAGATACTGCCCTCACTGTCATCTAACCATCATACTCTCCTCCTGCTCTCAGGCCTCCCATGGCCCCCCTCTCTTCCTCCACGATAGTCTCCTCCTTCCCACACATAGCACCAGATGAGGTCTCTAAAGCTATCTGCTCTATGCAAGTCTGCTCCAAATAGCTGTTCCCCTGCTCTTCCCAGAACTATCAAGGACAACTTTTCCTCTCTCACTCCTGCCTTGGATAATTTCTCTAACCACTCATTTGCCACTGGCCCCTTTACACTATCTCTCAAACACTTACTTGTGCATCCCCTCCTAAACAAAGCCATCTGCCGACCCTTGCTGCCCGGCTAACTACCTCCCCATCTCCACTAGCCCCTTCCTGGGCAAACTCTTGAAGAAGTTGGTCATCTGCCAACTGACCCACAACACTGAATCTGTTGTCTGTCTCCATGAGCATGAGTCTGGCTTCAGAGCATCCAGAGGCACGGAAACTGCTCTCTTGAACACCTGTGAAGACTGCTCTCAAACCTCAATTCCAAATCTCCTTCTGTTCTCCTCCTCCTTGATTCAATCATGCAACCCTCATAAAGCGGCTCTGTGATAGCGTTGGTATCACAGACCTGGCACTGGATTGGTTGACCTCCTTCCTATCTAATTGACCTTCCCAGGTGCAACTGGGTCCTTTCCTCTCCTCCTCCACACTCTCTACCTGCTTCGTCCCTCAGTGCTTTATCCTATCTTTGTGGCTCTTCAACATCTACCTTCCCTCCTCTGGCCCACCTCATCACCTCCTTCTCTCTCCATTTTCAGTGTTATACTGATGACACACATCTCTCCCTCAAGCTTCCCTCCAATACCTCCTCTTCTTCCTCTGTCATTCCTGGCTGCCTGACTGCTATTCAGGCATGGTGCACGGCTAATGATCTCTGTCTTAATGCCAGGAAGGGCAAGGTCCATCTCATTGGGACCCCTGTTCCCTGCTTCCCTCCCACTCTCTGGCTGCCCACGTTGGGTCCCCTCACCTCACCATCTTGTGGGGGTAAAAACCTTGGTGTCATCTTTGACTCCTCTCTCTCCTTCTCCCCTCACATCACGGACCTTGGCAAGAAGGCCCACTTTCAGCTTCACCTCCTCAGAGGCATTCCCCTCTCACTTACCTTCCCCCAGAAGCTCAATGTCTCCAGAGCTCTGGTTCTCTCTAGGCTGGACTACTGTAAAGCCTCTTCCTCAATCTGCTTCTTTCTTCTCTTCGCCCCTTCAACTAATCCAGATGGGAATGAAAGGCTTATCATTGGCTTCAAGCCCAGGGACTGCATCCCTCCAGTCATAAAATCTCTTCACTGGCTCCCAGTGGCTGCAAGGATCAAATTCAAGACCATCTCCATCATCCACAAGGCCTTTTGCAGCCTGGAACCCTGCTGCATCCAATTCTCACTTCCTAAATACCTCCCTGCTATAGCCCTTTGGTCTTCTAGCTCCCACTCTCTGCAGATCAGACTTTTTTCCAAGCAGAGAGTGGGGGGTAGATCTCTCTATTCGGAAGGTGCCTCCCTCTGCAATGGCATCCCTGCCCCCCTCAGACTTGAGCCAGACCTCCTTAAGTACCGGAAGCTTCTCAAGACCTTTCTCTTTTCTACTTCCTTCCCTCTCACTCTCCCTTGATAAGGCCCCCATCTGCCACTGCGACTGGCAGCCTGTCCCTTATGAGTTTTACAGGGTTCCAAGCTCTCCTTGACCAGTCCATACCAGCACCCCGACCCCAAACAAGCACTGCCCTACTGGGCCCCCTTCCCTGACTAGCCTGTTGTGTTGGCATCCCTCCGGAGTCTGGTCCACCACCCTTACTTGCACTTAGACAGTGGTCTGCCTGAGGCACCCCCTAGCACTTGCCCCCCTGCGCTCCCCACAGCACTTGCCTAGTACCTGAGCCCTTTCTTCCCACTTGATCTCCCCCTGCATTTGTATGCCCCTGGCCATTTACTTACCACCTCTTGCCCCCTCCTTCCATCACTCCCCCCTGCACTTCTTGTTACTAAATTTGCACAATCTGAATGTCACAAGGCATAGTTGGCCTGCCCCCACCCCCTTGTTGTCTTGTGGTACCTAGAAACATCATGTTGCTGTATAGTGCACCTTATGAAAATTCAATTAGTTAAAAAATACTGGTGTGCGTTGGCTTCTTAAACTGGCAAAGCTGGTATTGTGGCACAATCAAATTGAGTGTTCTTACAGTGGCAATACAGGCATATATTGGCACAGCTCACACAAGGGTGCTCTTACAGTGACAATACTGACATATGTTGATACCGTTTGCAGGAACATGTCTTCTTACAATGAAAAAATACTGGCATATATTGTGGGCACCCATATCATGAAAGAGTTTATAAGTTGCATTGCTGGCATTTTTAATGTGGGCAGACATAGTGTGCACATATTGTGGGTACAGGCATCATCAAAATGCATTGGAAAAAGCTCCTTTGTTTTCCTGGTGACTGACCTATTTGATTTTTCACTTGTTGCTCTACACAAACGATTGCAGATTAGAGGGGTTTTTACAGAATTGTTCACAAAAAAGTGAGCACTATTTTAACAAGTTATTTCAAAAAAGTTCTCAGGGGGGCAAAGCCCCATAAAGGACCTTTGGTTGGTTCATTCTCCCTCGTTACACTCCATCAATCAAACTCATTGATGGAAAATATTTACGCCCTCTCCAGTTAAAAAAATAACCAGCCACTGCTGATGGTATAAGCATAACCAAATTTGAGATTTGGTCTCATTGAGATAGTTACTGCATGGTGGTACATAGCAAGTTATGTAGGTGGTGAATATTAAGGATTTTCCTCCAACTTTTCATTTACCTTATATAGGAAATATCACATACCAGCCCAACTCATAATTACGCTGGTATCGGTCCCTGCTGTCTCAGACCGATAACTTAATGGTCCAGAGCCAACTGTTATTAACTGGAAATGTGGTCAGTGATACTGAAGAAGAGCATTGTGGCAGCGCAGAGAACAGAGGCTGCTCAATTTAGACCTGGGGAAACGGAATATCAGACTATGGGGGTCCTTACGAGGTTGGAGGTAATGGAAAAATGATGCTGGTGAGGGATTACCGGCACAGCATACCGATACGTGCTATTCCGACTCAACAAGCCACTATTAGTGCCACCGCTGATAGCGTGCTCCCCCGTACCAGCATGCGTACGGGCCCGTGGCCCTTGGGCCCGGCAATAGCGGGATGGTGCTGACAGGAGGACATCACAAGTCAGGTGGACATGCAAATACCGGCATCATGAAGGCAGTAATGGGGCATACCGGGATGGCGGCAATACCAGCACTGCGAACCACCCGCAAACAGCAATGTCCAGTGTTCCCAACTGCCGCAGGTGCACACAATCAGAACAGGTGGTGGCAATGGAGTCTGGCCCAGCACAAAAGCAGCACACTCACACGCCACACCCCTCACCATACCAAAATGATTCCACTTGTAGTAGCAATACTGGGGCAGGAGGACATGCTTGCATTGCTACCCCAACAACAACAGGCACCACAGAGGAGAGGCAGGAGGAGAAGGAGGGTAAGACAGGCGCAGCAAGCCCCAGCAGTGCAGCCAGTGGTACCACTCAGGCAGCCCCCAATCCCTTGCATCAGAGCCAGTCCATTCAACCTACCCCCTGAGCAGATCCACACCCTGTACCCTCTGGACCGGGACACCATCACCACCATTGTGGACATGATACATGATGACATTGTCAGCCTGATTGAAATACGCACCGCCATCCCACCTCTACTGAAGGTAGTGTCTGTGCTACACTTCCTGGCCAGCACACAGTGGGGCACATGCATGCCATATCACAACCCTTATTTTCTCACATGCTGAACCAAGTGCCGGATGCCCTCCTGAAGCACACAAGGGACTACATATCCCTACTATGGACTCCCCAGGAGATCTTTGACACAAAGGTTGGTTTCCATGCACTGGCAGGCATGCCAAATTGTATTTGTGCACTTGACTGCACCCATGTGGAATTGGTGGTCCCACATGCAACAGAGTTGGTGTACCGCAATCATAAGCTATATCACTCAATCAATGTGCAGATGGTATGTGACTCCAGCAAGATCATCACACATTGTTGTGCCCGATTTCCCGGATCAACTCATGACTCAATGGTCCTGCGCAACTCCACGCTACCACGCTACATGGAGTGACATGCAGGACAACGTGCCTGGCTGCTTGGTAAGTAGCATGACAGGCACATGGCAGTGAAATGGGGTGAGAGATGCACACACCACCATGGTGTCGTTGTTGTGGTGACAGCACGATGTGCACATCCCAAAACACTGTGCCACAAAGCATCACAAAACTGAATCTGACTACCAATTCCCATAGCAATTAAGTAAGCTGCACACCTATCACAACATGCCAAACTGAAAACCACCCCACATCCCACAACACGTGCACCACCCATCATCGGACCTCACCCTCCGTAGCTCAATCCAGCAACATGCTGTGAGTATTCACAATGTAAATGTGTGCAGCAAATTACTACACAGGACAAGCATCAATGAGAGTGCACATAACCAAACCACCACGGGAATCCACTGCTTGTCACAGGGCCACCACCATAGTAGTGCAGCATGTCACCATGGGAATAATCAGTGCTGAATGCCAAATAATGGAGAGACTACTGCCAACGCTGCCAGTCAGAAATTCTTGCAGAACACTACACATCACATATATATCACAAACACAGCGGTATGCGTCCACAATGCATGAACAACATCAAGGCAGTGTACACCGTGTATCATCTTGAAGATGCAATGCACAGCATAAGACCATGGCACAGCACACACTGAGGGAATGAAAAATGTGTGCATACAACCAGGGACATGTGCATGTGACCAACAAATATCTGCAGGCATGTGTGATTAGTACAGCTGTCTATCATGAATCGACTAACACATACCTTATTTTGCTCCCATGCAGGTGATAGTGGCTATCCCTTGAAGCCGTGGCTCCTCGCCCCTGTCCGAAACCTGCAGAACAGGCACGAGGAGGACTACATCCGTTGCCATACCCGTACCCATGTGGTCATCGAGCAGACCTTTGGCCTGTTGAAGGCACTTTTTTGCTGCCTTAGCCGGTCGGTTGGGACACTCCTCTACAGGAATGAGAAGGTGGCCAAGATCATCATGGTATGTGTCATGCTGCACAACATGTGTATCCGACGGAACGTGTCCCTACCCCCTGACATTGAACTGCAACCACCAGGTGATGATGAAGGGGATGAAGAAGATGTGGCCGCACACCATCGCGGTGCCGATGCACAGGAGGGATGTGCAGTGCGCTAGTCTGTGATTGGACAATATTTCTAAGACACATAGGTGCAGAGGGTGAAATGAATGTGGGACAGAGGGCACTGGGTGTGGGAGTACATGTACACTATGCACTGTATAGCAATAAATGACACATATGCAATAAGGAATGTTCACTCAAGTACTTTTTCTGCTGCACAACGGGTGTATTTAACTGTTAAATTGTACAAAGTGCTAAAACCCTCCACCTCAAACATACCCTCTCTCCCCTCCCCCTACAACTCCCCCACACACCCAATCCCCCTTCCCCTCCCCCACAACTCCCCTACACACCCTTTCCCCCTTCCCCTCCCCCCACAACTCCCCCACACACCCTCGACCCCCTCCTCCTCCCCCCACAACTCCCCCACACACCACATCCGCATGGTACTGGCCTCAATTGCCTGTCACAGGGAGGCAGTGTTGTTTCGCCCCTCCTGCCTTGCCTGGGCACCGTCAGAAACAAACTTCCTGACAAGGGCAGTGAGATCCTCCTGGCGCTGCACCGTATGTTCCAATCGCAGCACGCCACCCCGGACACCGGTGGAGGTGGATGCTGCATGTTTGACATTTGCAGAGTCGTGTGGCACCTCCGTGGGGCTCATGCTCCCTTGCCCTGGCTCACCTCTAGACAGCTCCTGTGTACTGTCATATGTGGTGTACAAAGGTGTGACCTGGGGTGATGGTGGGGGACTGGGAGTGGTAGGTAAGTCCGAAGAGTCATCCTCCACAGGGACACACACTTGGCCCTGGCTCTGCGCATCCTCGTCCATCTGGGGTGCCGTGGCTGCTGCCTCCCCAACAGAGCTGTTCGCAGCTGAATGGGCCCCTTCGGCCACTGTCTCCTGTGACGGGGCCACAGTTCTTGTGGGGACTGTAGCAGTGGCCCTTAGCGGCACCAGTGCCCCTTAGCGGCACTAGTGCCGTGGCATCCTGTGATGTCTGGCCCTTCTGTGCCTGTCGTGACTTGGCTGGCCCTTTCGATGTTGAAGGCCTGTTGCCTTTTTCCCCACCCCTGGGCCTCTTCCGGGGAGTAGTTGCCTGTGCGGCCGAGTCCTGGGCCTCGCTGTCAGGATCATAGCCTGTGGGGGACCAAGAGAGGGACGGCATCAGTGATGGTTCTACATGCATCATGCATACATTGGTATTATTGCTGTTGTACACATTAGAGGGGATTAGGTATTGGAGTTTTGACTATCACTTTACTTGCTATACGGGTGGAGCATACAAGCATCCGTCAGGGTCACACATGTTGGAGCTGGCGTATGCTGTGTGACATGCATTTCTATTGTGGACTGCGTGCAGTGTGACTAATGCCGTTTTCATATTTGTGTGGTGTGTCACAGGTATAACATTGCCATGCTGCATGCATGTGGATGTGTCAGTGCTGAGGACGGAGTCTAGGCAGGGATGTGTCCATGTGTGTGTAATGGGCCATGCATTGCCTCTTGGGACGGAAAAATTGGTGGACTATCATCACACTTTGCATTACAGTGTTTTCTTAGGAAACTCACCTCCATCCGCCGATGAGGTGGCGCCACGTTCCATCTCACCGACACTTTCTATTGCCTCGATGCCAATAGTGCTGGCGCAGATTTCCTGCCACCGGCTTAGCTTGATAGGGGAGCTGGGACCACCGCCAGTAGCCAGGCCCTGGCTCCAGTTGGCCGACATTATGTTCCTGACTCTCAGGCGCAGGTCGTCCCATCATTTGCGCATGTTCTTGACTATGAGGGGGGTGTTCCCTACAGCACTGACTTTTTGGGCAAAAAGTTGCCAGATCTCCTTCTTCTTTATCTGTGCTTCTCTTTTGAGGTTGTTGGCAAACACAACCTCAGCATTACCTGCCAATGTCTCGGTGAGCATTGTCAACTCGTCCTCGTAAAGCGCTCTTTGCGCTGCCGGGATGCGCCTTTTTTGACAGCCTTAGGCATGATGCAGTTGGAGATGGTCTTTTTCAGCAGTTGGAAATAGGCTCAAGGTCCTGTGTAGTGAGGATGGCAATGGATTGTATTTTTCAAGATGGCAGCCGTGCTCTTTCCCGTTCCGGTACGATGACGGTACTTCCGGTTCCGGGACTGCTAATGCTGTATCCATTGATGCCGGTCACATTATTTAGTGGAGGACCACGACGATAGTGCTTTCTGCGCTTTCCATGATGCCGCTAAGGGGCTTTTTTGGGACTTTAGCTTCGCTCGTGCACGTGAACTTGTAATAGCCTACTATTAGCGGGCTCTTTCCTACACGGACACGGTATTTGCTCCATGCCGGTAAAAACTGTTTTTTACCTCCAACCTCGTAATGACCCCCTATATGTAAAAGCCCTAATTGTCAGAGAATTAACTATAGTTGCACTGCCAGGAACAGAGCAGAGGGGGCACACTAACACACACAACAGTAAGTCTAGTTGAAAGGTCAGAGTGGGAGCGGGCTGTGGGAGCCTTTTGCATGAGAAAGGAGGGAAGTGAAAAGTTACTCAGAGGCATAGCAGGGTAATAAAGTTGAGCTACACAAAACTGTTTTTGGCACATGTGTTTGATGCATTAGGAGGCCAACCCCTTTACTTGCGTCAAAACATGTGTTATCACAAAGGACATCAGAAAGTGTGAATCATAGATGTACATATTCTGAAGCCCTACGCAAACCGCCCTTTGAACAATTGTGCAGAGATTCAAGTTAGTTAAAGGGGGAGGTGTCTGTGCTAATTGAATTCCCTTTCAAATTCACAACCTCATTTCTTTTTGCCCTAAATCCTCTTTGGCAAGACGCCTTGCGGAATGCAGACTGCCAGATCATATACATGCAAACCTAAACATGCATGTATCCTTTTTCATGTTCTTCTAACTTACTCTTCATTAATGCCATCTGATCCACCTACTCCCGCTTGCCACCACCCCACTTCCCTTTTCTTTTGACTCAGGGTTGGCTAATAGTGTTGTTTGGCCAATAAACATTATGGAAAAGACCTAGTGCGGGTAAATCACTAAGGTGGTATCTGGCTCACTATGTATAAATTACTATTTACATGATTTACAAGTGTGGCATTTGAAATGCAGAGAAACCAAAAGTGTCTGCTATACCTCTTTGGAAACGGTGCAGGGATATGGGCAAGGGGAGTGGGTGATTTCTGACTCTTCCATGCATTTATTTTTAAGTGGAACCACAGCAGTATGAACCACTGTTGTCTTGCATGCATTTCTATCCCTCAGAAAGGGGTAGATTTTGTTAACGTTTTTCAAATTTCATAATTAAAGTTCCTTTAAGGTCCCAACACTGTGAAGCCAGCACAGAGCACCCACGCGGGTGCCTATTTAAGCAATAGAACCTAAGTGGCGGGGGCATTACCCCCGCTCCGAGTCTCCACATGGCTGGAGGCTTCCCTCGTCCCCCGCCGGGGACGCAGGATCAAGAAGGTAAGTTTGGGGGGCAGGTGGGAGGTCGGGGAGGGAAGGAAGGGAAAAATAAAAAATAAAAAAAGACTTACCCGAGTCCCCGGCAGGGGGCGAAGGCAGCCTCTCAGCCGCGGGGAGGCTCGGAGCGGGGATGGCCCCGCTTCGAGCCTCCTCATTGGCTGAGGGGCTGCCACGCCCCCCGCCGGGGACAAAGGCCGTGGAATCCCAACGGAGGGATTCCCGGCCAGGTAGGGACCTGGCGAGAGCCAATCAGAATGCTTGTTGCATTCTGATTGTCTCTCGCCGGGGTACTAATATACATTAACTCCTGAGACTAATTTATGTAAAGGGGCCGAAATACACATTCCCTGGAAATGCACAGGTCCCCTGCACATTTCCAAGAATCAGACATCTAACAAAGCCTATGTTCTGCACTATTTTAGATGCACTATTGTCTGTGAATGAATCCCCCAGAATCCTTACAGGCACACACATGCTAAGCAAAATGTCCTTCCATGTGAAAAGCTAAGAAAAGGAAACATAGTGTCCTCGAAATCACAATTATAAAACAGCCAGAACAAATGAAAGGGTCAGCGGGACAGAGTGAAGCCTCGCAAGCAGATCCTAAATACACTCTTGCGTTCGAAAAGGTGAAAGGATAGGACAAAAATACTGGGCAATATGTCACATTAAGCGGTAAAAATCCCATCAGCGGAAAATGGAAATTAGTGCCAAATGTAAAGAAATTCCCATTTCAGAAAAGGAAAATACTGTCTTAGCATAAACCCCATTCCACTAGGTTTCCGCCACTGATAAACACCACTGGTAGCATTTGGTAGAACAAATACTGCTGGCAGAATTGTATTACTGATGGCAACCGGGATTAAGAAACAAAACAAAGGCAGGGTAGGCCTGCATTTACTCTGCAGAATAGGAACAGCTTTTAGCACTCACCACTAGCTGCTGCTGTAAGAAGAACACGTAATATGTGAACAGAACAGGTTCATGCATGAGAGGCTGCCTGCTGTATTTTTACTGCTTGATAATATTTACTCCCATCGGTATTCGCGTAGCTCCTGAAGATTATACAAATGTGTTCCACAAGCGTATGTGTTTAATGCCGGGAGTATTTATTCTGGTGCTATTTGCCCCTGGTGATTATGTCATACTTCCTGTGGGTTGCCAGACATTTGGTCGAAACCATTTGGTCGAAAAAAAAAAAAATTTTTCCCTTTTTATTTTTTTTTTGGGGGGGGTCCCCCCTAACCCTCTTTTCTTTCTAAAAAAAACCTTTTTTTTCCCTAAACTACAACCTAAAAAAAATATATATAAATTAAAAAAAAAATTCGACCATTTGGTTTTCGACCAAATTACATCGACCAAATGTCTTTCGACCAAATGTCTTTCGACCAAATGTCCGGACACCATGTAATCGGAATCCTGCCGGCTGTAATGGCGCTCAGAGCTGTAACCTTGCTGAGATGTTAATTTAATGCCATGGTATTTTTATTGCAATAAGTCTTATGGGGTCTTCACTATATCACAATGAACACTTCCTTTGTCTGAAACATCACCAGTTACTCTAAACAACTGTCGGTGTTTGGGGTGCCCCAATACTGGCAATGTCTTCAAGCATGATTTTAGGCAACACAAGTTTTTTTTAATTGAAATTGGTCCATCCTATGTTACGTCATGTTTTAACAGACACGTGTTACAAATTGATATTTTTGAGGAAATTGAGAAGATCGTGGACTCAAACCATTGCATACAAGGTGCGTTCTGCGGTGGCGTTTCACACTTCATGCACCCAGCTGGACATCCCAAGCACTTTCCTGGAATGCAGAAACGTACTCAATGTAAACCGAGTGAGGACTATTATCCTCTCTGTGCAGTTGAATCCACTCTGCCCAGACGAATGGAACTCTGCACCACTTTGGTGCAAAGCAAATGCTCTTAAGACACCTTTGGTGTGATACACGTGCCCTGGCAGCCTAGTGGAGACATTGCTAAACAAATGTTGACAAACAACAAGACGATCATCAATTTCATTGATAAATCAGTAAACTGCCTTTCCGGCCTGCTAGTATTCAATGATCCCAACTGCGTACAAGATGTTAGAATCGCTACCATTTACATTTTGCACAGGTTGATGTGTACAGTCACCGGTCTAACAGATCTTTAATTAAGTATGAAGGGGGGGCGGTGCGATTATCCACCACTATTCAATTCAATGATCTAATATCAATGCAGGGTTTGAAGGCTCCATCATTCTTGCAAACAAAGAAGAGCGGTGCTCCTGAGGGAGAAATACATCCACAGCTCAGCATATAGTCAATATACTCCTTCAAGAAAGATGCTTCCTTTTAATTTAGTGAGTGTGCCCATACACGACGAAATTGTGCACCTGGGACTAAACCATTACAGCTCCCATAATGACTGTGCGTATCGCCCCCCCCCTTCTTTTGCATTAACAGAATTCATACTCGGTGGCACTCTGTGTAAACTTACCAAATGTCCAGAATCCCTGCAAGCCAAGATTTGGCAAAGAATAGCTGTCCTTAAGGGTAACACTCTTTGTCTGATGTGCCTATCAGTAGGGCATAGATAAGATACAATGTACACTAATTATGACATGTTATGTCATTAGGCTTTTATACTGCACAAGTCACCACCATAGTGCTCTTAATATCCTGAGTCCTTGTCACAGGTTGTTAACACCAAATCTTAGTTTCTGGAAGGGCAGGAGGAACAATGGATTGTATTATCCAAACACAAAGAATGAGGGATCAATTGCATCAAGTTCTAGTGTTTGATGGTCAACCCAAGTTCTTAAACATGAGAGCATCCGGATTTGCAAGAGAAGACATCACCATCCTCAGGTTCTCTGTTGTCTGTCCCAGGTGTCGACATTCCTGGTGAAGTTACTTTGCAGGAGGAAAAATACGAACTGAAGTTGACATGTGTTTTATAGATGAATACCCAGACAGCCATGGAAATAGAATCAATGGGATCTCAGAAGGATCAATGAAATAGGGGTGTCACGGTATTAGTTTTATGACGGTACAGTAACCTTCTTGCCAAATGACGGTATATCATGGTTATCGCGGTATAGCAGGTGGAGTTAACTAATCTTAACCAATATTTTCTAAAAGGTCATACATTGTCAGATTTATCATCACAAACAAAACCAGGCACCCAGGGCCTGAATTGGGCTTTTCAATATACTTTCCACTGAAATGCCACCCCTTGCTTCCACCAAACTCAAACACAAGTGTGGAGAGGAGGAGGGGCGGGGGGAGCCCTGCTGCGACTGGCAAAGCAAACTGAATGGCTTTTCTTAAGTGGTAATTTAGGCTTTTAGCCCCCCCACTGGCTACTGGTGAACATGTTGCCATTTTGATAACCTGCATGCCACAGATCAATGGAGTCTGATGGTAGTATAGGCTTGTGCGCATACACACGAACACGCACTCTCTCTTTACGTTACAGCCTTTAGTTTACTTGCGGGCCAATTGGTGTTCAGTAATCACGGACATGTTACACCTTGGTATGGCAGCAGGGAATACCCACAGAGATGAGTACATTTCGCAGTGTGACTTATTATATGTAAATTCAATGATGGAACCAGGGAAATCCCCCATTGTCATATGTTTAGAAAACTTTATCCATTATAAATATATAAACCTCAAAGCCGCCAACCCAAAATAAACCCTTTTCCTTCTTGGCACTGTATTTATTCTTCCTATTGCTAACCTATTGATTTTGTGTCAGGCACGTGTGGTTTATGGAATGGCATTTAAAAATTGCTCCAACTGAAACTACTTGGCAGATGGCACATCCAACACTGCAAGACCAAGACTGCAAGACCAAGACTGCACAGCACTTGCTTACTGCAGCCTTTCCAAATCAGATTGAAAAGCACACTTAACGGTATGAACGGTATACCGGTATAAACAATGTGACGGTTATTATTGTTCAATTAAGTGGTTCACGGTATCTTTAACGGTATACCGTAATACCGTTACATTCCTACAGTGGAAGGCGAAAAACAACCACAACATAGAGACAAATGCGAGGCAGGTGGAAGAAAATTGGCAAAAAGAAAGGAGGAGCCAGCTGTACGACAATCCTATTCACATCCCATTCAAAAAATGAAAAACTGGTAACCATTTAGCTTGAACCTGTGCTGGGTACATTAGAGAAAATGAGGACAAGAATGTTGGAGGGACCCTATAAACTAAGCTTATGGAAAGCCTTTATCGGAAGGAGGAAAACGCAGATCGCCAGAAACGGAGCCACCGCCCACTAAGTCTCGGCGAATCCTAAAAGCCAGGAATCACAGCTGTGATCGATAAGGGAGGGCGGAATGGATACTGGAAATGCAGATGCTCGACCAACGACCATCGTCAAAGCAACTGTCTCGACAATTACTGCAAAGAGCAACCAGGATGCAAGCAGAGGTCAGTGCAGATCTGCTTGTTGTACACTCAAAGCATTAGCAGAACTGCAAGGCCCACATTGCCTTGGGGCAGCGGTCTTCAAACTTTTTTGGCCTGGGCCCCCTGAGCAAAATGTGGGCAGGCCGGGCGACCCCAAAAATGCCAAATGGACAGCAAGTCCAAATGGCTGTCAATGAACCCCACTCCGAGTATAGTGCCTGCTCTCCACCAACTGCTCCCATCACACTATCTGGGCTCCCTCATCCCACTCCTAACCCATTTCATGGGTTCTCCCCACCCCACCACAGACCTTGGGCTCTCCCCACTGTGCTCCCATCAATGTCCCTGGGCTCTCCTCACTCTGCTTCCACCATAGTCCCTGGGCTGCCACCCCCCTCCCAGCCCAGTCTCAGGGCCAGTGATGGCTGGTGACATTTTTAAGTGGAGGGGCATCATTATTTTGCCCAGATATGCCACAGCAACCGAGCATAGCGAGGGGGCCTGAGCCAGTCAAGAAGAGATTGGGAGGGTTCTCAGCCGGGGATTTTTTTAAAATAATAGGTGAAAATGTTGCTTTTTAGAGCATACTTTAAAAGAACTTTGGGTAAAAAGCCAAACAGTTTGCAATTGGCACTGGGGGAACAAGGGGTCAGGCATGTTATTTATTTTATTAGACATCTATGATAAGTAAGAAAGCATGAACCATAACAGTATATGAGTTACAACTACTAGTGTTTAAGGGAATAAGCAACACTAATTTGTCTCTTTACTGTTTTGATTCTACCACCTTCACCCAGTGCAGGTGGGGCACAGGAAAGCCCAACCAAGAGGTGACAACTCTCTATAGTTGGTAAGTAATATATTGTTGCTCTCTTGTGCTGATAAAAGTATGTATCTTCAAAAACAAACTAAAGTTTGGTGACAAAAATATTTGCTCGATTTTGCATTTAGATCCACTACAAATGAATGTATGTGTTAAGTGATTGTGTTTTGCCCTGCAGAAGGATTGTTTACTAAAATTGGAGGGTACATAGGCCGAAACTTAAATTGGTGCAAGTGGCCAAAAACTCCTTTTGAAGTGCACTTTCTCTATTGAGTTTTTAATGTCATTATGAAAATCCAGGAAGTTCAGTATCACCATATGATAATTTAAATATAAGATTGGAGTTAAAGACATTAGCACTTAGCCATATCTTGTTAAGGCTACAGTGCACAATTGCAAGTTTTGTGTAGTGTTTACCAGATTAATATTCTTCTTGATATGTCTAGCTGGGCATTGTGTGAGTCATATTCAATCGGACATGCTATGTACCAAATATTTCTCAATGTATGTTTTTGTAATTCTTGATGTAATACATGTTATGCATTATTTTGTTAGAACCGTTACTGTAATTGGCTGTGGTTTCAGTCATTATATTTTTTATTTTCATCTAGGAACTTAATTTAAATATTTAGTAGAAACATCTGGCCAGTTAGGTGTATTTGAGGTCATCTATAGCATTGCTGATTGCTGGGATTGCCAACTCAAGAATTGCATGATTCTCTCTGAGGTGTAATTTTCAACTATTACATTTAATTGGTAGTCTTCTGGATTTGGTCGTTTTTGGAAAAACCATTTGCTTTCCCTCTTTGTATATTTTATGGAGGGTCCCAATTTAAACCTTTTGCTTACTCCATCCTGACTGCCCATACTAGTGTCAAATGTACAGAGGAACTTACCTCTTCTTCTTCTCAATCAAACTCTGGAACTCTCTGCCCCACCAACCCGCTGCCTTCAGAAAACAGCTACAAATCTGGCTATGGATTAAAATACTCAAGACAAGCCCACAAACCTAGCCCAACTCTCAGCAATGTCAACCCAATGGAAGGGCCCCATACAATGAACAGAAATCCATAAACAACTATCCTACAAAGATAATTTGTAGAATTGACTCATGTGGTCAGACTCCATGCAACTGAAAGGGAATCCAATAAATACTATCACAAACAGCTATCAGACCACCCTGAGCAATTCCTCAGTTTGAGTGTGAATTACCGCAGTCCCGGATTGTGCCCAACACTTCTCGCCTGACTACCTGAACCCGGCCATGTATACCCCCTCTTCTGTCTGGTGAACCTACTCCCCTCTACAACCTCCTCTACTTTCCACTACACACAAACAATTTCCCACATGGCTGTCTCAAGCCTATCAGTCACCTCGTCAACATGTATCGACCTATCACTTATCTCCTTACTCTACTGCTCCCTACCCCCATCAGTGGCCAATCCAGATGGAGGGTGCTGTAGTTTAGCAGATCTGCCCCCCCCCTGTTTAAACATATTCCAAGAGGTACTGCCAAACATGGAAACAGAGCAGCATATGGGAATATACTTTCTTCAGACCTGCGCCCATCAACACCACAAGCTTTAAAATCTTCTTCGAACTCTACCCCACTAAGCGACTGGCCTCCCTATTGTCTTACTGCACCAAGAGAAGCAAGACCACTAACATGGCAGAAGGGAGCTATACAAGGCCACTTTACATTGCAAAACATGTACAACGCTATATTTTAAGAGTACTCTACATGACAAAATTGCTACTTACTTAAAGCAGTGACACAGGTTTTTCATCCCCTAATTTCGGGCGCTGTCCATGGTAGATGCCTCAAAGGACACTGGCTTTGCAGTAAGTGGGGGAGCAATGAAAAATGGGCCATACGAAGTCATTAGGGCAATTATTTTGATGTTTTCCTCATGTTTTCCTATGGAAATCAAATTCAGTCCCTGCATCCTATCATGCACAGGGACTCAGCGTGTACCTGCATTCACATAACTAGGGCAGGTGTGGAATCAGCATAAAAATGAAGTGTACAGAAACTGTGCGCATGCATGGATGTCTGTGCATGTATGTGCACGTGAAGGCATGTGGATGCAAGTTTGTTGTGTATATGTGAATGTGGCTGGGGGTGCCTGGCAGGATTTGGTTCGTTTCTGGTGAGGAATGCTGGCATTGTATTTTTAAATACCAATCACTGCATATTTTTGAAACTGCCTGCAAGAGAAAATGTTACAAGACAATACTGGCATCTAATGCCGTCTTATATTGCCAGTACTGACCTACACCGACACTGGCAGCATAAAAATGCCTCCTTGCAGTGGCAGCACTAGAATTATTAGACTCAGTCAGCATGAGTGTGCTCTTACATTGGCAATACTGGCAAATACTGGCACAGCCATCATGAACTTGTCTTCTTACAATGACAGCACTGTTATTGTTCAGCACAGCCAGAATAGGTATATTCTTCCAGTGATGGTACTGCAATTAATGGGCAAAGCCAATAGGTGTGTGTGTGGGGCGGGGCTCTTAGAGAGGCAAAATATGCAGATAGTGGCACAGCAAGCATGAGCATGCCTTATTGAATTGGCAATACTGTCACCTTTAGCCACAGCCAACATGAGTATGTTCTTACAGTGACAATACTGGCATAGATTGGCACAGGCAGCATTAATATGTCCTCTTAGAGTGCAAATTATGCATTACTGGGTATAGCCAGCAGGAATATGTTCGTAATGTGGCAATATTGGCACGTAATGGCCCAGTCAGCATGATCATGGTTTCTGACATTGGCACTACTAGCATTGTTAGAGACAGCTAACATGAGAGTGTTCTTACACTGTAATGTCAGGCATTTATTGGCAGAGCCAGCATGAGTGTGACTTCTTACAGTGGCGATGATAGCACTACTGGGCACAACCACAGAGCGGGTGTCGGGATTCCCCTGTCCCACTGCACTAGGAGATTAATGGAGATGGGACCTGGAGCCCAGTGGAAGCCGCATGATTGAGAGGAGCTGCAAGGAGACGGAAAGGCTTGGGGCTGTGGTATGACAAAGTAGGAGCCCCGGACCAGGAGCATGCACCCAAGGAGGCCTGCAGGGCTAATAGAGGAGGCTGATGAGGCGAGGAGGTACACTGCAGGCCACATACGTATGTGCAGACCATCTTGTAGCCTGTATTCCTGTGCATCTGTGCAAGCCATGCAGAGGAGGCTAAATGGCCTGGAGGCAGCAGCCGGGTCTACAAGGCAGGGGCCGTGACCAGGAACGAGGGCACTGCTAGTAGTCCAGAGGAGAGCAGTGAGGCGCCTGTTAGGCCACAGAGGAGAAAAGGGAGACCCCACGCTTGCTGAGAATGTGGCTGAGGTGAGGAGCCTACTGAAATCAGATAAGAGCACGATCTTCGGGAGGGAAGGCACCACCAGTCAAAGAAATAATTGGCAAATGGAGCAAAGCTAGCAGACAAAGATGGGGATAGACCTTTACTTTAGCTACCTGTGTAATCCTAAAGAAATAGAGCGCAGGAGGGATACCTAGCAGCAGATTCAATGAGGTAGCCGAGTGCCAGCCTGTGGTGACTACTGGGCGGTCTGGTGTTGCTTGCCTGTGAAGAAATTTGAAAATATTTGGAGGAAGTCTTAAGCCATACAAATACAAGAGATGATGAAGATAGCAACATTATTACAACTGGACTGCATTTGGCGCTGTCAAATGGCGCCTCAAAGACTTCCCAGCACAGGAAGAACACTGAGCACCGCTCCGGCTCCCACCCTGCACTGCAAGTTCTTGCAACCCCCTTTTTTGGCAATCTGTGTGACCGCATCTTATTCATCTGTGCCTGACTTGCTGCTAGGCGGTCTGGTGAGTGCCTCAAGCCCTGTGCAGCCGCTCTGTCTGTTTCTCTCCCCACTGCATCCATGGTGCACTCCATCTCCCCTAACTACTCTAACAGCTACTATATCACCTATGCTACCTATCTCTCAAAGCATGGAAGGAAAATGTTTAAAAAAGCGATCCTGGTCTCCAACCCAGGTTTACCCAATGCTGACACCTATGTCAATGCTTCCTCCAGACAGACTATCACTGACTACCTCGTTGTTGCCCCCTTTCCAGACCCATGGACTCCACATATCATTTCAATCCTATCCCCTTTCTCTGCTTTGCACATTAATGGTGGAACCACATGGGAAGTACTCTTGGCACACTTCCCATCCTCTAGGTGTATCAATAATGTTTATCAGAATGGCACTGTCATGGCCCAGGGCTCTAAGCCCAAACTCCTCCTTCTTGATTGGCATCTTCCATCTCTCATCAACTTCCTTCCTTCTCCTGCCATTCCTCCTTCTACCACCACCATGCCCCTTCACCAAAACCAACGGGTGTTCCATATCCCTGTACACCTCCTTGGAAAACCATCAAAGGTGACAACTAGCTTCACTTAGCTACTCTCAATACTCGTTCTTTCGTTAAACACTCTTCTGACATCGCCCTCAAACTTGAAGACTTTAACTTTGATGTTCTCGCCATCACTGAGACGTGGTTCAATGCCAACTCTGTCACAATTCTTGACACTCTTCTTCCTGAGGGCTACAAGATCCTCTTCATGCCCAGGCCCAACCGGTCTGGAGGCAGAGGGGCCATGGTCGAACCTGAATAGGTCCCTGCTACTATCATACCCACTCAATCCGATTCTAACTTCAAATAACTTGTCTGCAGGCTTGGTGTTTGTCCTACCCTCTCGCTTATTCTCGCCACCATCTACAGACCCCATGGCTTGTCTCCCTCTTCCTTTCATCTGTCCTCACCTCTTCTCTCCTGACCTCTACTTCGAAGCTTCTCCTCGGACACTTCAACATACATCTTGACTTTTCTGATGCGTCCACTGTACACTTCTGCAATCACTGTGATTCTCTTTTCCTCACTAGTTTTCCCTCTGGTCCGACTCACTCAGCTAGACACACCTTGGATGCCCTCATCTCAGCAGACATCTGAATCTCTAACCCTCTCACTGCACCTCTCTCCTGATCTGATCATGCTCTCCCCTCCTCTCACCTGGAGCTCCTGGGCTCCCTGGCTAAGCCTCTGCCCGCACTACATGTCTCCTTCTCCGTCATTTGACCGATGAAGCAAGTGTCAGTTGCTGCTTTTGCTGTCACTTTTATCCCCCTCCGACCCCTGCTATTGACTATCACCAACACAGCCCTTGCTAATCTTCACCTCTACATCTCCAACACCCTTGACACCTTTGCCCCTGTCATGAGGATGCGCATGAAGCTTTATTCCAAGCACAACAGCTAGTATGATTCCAACCTAGCCTCTCTGAAACGCAAGTGCAGAGTTGTTGAACGGAAGTAGCAGGCTTCAAGCGCATCCACTAACAAACTGGCCTGTCGCCTGCTAAAAAGGCAATTTCATCTCTTCATCTGCACCAAGAAAAGGGCCCATATTCAAGCTTGCATTTCTGGGGCACCAATAATGTGACTTTACTGTTCACTTCTCCTCTTCCATCCCAGGACCTCTGTACTGCACTGGCCTCCGACTTTGCAACCAAAACCCAGGAAATCCTGCCCTCACTCTCCTCTACCCCCCTACATCTCCCCCTGCTCCCAGGTGTCCCTTGGCCCTCCTCTCTCCCTCCCTCATCGTCTCCTCCTTCTCACCCATAGCACCGGATGAGGCCTCTAAAGCTATGCGCTCTATGCAAGTCTCCTCCAAACAGGTGTTGTCCTGCTCCTCCAGAACTATCAAGGCCAACAATTCCTTTCTCGCTCCTGCCTTGGCTGATTTCTCCAACCACTCATTTGCCACTGGCTCCTTTCCACTATCCCTCAAGCACTCTCTTGTGCACCCCTTCTAAAAAGTCATCTGCTGACCCTTCCGGCCCGCTAACTGCTGCTCTATCTCTACTATCTCTACTAAACTCTTCCTGTGTAAACTCTTGGAGAGGTTGGTCATCTCCCATCTGACGCACCGCACTGAATCTGTTGGCCCTCTCCATGACCATGAATCTGGCTTCAGAGCATCCAGGGGCACAGGAACTGCTCTCCTGAACACCTGTGAAGACCTGCTCTCAAACCTCAATTCCAACTTTCCTTCTGTTCTCATCCTCCTTGATTCAAAGTGGCTCTGTAACAGCCTTGGTATCATAGACCTGGCACTGGATTGGTTGACCTTCTTCCTATCTTAGAGACCTTCCAGGTGCAACTAGGCCCTTTCCTCCCCTCCACCTCACTCACAAAACAAAACACAAAACAAGAACGCTATGTAAGACGCTTGATCTCATCCCCCATATCCAGGAGAGTAACGTTGGAAACTGGGTAAGAGATGTGTTGAAATTAACGATTACATTTGGAAGAAAGAACACTCTTGTTTAGCCACCTGCCATCAGCTGATTGAATTACATAGCGTTCTTGTTTTGTGTTTTGTTTGAATAGCTCTCTACATTAAGTGGATTCGGTGGGGACATATATTGCGCAGCAATATTCGAAACAGATTGGTGTATACGGCGCCAATCTACCGCTGTGTATTTCGGCACGATTAGTCATACTTAAGTGGTGAGTTTTGAATCAACCATGAGCAATGCCCCATTTCACACATGTAATAGACACTAAGGACTTACTGGGCATGCTAATTACTCTTTTTTGTAGAATGGGATTACATCATGCCGATATAGCCTACCTTGAAGTTGTGGATACATGTCACCCTCAAGGTGATGAGGAGACAGGAAGGCTACGTGTACAATTTTGCGCAGTTGATAATTCCTTTTCCTCTTCTCAATGGTGAGAATCTGCTTTTTTGATCATATCCATACCTTTATGAGACACAACGATGGTAGTTCAGAAAAATGCTGTGTTCAGAAAAATGCTCAAAACTGTTTAACTAATTACTCTGCATCTGCAAATGTACTTAAGCTGATTTCAGACCATGATCAACTGTAACCTTCTAACTAACCTGTAACTTGCCTCGTACGTCTGCACCCATATGTAAGCAGACCAAGAACACTGCATAGCCTGTATGCAACTAATCTCTGTAATCAACAAGTACTCTGTAACAAGCGCTACGATGCCCTAGGGCCGCTCGGCGCTATACAAAACCAAATAAATAAAAATAAAAATAGTTTCAAAATGTTTGTTTGATTAGGTGTTTTCATGTGGGCATCATTTTTCAATTTATTTGATATTAGGGTGATGCAACCCACATTTGACCTGTTACGCAATTAGGACACAGAAAATTCACATTTAGATGGGAAGAAGTTCCTACACACTTGATTGAAGGTATAGTTTCTCAGTTGTGTATCTTTCTCTACTTTAATATGATGATATACCGAACTAGATGTCTTGTAAATGTGTTGTAATGTGGAGTGAGTATTAATTAGAATTATATCTTGATTCTCCATTCTACATGAATGACATGAGCATTGTTTTCCACATCAAGGTTGTTTTTAAGTCATTTTTGAGCATCAGGGTATGCAGCAAAATCATCTTTTGCTTATAGTTATGATTTGTTTGTCTATATTTTTTGCTTTGCCATATTCACTTAGAAGTAACTCTCCTGACAGTTTCCTTGTATTATATTGTCTGTTTTTAGTTCAACTTTGGGTCAAGGAGAAGAGATTGTGATCTCGAAACGCATCAGCCGTTTACGTTGGACTGATTCTACATGCACTTTTTTTTAAAAACTTTATTTATTGTTGCACAGGGAAGCACATACAGAATTATGAATAAACAGCATTTAACAGTGAATGTATACAGGTTATGTTGAATCCACTTCTGCTTAATGGAATTTTTAACTGATAAAATTCTCATGTTTCTAATTGACCACTTGCAGACAATTAATGCTCTTTCTTGAAATTGTACATCATGATTAATATTGTTATTTTGAAATAAGAAATTGTTAACCGTCTCATGACGGGATTGTGATAGTGTGCAGGGGACGGGAGGGTTCCAATTATTGGTCCCTGCTGCCTCAGACCGATAACTTAATGGTCTACAGCCAACTGTTATTAACTGGAAATGTGGTCAGTGATACTGAAGAAGAGCATTGTGGCAGCGCAGAGTACAGAGGCTGCTGAATTTAGACCTGGGGAAACGGAATAGCAGACTATGGCCTCATTACACGGAATGCGGTAAGGGTTTACCGTTACCGGTAAGGGTACCGGTACCGGTAAACCCTACTGCCTTACTACGAGGTCCCCTTGCGTGACCCGACCTCAACGGCTGGTTTTACCAGCCGTTAAGGAACGGGCCCGCAAAGGGACCTTGGAGGCAATTATGGTACAGCAATTTGCGGTACCATAATTGCCGCCTTCCCCGTTCCCATTGAGCCCTATGGGGGCTCAAATGGGAATGGGGAAGTGCCATGGTGAATGGGGAATTACCGCCCCCACACACCTTGGAATGTGGCGGTAATTCCGCCATTCACCATGGCGGACTCGGTACGGTACCGGCGGCAACCATGGCGCTAATAGCGCCATGGTTACCGCCTACCGTGTAATGCGGCCCTATATGTAAAATACCTAATTGTCAGAGAATGCACTATAGTTGCGCTGCCAGGAACAGAGAGCTGAGGGGCCACACTAACACACACAACAGTAAGTCGAGTTGAAAGGTCAGAGTGCGGCCGGGCTGTGGGAGCCTCTTGCATGAGAAAGGAGGGGAGTGAAAAGTTACTCAGAGGCATAGCAGGGTAATAAAGTTCAGATACGCAAAACTCTTTTTGGCACATGTGTTTGATGCGTTCGGAGGTCATCCCCTTTACTTGCGCCAAAACATGTTTTATCCCAAATCACAAACACATCACCAGAACAATTTCTCAAACTTCTATCTGCTCGCAAACCATCTGGATCACCACTGGACCCTTGCCCTGCAACAACCCTTAAAGAAATTTTTGCTTCCACCTGCGCAGACGAACATGCAAGATCTATCATAAATTCCTCCCTCTCCTCAGGTATCTTTCCCGACGCATTCAAAATAGTGCACGTCAAACCTCTAATTAAAAAACCTTCG
The DNA here is from genome assembly GCF_040938575.1 of Ambystoma mexicanum. NCBI lineage: Eukaryota > Metazoa > Chordata > Amphibia > Caudata > Ambystomatidae > Ambystoma > Ambystoma mexicanum. The sequence continues at coordinate 1,061,461,497 of NC_090929.1, read as the reverse complement.
CTCGACCCTCTCGAGCCCAAAAACTACCGCCCAATCTCAAACACCAGGTTCCTTGCCAAACTCATTGACCGAACCGCCTACTCCCAACTAAATGCCTTTGTCGAAACCAACAACCTTCTAGACCCCGCCCAATCAGGCTTCAGATCACATCACTGAACTGAAACCACCCTAACCTCGATCTGGGATGACCTTAAAATGACAGCAGACTCCGCGGGATGCGCCGCACTAATCCTCCTCGACCTATCGGCCGCCTTTGACACGATCAATCACTCAATCCTCCTAGACCGCCTCCACTCCCTAGGAATTTGTGGAACCGCCCTTAAATGGATTGCTTCATTCCTCAAAGATAGGCACCAAATAACGACACTCTCCAGCTTTACCTCACAAGCCCGACCAGTCGACACGGGAGTCCCCCAAGGAGCATGTCTATCCGCCCTCCTGTTCAACCTCTACCTGATCACCCTCCCACCAATAATTCGTTCTCACAATATCCTGTGTTACAACTACGCCGACGACACTCAACTAATTCTAAAACTCCTGAACTCGAAACCCAACTCCCGAACTGACCTGGCATCCTGCCTCCTTAACATAGAACTCTGGATGACCCAAAGCCACCTCCTTTTAAACCCCTCCAAAACAGAAATCATGGTCTGCGGCAACTCCGACCTTCTTCCGCACCCACTACCCTGGCCACCCGCCATGGGCAACTCACCGACACCCTCCAACACAGTGAAAAATCTTGGATGCACCCTGGACTCCGACCTAACACTCTCGCGCCAAGTCAACAATGTCTCAAAATCCTGCCACTACCACCTCAAAAACCTCAGGAGCATCCTTCCATACCTCTCATTTCCCAACAGAGTCTCTGCAGTCCAATCAATCATCATATCAAGGCTCGACTATGGAAACCCCCTATACCTCGGAATTCATACCTACCAACTAAATAAACTCCAAAGAGCACAAAACGCGGCAGCCAAAATGCTACTTGCGCTTGGTCCAAGAGACCACATATCCCCAGCCCTTAAGACACTGCACTGGCTTCCAGTAGCCCGTAGGGTGGCTTTCAAAACCTTATGCCTCTCCCATCGAGCACTGCATAAAACTGGACCTCAATATCTTCAAGACAAGCTAATACCTTACCACCCCACTCGCACCCTAAGATCAAGCTCAGCCGGCCTCCTAGTAATTCCTAAAACAAACTCAATCAGGTTAGGCGGATCATCATTTTCAGCCCTGGCCCCAACCCTGTGGAACTCGCTCCCATCCCACATCCGCCTAACTGAAGACTTAACGGCCTTCCGCAAACTACTGAAAACCTGGCTTTTCCCCTAGGACTAAACGGTTTCAAACTAGCTTCATCACAATAACCCCGACCCAGCAATCGACCTGATGCAAGAAATTTACAGCTAAACAATCTCGAATGTAAACTATAAAGACAAACAGTACTAAACGAGCAATGTAATGATGAGCGCTGAGAGCGGATGAGTCCCAGGGCCAGTGAGGGCTGGTGACATTTTTAAGTGGAGGGGCATCATTATTTTGCCCAGATATGCCACAGCAACCGAGCATAGCGAGGGGGCCTGAGCCAGTCAAGAAGAGATTGGGTGGGTTCTCAGCCGGGGATTTTTTTTTAAATAATAGGTGAAAATGTTGCTTTTTAGAGCATACTTTAAAAGAACTTTGGGTAAAAAGCCAAACAGTTTGCAATTGGCACTGGGGGAACAAGGGGGCAGGCATGGTATTTATTTTACTGGACATCTATGATAAGTAAGAAAGCATGAACCATAACAGTATATGAGTTACAACTACTAGTGTTTAAGGGAATAAGCAACACTAATTTGTCTCTTTACTGTTTTGATTCTACCACCTTCACCCAGTGCAGGTGGGGCACAGGAAAGCCCAACCAAGAGGTGACAACTCTCTATAGTTGGTAAGTAATATATTGTTGCTCTCTTGTGCTGATAAAAGTATGTATCTTCAAAAACAAACTAAAGTTTGGTGACAAAAATATTTGCTCGATTTTGCATTTAGATCCACTACAAATGAATGTATGTGTTAAGTGATTTTGTTTTGCCCTGCAGAAGGATTGTGTACTAAAATTGGAGGGTACATAGGCCGAAACTTAAATTGGTGACAAGTGGCCAAAAACTCCTTTTGAAGTGCACTTTCTCTATTGAGTTTTTAATGTCATTATGAAAATCCAGGAAGTTCAGTATCACCATATGATAATTTAAATATAAGATTGGAGTTAAAGACATTAGCACTTAGTCATATCTTGTTAAGGCTACAGTGCACAATTGCAAGTTTTGTGTAGTGTTTATCAGATTAATATTCTTCTTGATATGTCTAGCTGGGCATTGTGTGAGTCATATTCAATCGGACATGCTATGTACCAAATATTTCTCAATGTATGTTTTTGTAATTCTTGATGTAATACATGTTATGCATTATTTTGTTAGAACCGTTACTGTAATTGGTTGTGGTTTCAGTCATTATATTTTTTAGTTTCATCTAGGAACTTAATTTAAATATGTAGTAGAAACATCTGGCCAGTTAGGTGTATTTGAGGTCATCTATAGCATTGCTGATTGCTGGGATTGCCAACTCAAGAATTGCATGATTCTCTCTGAGGTGTAATTTTCAACTATTACATTTAATTGGTAGTCTTCTGGATTTGGTCGTTTTTGGAAAAACCATTTGCTTTCCCTCTTTGTTTGTTTTATGGAGGTTCCCAATTTAAAACTTTTGCTTACTCCATCCTCACTGCCCATACTAGTGTCAAATGTACAGAGGAACTTACCTCTTCTTCTTTTCAATCAAACTCTGGAACTCTCTGCCCCACCAACCCGCTGCCTTCAGAAAACAGCTACAAATCTGGCTATGGATTAAAATACTCAAGACAAGCCCACAAACCTAGCCCAACTCTCAGCAATGTCAACCCAATGGAAGGGCCCCATACAATGAACAGAAATCCATAAACAACTATCCTACAAAGATAATTTGTAGAATTGACTCATGTGGTCAGACTCCATGCAACTGAAAGGGAATCCAATAAATACTATCACAAACAGCTATCAGACCACCCTGAGCAATTCCTCAGTTTGGTGTGAATTACCGCAGTCCCGGATTGTGCCCAACACTTCTCCCCTGACTACCTGAACCCGGCCATGTATACCCCGTCTTCTGTCTTGTGAACCTACTCCCCTCTACAACCTCCTCTACTTTCCACTACACACAAACAATCTCCCACATGGCTGTCTCAAGCCTATCAGTCACCTCATCAACATGTATCGACCTATCACTTTTCTCCTTACTCTACTGCTCCCTACCCCCATCAGTGGCCAATCCAGATGGAGGGTGCTGTAGTTTAGCAGATATGCACCCCCCCCGTTTAAACATATTCCAAGAGGTACTGCCAAACATGGAAACAGAGCGGCATATGGGAATATACTTTCTTCAGACCTGCGCCCATCAACACCACAAGCTTTAAAATCTTCGTCTAACTCTACCCCACTAAGAGACTGGCCTCCCTATTGTCTTACTGCACCAAGAGAGGCAAGACCACCAACGTGGCAGAAGGGAGCTGTACAAGGCCACTTTACATTGCAAAACATGTACAACGCTATATTTTAAGAGTACTCTACATGACAAAATTGCTACTTACTTAAAGCAGTGACACAGGTTTTTCATCCCCTAATTTCGGGAGCTGCCCATGGTAGATGCCTCAAAGGACACTGGCTTTGCAGTCAGTGCGGGAGCAATGAAAAATGGGCCATACGAAGTCATTAGGGCAATTATTTTGATGTTTTCCTCATGTTTTCCTGTGAAAATCAAATTCAGTCCCTGCATCCTATCATGCACAGGGACTCAGCGTGTACCTGCATTCACATAACTAGGGCAGGTGTGGAATCAGCATAAAAATGAAGTGTACAGAAACTGTGCGCATGCATGGATGTCTGTGCATGTATGTGCACGTGAAGGCATGTGGATGCAAGTTTGTTGTGTATATGTGAATGTGGCTGGGGGTGCCTGGCAGGATTTGGTTCGTTTCTGGTGAGGAATGCTGGCATTGTATTTTTAAATACCAATCACTGCATATTTTTGAAACTGCCTGCAAGAGAAAATGTTACAAGACAATACTGGCATCTAATGCCGTCTTATATTGCCAGTACTGACCTACACCGACACTGGCAGCATAAAAATGCCTCCTTGCAGTGGCAGCACTAGAATTATTAGACTCAGTCAGCATGAGTGTGCTCTTACATTGGCAATACTGGCAAATATTGGCACAGCCATCATGAACTTGTCTTCTTACAATGACAGCACTGTTATTGTTCAGCACAGCCAGAATAGGTGTATTCTTTCAGTGATGGTACTGCAATTAATGGGCAAAGCCAATAGGTGTGTGTGTGGGGCGGGGCTCTTAGAGAGGCAAAATATGCAGATAGTGGCACAGCAAGCATGAGCATGCCTTATTGAATTGGCAATACTGTCACCTTTAGCCACAGCCAACATGAGTATGTTCTTACAGTGACAATACTGGAATAGATTGGCACAGCCAGCATTAATATGTCCTCTTACAATGCAAATTATGCATTACTGGGTATAGCCAGCAGGAGTATGTTCGTAATGTGGCAATATTGGCATGTAATGGCCCAGTCAGCATGATCATGGCTTCTGACATTGGCACTACTAGCATTGTTAGAGACAGCTAACATGAGAGTGTTCTTACACTGTAATTTATGGCATTTATTGGCAGAGCCAGCATGAGTGTGACTTCTTACAGTGGCAATGATAGCACTACTGGGCACAACCACAGAGCGGGTGTCGGGACTCCCCTGTCCCGCTGCAGTAGGAGATTAGTGGAGATGGGACCTGGAGCCCAGTGGAAGCCGCACGATTGAGAGGAGCTGCAAGGAGGCGGAAAGGCTTGGGGCTGTGGTATGACAAAGTAGGAGCCCCGGACCAGGCGCATGAATCCAAGGAGGCCTGCAGGGTTACTAGAGGAGGCTGATGAGGCGAGGAGGTGCACTGCAGGCCACATACGTATGTGCAGACCATCTCGTAGCCTGTATTCCTGTGCATCTGTGCAAGCCATGCAGAGGAGGCTAAATGGCCTGGAGGCAGCAGCCGGGGCTACAAGGCAGGGGCCGTGACCAGGAACGAGGGCACTGCTAGTAGTCCAGAGGAGAGCAGTGAGGCGCCTGTTAGGCCACAGAGGAGAAAAGGGAGACCCCACGCTTGCTGAGAATGTGGCTGAGGTGAGGAGCCTACTGAAATCAGATAAGAGCACGATCTTCGGGAGGGAAGGCACCACCTGTCAAAGAAATAATTGGCAAATGGAGCAAAGCTAGCAGACAAAGGTGGGGATAGACCTTTACTTTAGCTACCTGTGTAATCCTAAAGAAATAGAGCGCAGGAGGGATACCTAGCCGCAGATTCAATGAGGTAGCCGAGTGCCAGCCTGTGGTGACTACTGGGCAGTCTGGTGTTGCTTGCCTGTGAAGAAATTTTAAAATATTTGGAGGAAGTCTTAAGCCATACAAATACAGGAGATGCTGAAGATAGCAACATTATTACAACTGGACTGCATTTGGCGCTGTCAAATGGCGCCTCAAAGACTTCCCAGCACAGGAACACTGAGCACCGCTCCGGTTCCCACCCTGCACTGCAAGTTCTTGCAACCCCCTTTTTTGGCAATCTGTGTGACCACATCTTATTCATCTGTGCCTGTCTTGCTGCTAGGCGGTCTGGTGAGTTCCTCAAGCCCTGTGCAGCCGCTCTGTCTGTTTCTCTCCCCACTGCATCCATGGTGCACTCCATCTCCCCTAGCTACTCAAACTGCTACTATATCACCTATGCTACCTATCTCTCAAAGCATGGAAGGAAAATGTTTAAAAAAGCGATCCTGGTCTCCAACCCAGGTTTACCCAAAGCTGACACCTATGTCAATGCTTCCTCCAGACAGACTATCACTGACTACCTCGTTGTTGCCCCCTTTCCAGACCCATGGACTCCACATATCATTTCAATCCTATCCCCTTTCTCTGCTTTGCACATTAATGGTGGAACCACATGGGAAGTACTCTTGGCACACTTCCCATCCTCTAGGTGTATCAATAATGTTTATCAGAATGGCACTGTCATGGCCCAGGGCTCTAAGCCCAAACCCCTCCTTCTTGATTGGCATCTTCCATCTCTCATCAACTTCCTTCCTTCTCCTGCCATTTCTCCTTCTACCACCACCATGCCCCTTCACCAAAACCAACTGGTGTTCCATATCCCTGTACCCCTCCTTGGAAAACCATCAAAGGTGACAACTAGCTTCACTTAGCTACTCTCAATACTCGTTCTTTCGTTAAACACTCTTCTGACATCGCCCTCATTCTTGAAGACTTTAACTTTGATGTTCTCGCCATCACTGAGACGTGGTTCAATGCCAACTCTGTCACAATTCTTGACACTCTTCTTCCTGAGGGCTACAAGATCCTCTTCATGCCCAGGCCCAACCGGTCTGGAGGCAGAGGGGCCATGGTCGAACCTGAATAGGTCCCTGCTACTATCATATCCACTCAATCCGATTCTACATTCAAATGACTTCTCTGCAGGCTTGGTGTTTGTCCTACCCTCTCGCTTATTCTCGCCACCATCTACAGGCCCCATGGCTAGTCTCCCTCTTCCTTTCATCTGTCCTCACCTCTTCTCTCCTGACCCCTACATCGAAGCTTCTCCTCGGACACTTCAACATACATCTTGACTTTTCTGATGCGTCCACTGTACACTTCTGCAATCACTGTGATTCTCTTTTCCTCACTAGTTTTCCCTCTGGTCCGACTCACTCAGCTAGACACACCTTGGATGTCCTCATCTCAGCAGACATCTGCATCTCTAACCCTCTCACTACACCTCTCTCCTGATCTGATCATGCTCTCCCCTCCTCTCACCTGGAGCTCCTGGGCTCCCTGGCTAAGCTTCTGCCCGCACTACAAGTCTCCTTCTCCGTCATTTGACTGATGAAGCAAGTGTCCGTTGCTGCTTTTGCTGTCACTTTAATCCCCCTCCAACCCCTGCTATTGACTATCACCAACACAGCCCTTGCTAATCTTCACCTCTACATCTCCAACACCCTTGACACCTTTGCCCCTGTCATGAGGATGCGCATGAAGCTTTATTCCAAGCACAACAGCTAGTATGATTCCAACCTAGCCTCTCTGAAACGCAAGTGCAGAGTTGTTGAACGGAAGTAGCAGGCTTCAAGCACATCCACTAACAAACTGGCCTGTCGCCTGCTAAAAAGGCAATTTCATCTCTTCATCTGAACCAAGAAAAGGGCCCATATCCAAGCTTGCATTTCTGGGGCACCAATAATGTGACTTTACTGTTCACTTCTCCTCTTCCATCCCAGGACCTCTGTACTGCACTGGCCTCCGACTTCGCAACCAAAACCCAGGACATCCTGAACTCACTCTCCTCTACCCCCCTACATCTCCCCCTGCTCCCAGGTGTCCCTTGGCCCTCCTCTCTCCCTCCCTCATCGTCTCCTCCTTCTCACACATAGCACCGGATGAGGCCTCTAAAGCTATGCGCTCTATGCAAGTCTCCTCCAAACAGGTGTTGCCCTGCTCCTCCAGAACTATCAAGGCCAACAATTCCTTTCTCGCTCCTGCCTTGACTGATTTCTCCAACCACTCATTTGCCACTGGCTCCTTTCCACTATCCCTCAAGCACTCTCTTGTGCACCACTTCTAAAAAGTCATCTGCCGACCCTTCTGGCCCCGCTAACTGCTGCTCTATCTCTACTATCTCTACTAAACTCTTCCTGTGTAAACTCTTGGAGAGGTTGGTCATCTCCCATCTGACGCACCGCACTGAATCTGTTGGCCCTCTCCATGACCATGAATCTGGCTTCAGAGCATCCAGGGGCACAGGAACTGCTCTCCTGAACACCTGTGAAGACCTGCTCTCAAACCTCAATTCCAACTTTCCTTCTGTTCTCATCCTCCTTGATTCAAAGTGGCTCTGTAACAGCCTTGGTATCATAGACCTGGCACTGGATTGGTTGACCTTCTTCCTATCTTAGAGACCTTCCAGGTGCAACTAGGCCCTTTCCTCCCCTCCACCTCACTCACAAAACAAAACACAAAACAAGAACGCTATGTAAGACGCTTGATCTCATCCCCCATATCCAGGAGAGTAACGTTGGAAACTGGGTAAGAGATGTGTTGAAATTAACGATTACATTTGGAAGAAAGAACACTCTTGTTTAGCCACCTGCCATCAGCTGATTGAATTACATAGCGTTCTTGTTTTGTGTTTTGTTTGAATAGCTCTCTACATTAAGTGGATTCGGTGGGGACATATATTGCGCAGCAATATTCGAAACAGATTGGTGTATACGGCGCCAATCTACCGCCGTGTATTTCGGCACGATTAGTCATACTTAAGTGGTGAGTTTTGAATCAACCATGAGCAATGCCCCATTTCACACATGTAATAGACACTAAGGACTTACTGAGCATGCTAATTACTCTTTTTTGTAGAATGGGATTACATCATGCCGATATAGCCTACCTTGAAGTTGTGGATACATGTCACCCTCAAGGTGATGAGGAGACAGGAAGGCTACGTGTACAATTTTGCGCTGTGGATAATTCCTTTTCCTCTTCTCAATGGTGAGAATCTGCTTTTTTGATCATATCCATACCTTTATGAGACACAACGATGGTAGTTCAGAAAAATGCTGTGTTCAGAAAAATGCTCAAAACTGTTTAACTAATTACTCTGCATCTGCAAATGTACTTAAGCTGATTTCAGACCATGATCAACTGTAACCTTCTAACTAACCTGTAACTTGCCTCGTACGTCTGCACCCATATGTAAGCAGACCAAGAACACTGCATAGCCTGTATGCAACTAATCTCTGTAATCAACAAGTACTCTGTAACAAGCGCTTTGATCCCCTCGGGCCGCTCGGCTCTATACAAAACCAAATAAATAAAAATAAAAATAGTTTCAAAATGTTTGTTTGATTAGGTGTTTTCATGTGGACATCATTTTTCAATTTATTTGATATTAGGGTGATGCAACCCACATTTGACCTGTTACGCAATTAGGACACAGAAAATTCACATTTAGATGGGAAGAAGTTCCTACACACTGGATTGAAGGTATATTTTCTCAGTTGTGTATCTTTCTCTACTTTAATATGATGATATACCGAACTAGATGTCTTGTAAATGTGTTGTAATGTCGAGTGAGTATTAATTAGAATTATATCTTGATTCTCCATTCTACATGAATGACATGAGCATTGTTTTCCACATCAAGGTTGTTTTTAAGTCATTTTTGAGCATCAGGGTATGCAGCAAAATCATATTTTGCTTATAGTTATGATTTGTTTGTCTCTATTTTTTGCTTTGCCATATTCACTTAGAAGTAACTCTCCTGACAGTTTCCTTGTATTATATTGTCTGTTTTTAGTTCAACTTTGGGTCAAGGAGAAGAGATTGTGATCGCGAAACGCATCAGCCGTTTACGTTGGACTGATTCTACATGCACTTTTTTTTTTAAACTTTATTTATTGTTGCACAGGGAAGCACATACAGAATTATGAATAAACAGCATTTAACAGTGAATGTATACAGGTTATGTTGAATCCACTTCTGCTTAATGGAATTTTTAACTGATAAAATTCTCATGTTTCTAATTGACCACTTGCAGACAATTAATGCTCTTTCTTGAAATTGTACATCATGATTAATATTGTTATTTTGAAATAAGAAATTGTTAACCGTCTCATGACGGGATTGTGATAGTGTGCAGGGGACGGGAGGGTTCCCATTATTGGTCCCTGCTGCCTCAGACCGATAACTTAATGGTCCAGAGCCAACTGTTATTAACTGGAAATGTGGTCAGTGATACTGAAGAAGAGCATTGTGGCAGCGCAGAGAACAGAGGCTGCTGAATTTAGACCTGGGGAAACGGAATAGCAGACTATGGCCTCATTACACGGAATGCGGTAAGGGTTTACCGTTACCGGTAAGGGTACCAGTACCGGTAAACCCTACTGCCTTACTACGAGGTCCCCTTGCGTGACCCGACCTCAACGGCTGGTTTTACCAGCCGTTAAGGAACGGGCCCGCAAAGGGACCTTGGATGCAATTATGGTACCGCAATTTGCGGTACCATAATTGCCGCCTTCCCCGTTCCCATTGAGCCCTATGGGGGCTCAAATGGGAATGGGGAAGTGCCATGGTGAATGGGGAATTACCGCCCCCACACACCTTGGAATGTGGCGGTAATTCCGCCATTCACCATGGCGGACTCGGTACGGTACCGGCGGCAACCATGGCGCTAATAGCGCCATGGTTACCGCCTACCGTGTAATGCGGCCCTATATGTAAAATACCTAATTGTCAGAGAATGCACTATAGTTGCGCTGCCAGGAATAGAGAGCTGAGGGGCCACACTAACACACACAACAGTAAGTCGAGTTGAAAGGTCAGAGTGCGGCCGGGCTGTGGGAGCCTGTTGCATGAGAAAGGAGGGGAGTGAAAAGTTACTCAGAGGCATAGCAGCGTAATAAAGTTCAGATACGCAAAACTCTTTTTGGCACATGTGTTTGATGCGTTCGGAGGTCATCCCCTTTACTTGCGCCAAAACATGTTTTATCCCAAATCACAAACACATCACCAGAACAATTTCTCAAACTTTTATCTGCTCGCAAACCATCTGGATCACCACTGGACCCTTGCCCTGCCACAACCCTTAAAGAAATTTTTGCTTCCACCTGCGCTGACGAACATGCAAGATCTATCATAAATTCCTCCCTCTCCTCCGGTATCTTTCCCGACGCATTCAAAATAGTGCACGTCAAACCTCTAATTAAAAAAACCTTCGCTCGACCCTCTCGAGCCCAAAAACTACCGCCCAATCTCAAACACCAGGTTCCTTGCCAAACTCATTGACCGAACCGCCTACTCCCAACTAAATGCCTTTGTCGAAACCAACAACCTTCTAGACCCCGCCCAATCAGGCTTCAGATCACGTCACGGAACTGAAACCACCCTAACCTCGATCTGGGATGACCTTAAAATGACAGCAGACTCCGCGGGATGCGCCGCACTAATCCTCCTCGACCTATCGGCCGCCTTTGACACGATCAATCACTCAATCCTCCTAGACCGCCTCCACTCCCTAGGAATTCGTGGAACCGCCCTTAAATGGATTGCTTCATTCCTCAAAGATAGGCACCAAATAACGACACTCTCCAGCTTTACCTCACAAGCCCGACCAGTCGACACGGGAGTCCCCCAAGGAGCATGTCTATCCGCCCTCCTGTTCAACCTCTACCTGATCACCCTCCCACCAATAATTCGTTCCCACAATATCCTGTGTTACAACTACGCCGACGACACTCAACTAATTCTAAAACTCCTGAACTCGAAACCCAACTCCCGACCTGACCTGGCATCCTGCCTCCTTAACATAGAACTCTGGATGACCCAAAGCCACCTCCTTTTAAACCCCTCCAAAACAGAAATCATGGTCTGCGGCAACTCCGACCTTCTTCCGCACCCACTACCCTGGCCACCCGCCATGGGCAACTCACCGACACCCTCCAACACAGTGAAAAATCTTGGATGCACCCTGGACTCCGACCTAACACTCTCGCGCCAAGTCAACAATGTCTCAAAATCCTGCCACTACCACCTCAAAAACCTCAGGAGCATCCTTCCATACCTCTCATTTCCCAACAGAGTCTCTGCAGTCCAATCAATCATCATATCAAGACTCGACTATGGAAACCCCCTATACCTCGGAATTCATACCTACCAACTAAATAAACTCCAAAGAGCACAAAACGCGGCAGCCAAAATGCTACTTGCGCTTGGTCCAAGAGACCACATATCCCCAGCCCTTAAGACACTGCACTGGCTTCCAGTAGCCCGTAGGGTGGCTTTCAAAACCTTATGCCTCTCCCATCGAGCACTGCATAAAACTGGACCTCAATATCTTCAAGACAAGCTAATACCTTACCACCCCACTCGCACCCTAAGATCAAGCTCAGCCGGCCTCCTAGTAATTCCTAAAACAAACTCAATCAGGTTAGGCGGATCATCATTTTCAGCCCTGGCCCCAACCCTGTGGAACTCGCTCCCATCCCACATCCGCCTAACTGAAGACTTAACGGCCTTCCGCAAACTACTGAAAACCTGGCTCTTCCCCTAGGACTAAACGGTTCCAAACAAGCTTCATCACAATAACACCGACCCAGCAATCGACCTGATGCAAGAAATTTACAGCTAAACAATCTCAAATGTAAACTATAAAGACAAACAGTACTAAACGAGCAATGTAATGATGAGCGCTGAGAGCGGATAAGCGCTGAGAGCGGATGAGTGCTGAGAGCGGATGAGTGCTGAGAGCGGTTGAGTGCTGAGAGCGGATGAGTGCGTAGAGCGGATGAGTGCGTACAGCGGATGAGTGCGTAGAGCGGATAAGTGTGTAGAGCAGATGAGTAGGAATGAATGTAGAGGATTAATGCAGTTGGCGGATGAGTGTGTAGGACCCATGAGTGTGTAGGACCCATGAGTGTGTTGGACAGATGAGTCTGTAGGGCCGATGAGTGTGGAGGGCGGATGAGTGTGGAGGGCGGATGAGTGTGGAGGGCGGATGAGTGTGGAGGGCGGATGAGTGTGGAGAGAGAATGAGTATGGAGAGCGGATGAGTCAGGAAAACGGATGAGTGTATGGAGCAGATGAGTGTATAGAGCGGAAGACTGTGTAGAGCGGATGAATGTGGACAAGTATAGAGGATTATTGCAGTTGGCCAATGAGTGTGGAGGGCAGATGAGTGTGGAGGGCCAATGAGTATGGAGGGGGGATGAGTGCTGAGAGTGGATGAGTGTGGAGAGCGGATGAGTGTGGAGAGCGGATGAGTGTGGAGAGCGGATGAGTGTGGAGAGCGGATGAGTGTGGACGAATGTAGAGGACTGATGCGGTTGGCCAATGAGTGTGGAGAGCGGAAGAGTGTGGAGAGCGGAAGAGTGTGGAGAGCGGAAGAGTGTGGAGAGCGGAAGAGCGTAGAGAGTGGAAGAACGTGGAGAGCGGAAGAGCGTGGAGTGCGGAAGAGCGTGGAGAGCGGAAGAGTGTGGAGAGCGGAAGAGTGTGGAGAGCGGAAGAGGCTGTATAGCGAACTAATGTGGACGAATGTAGAGGATTAAGGCGGAGGACCGATGAGTGTAGAGGGCAGATGAGTGTGGAGAACGGATGAGTGTAGAGGGCAGATGAGTGTGGAGAACGGATGAGTGTAGAGGGCAGATGAGTGTGGAGAACGGATGAGTGTAGAGGGCAGATGAGTGTGGAGAACGGATGAGTACGAAGAACGGATGAGTGCGAAGAACAGATGAGTCTGGAAAACGAAAGGAGAGCTGATGAGTGTGGACGAGTGTAGAGGATTAATGCGGTTGGCGGATGAATATGGAGAGCCGATGAGTATGAAGGGCGGATGAGTGTAGAGAACCGACGAGTACGGAGAGCGAATGAGTGGGGAGGGCGGACGAGTATAGAGAATGGTTGAATGTGGAGAGCAGCTGAGTATGGAGAGCAGAGGGGCTTGGGGAAATGATGAGTGAAGAGAACGGAAGAGAGTAAGAGAGTGGAGAACGGAGGAGCCTGCAGAGCGGAAGAGAGTGCAGAGGGGAAGAATGAGCAGAGCGGCTAAGTGTGGAGAGAGGCTGAGTGTGGAGAGAGGCTGAGTGTGGAGAGAGGCTGAGTGTGGAGAGGCTGAGTGTGGAGAGGCTCTGAGTGTGGAGAGGCGCTGAGTGTGGAGAGGCGCTGAGCATGGAGAGGCGCTGAGCGTGGAGAGGCGCTGAGCGTGGAGAGGCGCTGAGTGTGGAGAGGCGCTGAGTGTGGAGAGGCGCTGAGTGTGGAGAGAGGCTGAGTGTGGATGCATACCTCTTATCACACCCCACGCTTACTCTCTCCTTACACCACCATTCAACTAGAACACAGAGATACTATGACACCATTCGGTATAACTGTTCTCATATCTACATCTGCCGCTCACTCCCCATCACTCTAAGTAAACATTGCTGGTCTCACACTCCCAGCCAAGCGTTCTCCTCAGGCCTAACGCTGCCACTCTCGGTCTGGATAATTCCGGACAGATCGAACACATACTCCTGATCTATCAGCCACCACACCTACCGCTAGGAAGCAGCTGCCACAGGAATTCCGCACCAGCTGCACACATACCTGGTGCGCACACGCACCTTTGGACTCTCTCTACTCCCTCTACTGACCAGGACTTCGGTTCCCAAGGGCGTTCAACCTACCAGCGCCTTCAGACCATACCAATGGTATATAAGGCGCTATATAAGTGCAAAATAACATAACATAACATAACATCTGAAAGTGTGAATCATAGATGTAAATATTCTGAAGCCCTCCCCCAACCGCCCTTTGAACAATTGTGCAAAGATTCAACTTAAAGGGGATGTGTCTGTGCTTATTGAATCCCCTTTCAAATTCACAACCTCATTTCTTTTCACCCTAAATCCTCTTTGCCAGGGCACCTTGCTGAATGCAAAGACTGTCAGCTCATATACATGCAAGCCTAAACATGCATGTACCCTTTTCCATGTTCTTCTAACTTACTCTTCATTACTACCATCTGATCTACCTACTCCCTCTTTGCCACCACCCCCTTCCCTTTTCTTCTGACTCAGGGTTGGCTAATACTGTTGTTTGGCCAATAAACATTATGGAAAAGCCCTAGTGCGGGTAGACCACTAAGGTGGTATCTGGCTCACTATGTATAAATTACTATTTACATGATTTACAAGTGTGGCATTTGAAATGCAGAGAAACCATAAGTGTCCCCTATACCTCTTTGGAAACGGTGCAGGGATATGGGCAAGGAGAGTGGGTCATTTCTGACTCTTCCACGCATTTATTTTTAAGTAAACTACTGCTGTCTCGCATGCACTTCTATCCCTCAGAAAGGGTTAGAACTTTTTTTAAAAAACTTTTTTCCTTTAAGGTCTCAACACTGTGAAGCCAGCACAGAGCACCCACGCGGGTGCCCATTATACATTAACTCCTGACACTAATGTATGTAAAGGGGCCGAACTGCCAACTCCCTGGAAATGCACAGGTGCCCTGCACATTTCCAAGAATCAGACATCTAAGAAAGCCCATGCTCTGCACTATTTTAGATGCACTATTGTCTGAGAATGAATCCCCCAGAATCCTTACAGGCACACACATGCTAAACAAAATGTCCTACCATGTGAAAAGGTAAGAAAAGGAAAAATAGCGTCACGTTTGAAAAGGTGAAAGGATAGGACTAAAATACTGGGCAATATTTCACATTAAACGGTAAAAATCCCATCAGCGGAAACTGCAAATTAGTTCCAAATGTAAAGACATTCCCATTTCAGAAAAGGAAAATACTGTCTTCCAATAAACCCCATTCCACAAGGTTTCCGCTGCTGATAAATACCACTGCAGCCAATTGGTAGGTCACAGGCGGCTGGTCTCGCGAGGATAGCTCATGGGCAACGTGCTTGCCTTGGAAGCCAAACGACATGGAACAGCACAGGTTCTATCCCCGGGTCCGCGCTTAGAAACCCGTGGGCTTGTTAAGCGCTTTATAAATAACCTATCATTGCTGACAACCGAACCGATTATAAAACAAAGGCAGGTTAGGCATGTGTTTACTCTGTAGAATAGAAACAGCTGTTAGTGCTCATCACTAGCTGCCGCTGTAACATGTCATATGTGAACACTACACACACGCATGATAATGGAGGTTCATGCATGAGAGGTTGCCTGC
Organism: Ambystoma mexicanum; assembly: GCF_040938575.1. Classification (NCBI taxonomy): domain Eukaryota; kingdom Metazoa; phylum Chordata; class Amphibia; order Caudata; family Ambystomatidae; genus Ambystoma; species Ambystoma mexicanum. The sequence goes on along the minus strand of NC_090929.1, from coordinate 1,061,445,657 downwards.
AAGTCCCTGAAATCGAAATGGATGACCAGCTGTATTTTTACTGCTTGATGGTGTTTACTCCTAGCGGTATTTGTGTAGCTCCTCAAAAATATACACATGGGTTCCACAAGCATATGTGTTTAATGCCAGGAGTATTTATTCTGGTGCTATTTGCCTCTGGTGATTATGTTATACTTCTTGTGGTAATGTGTAATGTGTAATCGGAATACTGGCGGCTGTATTGGCACTCAGAGCCGTAACCTTGGAGAGATGGTAATTTAATGCTAGGGTTTTTTGTTGTTGCAATAAGTCACTATATCACAATTCATGCTTTTTTTCTAAATCATGAATGTGAACACTTCTTTGGGTTCAGTGTTCAAGTCCTAAAAATAAAAGTGGGGGGACACATCAACACACACAGTGGCGTGTGTCGTTGCCAAAATATGCACATTTAAAGGATAGTTCCGGGACTTTTTTTTTATTGTCCCTACGGTTCGGCCATGTGTTTTTAAGCATAACTCGGTAGATCGTAGAAAACTTTCCTATGGACCTTACCCGACTTTTCGTCCATTAACGCACTCGAAATCAGCCGCCATTTTCTGATAATCCTATCATTTCCCCCCATCGCCCTGGCTCACTTGCTTTTGCGGCACTAAATCAAATCCCCCGCCCCTGAAACAGACTTTATCAAAACATTCATATTCCCCGCCTCTATCCGTGACGTGACTGTGCTGCGTAGGCAAACGCGCCCAGGCGTCTTCTACGCGACTCCACACAGAACCCGGAAACCAACACAGATCAGCTCACAACACAGCACGCCACAATTCGCAATATGAAACTGTACTTTTAAATCAAACCGCAAGATTGTAAATTTGGTAAAGTACATTTATTTGACATCAAATGTTTAGAGAATATTCAGCGATTTGCATTTTTATTTGCTCAGGTTCCAAAAAGTTCGTTTTGAGGCACGCGATGTTCCTTTGCTGTACACAGGGTCTTAGATCATCTCACAATACAGCGCCACAATTCGGAATATGAAACTGTGGTTTAAAAGCAAACTGCAAGATTGTACATTTGGCAAAGTACATTTATTGGACATCAAATGTTTAGAGAATATTCAGCGATTTTCATTTTTCTTTGCTCTCGATCCAAAATAGTTCGTCTTGAGGCAAGCGATGTTCGTGTGCAGTACACAGGGTGTTGGTTTACGATAACATAAGCTCTTCGGTCGCACTGATAATCGCATGGCTGTTCCAACAACGAGGCACTAGGCCACCACAACGGTCTGTATGTTGCATCTAGCCGTTAGTACCGCGTAAGGGCATACTTGTACTTGGCGATCGTCCCATAAAATGGTCAGGGTGGTAACGTTGTTCACGCGGAGAAACAACTGGCGGTTATAAAAGCCATCCGCCGGTGTCTGGTACTCGTGACACAGACAATAATGGGTGAAGTACCTGTTTGAAAAACATAAAAAATGAAATTAGTCTCACCATCAGATCTTTATTAAAATTATTCATTTTATATATTCGGTCGGTAAATTATTTCATAGCTAGGACAGTGCAACTGGGTTTTAAACGTCAAGGGGGGGCTGTAGGATACTGAGACAGTCCCCCAGTGCAGGGGTTGACAGGGAGTGCAGGTGGAGAGTGGAAGGGCCCAGGACCGAGATCGCAGACAGTGGACCAGTTGTAGCAGGGGAGAGGGAGAGAGAAAGCAGAAGCAAAGAGGAAGGTTTTGAGGTGCTTCCGTAAAAGGAGACGGTTCTCCCCAAGATAGTGCGCGGTACAAAACAATATGCCACATAGAACGAACAAGTCCAACTTAACCCGTCTTTAAAGCTACTGTATAGTAATTAAATTGCGGTATAAACTCATCTAAAGAGTTACTTACATTATATTTGCATTTTCCATTGTGTCTGTGCGTAGGGCAGTCCCGAAATACCACTCCTTCTATGCAGATGTTATTTCTTCTAATGAACGAACATGAAATGGCTTTCGTTTCTGAAATTATATTCATTATCGTTTCTTACGTGGTCCCGGCCTGTCAAGGTCAAATAACAATAGAACCTTATACTGAGTCGTGGGCCATTCTGGCACCCTAGAAAAAATCAAAGCAGCTGACCTTCACTTTGAACGAGCACACATTCCTAGTTAGCTACATTCAGTGTAAGGCTGTCTCACAGGACTTGAAATGAACAAGGGTGGAGAGACACATTGCATGTACACTGAGCAATCACTTTTATTTACACAATACATAGCTACAAATATTCAATGGGCCTGCGACATGAGGAGACTCCAGAGCAAAGTCACAGGTGACACCCGGGTGGTTCGCACTACTGCACGGTGAAGGGAGGGGCAAGGGTGGAGAGACACATTGCATGTACACTGAGCAATCACTTTTATTTACACAATACATAGCTACACATATTCAATGGGCCTGCGACATGAGGAGACTCGAGAGAACAGACAATCAAATTACAATCATTTAAACCGTGATGTGTATTTCTCAATGAGTTCTTCTTTAGGTGGACATGGAACAGAGGCAATGTTGGGTGGCAATGCAGTTGTCCCCTGCACAGGTTCGTTCACAACTCCATTTATGTGCCTATCTAGGACGTCAACAATAAGTTTCTCAATAAACTCATATTGCATATCCTCAAACACTGGTTTGATCACCCATTGTTTACTTCTTTTAGTGAAGGCCTTATTGTAGCGAAGCGTCCCTAAAGTTCCGGTCGTCCTACTTTGTTGACTGCCAACATTATGGTTATGTGCCAAGACCGCTAAAAGAGTCCGATTTATCATGCCCTCCATGCCAAAATGCAATCGTTTTGGCCTGTACTTTAGGCACATATTGTGGAACACCTCCAAATCTCCTGTGTGGCAGAATTCCGTGAGTCCCCTCAAAGCTTTTGTTATAGTTTTATCAAATACAATCTTTTCAATGGCTTTGTGAGTGGGTGATGAAGGAATCAACCACTTCTTCTTCCGTGCCTCCTCTGTGGACAAATGGCCATGTTCACAATTGTGGAAATGTTGGTTCGTGTTCCATCGGTGAACGTTCGTACAGTGTGGCATTACTGACCGCCATTTTTCCAGTAGAATTTCCAACGACCCTCCACATGTTTTTGAGCTCCACCAAAGATGGTTGCTGATTGACTTGGACCACTGTGAAATACCTTGCAATTCTTTTTTTTTACCTGCAGCCGACAATTTTTTATTGATTGATTTTGCAAGATGCCAAACGTCAAATTGGTGATTTATATTTTTGTACTGTTCTCTCATTGTCTTGGCAATTGAAACGTGTCTGTCCGTGGCTATCAGGTCGATCACCATTCCCCGCGATTGTAGTTCTTGCAATGATGCTACAAAGCCAACTTTCTCCATGGCCACTGAGGATGTACTTTGTGACACCTGCACGACCACCGAACTCACAATTTTCTTACTTTCCATGTCCTGAAAGTGGTAGGTGCAGTACTTGGCTGAAAATCCTGGGCTGTCGCACTGTCCATCACCGGCTAGCCTGAACCGTTTGCCCGCGAATGTACTATCAATAGACATTTTTTCCATTCTCCAAGCTTCGCTAATGGCTGGAAATAGATAATCGGTTTGGTATTTGTAGAACTGAGTTTTCGCAATGAAATGGATTCCCACAAACTGAAAGAAAGACTCTAATTTTTTAAAACTTGAACCACTAAAAAGTGCAGCCGCTGCACAAAGTAGATTGCCTGCTGGCAGTTGTCCCAGCATAGGTTGTGCAGACCATGAGAAAGGATGATATTTTGTACAGGTGGCATGTATTTTAAGGTTAGTGCCTCGAATTGCACGAGTCACATTAATGAATGGCTCCCCACATACTTCCCCACCAACCGAATGCCCACATTTCATCCGAATAATAATATCAATCAAACAACTATCGAATACAATGAATTTGGCCTCTTTCCTTATACTGTCACTCTGCATCCCAGCTGGTTCGGCCTGTAACGTTGAGGACATGTCACTCACATGAAAGGTAGAATCTCTGATATCGTCTTCCGCTATGTTCAGTGATATTGATGGTGTTTCATTGTCGTCCACTTCATTCTCTTCCATTGCAACATCTGTTCCTTCTCCGGAGATGGGTGAATAAAACAATTTCTTCAACTTTCTCGCGGTCTTAGTTTTTGCGGGTGTGGATTCTGTGAATTGATCTCCGACTGCATCCGAACTACCAGGAGGACATTCACTATCAATGGCTGGTGGTGGTATAGCTCCGTTGTCAATCACTTCATATTCTTCCCATTGGCACGATGCATCTCCAGTCTGAAGTCCCTGCCAAAAGGTTTGACAAGCAACATCTCTCGTTCGCTTCACTGTCTGTGTAGATCTAGTTCGTACACCCACTCGCAACTAGAGGACAGATTGGAAAAGGGATGTTCAGTTTAAACACAACTTACAGTATTGAACTATTAACAGTGAAAAACAACATAATATAGTGACCAGGACACTAACCTTCTTTTGCTTTCTTTTCTTTGAAACTTTCTTGCCTCGAACTTCAACATCAGGACGCTGTTGCTCCGACTCGTGTGTGCATGTCTCCACTTCCTCTTGCGCTGCAACGACTATATTTTCATGATAAGCACATCCATCACGCACTGACGCTCCATCGACTCCCTGAAACATACAACTTTCATTAGTATGTATAATAATATCGAAAACACAAAATGTACTTGGGGACCAATACCCACGTACATCTCAATAGCAAAACACGAATGAACGCTTTGTGTAGAACATTCAAACGACAATTATTCACGCATTGTTGATCTAGTTAGATGGAACTGTCAAGATCCATACCTCGGGCTCCTCATAGACTTCCATTGATGATATTATTGAAGATGATGCTTCAGTGACTCCCTGAAACACAGTAATTGCATTAGTATGGTTTTCTATTTTGATAAAAAGAACAGAAACTTTGTGCAGGCGTGAACGGCTCATCTAAATAGACCTGCACAAATGATCAGTTGTCTAAAATAAATAATGGATATGTAAATATGATTCGATTTGCTCGATCGTTGGAAGTGTCACCACCCAGAGATCTGCATCAACTACTAGGGGTGATGTTCTTGTAGAAGAAGCTCCGTCATCTCCCTGAAACATAGTACTTGCGTTAATAAAGAAGGAAGTATAGCGGATGTAATCACGTCATATGATTTCACTTGATTGAACTGTCAGTATCCATACCTCGAAATGCATAAGAACATCAAGGGACGATGTAACTGCGGTGCACACTTCTGCAAGCTGTTGCGCCGACCCGTAACTGCACGCTCCCCCTTCTTCTTGGACTAATGCTCCATCGACTCCCTGAAACATAGGACTTTCATTAGTAATGAACACAATATTGAAAAAAGAAGACACATAGGAGGGCGACGACAGAAGGACATATCAATGGCTAAAAACGAAAGAAACATTGTGTGTAACAATCACGCTACAAGAATGCAAGATCTGATGATCTCCATCGATGGAACTGTCCTGAAACGTACCTCGAGCATCTGAGTGACATCAACGGTAGTCATCAATACGTTGGACTCCTCAGCATCTCCCTGAAAGACAGTACTTGAATTATTTTGGATAACAATAATTATAACTGAAAACAAAGACTAGAGGACGAGTACAAGGGTGTACCATTAGGTAAAATAATTACACGATAAATTAAAACTATTGATTTACATGCCTAAAACAAGTCAGTGGCAGAATAGCCAAGTAAGATTACCCGATAGGCGCTTGAAGTGGCTGATGACTGCAATAACGACACGGATGGAGAATCTTCCGCCTTCATATTGAGTGGATACATAAATGGGGAAATTATTGTTAGCTAATGCTACACACTACCGCAAGGCCGAGAGATAAATACGTAAACTTGACTCACCAGTGGAGGGATGTGGACGAATAGAGTGGGAATAGCGGTTGAGAGCAATTTTCGCCTCGCTCGCGGTGTGTTCTTCTTTATTAGCAATGATGTGGAGTACATGTCAGAGGTACAGTGCCTGCTGCAGATGCGGTATCGATCACCCCTCTTGTCCGCAAAGACTTCTAGGACTCTACTTTCAAGCTCAGAGGGTGAATATCCGCAATATCGGACCCATTCTCTTATCTGATCTATTGTCTTAGGGAAAACATGCATTATAGTACCTTCAGATTTATTATGGGTCTTCGAAGGGCAACCGCCAATGGAACAGGCAGGCATTGTGGAAAGTTCTGAAAAGTAAAGATCAACAATTCTCTATGAATATCAATGTATTAAAAAATTAAATGACACATAAAAGGTTCAATGCAAGGTATGTTTTGGTTCTTGGAACTATACACGTTATTCACATGCGGATAAGTATTTGAATAACTTTAAAAAAATAGAAAAATAATTTGACTAAACTCAGAACATGTGACTAGTTCCTTGCATGTACTGTCTTGAACGAAAAGAAATTGGACGCAAAATGAGTATGGTACATGGCCTTACCTTGACGAGCAAACAGTTAGATGCAGGGATCAGAGTAGTTTCTTGTCGTAGAACAGGGAGCAGTTCACAGGTTGCAAACTGACGAGTTTTCTCGAAGTGGTCACGGAAGTTCACAGAGACGAAGAGCAGATAACCAGCACCTTCACGGGTTGACTAGCAAAGCGCAAAGAAGTTCTCATTAGAAATATGAAGTGGGTTATAAAGAATTCGAAACAGGGGTGTGTTTGTGAATGAATGACGTGTATATGCCGTGGCATTATGCGGTGTGCAGGGGGCCGTCCAGCGTGAGGGGGGATGCTTGGCAGGAGACACGGGGTCTGGCGGTAGACATGGGAACAACAACCCATGCTCTATAGACCACTTTGAAGTGTACATGGTCTTTGGCACCTCTTGGCCTTTATCGCTCCCTGACAGCTCCACTTGGCAGCACAAGTACCCCGGTGCGAACTGCCTTTGATAGGGCGGGGGGTGGATTGGGGCGGTGGTCGTGCAGGCAAGACACAGGAAGACTCGTGAATGGAGACACACTTATGTGGATTGCAGGGGGCCGTCCAGCGTGAGGGGGGATGCTTGGCAGGAGACACGGGGTCTGGCGGTAGACATGGGAACAACAACCCATGCTCTATAGACCACTTTGAAGTGTACATGGTCTTTGGCACCTCTTGGCCTTTATCGCTCCCTGACAGCTCCACTTGGCAGCACAAGTACCCCGGTGCGAACTGCCTTTGATAGGGCGGGGGGTGGATTGGGGCGGTGGTCGTGCAGACAAGACACAGGAAGACTCGTGAATGGAGACACACTTATGTGGATTGCAGGGGGCCGTCCAGCGTGAGGGGGGATGCTTGGCAGGAGACACGGGGTCTGGCGGTAGACATGGGAACAACAACCCATGCTCTATAGACCACTTTGAAGTGTACATGGTCTTTGGCACCTCTTGGCCTTTATCGCTCCCTGACAGCTCCACTTGGCAGCACAAGTACCCCGGTGCGAACTGCCTTTGATAGGGCGGGGGGTGGATTGGGGCGGTGGTCGTGCAGACAAGACTCGTTTGCCGCAGGGCCTCACCAAGGAGAGGCCATCTAACTGCATGTAAGAGGCAGGCTGCAGGATCTAGTACATGGAAGGCAGGGGGGTGAGTTTATAAATACCTCACCCTCCCAGGAGAATATATGGGTGCAGTTCACCCTGGAGACCCTGGATGCCTAGGCAGTTAGTCAGCAGCAGGCTGGCCTGTGGTGGCAAGGCGGCACGGGCCAGAGGGGGTCATATCTGTACCCGGTGCCCAAAAGGATTATTTATTATGATCAACCATATTGATTATTTACCTATAACCATGTTTTGTATCAATAAAATCCAACGGCCTTCCTTTTATTGCCAACGCTTGAACAAAGTGGTGTGGTAAGTATTTTTGGGGTCGGAGGCAAGGCCGGGAGGCTTGATGCCAACCCGCAAAATAACATATGTATGTCTGCTGCATATGGGTTCAACGGTTATGTGGATTGAAGGTGGGCCGCCAGCGTGAGGGAGGATGCTGGCCGGAGACATGTGGTGTGACAAGTCAAGGCACAGGAAGACTATTCAATGGAGACACACTAGATTCATTTAAAAAATCAAAACAACCATTGTTAAAATATATGTTGGGTTTTATTTTAGATCTTAATTTCAATTGAACATAAATAATAAACATTACACATTGTAAAGTTGCGGTTGCAGCACATCCAGGGAAAATCCGCGGTATTGTCCACTGTCGCTGGGGAAATGTTGTCTAATGGCAAGTACCGCACAGGCAGGTATTACTCTCCGAACGCGGTGTCCGAGCCTCCCGTGAAGCCACCAAGTGAAGCAACGATAGGCCACCAGCCTGTACCACCTGTGAAAATGAAAGATGCAAACTGTATTAAAATGACAACTTTCTTATCACTGTCGATTCAGGTAAAAAATGTCATTCTGCTTTGAAAAAAATTCTATCTAGAAAATGCACAACATGGAACCAATTTACATGCATTCGAATGATGAGACGACCATGAAATAGTAGTGGCATCACTGACATCACAACCAGAGTATACTTACTCGTTACTCGGATTACGCGGACGAACAGTGCCGCAAAGTTCGTGCATAAGCACCATCATCATCCTCAACACGGTCCGTGAGAGGCAGGCTTCCCTGAACTCTGGCAGCTCGGTGATGCATTGCGGACTTGGCTCGCCTTCCGAAATGTAGGCCAAGCACCCGGAATTTTCACGGCAGCAGCAGTTCTCCTCCTCAGTTGGCATTAGCTCGCACCGATTGCACGTGCACCAGGTGGAGACGCCGTCCATGCGACATGGTCCAGGCTCTTCATCCGTTGACTGGTCCTCCCAACTGCCGTCCGAATCCCCATCGTTTTCGCGTGCTTGCCTTTCCAGTAGTTCTTCCTCGGTGTACTCGGGCTCGTACATATACGGCATTATTGTAGCCATTGTGTGGTAAAGAAAGTAAAATAATTTACAGAGATGGTACAGGTGTTCACAAGGCCTAGAAGCGGCGAAGGTAGCTGACCAGAGCACAGAAACGAGTCACAGAATACTCAAAGTAACACAGAGAGAGTAATGGAATCGAAAATCTGCTGCTGTGTGTTGTGAAACGGTGTGTTTATACTTATTGAGGAAAGAGGCGTCCTGCCATTTCCATGGCGACACGTCATTAGCTGAGGCGCAGCGATTGTTGACACGAAACGTGCTTTGGCGTTGGGAAATGGGCGGTACGCGTCTGCTGATGTCAGGCTCAGGGGCGGGGGATTTGATTTAGTGCCGCAAAAGCAGGTGAGCCAGGGCGATGGGGGGAAATGATAGGATTATCAGAAAATGGCGGCTGATTTCGAGTGCGTTAATGGACGAAAAGTCGGGTAAGGTCCATAGGAAAGTTTTCTACGATCTACCGAGTTATGCTTAAAAACACATGGCCGAACCGTAGGGACAATAAAAAAAAAGTCCCGGAACTATCCTTTAATTTACTGTTAAGCCATTATCATCCACATATGTACCCAATTCCTGCAGCATTGTCTTCATGCCCCTAAATAACTAGTCGAAGAGAACTAAATCATCGGCATAAAGCATGGATGACACAGACATGGAGGCAATTTTAGGGGGACATTTTGCCTTTAAAGCCAGACGTGTGGGCAGATTCGCAACATATACATTGAAGTGCAATGGTGCAAGTATGCACTCCTGCCTTACTCCTCTGTTTATTTTTATTGGGTTTGAGAGAAGTCCCTCATCGTACTATTGTAAAACACACTTCCCATTGCCGATGCCCACAGTATAAGCAAGCAATGTCGCTATGAGCCAGATTTTCTTGATGCATGTTCCAGCAATATAAACCAACATTGCTAGTGCCACTGCGAAACAGATTTTCACAATCTCTTCATTCACAACATGTCACAAAGTACACTGCATGATGCCTTGTCCTCAAAATATTCCAGCACAGCCATTGCAATACACACTTCATGATGACTCTGCCCACAATATATGCTTTCACTAACACTGTAAAGCACATCTCTATGATTCCTGTTCCCAGAATGTATATACCAGCATTTTTATGTAGGCTGTGCCCTGTATATGCCTGTATTGCCACTGCAAGAACAAACCTGCATGTGGTCTGTGTCAAATATGTTTGTATTTATTTGGCATGCATGTGATTTCAAACCGAAATAACTTACAAAGGATAAAGAACAGGTGGCAAAGGCATCCCCTGTGTAGCTTACCTTTGCAATTGCACTGTGGATGAAAACAGACTGGGACGTGGGTGTGGGCTGGGGGGTGGGTTCTGAGAACTTTGGACATTGACTAGGGTACAGGCATACATACGCTGAGGGTCTATGCCAGGGAGCTGCAACCGCTGCTTTCCATATAATTTGAACTGCAACTCCGATCAGTCAGCAAAGTCAATGGTTAGGTACTCTGGGGTTTGTAGTACAAAATCACATGGATTGACACTGGTTGCAGACTCCTGCTCTTCACCATTAATGAAATAGGTACATTGTGCATATATGCATCCATTTGCAAAAGAATCTGGAGAGGTGGACTGGGAGTCAGAATGGAATAGGAAGAGGGCTGAGGTCACCCACTCATCAGCTGGTAAGAGGCCCTTAAGCTGAGTCTTACTCAGTAACATTGATGGAATGAGTTTGATGGTTAGGGCAAGAGCCTTCCAGTGGAAGGGCAAGTAGGAAGAATACATGGAATGCGTTGTCGCAGGAGGACATGCAGGGGTTTGGTGGGGAGCTATACGTTGTGGAGAGAGGAGGCGCATATAGTTTGTTAGGAAGGGTAAAGTGAAATGCATTTGGTAAGGGGGTTAAGGGGCAATACCATGGAAAGTGAAAGCGGCCAAACTATGGAATTCTTTGCCTCCCAGTCTGAGACTAGACCAACCTTACCACAAGTTTAGATCCAACATCATCATATGGCTGAAATCTAATAACCAGTAATAATAACCCCTGCTTAGGATACTGTTAGAATTGATCGGCCACCGCCTTGGTACCCACCATTTAATATGATCTCTTCACCTATATGCTAGCATCCCTGTAATTGTGACCTTTCACCCGACGTCATATATAATGTTCCTTAGAAATTTCATGCATTTTTCCCCTGCATACCATGCCTGTAAATAAGTACCCTATGTATATGTATATTGTAACTATAACCTGTATGTAACTGTATACATTGTTGCGTAACTAAGCTTCGCATATACTTGTAACTGTTGCGCCCTGTTACCCTAGGGTATGATGCGCATTATAAATAATAAAACAAACAAACAAACAAACATAAAGACAAAAAGCAGATACCTAAAGAGGGAGGCATTTAGAATGGAGAGTAATCCAGAATGGTGTCAGTGTTAGGAGCAAGCTAGAACATTAGTCTACTTTGCTGAGCTCTATGGTAGAGGTGAGAGTTCTTGCTGAGTGGAGAGCGAGGTGAGGGCAGATATCCTTTAAGCTGACGAGGTTCATCATGGCAGCAGAGCGATTAAGGTGGCTCTGCAGAAGCCAGAGATGATGGAGTGAGGAGTTCTGAAGGGTAGGAGATAATGGAGATGGACTCATGGGTTTAGCATTAGACGCAAGGGAAACCTGACGTCTGGCTTCGAGCAGTTTAGCATCAGGCACCATAGAGCTGTCCTATAGCTGATGGCTGTGAGGCAGCATCTGATGCATTCTGAGACATCAGGGGTGAAGGAGGACAAGGAGAAAATATCTGGGCATCATCTGCAAAAAGCACAATAAACTTTCCTTCCCACAACAATTAACACCTGTACATTAAAGATAAAGTGACAGCCCATGTGAAGGGTCTGAGTTGGTTGGAACATCTTGTAACATCCTTTGCCTTATGCACTGGGTGTGCCATGTGTGGATTTGACTATTGTGGAATGGTTCAATTGTCTCTTATAAATTGGTGGTTTTCAGCAATATAAAAACATATAACTTTGTACCTACCCCTGGGCACAAAAGCACAAACACAGTTTAGCGCCAATGTTTTTTTAATGTTATCTATATTTATATAGGAACTATTTATGTCACATTTTGCTTAAGATTTTTATTAAAAAAAAGAATAAATACATATTTTTGATAATGAAAAACACGCTGATGTCAATTATGATGACTTGTGAAGCATCTATCTAGGACTATGTGCCATTCTAAACTGTGTTAGTGTGAAAGGGAGGGGTAACAGGTTTCCTCTCATATATTGTGCTACTCATATCTTCCCGCCTTGAAACTGGTCTGCAGAAAACAAAAAATGTGGAAGTACCCATATGTTAAACAAGCTGAAGGGGTGAGCAGGTGGGGTATTGAACCCTTCAAGGGCAACTTTGATGGAGTGGGCAGCTGGTGGAGAGAGGGTTTCGGGGGAGTTCTTGCTGTGATCAAGAGAGGAGGCCAAGGAGCTGGCCTTGAATTTTCTCTTGGTGAGAGGAGGGCAGTGGGCTGGAAATGTAGATGGTGCAGTGGATGAGTGTATTTCCAGAAGGAGAGGGGTCAATGATGCAGAGGAGTTAATAGTGTAGGACATCAAAAAGAGATCGAGGGCATAACTCAGGGATGAGGAGGAAGGCTGTGTAGTTGATCAGCCTCGGTCAAATTAATGAGGCTGAGGCCACCGATTATTATGACAGGGACATCAGATGGAAGGGATTCAAGAAATTAGTAAACCCACTTAGTCTCAGACACACGACTTCCTCATCCAATACAAGACAGCATAGAAACTTTTTTTTTTTAAATAAATGTTTTATTGGTTTCATAGTCACAAGAAAAAAACAAAAATTGTTAATACGAACACAGAAACCTTTACCATTATCCCATCATATTTATCCTAAAGATCTTCCCACATAACGCAAATACAGTATTAAAAACCATCATGAAGTCGTATCAACATTCACTTCCTAAGGTGCAGGTCCTCATCACCTATATACCCTTCAATTGACCCCTTCCCAAGTTGCTTATTCATCTCAATCTTTGATCACTACTCCAGACTCCACCATTTTACTTATTTAGATTCAGTAGACAATACCTATTCCAACATTTTCATAGCAGCGATTACTAGCCTGGTCTGATCCCCTATCAACACGCATTTCCACCCATCCGATGTACTAAGAGTCTCCCCCATAGATTTAAATTCTACAAGGAAGAAGCTTCTAGTTTGCAATAGTACATTTCCATTACGGGTATGCTGAATACAGGTCAGCATTGCCACTTCAAGCTTTATTATGAAGCCGGTGTCAAATATATGCATATTACACAGGCTGCATATCACTGGAACGCCCTGCCTCCACACATCAGGCTCATTGACTCTCATTCAGCCTTCCACAAGGCTATCAAAACTAGGCTTTTTGATATGTTTGTAATTAACTTACACTGACGACCGCAACATCTGTAACTATGCATCCATTGTCACACTTCTGTTGTATAACCTTGTACCCTGTCTAAGAACCTTCCATGGACGGCATTCATGTAACCCAGAATCAAGCCTTCTTAAGTTCAGCTTTTAGCGCCTCGCTGCCCAAGGGCTGTAGTGCGCTCTACAAATCTAAATAAATAAATTATCTTGGAGCAAGTGCCCAAAATATACAAACATTTCATTGAAAAACACATTATCAGTAAACCACATTCCCTGCTTGCGCCGGGGCCCGCAACATGCACACACTTACAAAGAAACATACATCTGAATGCATGCACATACACGTCCATGTGTGAACACATTCACAAAGACACACGCATAATCCCAGCACTCAGGCTTGATCACAAAACGGTTTCGTGTTTCCACGTGCCATTCTTTGCTGCCCAGTCGCTCGCTCTGCAAAATCTTCTTTAAGACCCTGTAGTACCGAGAGCATCTTAAGCGATGCCCTCGCGACATTCTACGGGCATGCTCCATTGCTCCCCATGCTGCTTACAAGGACTGCGGCCCTCCAGGCATTCATATGGGACAGAGCGCTAAGCAAGGAACTGCAGGGATCCTACCCGTTCAGGCAGGAGGTGATTATCCTGTCATACACAGCGCTCCTGACATGACAGAATAAGTGACAGCCTGTGTCTAATGGGAAGGACTGTGCCACATTGCGCATTATGCATCGCCTACCACAGTCTTGGACTCAGCCATCCTCCAAACCCTTCTTGCAGGTATCAGGACCAGTGTCAGGCTCGAGTAAGCAAGGATGCCTGACCTTAAAATGCTGCCAACTAGAAATCATGGGAAGAGAAGACAATGAGAATGCTGTCGGGCGTGAACATCCACAATGACATCACAGGTTGTCATATATTGGCGATATTGGTGATTTGGGGGATTGGTATACCGAAAAGTTATCAGTTGACAAAGAGGAGAATATGATAAGGAGTGTTCTTCAGGGAGGGCAGCACAGGCTGTAGGGTCATATTTATCTAGCAAGAGTCCAATGTTTGTGTAGAGTCAGGATCAATAGTAACGGTGAAGAGAGAATGTTTTTGGATAGTAAAAACTTAATAGGAGCAATTATTGTGCCAGTAACAGACATGGAAGTGTATGGTTGTCGTCAGCTGTTTTGTGATTGGGAAGATCCAAGGGTGAGGGTGAGCACGATAGTGACAAATTAAGGCGGTGCCCATTGGTATATTAAACTCATCACAGCTGAGAGTGATGGAGTCAACAGCTGGGGGGAGAGAGGACTTGGATGGAGGTGTGGCCTTTGCCAAGAGAGGACACCAAGGAGTCAGGCTTGAATCTTCCATTTGTGAGAAGAGATGGAGGGGGAGCGAGAGTGAATGGGAAATTAAGACAGTGAACTGGATGAGTGAGTGTTAAGAGATAGAGAGGGGGGTCAATAAAGCCGAAGAGTTAAGAGTGGAGGCCACAATTATGAGATTTAGGGAGTTGCCCAGGGAATGAGCAGGAAGGTTGTGTAACCTGGCCAGTGAGAGGTCAAAGAGAGTAGCGTCCAGCTGTAGTTGATGGGCTTTGGTCAATGTGGTGAGGCTCTGGTCACCCATTATTACGACATGGACATCAGCTGGGAGAGAATCAAGTAGTAGGTCGATTTGAAGGAAGAAGAGTTTAAGGGTGCCTGGTGTGCAGCAGATGAGGAGGAATTTTAGAGGAATGGGGTAAGAACGTGGACAGAGATGGGCTTGAAGGAGGAGAAGATAAAGTCGGACAGTTATAGAGGGACCCCAAAGCGCACACACACACACACACATGCACAGAAACATACATGTGCATGCAAGCAAACACATGCACATATTCACAAAGACACACACATTGTTACAACACTCATGCAAAATCAGAAAAATAATATGTTGTAAGAGGAGGTGTCATGCCCCGGTGTTCGATTTCCTCGCATAGCCATGGGATCAAACACAATTGGAGATTGCCGTGGCACTTGTTACAGCTGAAAGCGCAAAAGAACTACATTATCCAGCATTCCCTGCATATAAATGGCCGCATGACGTGGAAGCGAGGTACCGCCCGGCTTCCAGTCAGGAACACTACTTATAGCAGTGAGAAACGCTCCTTAGGTGCTCCTTAACTGAGTTTACTCTTGTCACGTTAAGTCGCATCGGTACTCCTGAATTCCTGGTATTCTGATATTTGGTTTGCTTAAGGATTGATTTCGTCTGTTCCCTATCTGGTCTCTGATGCCTGGCACCCTTTTATCTCTATTGCTGATTTCCTTGGCTGCCGAACCTCTGGACTTTCCCCTCTACGCCGCTCCTCTGCTTGCCCCCTGGAATTGTTTGTTGCATCCGGATATAATAGCACCTGCTTGCATGTCGCTTGGGCATTAACTTTTTTACACGCCGGCCAACTCGATACTTGCTTGATTTCTCCCTCGCCTGGTGCGCTGTCCTTCTCTTCCTCCCACTGCAAGACTATTCCCTGGCACCTGTATAGGAATCACTGCTGCTTTCCAACAAGAGAGTTCCTTTTGTCACTTACCTGTGGTGTGCTTTTCTGCTCCTTCCCTCCATACTTCTTCCGACCACTGGACAGTCTGCAACCTTCCACACTGGCCGTTCAACTGCCGCATAATAACATCATTTGGTAACCATCGGACGCTCTGCTGTATTCTACACTGGTTACCTACCTGCTGCCTCACAAAACATTGGTGACCCCTGGACGCTCTGCTGCTCTCTTCTTCTGGGTCACTAAGTCAGCAGCTCACCTGGATCGCCTGGCTTCTACTCCACTTTGAATATATATTTGGACTTCTTAGATGCGCCCTCGTGCCGTTCGGGTTAGGTTGTTGGGCCATTTGCACTTGGAACAAGACTTCTTGGGACCTGATTCTTCTTTTCTGCTACTCCTTCTCACAAGATATGTAGGTTCTTTGCAATTTCTTCTAACTCAGCAAGTAAGAGTGGGGCAACTTGGGGTGTTGCGGAGTGTTGGACCGGTGTATTTTGGTATTTATGCTGTGGTACTGTTTTTCTTCCCTCTAGCACTGTTGCTGCTCCTTGACTTTTCGCTCAAGCCCCTGGCCTGGCAGGTACCATTTCTACCCTGCAGGCTGCGCTTTTGGGAGAAAGATTTTTCTGTCTTCGGTCTATGGTTGTTGGCGGTTCTGAGCTGGCTCACCCTCATTGGCCATTAAGATCACAACAGGAGGCACCCGTCTTCTCCTTAGTCCCTGCCTCCTTGTCACCATCATATTGGATGACAGACAGAGAGATGAGATGCACTCAGACAACCCTTCAGACTTAACCTGCAAGTTGACATAGTGGAGGAAAGTTACTAAGAAGGAGGTACTTTACCAAGTTGTCGAAATGCAGTCAGGAACAGAAGGATGATCATTAAAACAAAGTCTGATGACAAGAAAGGAGTGCCATGAAGAAGATATGAGACTGTATGCTGAAACGATATGAAAATGCTTAAGAATGACGATGTAACTGAAGCACTAAGAGAAACATGTGTCACGCCGCGCGCTCGCTCGCGTGCGCCACTTACCTGCTACGGGGATCCCGGTCCTCGGCCTCGGCAGTCTCCTCCTTCATGGAGACTCTATCCGCGGTGGCGTCTTTCCCCACGCCATTCCGCGGTCCGTGGGCACAGCCATCTTGCGTGTTCTGCGCATGCGCGGATCATCAGTGTTCGACATTCGCGCATGCGCAGTAACGTGTACTTGCGTTCCGGGCCTCGCTTTGGCCCCGGACCTTAAAAGGGCTTCGCATACACGGAGACAACGCGTCTCAACACGGTTGTTGCCGTGTATGCGCTGCTGGAGCCTGGTTTCCTGTGCTACAGACTCTCCAGTCACCCTTGCTAGTTTTGCCCTGCCTTGTCCTGCCCTCCTACCTTCCTCTCTTCCAGCCCCTTGGTACCTTCAGTTCCTGGTTTCCCAGCCCTGTCCTGTCCTTATCTACTTTCTGGGTTTTGGGGTTTGGAGGGGTCTTCTCTGGGTTGCCTGTCTAGCCTTCTCCCTTCCTGGTCTCCTGTCCCGTGGGATTCCCTGGTCAGTCCTTCCTGTCCTTGCTGCCTGGCCTTTTCCCTTCCTCCGCCTTGTGCCCTGCCGGTACCCATGCCTTCCTGGAAGTCCCGAAGAACAGCTCTTCCATCTACTGGTGATTTAAGGACTCATTGCCTTCTCTGCCAGTGGAAACACTGTCCCGACGTCACGTTAATGCAGAGAAGTGCCACCCGTGGCGTTGGGAGTTGGTTCAGTGCTATCCTGCCATTTATTGTCAGGAGGGTGTTGGGTTAATTTCCCGCGTTACTGCTTCATCGGCATCGTCGCTCCGACAGACTGGCTGCCTCGACTCCACGAACCCCGGGAAGAAAAGGTAACCAGCGATCCCGTGAAACCTCGTTTAACAGATTGAGACGCCTTTCCTCCAGCCTCGACATGGTTGACATGCAGGAACTACGCGAAGAAATGCGTGCCATGCGGCTCGAGATGACTACACTTCGCCAGAAGAGCGACACCCTTCGACAAGCGATGGGCCGGGGTATGGGCGGACTATCACAACCAGTTCCACCGCCTGAGAACACCATGGCTTACACGACTCCCATGAAGTTTGATGGAGACCCGCGTCGAGTGGCAGAGTTCTGTACCCACTGTAGGATCCATTTTCAGTTTAGGTCCAGTCATTTCGGTCAAGACAAGGCCAAGATCGGGTACATTCTAGGAAACCTGACCGGTAGCGCACTTGCTTGGGCCGCACCTCTGGTCTCTACTAACAGCCCCCTGCTGGGTGATTTCACCGCTTTTGAGAAGGCCTTTTTGGATGTCTTTCAACCGCCTAACTTGGCAGCCATGGCCCAGAACCAACTAATGGAGATCAAACAGGGATCAGGTGATATCATCCAGTATATCAGTCGGTTTCGACAACTGGCAACCGATTCCCAATGGGCCGAAATCACTCAGAAGACATTATTCCGTCGGGGTCTGCGAGAAGAATACAAGGACGAATTCTTGCACATTCCGGAGCCGGAAACATTGCCCACATTGGTGGAACAAGTCTTACGCATCGACCACAGGTTAGCGGAACGACGGAGTGAACGTCGCAGAATCGACAAGTACCACCCAGTCCTTCCAGTTCAATCATCCGGGCCATCTACCTCAACCGACGTGGGCCCAGAACCCATGCAGTTGGGTGCCATCCGAGGTCCTTTGTCCGGTGCTGAAAAGAAAAGAAGACGGCAACATAACCTGTGTTTGTACTGCGGTGGTTCTGGTCACTTTCTAGGCACCTGCCCACTACGTCCTTTGAGGAAGCAGGAAAACTAACAGGCCCGTTGTTTGGTGTGAAGGCAGCGACGGGCCGTCTCCTTGAATCAGACCTTCATCCCATGAACCCGGTACCCTTGTTGGTCTTGGAAGTTGGTTTGGCTTGGCTAGGGAAGTGTACAAAGACCCGGGCCCTTCTGGATTGTGGTGCGTCAGGTAACTACATCGATGCCTCGTTCGCGATTTCCAATGGGATCCGTCTACACTACAAAGAACGGCCTACAGTGGTAGAAGTAATCGACGGCTCTCCATTGTCTTCGGGTCCGGTGTGCCAACGGTCCGATCCCTTGTGGCTCTCTGTGGAAGGGCATCTCGAACAAATCTCGTTGGACATCATCAAGTCTCCCTCTTTTCCGGTGGTGGAGGGCTTGCCTTGGCTGCTTTATCACAATCCTCAGGTCAACTGGACTGCTCGATCCCTGGTAGTCACTTCGGCACGTTGTCGTCAGGACTGTGGTCTTCACGATTCCTTCCCAGCGATGTTGGAGTCTCTTAATCCTGTCAATGTATCTGACCGTCTATGTGCCACTCAGTCGGTACCTCAGGAGTATGCCGGATACCTCAAGGTGTTCTCCAAGCCAGAGGACATTCCTTTACCGCCTCATCGACACTTTGACTGTTCCATCGATATCCTGCCTGATGCTGTCATTCCCCACGGCAAGATCTATTCATTAACCCAACTCGAAAAGGGAGTCCTACAGGATTACATCAAGGATTGCCACAACAAGGGCTACATCGTGCCTTCCAAGTCTCCCGCAGGATTCCCGCTATTCTTTGTCAAGAAGAAAGAGGGTACTTTGCGCCCTTGTATTGACTATCGCCAATTAAACGAGATCACAAGGAAAGACTGATACCCACTGCCACTCATCCGGGACATCATCAAATCCCTGAAATCCGCGCAGGTCTTCACCAAGTTGGATCTTAGAGGGGCCTATCACCTGGTGCGGATTAAGAAGGGGGATGAGTGGAAGACGGCCTTCAAGACACCTTTTGGTCACTACAAGTACAGAGTAATGCCGTTTGGGCTCTGCAATGCCCCGGCTGTCTTCCAGCGGTTCATGGATGATATCTTTTCGGACCTTATTGGTATATCTGTATGGGTATACCTTGATGACATCCTGGTTTTTTCTGACACTCGCACTGCGCACGTGGCGCACGTTCAGGAAGTACTCCGTAGGTTAACTGCCAATCACCTGTATGCCAAGGCTGAGAAGTGTCAATTCCATCTGGAGAGTATGGAATTTCTGGGCTATGTAGTCAGCAGCACAGGAGTACGGATGGACCCCGTGAAACTGCAAGCCATACAGGAATGGAAACAGCCACACGGGGTTAAGTCTTTACAAAGGTTCCTGGGCTTCGCTAATTTTTATCGACGCTTCATACCACGTTTTTCTCACCTTGCCAACATGTTAACCCCCCTGACCAGCACCAAAGTACCATTTCTCTGGGACTCACAGGCTGAGGTGGCATTCCGGGAATTGAAGAAATCCTTCATGTCGGCTCCTGTTTTGTTACATCCGGATGATGAAAGGCCGTTTGTAGTTGAAACCGACGCCTCGGACTACGCAATTGGTGCGGTCTTACTACAGCAAGATCCAGTTACGAAAACAGAACACCCGGTGGCCTACTATTCTCGGAAATTGTCTGTGAGTGAAAGAAACTACGCTGTGATTGAAAAGGAATTACTGGCTATAAAAGCGGCATTCGAGGAATGGCGTCATCACTTGCTGGGTGGGAGGTATCCGGTGGAAGTTCGCACGGATCACTGTAATCTTCAATTTTTACGGTCTTTGCAATGCAGAACATCCCGGCATGCTCGTTGGGCCTTCTTCTTTTCGCAGTTTGATTTCACGGTAACGTACATCCCAAGTTCCCAGAATGTGAAGGCCGACGCCCTGTCTCGGTCCCTGGAAAACAATGTCGAAGGGGCCAAGGACCAAGAACCTCTGATTACTTCGAAGCATTTCCTGTCGATGGTAACTCCCCAGCTTCAACAGTTGTTAGAAGCCACACGGACGGATCCCTCCAGGTCACAGATACTGCAACGCTCTGACATCAAAGAACGTGACGGCTTGTTGTTCTTCGGGGATCGTCTGTACGTTCCCACCTTAGAGCTACAGAGGATCGTTCTGCAGAATTGTCACGATTCCGTAGTTTGTGGTCACCGAGGAGTTCGCACAACTCAAGAACTGGTCGCACGGCAATTCTGGTGGCCTGGATGGGCCACGCTGGTGAAGGTCTACGTGGATTCCTGTCCAGTATGTGCCCAGACCAAGATTCCTCGCAAGAAACCCATTGGTCTCCTGAAACCCACGCCTACGCCCCCATACCATTGGCATACCATTGCTACGGACTTCATCGTTGACTTGCCGCTTTCTGGTGGTTACACATGTATCATGGTGGTAGTGGACTGCTTCACCAAAATGGCTCACTTCCTGCCCTTTCCTAAACTTCCCACCGCTTCCCAGATGGCACGACGTTTCCTTCACAAGGTGTATCGTCTCCACGGTCTTCCTGAGAAGATTCTGTCGGATCGTGGGTCTCAATTCATCTCTTCATTTTGGGACCAACTGTGTCGGCATTTGGATATTCAGCGTGCTCTGAGTTCTGGTTATCATCCCCAGACCAATGGGCAGACAGAGCGTACCAACCAAACTCTTGAGCAGTATCTACGTTGTTACGCCAATGCCACTCAAGACAACTGGTCCGAGTGGTTGGACACCGCAGAGGTGGCTTACAACAATGTTGTTCATTCTGCTACCGGACTCAGCCCCTTTTTTTGTTCTGCCGGACTACATCCCAAGCTACTACCTGCTCGTCCTACTTCTACCAGTACTGTACCATCCGCAGATGCCTTGGCGACTCAGATACGCGATCAACATCGCCTGACGGCCGGTACCTTAGCAGTGGCACAAGCACGTATGAAGGAACAGGCTGATAAGAAACGGAGTTCTGAGCCTGACCTTCAAGTTGGTGACAGAGTATGGCTGTCCTTTAGGAATCTGCCGGTACGCAATTTACCTGTGAAACTGGCTCCCCGCTTTTTTGGTCCCTTCCGCATCATTGGGCGGGTGTCCTCCGTTGCCTTTCGGTTGTCCCTACCCCGTTCTTGGAGGATCCATCCCGTTTTTCACGTCTCTCTTTTGAAGCCCTATGTACCTGATGTTCTGGGGCGTTCCTGTTCCCGTCCTGCCCCAGTCTTGGTTCAGGGGGTTCCTGAGTTTGAGGTGCAGGAGATTTGCGATTCGCGGATTAGGCGTGGTGCGCTGCAGTTCCTGGTCAGCTGGAAGGGTTATCCGGCTTGTGACCGCACTTGGGAACCGCGCTCCTTCGTGCATGCACCGCGCCTGGTACGGGACTTCTATCTCCGCTATCCCTGGAAGCCTGGTGCCCCGGGGTTGTCCGAGAGGGGGTATGGTGTCACGCCACGTGCTCGCTCGCGTGCGCCACTTACCTGCTACGGGGATCCCGGTCCTCTGCCTCGGCAGTCTCCTCCTTCATGGAGACTCTATCCGCGGTGGCGTCTTTCCCCACGCCGTTCCGCGGTCCGTGGGCGCAGCCATCTTGCGTGTTCTGCGCATGCGCGGATCGTCAGTGTTCAACGTTCGCGCATGCGCAGTAACGTGAACTTGCGTTCCGGGCCTCGCTTTGGCCCCGGACCTTAAAAGGGCTTCGCATACACGGAGACAACGCGTCTCAACGCGTTTGTTGCCATGTATGCGCTGCTGGAGACTGGTTTCCTGTGCTACAGTCTCTCCAGACACCCTTGCTAGTTTTGCCCTGCCTTGTCCTGCCCTCCTACCTCCCTCTCTTCCAGCCCCCTGGTACCTTCAGTTCCTGGTTTCCCAGCCCTGTCCTGTCCTTATCTACTTTCTGGGTTTTGGGGTTTGGAGGGGTCTTCTCTGGGTTGCCTGTCTAGCCTTCTCCCTTCCTGGTCTCCTGTCCCGTGGGATTCCCTGGTCAGTCCTTCCTGTCCTTGCTGCCTGGCCTTTTCCCTTCCTCCGCCTTGTGCCCTGCCGGTACCTGTGCCTTACTGCCTTCCCGAAGAACAGCTTTTCCATCTTCTTGTGATTTAAGGACTCATTTAATTTAATTTACATTTTTAAAGCGCACACACAGCCCGCGGGCATCGAGGCGCTGTTACAGGAAATGTTTTTTTTTTTTTTTTTTAGTTGCCTAATTTTTTTTTTCTTTTTGTCTTAGTTGCGTATTTATAACGTGCTTAAACACCCAGAGGTTTCTAAGCACGGACCCGGGGATCGAACCTGTGTTGCTTCGTGTTGTCTTGATTCCAAGGCGCGCACGTTGCCACTGAGCAAGCCTCCTGGGAAGCATTGCCTTCTCTGCCAGTGGAAACACTGTCCCGACGTCACGTTAATGCAGAGAAGTGCCACCCGTGGCGTTGGGAGTTGGTTCAGTGCTATCCTGCCATTTATTGTCAGGAGGGTGTTGGGTTAATTTCCCGCGTTACTGCTTCATCGGCATCGTCGCTCTGACAGACTGGCTGCCTCGACTCCACGAACCCCGGGAAGAAAAGGTAACCAGCGATCCCGTGAAACCTCGTTTAACAACATGTACCCTGCGATATAGTAAATATGAGCACAAAGTAGGATGAAGTGACTCACTGGTCAATAACTGTAAATACGCTGAAACACAAGGTAGAAAGAATGCATAGAATCTTGCTTCTGAGAGGTATATATGCTACGTTTAGGATGACCATCAGAAGAAAATGGACAACGGTTTATGTCAATCAAACCAGCTACCTCAAAATAGGACCTCAGGATCTTAAAGTGAAAAGATGATGAAGATGATGAAGATTTGTTTTCCCATGCAAATAGAGGAGTACACTGACTTGGAACCAAGGATGCTATTTCAAGAGATGAAGGCAAAGCACGAAGGGAGTTTAACGAACAGACCATGCGCAAGGACATATTTCCCAAAGATTAGGCGGAACAAGAACATTTACGGATGCCAAGTATTGGACAATTAAAAGGACATGATGTTTATATGCTATAGAGTGATGGGGGAGGGATTGTAATTGTGTTATGTTATAAATGAGATAGATATAAAGAGTAACTGGATGTTGAGGGATTATAAAAGGAAGAGTGATAAAATACCTCAAATTCACGGGCTCAAAAAAGACGGAAAGGGCACACACTATAGTTCCATGTCAGAGCATTAAGGATCCCGAGTAAGTATTGACAGTCTGAATTGGCTTGTCATAATGGAAGAAACACCTCTCAAACACCTATGCAGAAAACTACCAAGATATACAGTCAGGATTATGCAGTACCATTCCGAATGGATTAAGGGCATGACCAATAAGACATATATGCCATAGCCTCCAAGAGGTTTGTTGTCAAATACGGTGTTACGTAACCTGACAACATATTTACATGCCACGCATAAGCGAAAGAAGCTAGAGAAAAGATCGGCAGTTATAGAATTTAGGAAAATGTTCCACAATGAGAAAGAAGATCCAGTCTATAGGGAGTGGATGCTTAGTCAGCATTAAGGGGAAGACATAACATCTTCAGCTCCGCTTTCTCCTCCCAAGAAACAAGATGTAGAAGAGAAAGAGAAGGGATTTTACCCTCTAAAGGAAGGGAAAGCAGTAGCGGGGTATGTAATTCCACTATATAAACCCCCTGCCTATATTAGTGAAGAGAGTACAAGTAGAGAATGTAAACATATACAGACACGTGATGAAAGTAAACAGTGTGATGAGAAAAAGGATAGACAGAACAAACCGATAAAAATAGAAGAAGAGGCAGTGGAAAGGAATAAAGGATATAGCTAAGGGTATGACAATAGTAAAGAACAAAGGGATGGGAGGACAAACATTGCTCAAACTAGATGATAAAGGTATTGGTGGAGTTCGATAAAAAGAGGAAAGGGAGGAGCAAGATAAGAAAGCAAAAGAAATGGAACAAGAGAGGGTATACAAACAAGAAAGAGACAAGAACTCTACGCGAAGGGAAGAACAAAGAACATATGAGGCAAAAAGTGAGAAGGAGTGGCTAGAAGAAAATAAAAAAGAAGAAATAGCCCAAAGATTGAAAGCATGTATGTTACAAAAAAGGCAAAAACAAGATAAATTAAAGGAAATAAGGAGAAGAGAGGAAATAATTAACAGAAGTAGGGGATTTAAAGATGATGAGATTGAATATTTATGCCATAGAAGCATGATACCCATAGAAACGCAAGAGCGAACTGAAAAAGAGAGAGGGTCACAACAGTCCCATGGAGGGTTGCGGGGACCATTAGATATGCTTACATGGAGAGAAGAAGATACACAGACTATAGGAACAAGAACAGGGAAACTATATAGACAAATGAGGGATAGTGAAGGTTATAGAACTCAAGAGGGTGAACAAGGAGCATCCTTTAGAGGAACAGGAGGAGGTTTGAATGACGCCAGACTAGACAATCATAAATCTATATCTTTATGGGTGTTAGCTCTTGAGGACGCGGAAGAGGTCAATAGTCATATGAGTTGGGGCATAATAATGTCAGACGAGGAAAGGAAACAAAATAACAAGACGCAAGAAGAGGGTGCATATGGATTTTCAAGAGAATCAAGTGTAGATAAAGGGGTAAAATGGTTAAATCTATAAGATCCTATAAAAAGAACATCAGAACCAATACCATATACTGAACAACCATAAGTATGATCACACAATAGAGGGGATGCGTCCTCGCCCTATGTGAGCATACTAAGGGCATTGCCAGGGAGAAAACAAGCAGGCAAGGAGTGTGGGTAGGTATGACAAAGGATCAGAGTTTTCGCAGTTCCCACTATTAGAGAAAGGAAGAGGACAACCACAATATATATGTAGAGGAGCAGCTGCATACCTCTGCAGGAAACCCTGCCCCCCTTCCTCCCATATGTTGGAGACATGAGACGTACTGTGTTTGACACCAGCAGTTTTGTCAATACAGCAGCGTGACTTTGAAAGAAGATAGCCATTGAGACAACCCTACCGAATCTATCCCCGAAGTGATGACAACCTAAGGGAGGAACTCTGTGAAGAAATATAAGAAAGAGCAGAGAAAAGAAGCCAGTGACGCCATACAAAATATGCACAATGTCTGAAATACTGACTGAAGAGGATATGAAGATCCTAAAGAAACTAATGATGAAGTAAAGAATCAAGTCAACTTTTAAATACAAAGAAGAAGATTACACATTCACAAAGTGCTGTAGAAAATCATCTGTTCAATAAATGTGCAGACGCTGAAACGCAAGGTAGATTAAGACATCATTGAAGCTGGCTATACATAGTGAATAGAACACAGGTGAAGCTGCCATTATATAGAAACTGGGCATCGGTATCATGAATTTTGTAAGCCAGGACCCATGAAGGGGGAGGGGAAAACTGTGTCGCAGCCAGAATAAGCAGAGTCGTAGAGCTGCAAGATGAGGCTCTCTGGAATGGAGTCAAGACTAAAGCAGCCAAGGTCAGCAATCTATTCTGGAAATGAGAGAGCATGTGGTGAATAAATCATCCCTTGTTAAGGTGCAAAGAATGAACACTAGGCGTGACAAGTTTAATTCATTTAGAACATTTAAAACCTGCAGAATGGACCAAATTGTGGTCTCCTGTCATGTGAGCCAAGGATGAATATAAAGTTCGGACTTGGAGTCCCAGAATACGATAGTGAGTGCTCTCACTTCTGTGTATTCTAAAGGAAAGGATACTTTGCAAGGACAAGTTCAAAGACAATCTTCATGGCAGAAGGGATGAGAGATGCTGAGCTAATTGGGTGGAGAGGTAGTTTCATGGCCATCTCCTTGCACCTGGGTCTGAGTTTATGTGCTGCTAAGTGAACCGAATGTTCCAGACCTAGCACAAGCATGCCAACCAATTGTAGTAGTCCATTCAACAAAGGACCTTATAGTTTGAAGACCAATGAGAAACTGTGTATCTAATGTTTCTGAAGATGATATGTTTTAGAGGTAGGCATATGTTGTCCACCTGGTAGTGCACAGTCAATCACAACCTTAGTTCCTATAGAAAGTATACTTAGTTGTTCCCTTTAACTAATCCCGACCCTTGACAGGTTTTCATTATTGCCATGCAGTATGACATCACCTCTGATGTATATATTTGATATAAAAGCTATGATTTGTGTAAAGATCGTTGATGTTCATTGTAAACTCCCTGTTTTAGATAATTGTTAATAAAACAGTATTGTGCCATCTTCCTGAGTTGGTTCAGTTATTTGGCCTCAGAGTTATTCTGTGTGATCCCATCCATTACATATGTACTTTCCTAAAGGGCCCAGAGCTCCTATGCCATGGCCCCAGATGAATAAGGATAATTTAAAATGCACACTTCCTAGATTGACTTCCGGTGCGGGAAAATAGATTAAGGAATTCGAGAAACTTACATCAGGAATGACGTTAACTATAGGCGATATAAAAGGCCTATTATCAGCTATTCTACGGGAGAGATCTGATGATATTTGGAAGAGAGCAGGGTATCCAAAAGTAACTGCGCAAAACAAAGTGCACAATGGGGTTCCATTCAATAATTGTAAAGCAAACATATGGCAAGCACCCAGAGTACAATATTCAGATACATCGGATATTGGTGTGATAATGGCTAGGAAGATGAGGGAGGATGAAGACCCCATTGCTTTTATTCAGGATATTCAGGATAGATGGAGTGCAGAGACACTCTAACCATGGGATAAAATGGTAGCATTATTTTACCACATATTATGTCAGGGACTGCCAGAGCTGGTACAAAAGCAGTTAAAAATGCAGGTAGGAATGGAAGCAAAATCATAGCCAAAGATAACTTTGGCAATTGTGCATTATTGCAGAATGCTAAAGAGAAAGACAAGAAGAAAGCTGAGGGTAGAAAGCAAGAAGAGTCAAAGTTGGTGCAGAAGCAAAATAATGTAGTCAATGCTCAATATCAGAGTGGGTATAATTATTTGCAAAGAGGCAGTGGGAAAGGGCCTCTAGGAGGAGGATGTGGAGGATTTCAAAACCCTCAAGGAAGGGGAGGATCTAATGGCGCACAGCCCTTGACGTGTTGGAATTGTGGATAAAATAGGACATGCAGCTAGAGTATGTGGAAGAAGAGGAGACATGCAACAACAGAACTGGAAATCTCCCCAAGAGGGGGAACAGGATATGCTTCACAATATAATACAGACTAACAAGGATATTATGCCCAAGATCACACAAATAATTAGGCATATATGCCACAACCACAACAGTTTCAGCAAGTATCAATACAGACACAATTGCCACAACCACAGCAGTTCCAACAAGCACAAATGCAGACACCGTCATTACAAAGGCAACAGCAAACACCTATGCAAATACAACAGGCACCCACTCAACAAATACAATGTATCCCAAAACAACAAACAGGTGCATCACAATGGCAAATGGACACAGGGGCTATACACGCAGCCAAACCCAAATTAGGGAGTGCTACTGTGGTGGGAGGGAATCCTTTCACAGCCATGGGGATGAATTTCTACCCACAATAGGATAGTCCACAGGGCAACCTGATGTGTAAGACCAGACCCCCGAAAGGAATCGAGGAGGCAAGACATCCTAATTTCTTGTAGACACTGGAGCAACCTGTTCCTGTGTTCATGAGGGAAAATATCCAATGTCAGGCATTGCCATGAATGCTTAGGGATTTTCTGGGGTGATGAGTTTAGTTCCATTTACAGACGAATTACCAATTTCTATAGGGCAACATGACATGTCTATGCCATTGCTATATTCTAAACAGACGCTGGTGAACATACTATAGGATGTGATTTAATGACAAAACATAACATGACAATGGGCCTCATTACGACCCAGGCGGTAAGGGGTTAACGGCGCTGTAAAAGGTGGCAGCGCCGTTAACCCCCTACCGCCTAATTACAAGGTCCTTTTGCGGGTCCTCACCTTAACGGCTGGTTTTACCAGCCGTTAAGGAAGGAACCCGCAAAGGGACCTTTGAGGTAATTACGGTACTGCAATTTGCAGTACCGTAATTACCGCCTTCCCCATTCCCATTGAGCCCTATGTGGGCAAAAATGGGAATGCGGAAGGGCCAATGGTGAATAGGGAATTACCGCCCCTCCAACCTTGGAATGGGGCGGTAATTCCGCCATCCACCATGGCGCAATCAGTAAAATACCGGCGTCAACCATGGCGCTAATAGCCCCATGGTTAACGCCTGGGTCGTAATGAGGCCCAATATCTTTTACTAATACAGCCATAGTGGGTTAAACCCCGGGGATACATTATATAAATGTGGGGGAATTTATATTAGCCTTTGCAGGAAAAAAAGCCTTAAGGGGAGTACCTTTATGCGAGGAAGAGTTCTTCTATGGAGTGATCGTTTTATTATCAAGGTCATCTAAATTTGCAGGTGATATAAAAAGGATGCCAGATAAATTCTTGTTCAGGCCAGAAATTCCTATGGATGATGAGGAAGGGCATGTTATTCCATTGGTATGAGAAGCAGCAGTGGTAAGAGAAGAAAGTGTGATGCTTCATTGGACAGATGATGAGTGAAGGGAATGGCGTTGGTAAAAACAAAACCACTGTTTTTGAAGAAGACATGGAAAAAGTGACAAGTATCTTATGGACCACAAGTCCATATGACATGCACCTACTGAAAGGAGTAGTAGAAGTGAAAATTAAGCTTAAACCAGGAGCTATTGTACCACATGCAAAGCACTAACTGATGTCCAGAGAAGCAGATGAGCGGATATTTGAAACTATATCCTTGTTTTAGTGCCATCAGATTCTCCCTGCAACACGGCTGTGTACGGTGTCAAAAAATCAAAAGGGGAGTCATGGAGATTTATCCAGGACCTTTGACCTCTAAACCATATAGTTGAAGCAGAGTTTCCTTTAGTTCCAAATCTGGCGACAATATTGTGCAATATCCCGTCAACAGTCAGGTATTTTACTATAGTCAATTTGAAAAATGCATTTTTCTCAATTCCCCTAAAAAAAGACTCACAGGATTTGACTTTCTTTTCATATAGAACGATTCACCAGAAACATACTCATTGCCTCTGGGGTACTGGGAGGGTACTGTGAGTTCCCTTCTATTTTTAATAGAGTCCTTCAGATCGACTTGGGAAATGTTGAGCTCGAAAGTTCCATAATTAAATATGTGGATGACATTTTAGTGTGCAGTAAGAAAGAAGATAAATGTAGAAAAGGGTAAAAATGAGTCAAAGAAAAATCTTGCATGAGGGAAGAAAAGTGACACCTGAAAGAGCAGAAGCCATTATGAGAACTGTACAGCCAAAAACGGTGAAACAAATGCAGCAATGTTTAGGTCTATGCAATTATTGCAGGGCCTGGGTCTTTGGCTACAGTACATATAGTAGTACCTATATTCAAGCATTTTTAAAAGTGATCATAGAAAAACAGTTGGCTAAAACTAAATTAGTGTGGACAGAAGACATG
The DNA here is from genome assembly GCF_040938575.1 of Ambystoma mexicanum. Taxonomy (NCBI): domain Eukaryota; kingdom Metazoa; phylum Chordata; class Amphibia; order Caudata; family Ambystomatidae; genus Ambystoma; species Ambystoma mexicanum. The sequence goes on along the minus strand of NC_090929.1, from coordinate 1,061,415,506 downwards.
ACTGAAGGATTTAATGAATTAAAAATAATGATTAGTACAGCTCCTGTATGGAGAAGTAATGTCAGCAGTCCTTACACAGAAAACAACATTAGGACATGGGGCCTCATTAGGACTCCGGCGCTAAACCATGGTGCTATTAGCACCATGGTCCATGCCGGAGTCCGCCATGGAGAAAGGGGGAATCACCACCCCATTCCAAGGTTGGCGGGGCGGTAATTCCCCCTTTCTCCATGGCCCTTCCCCATTCCCATTTTTGCCCCATAGGGCTCAATGGGAATGAGGAAGGCGGCAATTACGGTACCGCAAATTGCGGTACCATAATTGCCATCAAGGTCCCTTTGCGGGTCCCAACTTTAACGGCTGGTCCAGACCAGCCGTTCAGGTCGGGAGCCGCAAAGGGACCTCGTAGTAAGGCGTTAAGGGCTTAACGGCGCTGCAGCCTTTTACGGCGCCGTTAACCCCTTAGCGCCTGGGTCGTAATGAGGCCCATGGTCATAAACCATTGGCTTATTACAGTGGGATTTTAGATCCAGTTATGAAAGGAAACTATCCTTGTGAACAATCTTTGGCAGCTGCCGTATTTGCCATAGCAAAGGATTCAAGTATAACTATGGAATGTTCCGTAACTCTACTTGTAGAGCATGCATTGTTTGCAATTCTTGAGAAATCCAAGAATATGTTGATCACTCAAAGAGCATGGGGTATGTAGTAAGTATCTCAAACCCTATTCATCAAAGAAAAATGGAGTCAAAAGCTACCCTTGTCATTGACGCTATGGTAGTTTGCTTTTGTCAGCAGTGGAGCTTCAGATAACATGTATCAGTTAGCTCTTACAGGGAAAAGAAAAGGGAAGTGAATTCCTTTCTAATTATTAAATAATGCAGTTTATTAGTTTACATAAGAAAATATGTTTAAAACAATGATACATCCCATCCTAGGCACAGGGAAAAATATTGCATATAAATCACAACAGATTATACATATTTTGGTGGGTTAGTACATCTAAGGTGACTATGATTTTATGTATTGTTAATAATGAGGCAGTACAAAAACATGGTCGACACACAATAAAATAAGGTGTTTCTAGTGTGGTGAATAGATGTAGCTGCCAGCGGTTGGAGGGATCAGATCTTGCTGGTTGTGGCACCGCACTGTCTTCAGGACTGAGGAATATTGTAGCACGATGGTGCAGCAAAGTACCAGGCACCTACAAATGGTGAGACATGGGATGGGGTGTTAGGGGTGGAAACTTAAAACGCAAATGGTAATTGCACAAAGGGACACGGCAGAAAGCAACCTACCTAAGGTAGTGAAAGCATCATGGCTGAATGTTGTTTGGTTGCCAGTGGTCGAGTAAATCTCTGGCGTAGAGTTGATGTCCGTAAATGGGCCACGTGGTCTCTGAAATTATTAGAGAGATCCAAAGGTGATTTAATTGTAGAGAATGTATCAAGGTGGATTTTGGGTTAGAAAAGAGAGTGGGTTATTTGACAAAGCAAGGATTACCTAGAAAGGTTAGTCTGGGATCCAGGTGAGTATGAGGGAAACTCTATGTAGTATTCACCAAGGTACTGTGATTATTCTGTGGGAGAGGAAAAATATTAGGTACACATCTCTGGCTGCAGAGGTAAGTATGTGTAATTACATGTTGGAGCAGAGGGAAGCGGCCAAATAAATGGAGAAGCTATGAAAGGAAAAGGCTGAGTGACCAGAGGAACCAAGTGAAATCTAGTTGCTCAAGGAAGTGTCACCCGTGAAGGTGTATTTGCATGTGAATGATCAAATAAAGAATAAACCATGAGAAAACGTGTTTAACGCACTCACCAAGATGAAATTCGGGAGAAGTGCGCATGGACTGCCCGAAAGAGATAGATTACAGGCTTCCGTTAAGCAATCGGTTTTAAGCAAAATGCTGAATGCGTTTGTGTCCCGTTGGTGCAGAGGTACTGTGAAATTTACTTATTGGGTGGTGCACGGAGCTTACCTCTGAGCGAGCTGTGTAATTTGCTCCCGATGTTGTCTGTTTACAGTGCATGCATGTGTAGCCACAGAAAGAGTATATGCGCAATGGCTCATTGGAAAAGAGCACAGTGCGCATGTGTAGGGGAGTAGCGTGATTATACGGTGCATGGACCGTTGCCCTACCGTAGTAGCACAGAGGATTTGAAAAAATGAACATCGTAATTGACCACGGATCTTTGTAGATGTCCAGATCGGATGTTGGTGTAGGTACATTGACAATGTCTTCTTGACCTGGAAAGACACACTTGAACGACTCTTTGTTTTCAAAGATTGGCTGAATGAACGCAACCCATGCATCAAATTTACGATCGACTACAACCCTAACAGGATACCATTTTTAGACCTGGACATCTACAAAGATTCAAATAACTGCCTGGCCACTACTCTAGGGTGACCCTAGAGGGCACATTTGAAACAGAAGGTTGCCATCAACCTATTCATCACAGGCTACAGAATTAGCCGTGCTTATTAACACCCTACAAAGTTTTGAGGATGAGGAAGTGACAGTGCATTCTGACTCCACCTAAGTGATGTCAACCGCACATGCAGGCCTGTCACATTGGAAGAGGAGGGGTTTCCTGCGTGCAGATGTCACTTCAGTTCAACATGCAGGGGTATTAGACGAGCTCATTGAGGCCTTAACCTTTCCCGCAACCACAGCCATCGTGAAATGCACAACGCATTCAAAAAGAACATACTTAATCTCTCATGGGAACAAAGCCACAGACTTAGAGGCCAAACATGCTGCATATTATTCAACCATGTGTGAAGATGAGTTAAAAGCTTTAAAGCAATTGGAAGGGTGATGCATCTTGGTAAAAGAAGGATTTAATATGACCTCCATTGTATAGTTAATTGACATAGAAAGACAAGCATCTCAAGAAGGAAAGGAGCTATGAAAAATGTTTGGGTGTTCGATATCCTCCACTGAGGCAATTTGGAGACAGAACAGTACAGGAAAGCCATTTATTCCTCAAGCATTGTTGAGAGTAGTACTGGAGCAGCTTCACTATCCCGTGCATGTGACTCGAGAGAGTCTAGCTGCTACAGTAGCAGATGATTGGTTTTTACCGACCCTCAGTGAACATGTGGCATAGTTCATTGTAAACTTTATTGTGTGCCGGAAATTCACAGCAGGGCAGACCCTGCGAACAGTGAGAGGAGTAATCCCTAGACCTAATGGCCCCTTCCAACTTCTGCATATAGATTATGTGGATATGTTGCAAACATATAATGATTATCGATACATGTTAGTTGTAGTTTGTCCTTTTTCCAGATGGTTTGAAACAGGTCTAAGCAGCATCATGATGCTGCATGCACTGTAAAACATTTAGTCAGTGAGGTATTTCCAAGATGGGGTATGTGCAAAGTTTTGCAATCTGATAACGGATCGCATTTTGTTAATTAACTCTTTGAAAATATAGTCTAACTTTTAGGTATCAAGCATAAGTCTGCTTTGGCCTATCACCCACACGCCAATGGTATATGTGAGAAATTAAATGGCCTTCTGAAAGGGAGAATAGCCAAGCTTAAAATAACATTGAAGAAGGGATGGCTGCATTGCCTACCACTTGCATGATATGCATTACGCAATCAACCTGGTTGAGATCACCATTTAGCACCCCATGAGTTGGTGACTGAACACCGAATGAGAACTCCTCTCAACCCCCCAAAAAGGGCAAAAGCAGACACCCACAGTATAGTGAAGGCAATAGCTGATGAAATGCATGATCATTTGAAAACGATTCAACAGGTTTCTTTTATTTCTCAACAGATCAAAAACCAACAGGAGGGGTCAAAAGTGAATGAAATGAACAATTTCCCTAGCATTTTGGAAGACTCATTAAAACCTCCAATATTGTACCCAGGGGACCAGGTCCTAGTACGTCAGGTTGTGTGCACCTGCAATACACCACGATTCAACAGACCCTTCAAAGTGGAGGATGTAAGCCCTAATGCCACAAAGCTTAAGGGCTGACAAGCATGGATCCATATGCATGATATCAAGCCCAATAAAGGTGCAGCATTGACCACTCCTGCACCTACAACCAGCTAATCAAGTATTCCCATCGAAGCAAGTACCCACAGTGAAGCAAGAGAAGAGCGACAACGGATGACCACATGATCAATTGTCAAGAACCTGGATAAAGAAAGTGAAACATTTTTAGAATAGGGTTGACTTATGTACTAATTAATTTGCAGTAATCGTGGAACCTTTTCCCTAGAATAAGTTTCAAGGAACAATGTGAGAAATGCTTGAACTTCGTAAAAAAAAGAAGAAAACCACATTGTAATCTTCACCTATGATGCCTATAATTATATTGGTATACACATTCTTAGTTATTCTTTTGTCTTACATTTCTGAAACATATACAGCTTTTTTATATTCTTTCTTTATTGCCATTTCGTATAACAACAAACACATCAAATAACATTCCCATCCACCCCTGCCCTCCCCCGGTACGTGCAATTAGGTACGAGACTTTACATGATAAGCCGACCATCAGGTAAACTTCAAGGGTATTATGACGAGCATCAGAATGGACCCCCATGCGGTGTAGATGACAAGTTCAAAAGTTCACAGATGACACCCTCAGGAAGTCTGTGCTTTGGCTGAGTGTCTGCTTAATGCCCAGTGTCTCTGTTACACCTAGCTCTCGTGCCCCTGTTCTTGTTGATACTTTGGTGGGATGCAAGTTTTTCAGCAAGCCTCCTCCTGTGATGGAGAGCATTGTACAGCATCCTGTGGTGAAGTGGTTTCAGCATCTTCATCACTCGATTGCTTAAGGAGATATTGGCCCTCATTACAACCCAGGCGTTAAGGGGTTAACGGCGCCGTAAAAGGTGGCGGCACCGTTAAACCCTTAACGCCTGATTACGAGGTCCCTTTGCGGGTGGCACTTTAACGCCTGCTTTTAGCAGGCGTTAAAAAACCAACCCGCAAAGGGACCTAGGAGCTAATTAAGGCACCGTAATTTACGGTGACGTAATTAGCGCCTTCCCCAGTCCCATTGAGCCCTATGGGGCAAAAATGGGAATGGGGAAGGGCCATGGCGGCATGGGGAATTACTGCCCCGCCAACCTCGGAATGGGACGGTAATTCCCCATTCCGCCATGGCGGAGTCGGTAAGTTACCGGCATGGACCATGGTGCTATTAGCACCATGGTCCAATGCCTGGGTCGTAATGAGGGCCATAGTGTGTATGCATCCCACATCTGCCTATCCCCCCCAACAATTTCTTTGCATTGCATCCCATCTGGACTCCATATCGTTGCAATACAAAATGTCCTCTGCCCACTGGGTGACCATGGGGCAACGCTTCCTACCCCCCCCCCCCCATAGCCACTCTCTGTTTTGCTAGGATCAGAAGGAGGACTATCAATTTCCTGGTCCCTTTAGATATCTGTTTAGTGTACCCCATGAAGCCATCATGGGGCCTGGAGCAATCTGTTGACCCACTATTTCCCCGACAATGTCGAAGACCTGTACCCAAAACCGTTGCAGTTCCTTGCATTCCCATGCGATATGGAGGAAACCCACGGCAGCCTGCCCACATCTAATACATGCACCAGTTTTCTGAGGGAAATACTCCTTTAGCTGGGTTGGGGAATAGTAGTAATGATGCAAAAACTTGAAGTGAATCAGTTTAAATCTAGTGCAGATGGCCCCCTCCCTAGTCATTTCACTGCAGTATTCCCACGTGGCTGCTGATATCTCCCTACCTAGTGTCCGTTCCCACACCTCCCGCAATGATGTTGCGGCTGCTGGTCTGTTTTTCAGGGCCATCGCGTACAGTACGGATGTTACTCGACACCCCAGGCACCTCCGTATCATCTTATGAAGTATACTGCCATGCAGGGTTGCTCAGGGAAAGATGGGAGCAGCTGCTGCAGCGTCACCCGCAGCTTGTAGTACGAAAATATATCTAGCGTAGATAGGGCCCCTCTCTCTTTCAATTGGTTGATGGATGGGAACAGGTCTCCAAATTTGGTCACTTCCAACCTTTTCATCAGAGCCACATAACCCATTTGACTGGTCAGGCAGATGTCCGGGATGTGTGTAACCGGGACCTCCAGAGAATATAGTATATCCCCTCTAGATTTCCGTTGCAGAAGAGTCCAAGCCCTGCATGTCAGGTCCACCATGTTCCGAGTTGTGCGTGATCAGCCCGGTGCAGTAAGCATAACTGCCCGTAGTAGTTCTGGGGATGCAATTGATCTCTCTATCTCTTCATGTTGACGATCAGCCGCCATCCCATACCAGTACCGTAGACAACTAGCTTGTGCCACTGTATAACATAGTTCAAAATCTGGCAGGACTAGACCCCCCTCCCGAACGGGTGCCACCAGTTTATCTCAAGAGACCCGTGCCTGCTTACCAGCCCAAATACATTTTGTCACAGCTGAGCGGAGGTCCCAGAAGAATTTCTTGGGCACTATAATAGGTGCGTTAAAGAACACATAGAGAAACCTGGGAAGAATGGTCATCTTGACCACTTAAATCCTACCATATAAGTTGAGTGGGAGTGAGCTCCACCTAAGCATTGCCGATTTGGCTGATTCAAGTGTTTCCAAGTAATTACTGCGCTAGACCACCCTTTCCTCCATGGCTATCGTGATTCCCAGATAGCGGGTGCTGACTAATTCCCACTGAAATCCCCAAATATCTTGAAACCGGTCCGTCACCTCCGTTAGTGGGAATATGACTGACTTACTAGTGTTCACTTTGAGCCCTGACAGTTCCCCAAACAGCTGGACATCTACCATGATCGGATCTAGATTAACCTTGGGGTGAAGGATGAACAGAACCATGTTGTCCGCAAATTGTGAGATCACCACCCAATGAGTGTGTAGTTGAACTCCACGTTGTATATGCAGTTCCCTAACCCGTTCAGCCCATGGCTCTTATGCCAGGGCAAACAGGAGGGGGGATAGCGGACATCCCTGGCGCATCCCAAGCTCGAGCGGTATTGACTTGGTTGTTTGCCCATTTACCCTCACCCTGGCCGCTGGGTCTTTATATACCAGAGATATCAAGGAAATAGACAGACCCCTCAGCCCCAGCCTTCGCAAGACTGTGAACAGGAACGCCCACTCAACGGAATCAAATGCTTTGGTGGCATCTCAAAAGGCTGCAACCGTCGGCTCGTCCCTCGGTAATGCCGCCATTAGGCCAAACATTCTTCGCAGCCCAAACGATGTCGACCGCCCTGGGATAAACCCTGCTTGATCAGCTCTGACCATAGTCGGCATCAGCGGTGCCAGTCTAGCAGCCAGCACTTTGGCCAGTATTTTATTGTCAAGATTGATGAGCGAGATCACGCGATACGAGGAGCAAGCCCTGGCAGGCTTCCCAGGTTTTAACAATACAACAACCAATGCTTCTATGAGGGAATCTGAGAGACGTCCCTCGGCCACCGCCTGTTGATAAACTTGCAATAGGTATGGTGCCAATTTGTCAGCATTAAGATTTATAAAATTCCGCTGTGAAGCCACCTGGGCCGGGAGACTTCCCGGCCGGCAGTGACTTAATGGCCCCAACCACCTCCTCCAATGTTAATGGTCTGTTCAGCCATTCCCATTGCCCATCCGAGCACCAATGCAATCCCACCTGATCCAGATAAGCATAATTTTCCGTGTGTGCGGCCTGTGACTGGGTGGAGTACAGGCGATTATAACATTTATGAAATTCGAGAACTATTTTCTCATCTTCAAATTGATCCACCCCCCTCTCATCAGTGATTACTGTTATTCTATTTTCCTGCCCTCACATCCGAGTGGCCTTAGCGAGCGACCGTCCCAGGGCCTGACCTTCCCCATATTGACGAGGGGCCACCCTATCCCACTGGTATTTCACCTCCCTCTGGGCACTCAGTGTAGGGTTTTGGCACCATTCTGAAAGTTATGTTATGGAACGGTCGCAAAATCAACTAGTGGATAGCGGGTTGAGGGTGGAAGAATTTATTTCAATTATTTTTGGCCTCTTGCTTTGTATATTATGGGAGAGAATTTGAGGCTTGTGGACGATATGGGGGTAGACTTCTAGGAGAAAAGCCGAGCAGCCTGGCCCCTGCCCAGATCACCTAACGAATGACCTGACAAACACCCTCCTATCCCTTGACTGACAAACCCACTGATCCCAGCTCCTGGTCAAATTAGAATGAGGTTTGAGAATGTGATCAGCTTGCCAATCTAGTGTCTTATGAAGTTGAAAGGAGTACCGGGGTTCTTCAAAGTTCAAGCAGCTCCTTCTCTGAACCAAATGTACATGGTAATGAGTGAGGGTAATGAGTTAAGTCTCCAGTCTTCCCTTTTCTCGTATCTGCCAATTCCCATATTCTTTTGGCACAAGGTAAAATATATATATTTAAGAGACAGAGAGAGAGTGGCAGAGAGAGGTGGAAAGAGAGAGTGAGTCAGCAACAGGGTCTATCAGGGGCAATGTGAGAAAGTGAAATGGGAGATGACTTCAAGAGGCTAGTGGTAGGGGCACGGGAATGACACAACGTTGTAATGCCTTTTCCATACATTTCTATGACTTTTAATGCTTTGTGGTGACTGACTTGCATGCCTGTGTGCATGCCTTGCTATGCCATTTTATGATCTCCTGTATGTGGCTTCGGGTTTGTCCGCCCATCCAGGTCCCTGATTGCACACATGGGTGCTGTCCGAAACACACACTAGAAAAACGGTATCCACTAGTCTTTTTTTCACTTGCGTAATTTCTTGTAAATGTGAATCATCACCATTGTTTATTATCACTCATTTGTAGTTGTGGCTGCAGCGCGCCACTTAGAAGCCAAAACGAATGCATTGGAGTACAGTTAGGGAGAGATGGCATATGAGGAGGGACACAATGCTTGCAGGTTTGTTTGGTTATTTACCCACCCATTGACTGCTCATGGCCATTGTAATGACTATGGCCATTCACACATATTTCCTACCCCTCCCAGCCCAAACACCACTCCCTGGGATCTCTTTGAGCTAACTTTATCAAGTCTTAAAATCAAACGTCGCATTCAAAATGCCGGCATGGTTTTTTTTAAAGCAGTCTTCTGAGATGTAATGGCTTAATTTGTGCTGTAAATGCTCTACTGGTGTAATACAAATGTCTTAACCAGGTCAGCTGTTAGCCACTTGATCGTGTTAAAACCAAGTGAAGTCCTGTTAAAACCAAGCATTAGAAAAGCACACAGTTTTGGTTTGTGTGTGGGTAGTAGCAGTGCATTTGGTACGCACTGCTATCAAATGCCCAGCTATGTGCTGCATCTCAAAACTGCTACCATTAAGGGCCAGTTAACACGATTACAGCAATGCCTGGCAAAAACCTTCCCGATATCTACACAAAAACCAAATCTGTTTACATTGCCCATATTTGTTTAATTTTGTAATGTTCTGTGCTGTTTAGGCTGAGATGTTCTGTGGCCTGGTTCTTGGCGTTAATGATACACAACCGCTCTTTGCAGCACAATCATCAAAGGAACAGGGACTCACACTCATTTTTCATGGCATTGCAGTAAGAATATAGGGCTGGTCATGTTCTCCAAAACAAGAGTTTCCTTGTGCATGTCACACTGCTACCGAGATCTCCTCTGGGCTGCTGGTGTTATGGCAGTGAAGGCAGATTGGCAACACAGTGACCCTATATTACCCACAGAAGCATCACAACACCAACCAGTGTGCATCAAAGTCTGTGACCATTCTGTGATTGGCCTTTTTGCTGATGCTCACGACAAGGACTCTGATGTAGTGCCATTGTGTAATGGGGGTTTTGAGTGGCTAAATAATAGGGAGCTAGACACCATATTCATCAACAAAGGCAGCCGTGATCGACCCAGAATGCCTATAGTATGCCGGGGGCAGAGCACTCTGAGCGTTTAAGGCAATGTCTTCACTATTGAGTACACTTGTTTTCAATAGTGTATGTTTGACCTCTTCAATCTGGAAATGTATCACTGTACCCTTCGACCGTATGCTCATTGACCCCCCACCCCCACACCTCCCAAAAAAAGCAGAAACTGCCCTGCCCTCTTAAAATCCTGGGCAGATCACTGAGTCAGTGCAACTAGGAAAAGTCAGTGGGAGGGGGCAGTGATTAGTAAGAGGAGAGACTCTGGTTTATTGTGTGATGGCATGACCTGATGAGAGACACCAACTGTGGGCATTCTCAGCGTGCATTATCATGTAGAAGAAAGTGGGTACAGAGTGGGCAGGTAGAGAATTGACCAAACCAAATAATAGGCTATCTGCGATGGTGCCCACTCACAAGGGTCTACAATCATGCTTTAGATAGACAAATAAATGCTTGATACATTTCCCAGAAGTGCTCTGCGATTACTGTAGACTGCATGGGAGGCGAAGCCATCTGCACAACAGCAACCACGTTCCAATTCCCTTTCCGGCTTTGAAAGCAATCGGTATTTGGGGATTCAGGGGTGGGGGATATGGGGGGGGTGGGGGGGGTAACATTAAGAAATTTGAAAAAACAAAGTTAAAGGCAGCTTGGGTCAATAGTTTAATATCTTTCGTGTAGGGTTCCGTTTTAAGGCAGAATAAATGATCAGGCAACGTATTTACTGAGTCTGAGCAATTGCTTACAGTGCTGACAAAAACAGTAGTGTTCGGTGCCGAGACACACAACACATTAGAGGGACCCAAACTAGTACATCCTTGAAAGGAGCCGACCCATGCCTCAGTGATCAGAATGTATATCATACTTCCCACTTCCGGCGGAGGGAGCTCCTGTGGAGGAAAGGGACCAAGCCATTCACTGGAGATACTCAACAACGTGTGTATGTCCAAGAGCTTCATGCTCAGGGAGGGCTGAGTATGGGTCTCATGGGGAAGAGGGGTCAGTGAGAGTTGATTATGGAGCTCTGGGAGGGGGGCCATGGACGGCTGGGCATGAAGCTGTAGGGATCAGTATAGGGCAGAGTATGGAGAACTGGGGGTCAGTGGAGGAACGAGGATGGAGCTCCGGGAGGTCAATTAGTACTGCACTACTAGAGAGGATCAGTGGAGGGTTGAGAAGGAGGATATTAGGGGGGGTCACTGGAGGGCAGAGTATGGAGTTCTGGTTGGGGCAGTGGTCAGTGTATGGCCGAGTATGGCAGGCTGGGGGTGAGGGGTTAGGTGACGGCTGAGCAACAAGCTCTGGGGGGGTAAGTGAGGCAGACTCAGAGAGCTGCAGAGTCACCAAGGGCTGACCTAAAGAGCTGGGGGTCATTATGTTATAGAACCTTGGAGGAGTCAGTGAGTCAGGAGTCATTGAGTGCTGATGGTGAGTGAGGGGTGACAGGGCATGGGTGCCAGTGAGTTATAGAGCTCTGTTTTTGGGGGGGGGGAGTCAAAAAGCTATGTGGGGTCAGTGAGGGGGAGGTATAATGTTCCAAAGAGGTAGGCAAAGGGGGATCTATAGTGCTCTGATGTGTCAGTGTGGTGTTGCAACACTTGGCATCAGTGAATTAAAGAGGTTTATGGGGCCAATGAGGGTGAGGTATATTTCTCTGGTGTGTCAGTGAGAGGGGAGTTCCACTGCACTGATTGGTTGATTGATTGATTGATTGATTGATTGATTGAGGAATCAAATTGCATATAGGCGCAGCTGTTATGAAAACTAAACCTGCAATGGGTCACTAATCAGGAAAATTGCTATATAGTACAGGGCCATATATTCTCAACCTTATTTAATTATGAACACTTTACACATGTATGATTTGAAATGAACTCAGGAGTTTGTTTTCACATACAGTGTATCTCCTTGGGGCTTCTGTTCTGCGTGTCACAGCTGAGCTCCCATCCTCTCCTCTTCTTCTCCATACCAACCTGAAGCCAAACAAGCTCCCTTCCAGGGATGTGAGAAATGATACAACATGATGAATGGTCCAGGACAGGGGTCTCCTTCCTTTACGTTGGCAAGAGCTACTTCTAGTTAATGGCCAATAGGTGGGAGCTTCTGGTGAGAGCTACTGGGGTGGTGATGTCCATGGGTATGGGAACTTGCACCAAGATTATTTTGTTCAATTTATTTGCTCTTTACATATAAATAGGAATAACGTCCACTTATCATATTAACAACTTAAAAAACATATTTATTACATTCTTTTTTTATTAGTAGCTGTCTCCTACAAATTGTCAAATATCAGAATGTAGGAAACTAATCGGGACATTCAATGTGAAGGCTGACACTGCTTGCTATGCACTAGCGCTCGGTAATTTGGTGTGCAGCTTGAAACAGCACAGCACTCAGATGCTGTCTGATGGGATCATAAATTTGATTTCAGGAACTTCATCTGAAAAGGGCATATTTTCAGGGCCAGACAATCGTAGTGCAGTTACCCTACTTTCCATAGTGTTTCACCTAACTGCACACCTGACATCGCAGACATAAATTCAGGACAGTTTTTAAAATCTTCAACAGGCTGTCACTGGAGTCGCTGTGTTCTACACAATTGCACCATTTGCAAAAGTACATTTGTCTTTCATCAAATAATGAGCAACTTTGAAGGATGCCTCTGTAACAGAATTTGCACTGCAGCATTTAGTTGAGCAACTTTTTAGGATCGCAGACAGCATCCCGTGGGAACATTATTTTCATAGTTTGTGTGTATTGTTGTGTGTATTATTGCAAAATGCCTATCAGGTTATGCTTTTTTCCTACCGTACATTAGGCACCATACATTAAAGATGCACATTTTCTTTTTATGCTAGATGAAAAAAAAATGGTTTCCCACTCTGGATACAAATGGGCGTCTTTTGCCTTTTTGTTGGATGGTGCATCAACATCTGTCTTCAGGATTTCAACAAGGGTAGTTTGTGTCTTTTTTGGTGCTGCATGTGCAAAATAAATCTGAAGAGTATTTCAATCAATGTATTACACTTTTTTTTTTAAAAGAAAGAAAGAAACCAGCATATACTCATATAGCACATTTTGCTTTGTCAATATAAAATCCTCTGCTAGTTTAGCGTAGCCCCACTTCATGAAATCTGCTCACATGCTAAGTCAGAGAATTCAGCCAAGGAAAAGAAGACCAAAGCCTACTTTGTTGACTACCCTTTAATGTTTTTATGTCAAAAAAATTGGCAAGATTGAACAAATGAACATGTGGAAACCATGTGATCAAGTTATATGTAAAAAAAAACACAGGGCTAAAATAACATCAGTTTTACAGCAATGACTTGAAACCTGCACAAATCATAGAACAACCCAGCCAGCCAAAATACAAATCATTACATAAAAATGTTGAGCAAAGAGAGCATGGTCGTAGTGTGGGAAGACTAATTCATAATGGGTAGCGACCTGACACCAATCTGCCGTTTATGAATGAGGTAATAACACAGAGAACAGATCACAGGATCACCTCCTGTCCATGCAGGAATCATGCAGGTAATTCTGGTGCATGACCAATGGGTCATGCCTGGATTGCACTGCAGCTCCTTCAGACATATGGTAATTTCCCATGTGTTAGAGAATTACTTTTACATTGGATGGTGTGTTGCCCAATTGTTTAGGGAAAACACAGCTCCTAAATTGCTGCACCATTTCAACCCAGTATTGAAAGGCTGAATTTCAACATATTCATGCAGGTTCCCCACAGATCTCTGTAGATCTCCCCATTTGTCTACATAGCCAAATCTGATGAACCCTATTAATTGTTCTCCCATCCCATGGCTCTCCTCTGTGTTCTCTCCATGTATTCACCATTCTGTTTTGGGCAGTAGTCTGTTACTTAGTAATTAGGTTTAAGCTATATTAATCCTATACATATCAAAGTGTATACATACAAACCACTGCTCACTTTTTCCACCCAATTGCTTAATTTGTATTCTTGTTTCGTAATACAAAGGCTGACAAAGAATTCTCAAATCCTGTTTTTTTAAGCCCTGGCATTAATGGCACATGCGACTTTACATTCCTGTTTAGTTTTATAAATGTAGTGGCAAGCACCAGAATCCAGTCCGCAAGTAGTTTTCCATATTTACATAAGTGTAAAATTGATGTTAGCGGTTGAATTCCTATGTTGGGACATGCATAGAGGTGGGCTCCTCCCTGTCACAGCAAATTCCATCTTAACCTTTAATACAGTTGGGCTACTACTGCCTTTCAGTATCTTCAATAAAAACGAATGCAGAGTTGCACCATAAACATCAACACTTAATGCTAGATGTACCATTTGTCTTGCACACTGGGGCACGGGTTGTCTTTTTTCTACACGCAAGCGCACACACATCCACACTCGCCAAAAAACTATTACACCTTTAGCTTTATTTTCCCCATTCTGATTGAAAGCTTACAAATACTAGCATGCAAATTAATGCTAACCGAAATAAATCCAAAGAAACACAGTGAGACTGAAACAATCACATCCCCAGCTTTGTTATGCACGGCATGCAGATGTATGCACACCTTCCCTTTTTAATCAGCCATCATCTGCACCTCTTGGTGACAATGGCCACAACACACATTTCCTATTTGCTTTTGTTATTGATGTGTAACCCTTTGTTTTGACATTGCCCCAAGCCCTATGAGCCCTGATGCAGCCCCTCCTCTCACCGTGTACACAGCCTTTAACTGTTTGCTTTGAAAGGAGAGCAGATCGAGGTGGCAGGGAAAGAGGCCCATGGACTGCAGACACCAAAATAAACTCACATTGCTCATGTTGGTGTCTGATGCAAAGAGCTACTGGGAAGCCCCAGGAGAGCTACCAGTAGCTCACAATCTACTGGTTGGGGACCCTGGGTCTAGGACTACAAGGTACTGACAAACGTAGGGTGCCTCTCAACCTAAGATCCCTTTTGTAAAGTTAAAACCAGTTATTTCATTCAATTTACTCTTTACATGTATCTCTCAGGACTCCCGCACTAGCATCCCACCTCTCAGAACCACCAGGGTCAACCCAACCCACAATCCTGCCCAGAGGCAATGAATGATGAGCTACACAAGTCCAGGGAGTGATATCCAAAGGATTCAGCAACCGCGTAAAAGTATTCAAAGCATATTTACACTTCAGAGTCACACAAGGCTTAAACAACAGACTGAAACAGGGGCATACATACATTTTATGACAGGAGGGAGGGGCCTCTAGATATGGTTAGAGGTGCTGCACTTCAATGAAATCTCAGAAATGGATCACACATTGGAAGTCTATGGAAAAGTGAGTGCAGAGCCACCTGTTAATTGCTGGGGTTACTGTATCATTGGAGAGCAAAGCACGAACTGAAAGTATAGGCATATGCATATGGAAGGAAGTGGAAAATGCATGCAGTACACCAGTCAAGACAGCTGACAAGCCAGAGGAGGCCGAAAAGAGCAGTGTCTGCTCAGGAACTGGGAAACACAAGTATATTTTGCTGGAAGCTGGCAGAATCTCCCAAATGTTGCTGGGGTGCTCACATGAAGTCCCGGGACCACCA
Source organism: Ambystoma mexicanum (assembly GCF_040938575.1). Taxonomy (NCBI): domain Eukaryota; kingdom Metazoa; phylum Chordata; class Amphibia; order Caudata; family Ambystomatidae; genus Ambystoma; species Ambystoma mexicanum. The sequence goes on along the minus strand of NC_090929.1, from coordinate 1,061,400,071 downwards.
CACCTGCCAGGGTCCCAGCATTGGCAGCCAGAAGAGCAACAAGGCAGCGCACAGGAGGTCTTGTGGCCGGCAGTGGAACATCCCTCCAGCAGCATGAAGGGGAGGCCTGAAGCAGACCTGGCACTAGCAGAGGGACATACCTCAAGTAGGTCTGACAGCAGAACACAGGCTGGCAGAGTCTCAGCAGTAAGTCTCAAGTGTAAAAAGCATAAACAAGCCCAGGCACTAGGGCAGAATCAACCAAAGGGAAATTCCAAGTAAATTTAGTGGTGGGGGGGCAGGAGGACAGTACCACTTACTAAAAAGAGATAACAGCATCAGATCTACAGACAAACTCTTGCAAAGGAATAACACACATTACAGCAACAGTCATAATACTAAAATGATGCAATAAAGTGAACAGTTAATGAAATCACACATGGTTTTTGATTCCATAGAATTAAAAAAATAAATGCAGGTTTCAAAAGGTGTTTAAATGTTAGTCACAGGTGGGCTATCTCTTCCTGGTGGGAAGGAGGCATGAAACCTTTCATCATTATAGGCAAAGAGATTGTGGAAAGACAGTGTAACATTTTCCAACTATCAAAAACGGAATAATCAGGTAGATAGGATATGGGCAATGGGGTTGGCAGCATAGCTGGAGTGCTGTAGATTTGCATCTCATTAAAGTTAATGAAGTTCTAAGAACAGGAAGAGGGTCCATGGGAGATAATGGCTGTTCATAGAAATCAGTGCAGTTTAAAAAGGCATTTTACATAAATGTTTTCCTTTTAGCGCATAGAATCCTATGGTGCATATATGCTCAGTCATGTATGTTCATGGTGCTTAACTGTAGCTGGGGCAATTCTTGTTTATCTACAAGTTACAAATAGGTGAATTCCTTAAACTACACCTTATAGAATCTGGGGCCACACAGTACACTGCCCTGGGGACAGGGTACTAGCCTTAGCCCTTGCTTCTATTTGGGGGGTGTTAAATCATATCATATAATATTTACATATTTTTTACATCTGCACAGTGCTTCTATATCTTTGACCTTCTGTAATATAAGTGACGGTACTGCATGACTAACAGATACATCACACCCTTATACACTAACCCTGAGTGACAAAGGTCAGGGTGCAAGCAAGGAGTAAACTTGTACTCTTCTCTGGTTTGCATGCCAGTTCCTCACATGCTCATAGCACACAATATCATACTCACTGCGAGGAATATGACCATGTGGAGGGTGGGTGTGTTCTCACCTGAATTTTTTGAAATTTTATATGAAATTGAATGATGGTAGATCAACCTTTGCAAAATCTGTGGGGCTAATTTGCACACATTTTCCTATGCTCACCGCACAACATACATATAGACCTGTGTACTCTGGGCGGACACAGCACACAGTGCCATCCCCCTGTCATACTTAGTTGGTATATGACAGCCAAAAGTACACCATGTCACCTCAGAAGAGGGGGCGTGCAAAACCTTCCTCCTGCCATGGTCAGCCTAATTAACTATCAAAGGTTTCATGCATCCAGCCTGTCCTTTTGTAGAATGGTGGCAGTGATTAACATAGATAGCATATTAATAGAGTATAATCAAACAGGCCCACATGGGACCTGGCTGCAGAGGTTAACAATGGAGACAGGAAACCGCAACAACCTGTGCTATGCACTGTATCACCATGAAGCCAGTTCCCACCCTTAGTGTCAATAGACAGTGAAATATCATGCCAGGGACTGCATATTTACAGTAGTCATCCCCGCAGGGTGACCCCATTCAGAAGGTACGAGCATGTGGATTGATGGAGACAGACCGTCTGTTCTCATCGCAGCTTCAAGGGAGACCTGCCGCTTTAATCAGGGACCACAAAGAGCTCCATTAACTAGAATGGTCCCTTTGATCCATAACAAAGTGGACGATGGGCAGGACTTAGTATTACCTGTTTCTACCCATTTACCTTTTCTGTTGCAAAGCACTCTGGTTATAACCTCATGTATACAGGAGATTGTTGGTGAGGACCCAGGATTGGTACATTAATGTAGGCTTAGCCTACACCAATCCCTGTTGGCCATTTGGCTTTAAAAGAGGGCTGAGCACCTCTTTTGGGAGATCATCTGAAGGCCTCACCAGAAGCAGGAAAGAATAACACAGCCTTGGACCGCTGCTGAAGGTATAGTATGTCTTACATCTTCCGCCAGTGAAGGAAGGCCAGGACAACCAAGAAGGAAGCCAGATCTCTCCCCTAAACATTTCCCAAGAAACTGTCACAGATTAGACAAATTTTATAAAGGATACAGCCGTGTAAAGGATACAGTCAGTATACTCTTTCGGGGAGCCCTTCCGTTTTGGGGTATCTTGAACGTGCAGCGAACCAGATTCCTCCGGGACACCTTGCGCGTGATGCTAAACAAGACTTCCCCCCCCAAGAGCGTAGCCTGTAGGGATTTAATAATAACTAACAGGCCAGGGGCTTGGGCGAAAAGGCAGGAGCAGCGACAACAGAGCTAAAGGGACAAACAAGAAAAAACAATGGTTCAAGAGAGCAACTAATTGTACCCAACTGTGCAGCGACCAGCCACCCACAATCTCCTCTCTTACCTGCTTAGCTAGAGAGAAATCCCACAACCTATTGTGAGTCCAAAGCACTCTACGACAACCAGGTGGTGCAGGAAGAAGGTTCCAGTTGGTAGGAGTTAGCGTAGAGTTCCACCTAACCCGAACGGCACGAGGGCGCAGCTAATGTCCAAAGGCAATCCCTTATTCCATTCAGCAAAGCGTCCTTGCAGTGAAAGGTGAGTTCAGCAAAGCGTCCTTGAAGTGAAGGTGAGCGATCCAATAGTGACCAGGAAAATCAGGAGAGCGTTCATATAGTCACGTCGATGCGTGGAAAAAGAAGGGGAATTAGGAAGTCCGTGAGGATAGTGTTCAGAGGGGACAAATGGAAGCTTATATCTGGAAATTCAGTGGTGAGAAGCAAATCCGAAAACGTCGCAACAAACAGGAGTAGGAGAGAGCAATCCGTTATACAAAGCCAGGAGTTCGACTGCCAAAGGGAAATCAGAAGGGGGTTTTGGCTTCAGAAATAGTAAGGGCTGAGACGTATAGAATAATCCTTTAAACACGAGCCGGGTCTAGGAGGTTCAGGAAACAGGATAACTTGAATCGGGCGCTTAAACTAACTGCTTAGTTTTAGGAGCACCTATTGCATGGACAAGCGTAGTTAAATACGATTCACTTTCCTAGGACGTGAGACGCGTTGCCGGCGTGTCACGTGATCGTAAAAAGTGGGAATGCTGGGAAATGTAGTGCGGCGCGTCCCGCGGCTTGGATTTAGTCGCCAAGGCAACTTCCACATGGAAACGGACGGCCCTAGTCGTCCGTGTGCAGGAATGCGGGGCATGACAGTACCCCTCCGCAAAGAGCGGCTACCCCGGTTGGCACGTAATCTTTCCAAAAAAAAGGCACGCAAAAGCCGGGGAGCATGCACATTCGAGGCCGGCTCCCAAGTTCTATCTTCGGGGCCGTAACCTTTCCAATCAATCAGATAAGATCGCACTCCGTGGCGCAGACGAGTGTCCAGTATAGCATGTACTTCGTATTCGTCTTCCCCCTGCACATTGATGGGAGCAGGAGCAACAGAAAGTCGAGTGCCAGGTACAAAGGGACGGAGGAGGGAAACATGGAAAACAGGGTGAATCCGCCAATGAGATGGAATGTCCAAACGGATTGCAACAGGATTGAGACAGTGTAGTACTTTATAGGGACCTACATAGCGAGGCAATAGTTTTCGCTTACCCCGAATGTTAAGATGCTTGGTCGAGAGCCAGGCACGATCACCCGGAGCATAGGAGGGGGCAGGTGAACGATGCTTATCCGCTTGTTTTTTTGTCCGGGACTGCGCAGCCAATAGATGAGACACAATCGAGTCGCGTATAGCAACCAATGTGTCTCTTGTAGATTTTGCAGCAGGGATCTGGTCCAGTGAAGGTAGGACATGTGGAAGAATCCTTGGGTGTACACCATACAATGCGTAAAACGGAGAACAACCTGTTGAAGAGTGCCGAGAGTTATTGTAAGCAAATTCCGCGGTTCCCAGAACGGACAACCAGTCGGTCTGATGTTGTAAGCACAAACAACGAAGGTACTGTTCCATGGTCCATTGGTGCGTTCGGTTTGTCCGTCCGTTTGGGGGTGGTAGGATGACGAGAGTCGTGCATCTATGCCCAAGGAATGGGTAAGGGCTTTCCAGAACCGTGAGGTAAACTGGGTGCCCCGATCGGAAATCATGATTGTGGGAAGACCAAAAAAACGCACCACATGATCAAAGAATAGTTTAGCCAACGATGGAGCAGTAGGTTGTCCAGAACATGGTATAAACCGTGCCATTTTTGTGAAAACATCCACAACCACGAGTACAGTTGACATCCCCCTGACCGAAGGGAGTTCCACCACGAAATCGAGAGTGACCGTATGCCATGGATGTGGTGGGAGAGGCATTTTCATCAATAGACCGAATGGTTTCCCAGGTTGTCTCTTGCATTGAATACACACCGCACACTTGGATACGTACGAATCAGAATCCTTCTTCATACCCGGCCACCAGCACCATCGGTGTAAAAGGTCATATGTTTTAAGCTGACCAGGGTGCGCAGCCAACGGGGTATCATGTGCCCATTCCAAGGCCTTCCGTCTGGTTTGGTCGTCAGGTAAATACAAAAGCCCGTGAACATAAGGAAGACCCGTAACAATATGGGCATCTAGGGTATTGAGAAAGGAAACATGATCTTTGGTCCACTGTCGTACTTGGTCAAGGAATGAGGTGGAGACCGAACAGACACATACTACAGAACCTGGGGGCAATATAGGTGACACCGAGGTCTGGTTGTTAAAATCAGTACCGACACGGGATAAGGCATCCGCCTTCCCATGTAGAAGGCCGGGGCGATAAGTAACTGTGAAATCGAAGAGTGTGAAGAACAAATGCCAACGTATTTGACGGGCATTGGTACATTTTGCATGCGAAAGAGCTTGAAGGTTCCGATGGTCAGAGTACACGGTGATGGTGTGTCGAGCACCCAGGAGATGGTGTCTCCACTCCTTGAAAGCCGCTCGAATCGCCAGAAACTCTCTCTCCATGACGGTGTAGTTGCGCTCAGCCGGAGATAGTTTTCGGGAGAAATAGGCCACCGGATGTAACCGCTGTGTAGCAGGGCAGATCTGAGACAAGATGGCCCCCACCGCTATCGCGGAGGCATCAGCCTCCACTATGAAAGGGAGAGAGGAGTTCGGGTGTTGTAGAACAGGAGCTGTAGTGAAGACCTTTTTTAATGTCTCAAAAGCCGACTGGGCTTCGTTGTCCCAAACAAAGGGGACCTTGGGACTAGTGAGACGGGTAAGAGGTGCCACTATTTCAGAGAAGGAGGCGATAAAACGTCTGTAGAAGTTTGAAAAACCCAGAAAAGACTGGAGCGCTTTTACTGAGTCCGGAACCGGCCAGTCCATTACAGCCTTGACTTTGGAAGTACACATGAGCACCCCTTTTGCCGAAATCTGAAAACCTAAGAATTCGACTGAGGTGGCGTGGAACACACATTTCTCTAGTTTAGCATAGAGGGAGTGAGTTCGCAAACGCCGCAATACGGAGCGGACATGTTGGATGTGTTGAGCGAGTGTATCCGAGAATATCAGGATATCATCTAAGTAGATCACCACATAACAATCCAGCATGTCTCCAAAGATGTCATTAACGAAGTGCTGAAAAGTGGCTGGGGCGTTACAAAGCCCAAAGGGCATGACACAATACTCGTAGAGCCCAAACTTCGTTTTAAAAGCGGTTTTCCATTCATCACCGCTTCGCATTCTGACCAAATTATATGCCCCTCTGAGATCTAATTTGGTAAAAATGGTGGAAGATGTCATCTTATCAAGTAGTTCCGTTATGAGAGGTAGCGGGTACTGGTTCTTGATCGTTATTTTGTTCAAGGCCCTGTAATCTACGCAAGGGCGCAGGTCCCCCTCCTTTTTTGGCACAAAGAATATGGGAGAGGCAGCAGGGGAACGGGAAGGTCGAATATGACCCAGACGCAATGCTTTATCCACATATCCTTTCAGATGTTCTTCTTCTTTGACGGTTAAGGAATAGACACGACCGTGAGGCACCACTGCCCCAGGTACCAAGTCAATGGGGCAGTCGTAACAACGGTGTGGGGGCAACATCTCTGATAGTCCTTTGTCAAAGATATCGGAAAATGCTTTGTATACCGTTGGCAGTTCGGGTGTTGGATCCTTTAGCGTGGCATTAATGTAGGGAACATTAGACAACAATGCCAAACAAGGAGAAGCAGGCGACATATCCGGGTTTTGAGGACCATGTTGGATACAAAACACGGAAGAAAACTGCACCGTCCGTTGGACCCAGTCAATTACAGGGTTGTGAGTCCGAAGCCAGGGAAGACCAAGAATGATCCCAAATTGAGGGGCCGAAATAAGGTCAAACACTATATGTTCCGTGTGGCCTTCTTGGGTGGACATGCAAAGCGGGGTTGTCTGTTTCGTTACCCATCCGGATATCAGACGAGAACCGTCTACAGCATGCACCTCCTCAGGTCTAGCTTTAGGGACTACCATTACACCATGGCATTGAGCTAACTGTATATCCATGTAGTTACCGTTAGCCCCCGAATCAATCATGACTGGTTTGGTGAAAGGCTCAACACCGGGAATCACAAAATACATTGCCAGATAGATGTGTGAGGAGGGAGGACATTGTTCCGAGCCATCCATTTGGTGACCCATCCTTAGGGCTCGGCCTAAGGACGAGTCTTGGCGTTTCCCGCCGTCTTGACAGGTCGCCTGGGGCAGACACGGATGAAGTGACCTGACTGGCCACAATAGAAACATAAATTATTTACCATACGCCGTTCACGTTCGGCTTTGGTTAATGGACCTCTGATAGCCCCTATTTGCATTGGTTCGACTTCTCCTGAAGTGGCAGAAGGGGGGCTTACTGCTTTGGCTGAAAGACGAAGATCAGGGACACGCCGTTCGCCCCTTCTCTGCCGTAACCTAGCATCGACCTGTAAAACCAAGTCAACCAGTTCCGGAAAACCGGATGGTAGGGCCGGTACCACTGATAAAGCGTCTTTTAATTCTTCCGAAAGCCCCTTATAGAAGACGGCCGCTTTCTCTTGTTCGGGCCAGGTAGTTTCCGCTGCCAACTGATTAAAACGGGCGAGGTAGGATATAAGGTCCGATTTGCCCTGGCTGATAGCAAGGAACTCGAGATCAGAAGTCTGTGCTTTGTAACGCATATCGAATACACTATTCATGGATTGAATAAGGGTATCGAAATCATATAAGGCTGGGTCGTTGGCTTCGAGCAACGGGTTAGCCCAAGCCGCTGCCGTACCTCCCAAATGGGAAAGAAGGAACGCTGCTTTAGTAACAGCGTCAGGAAATGCCAGCGGCCGACACAGAAAATGCAGACGGCACTGATTAATGAAGGTCCGATATGTTTTTGGATCTCCAAAAAAGCGTTCCGGAGGGGCCAAAGGGAAAGGTCCCGGAAGGACAATGGGGGCTGAAGCAGGAGATGGAACTTGGGGCGTAGGAGGGGCTGCTGCAATAGCATCACCAAACTCCTCATCGGGTGGTAGTGGCTGCACGAAACTCTGTAGCACATCCATGCGCTGATGGAGGGTCGCATGTGCTGATGCCATGTCGGTACGTAAAGCCGCAAAGGCTTGCAGCAAGGCAGCCATTTGATCGGCTCCGGTTTCCATGACCGACAGGCAAGAAATAATAGGCTCCTAAATCTGTCACAGATTAGACAAATTTTATAAAGGATACAGCCGTGTAAAGGATACAGTCAGTATAATCTTTCGGGGAGCCCTTCCGTTTTGGGGTATCTTGAACGTGCAGCGAACCAGATTCCTCCGGGACACCTTGCGCGTGATGCTAAACAAGACTTCCCCCCCCAAGAGCGTAGCCTGTAGGGATTTAATAATAACTAACAGGCCAGGGGCTTGGGCGAAAAGGCAGGAGCAGCGACAACAGAGCTAAAGGGACAAACAAGAAAAAACAATGGTTCAAGAGAGCAACTAATTGTACCCAACTGTGCAGCGACCAGCCACCCACAATCTCCTCTCTTACCTGCTTAGCTAGAGAGAAATCCCACAACCTATTGTGAGTCCAAAGCACTCTACGACAACCAGGTGGTGCAGGAAGAAGGTTCCAGTTGGTAGGAGTTAGCGTAGAGTTCCACCTAACCCGAACGGCACGAGGGCGCAGCTAATGTCCAAAGGCAATCCCTTATTCCATTCAGCAAAGCGTCCTTGCAGTGAAAGGTGAGTTCAGCAAAGCGTCCTTGAAGTGAAGGTGAGCGATCCAATAGTGACCAGGAAAATCAGGAGAGCGTTCATATAGTCACGTCGATGCGTGGAAAAAGAAGGGGAATTAGGAAGTCCGTGAGGATAGTGTTCAGAGGGGACAAATGGAAGCTTATATCTGGAAATTCAGTGGTGAGAAGCAAATCCGAAAACGTCGCAACAAACAGGAGTAGGAGAGAGCAATCCGTTATACAAAGCCAGGAGTTCGACTGCCAAAGGGAAATCAGAAGGGGGTTTTGGCTTCAGAAATAGTAAGGGCTGAGACGTATAGAATAATCCTTTAAACACGAGCCGGGTCTAGGAGGTTCAGGAAACAGGATAACTTGAATCGGGCGCTTAAACTAACTGCTTAGTTTTAGGAGCACCTATTGCATGGACAAGCGTAGTTAAATACGATTCACTTTCCTAGGACGTGAGACGCGTTGCCGGCGTGTCACGTGATCGTAAAAAGTGGGAATGCTGGGAAATGTAGTGCGGCGCGTCCCGCGGCTTGGATTTAGTCGCCAAGGCAACTTCCACATGGAAACGGACGGCCCTAGTCGTCCGTGTGCAGGAATGCGGGGCATGACAGAAACAGAGTGAGATACTGAATCCAGAGGATCTTCAAGCAGGTCCAGAACCGGTACCCATCCAGCACACAGTGTGACCTGTCAGGCTCTGCATCAAGCTTCCTAGGTGGGAAGTGCAAGAGCATCTCGGAACCAAACCAATGACAAGGCAGCTGCCTGCAACACTCTCCTCAGCTCTGGGCCGGCCGCCTAAAGGATGACACAAACACAGTGAAGATGCTAGGAGGGGTGCATCGACAAGTGCCTACCGTCGGCCACTTTAAAGGAAATTTTTGAGCCAGCCGATTCCCTCGAGCTGCTACCAACTGGACCACTGATTGTTGTTACGTGTCAGTTGCTAATGCTGTCCAGGATGCCTTGACCCAAGCTTCAGACATGCCAACCAGCACTGAGACAACGATTCCTGACCCTAAGTGTAGGCCAGCCTTCAGCTATCCGTCCAGCATCGCAGACCGAACCGCCTGATGCCTGATACCTAATACCCGCAGCTGTCTCCCATCTTGAACACTGTCGCAGAAGGTGCAAGGCACCCTGAAACAGACTCCACCCTGTCGAGCACCAAAAACACCTGCAAGACAAGGTGCATTGTGGGTCTGACCCCCTGGTCCTTCTCTGAATGCCCCTAGTGACAGTTTACAACCCATTGCTTGCTCTGTGTTAAAACCAAGTATCCTTGTAGTATTGTGATTAATTACTTTACTGACTACCCTCCTGTCAGTATCCAGAGTGCATCCCGTTTTTCTTCTTTGAAACTGTCTGTCCTCTGCATTCCTTTACAGGGTCGGTTGTTTTTTGTAGTGTGCTCGAACTGTCTGTTGTGATAATAAAAAAGTAGGTATTTGTATACAACCTTGACTGGACAGTCCCTTTTACCATTGAGTAATAATTGTATTTTGGCTGTGTTGATCCAATGATCCACGACCTTGCGGAGATAAGCCTGCCGTTCTGTCCTTGTTACCAAAAATTGGACAAGGAGGCTTATAATTTGCTTGTGTTTCCAATCTGTTTGGATCCCTTCTTGTTTACTAGAGGTGTGGGGAAGATTAATGGTTTAGAAACCGATCTTCATCCCTGGACCATTGGTCCCCCGGAAGTTGATGTGTCAAACTCACCAAGAGTGGATTATCACTCGGCAAAGTCTAGTGACCAGAGCTCATTTTATGGGCTGTCCTCAGCAATCTACATACCCATATATCTATGTGGGAGTCTGTTTTAAAGCAAATGTATTGTGCTTTAAGATCTGCATAATTTATCTTGGATTTCAAATCTACCGCAACAGACTTCATATTAACATTTTGAGGGTGCTACGAATTGGCAGTGAAAAGTTATGTTCGCCCTTATGTTCGCCTGTCAGTATATCTGTCAATATTTATAAGTTGCCTAGGGGTAAGTGATGTGGTGTTCTGTGGTACACAGGGTCCTGTTCCCACCCCCATTGCATTACAACACACCCAATCCATATTCCTACACCCACATTTAACCATGGTCTTTACATCTTAGATATCCAACCTGCCATTACCTCTTTCTTGAGATTTGTCAACCAAGGAGGCCAACATTGTTAGAGCACACCCACTGGATTGCTTCCTTGATCTATGTTGGCGCTACCAGGTTACATCCAACTTTAAATATCCCCTCTTTCCTCTATGTATGTATGTATGTATGTAGGTATGTATGTATGTATGCATGGGAATTATGCAGCTCAAATCTTGAAAACGGCAAGGCAAATCTAGCTTGAAGGGGGCAGATATAGAGAGGGAAAGAGAGAGAAAGAGGGAGAACAGGGAGGAAGGAAAGGGCAGTCATGATTTCAGGGGTTCATTTGTCATCTGGGGTTCAATAAAGAGTTAGGTCTTCCTTTCCTTCCTGAAATGCATGTGGGAAAGGTCCCATCTTGTATAGTGGGTCCCACTGTCTGCTCAGAATCAAGCAAAGATTGATTATCTTTTGATCTCTCGTCTTTCCCAGATCTTTAAACTCTCTTGAGATCAAGCTTTGCCCTGTGTGAGGCTTCCTTCATAGCTCATGTGAAAGTCTGTTCTAGCCGATTTGTTTGCGGTGTACTCAGCGGATATCGGTCACTGCGCAACACGATACATTTGGTTCGCTCACTGTGAACTAATCAGACGGAAACGTGCAAGTGGCGACAGACGGACGCGGAAGGTAAGGAGGGGGACTGTGGTTAGTTGCGTCTGTGTTGTATGTGTATGTATGTATGAGCGTGATTGGGGCAAGGAAAGTGGGGAGGAGGGCAGGGGAGGTTATGGGGTTTGCAGCGGTGTCCCCTGCATAGGAGGATGGTGGGGAGGGGGTGTTCAAAGGAAATTATGTTTCCCTGCAGCAGCGAGATCGCACCCAGTGAACCGGGATTCGATCAAATTGACCTGCAGGGAAACATCATAGAACCGTGAAACTCAGCATTGATACAGAAATTGCAACAAAATTGAAATGTCTTATCCTTAATCGTTGATTGAAATGGTTTCAGTCGGACTATTCTCATTAAAAAGGAGTAGCCCCTGTGTCTAATAAACATTACGGAAGAATTACGTTTTCATTAAAGTGGGCCAGTCCACAACCAGATCAGGCTTTAGACAGACCATCCAATTTATAGTGATTTTGCAATCCTGCAAAATGCTGCAAAAATGTCAGATTTTGCTAAAACAGCTGTTTTAAAAAAATCCACAAGAAACCAGGTTTTTAAAAGTTTCTGTTGATGTAAGTAATGAAATGTGCAAGAACATTACATCATTTGCACCCCAAAAAAGTACCCCAATCCACAAACGACAACAGAAAGGGTCCATAGTATACGTATATGTGCCCATTCAGATGGCCTTTTTCACCTCTGTGCAAATGCAAATCAAGGGGCGCTTCTGCGCATTTAAAAGCGCATCCCAAATTTACAAACAGGATGCGCTTTAATCTGCAGAAATTGAAGGCAACCCCATGTATCTGCTTTGAATAGGCATGGGGGGCGTGGATGCACACTGCGTGACAGGGTGTTTCCTGACCCGGTCATGCAACTTTTCTTTTTTCTTTTTTAAGTGTCACAGCAGAGGTATGAATCGCTGTGGTCTCACTGGCATTTATTTTCCTCAAACAAGATAGAAATGTATTTTTTTTATTGCATTTTACAGTGACAGGCCCCTTAAGTGCCTCTCAAAGTGAAATACGCTGGTAGCCTATTGAACATATTAGCCGGAGAGTGCTACTGACACAAACGTATTGAAGGCGGCTGGCCAGAGCATTATTTGCGCTACAGCTCAGCCCCATGGAAATGCGCAGGTCACCTTTGAGAATAAGGTGGCCTGCACATTTCCAAAAAATATATATATAGCCTATCCTCTGCTCTATTTTTAGATGCCTAATTTTTTGAGATACTGGGCCAAAATCTACACTTAAAAAAAATAAATAGTTACAATATGAGAAGGAAAGTAGAGAGGGGGGTGAAAGGTCAGATGGGGAGTGATAGGCAAGAAAGCAGAGGGGGGGCAGTGGGCCAGAGGGGGAAGTGGTGGGCAAGAGAGCAGAGAGGAAGAAGTGGGGCGGTGGGCCAGAAATCACAGTGGGAGCTGCAGAACAGAAAGCACAGGGAGTGCGGGCTACAGAGGGAGCTGTGGCCCAGAAAGCAGAGAGGGAGCGCTTGGCCAGAAAGAGGCGGTAAGCTGCAGATTGGGAGAAAGCACAGAAGGTACACAAGCTGCGAGAAAGAATGACAGACTGTAGACTGGGGGAAAAATTTCGGAGCGTAATGTGTGAGTATGATCTGGATTGTGGCAGGGACTGGGGAGTGGAAACTGTGGCCTGCCAGTGTGACAGAGCATAGGAGAATGAGAGGTTCAGGAGTGTCAGTTGTGATGAGAAATTGGTGAGTGGGAGGGGTGTTGATGAGAGAGGCATGTAGCTGTTTGGGGGATTGGTGAACATAGAAGGGGAATAGGCATGCAAATTAAACCAAACATGTAGCACAAAACAAACACTGTTATGTCAAGCTAGGGACATCTGATACTCTTCCTATTAAATTGATACAAAATAATAATTTAGCATTTATATAGCGCTACGAACCCTCAGTTATCTGAGCGCTGCTTATTATTACCCACGGTGTGTGGTGCTCATTTATCGACCTCAGAAGGATGAAAGGCTGAGTTTGGCCCAAAAGGTAGAAATAATTACAATCTGGGTCTCTTGGAGTGCCGCATACTGCCTCCTTCCTTCAATGTGCCACTCTTACACCCTCCAATCAAAACAAAATGTGCATAAAAAAGCTGCAATAAATAACATGTTGTGCCACAAAATGTGTTTTTTTGTGCTGCACAATTTACCATTTCATGTCGCACTATCCTAGAGGGCCTGTTTAGAAAAGGGAAAAACCAAAATTGTGTTATACCGAACCCCCACCCCATCCCCTTTAAATAAAAATAATGTTACCTATTAAAGGCAGTGACCTACCTCCATTCCAAACCAAAGAACCTAAATCCACCCCTTGGACATCCTCCAGGCCCTTTTAGGGGAGCCATCTCCACTGCTAAGTGTCCCATGCAAGGTCTAACTGGCTCATCAAGTCAGAGCTTTTAATTGGGTTAGCAAAGGTACACGTGCCAGAACACATATGTAAGTGGAAGGGGTCTGTGTACTATAAAAAAAAAAGTCTGGAAAAAGATAAAAATAACTTTACAGGAGCCACTCTCCCCCGACATGCGACAACTACGAAGATCTGCCATGCGCACAGATGGCTAGAAGCATGAATGAAACACAATAATTAATTCGACTTGCAATCTTCTCCAGATAATGCACAATAGCCCACGAGGCAGGTGCCGTAAACAGATTTCTTAATTAAAAAGACTCACACTTCTGGAAAAAGGTGATAAAATCCGTGGTGCGGGTACCATTGACAACACTGACTCAGAAGCAGAGGTATAAGCTTCAGAAAATTTGCAACTAAACTTTTCCTTCACCAACCCCCTGAGCCAGAAAGAGCAAACAATTGTAGCAAACTATTTTTACACCATGTAATGGGGAAATGGTGCTGTGTGTATTGCAAATCTCGACTTCTATGTAATAAAAACAGACCTATTCGCAGCTCAAGCACCATGAAATGATATGATATTTTATTTATAGCGCGCCTATACACAAGTGTTTCAAGTGTACAGCATGGAGAGTGTGCACCTGCGTCCAGATGCTTACAGCTCACAGGAACACAAATCACACGATTCTGTCACTCCCAGGTTCCTTTCATTACATAAAGCAAGTAACCGGATACGGTGGTGCAACCGGACTATTAAATAGAAGCCCTGGCAGGTGAGACTCACAAGACCTGTGGAAATAAGCACCATTTTCCAAAGTGCAGTCTGGGGGGTCAGGGGGTAACCGTTCTGCCCTGCTTTATGACATGTGGACGAGTTCAGCCGAGAGAGAGGCTTAGCTTTACATTAAAGAAGCAATCTACATTCGGGAAAAAAAATCCCGCCAAGTCATGTAATTACAGGATTAATAGAAAGACTACAGCGGAATGGCTCGCCTTACATTCCCAGAGCGGGTGATGGAGGGCCTGACACGCAAACCCTTGTTCTCTGCCAACGAGAAGCAGAGACGCGATTGAGTGGCCTTTCTATATGGGTAATCCCGCACGTTTTACATATTCAATTGAAAAGGAGAGTTTGTGTCCGCTTTTAAGAAACGATTTAAAAATGCTCCCTTTAAGTACAGGTTTTAAGCAGGGATGTCGATTCACCAAAATGCCAGGAGTATCAGAAGTGATATCACACAACCGATAACATCACACAAAGCATTGTTATATGTCCTTTTCCACTGACGACATTGCATGAAATGACATTTAACCCCGATATCATCACCTGAAGTGACTGATGGTTGTAAAAATAGAAGAAAACATGCATTCCCCAAATTACCAAACCAGCACGAAAGCAGACATAAGGTTTTTTAGATAGCAAGAAAATGTTCACTAGGCTGCTGCCTCGACATGCCATGTAGGGGGTCATGTTATGACAGAAGTAGACCAAGTAGAACCAACATAATCCAGGGGTGCTGCCATCATGCACATGCCATTACACCCTCAAGTGGCCATTTACTGACAACGTACACCAATTATTGCTGCACGCGTCAGCTCTAGTAATCATATGCCAAGTAAAGCCGCATAGTCGCAGGTGCTGCCATAATTCAGTATGGCTTGTATAGCTTCTGAGGATGCAGCCATCTCATGTCTATTAAATCATACAGCCTAGGCATGGTCAAAATATGGAAGTTACAGCTTTGCATATTCAGTTGCTACTTTCATATGCCAAGTGCACCCTCAAATGTCCAGCAATGCCACCCAATGTGAATTAATGCACGTAGCCTGGTATGGGATAAAGTCAGAGGAATAGCCAACTGACACAAAACCCCAAACACTGAAATAAGTAACAAAGACCCTTTATTTCTTCTTTTTACCACATACAAACTTTCATCATAATGCCAGGTTATAGAGGTAATATGTAGCAAACAAATCTTCGATCCGTAAATGGTTCATCATCAGAAAACCCAAGAGGTTGATCCCACATCGATGTACACTTAAATGGCGCTGACCATAAAACCGGTTCACCATGCACTAGTACACCATGCTACGGTTCACAACTGTGATCTTCAGAAGACACATAAACACCAGCAGTGAGCACTTAACCCTCTGAGCTATTTTACAAGCAATTTGTTCTTAAATGTAAAAAACAGAGCATTTGTTAATGCATTGGCTCTGGTGGGCACATGTCTTATTAACAGAACACTTGTATTCCTACTGCTTCTAAGTACTGTAATGATAGCATGACCCACTAATAAACCGATAACAAAAATGCTGCATTTTCTTTTTAAAAGGACTGGGGAGGACAGGAGAGGGCGATGAGTAGATATCCTGATAAATGTTTTTAACTGCATTATTGATTAAACAGCAATTGGATAGCTCAGCAAGTTGAAAGCTCATCTCTCACACGTGCCAGGCTGCAATTTCCATGTTCATATTTCAGCGGGGCTAAAGTAGTACTTCATCCTTCTAAGGTTGATACACTAAGTACTATCACATGTCATACTAACAACACCTATTTCTACAGTGCTTAAAGGCAGGAGGCATCAGGAGTCAGATATGAAGTGTCTGACTCCTATAGAAATATAGAAATATGATATAATACTAACTATTTTACTTGGATATGGGAAATTCTATGCCACAGTAACTTCAAAACGTAGAGTGTTGTTGCACAAAATGATAGGACTCAGAAAAACAAAGCAAACAAGTTCACTCTAAATAAGTAGCCCTTCACCTGGAGCAACGAGTCTGTCTGGCTTACACAGACAACTACTACTCTTCAGTCTTGCCTTTGAGAAAATGGCACACTACAGAAAGCCAAATGTCACACTGTTATTTCCAAAAATAAAGCAGCTTTTAAGAACTCACTTTATGTTTGTTTTCACGCTGCAAGTGGGCGCTTAGTGAATATTTTAATTGGTGGGGCATGGTACGAGAGCCCAAACCAACCAAGGATGATCCGGGGTATTTTCCCCAATGAATGTTTTTGTTTTAATAATGGGTTAAAATGGTGCATTATAAAGCACACTGTCTGCGAAAAATTGCTTATGCAGGGTAATTCATGAACAAATTCAAATAGATGCAAGTCACAAACAGTTCAGAGGAGCATGTCCATCGCATATTTATGATGCCTTTCTTCAGAATAAATGCCAGTATAAAAAGCATTTTCAGACTACTTGTGCCCATTCATTTCCATGCTGACTGCACCTATCTATGACAGTATTCACATAAAAGAACATACTCATGTTGTGCACACTGCCAGTAATTGTCACACTCAGCCCCTGTTCTCACCTGTTTGCCCTTGGTAATCTTCTTCTTTGGAGGTCTTTCAGCGTTCCGGTATGTCCGGGATTTATACAGGTAAGGGCGGTGATCTTCTGTATCCAGTGTGGGGATCGTAGGCAGTCTCGGAAGGAGACAGGAGTTCAGGATTCCAGGAAGGTAAGAATCAATTAGTCTGTGTCCGGGATGATGCGCGGAACTAGGAGAGGAACAGCACAGCTTGCAGAGGACAGGGGGATTGCAGCAAGCGTGGAAGAAACAGGTTGGTTTCCAGGAAGGATGGAATGAGCAGCCTCAGGCGGAGTCGAAGGCCGCACTAGCACTTCAGGAAGGAAGAGGAAGGGAAAGAATATCGGATGGTTGGTTCTCAAAGAAGGAAGGAAACAGCGAGCACACTAGCCGCAAACTCAAAAGGGAGCATTGAGACGCGCAGCACTGCGGGGCATGCCCGTTTTCTAGGAAGCCAGAGTTCCCGCGTAAACATTGAACCGCTACGTGTCTGAGCCGGCCGCCATGTTGGGAGGATAGCGGCTCCAATGTTGCGGTGCACCATGGACCAGGAAGTCCAAAAGGGGTGTAGACGGCGAATCATGACAACAATAATACCATTAAAAAAATCTCTAAATGGACACTGCTAATATATGCCAGTATCAGCACATGATAACATACTCTTGTTGGCTTTGCCAATACAGATGCCATGCCACAATGAGAAAACATGTTTCAACTGGCTTCTCCATTGCAGGCCAGTCCAAACACATAATGACACTTATCATGTTCGCTTCATCATAAATGGTCAGTAAAAAATGTCATGCCATAATAAGATATTATAGCTAGACTTGCTGCACCAATATGCCAGACTAGTTATGTAATAATGCTTATCATGCCTGCTTTATCAAAGAATCGCAGAAATCGCCACAATCAGAAATGGCAAGGCTGATTACATCACAATGCCAGTGTAGCCACATAATAACACTTTTCATGCTTGCTTTATCATGTTGTTAAAGCAAGCACAATAGATGTTATTACTTGGCTAGACTGGAAGTTTGGTGTACTGAGTGGGCATCTATGATACTGCATCTTGTTATGCCACAGTAAGAAATGGATATACTGATTGCATGGAAAATGCCAGTCTAGCCATGTAATAACACTTATCATGTATGCTTTATCATGCTTATAAAGCAATCATAATTATTTGTACTATGTGCCTAGACTGACACTTTGGTGTAGTAAGTGTAGCCATTTCTTACTGTGCCATGATATTTTTTACTGGCCATCTATGCTGGGTAAAATATGTCATGCCACCGTAAGAAATGGCTAGACTGATTTCACCAAAATGCATACTAGCCACGTAATAAAACATATTATGCTTGCTTTATCATGCTTTTAAAGCAAGCATGATAAGTGTTATTTCATGCCTCATCTGACATTTTCGTGTAGTAAGTCTAGCCATTTCTCACTGTGGTATGACAATTCTTCTGGCCATCTATGATACTCTATCATACATTGCCAGTAAAACATGTCATGCCATAGTAAGAAATGGCTAGACTGGTTGCTTCAAATGAAAAATGAATCACATTTTCTAATAACAGATTTCATATTCACTGCAATAACACAAAATATACCTTACATTTATGTAAATCAACACTTCCCCTAAATGAGCGTTATTGCATTAATTTAATTCTATCTCCTTTATACCTAATTATCTGCATAACAGAATTTCCCTCAAAGCAAGATTGACAATGATAATGGATTCCCAGCCATTCACTCTTAAATGCAAGCTCTCCCCAGTACCAAGATTGTAAAGGAGTCCGCGCTGAGCACACGCTGACTATATGCTTAAGAGTTTCCATTTTCTCAGTGCTGTTACAATCATGACAGCTAGGTAGGGGGTTCACCTTTCTAGTCCTTAGAGTGATAATTTCTCTCGTATGTATCAAATTCATTCTCAACCTCATAAATTGCGTTCTGAGGTTATGATCCTGACATTGTTCTACATTTTGGGCACTTCTCCACATTTTTCTGTGCTCAAGGCCTAAATCCCCAATCATTTTACATTTCCTCAATTCAGCAAAGATGTAGCCCAATACTAATCTCAATAATCTATCATTCACGGCAAGTAAAAAAGCCATGCCAGAGTACAAAATGGCTAGGTGGATTGAATAAAATTGCCAGTCTAGTCAGGTAGTCACACTCATCATGCTTGATTTATCATGCTTTTAAAGCAAGCATGATAAGTGTTATTATGTGGCTAAAATGCATTTTCATGCAATTAGGCTAGCCATTTCTTACTGTGGCATGACATTTTTTACTGGGCATCTATGATAGTTTATCATAGGTGCCCCGTAAAACACCTCTAGCTCCCCCGTCATCTCCCTTGTTCCACACAGACTTCACCTCCGTTCAGCCCTGCCTAAACAAGGCAGAACCCAAAGAGAACCTAGTAGTGAATGTATCCAAAGGACAATTCACATTGACCAAACTAGAACTTCTACAGAAAGGTCTCAACTTTGTGCCAACCTACAGCACCAACCTGTATGACAAAAAAATGTAACATTTTAAATTCTTTACAAAACTCAGATAAGGATCATATGGAAGAATACAATGAAGAATCAGAATTCACTGAATTGAAGCCAAAGAGTACCTTCATCCCTCCCACTTACAATCCCATTACTGACCTATTTAAAAGAATGGCCACAATTGAACTTCAAAAACCTTCCTACACATGCCCCAAACATAGAACTTTATCCAGAAAGAGCTCAACATAGTACAAACTTTGTTTGCTGACATCACACTTAAATTCAAACCAGCAGATGAATGTAGAGGACTATTTATCCTAGACATCGAGGATTACAATAAAGAATGTGAAACCCAGTTATTAGACAGGAATGTATATGCCCCATGGACCAAGACCCCACTTTAGAAATTAGAGCTAATCTTGAAAAACTATTAGCCAAAGCAGGAGAAAAAAGCTGTATCTCATACAGGACAAGGAATTACCTCATGGCATTACATCCTGAAACGCCTATGTTCTACACTCTATGTAAGATCCAGATCAATCCAGAAAAAACACCAGGACTACCCGTAGTCTCAGCTACGAACAGTAATTTACAACCACTCGGGACATATCTTGACTCATTTATACAACCACTCATACAAGCGACCAATAGATATACAAAATACACCAAACATTTTCTAAACATATTCAAGGCATTAATACCAACATTCATGACATTTTTTTACAGCTGATGTCAAAAGCCTCTATACTTCCATACCACATGAACAGGGTCAGGAAGCTATTGAATGGCTACTCCTAAAAGCCGAGGATTTGAGAGCAACCAAGGAATTACTCATGCTGTTACTCATTTTCACAACAGGTCATTCTTACTTAAGATACAAAGAACAACACTACATCCAGTTGTCTAGGACATCCATGGGTGTGAAAATGGCACCCAGCTATGAAAACACTTTCATGTTCAAATTGGGAACAGAACACATGTTTGAACACCCTGTCGGGCATAACTATATCAAATATTGGGGCAGATATACTGAATATATCTTTCAGCTTTGGTCAGGCACTGAGGAGGAATTCATAATTTTCAGTGGTTATCTAAATAGGATAGACAAAATTATACAGTATACCACAGTACATAGCAAAGAAACAGTAGACTTTCTAGACGTGACAGTCAAACACAAAGAGGATGAAATAGAAACAACCTTATTTCGCAAAATGACTGATCACAACAGCCCTCTACACAGACCGAGTTTTTATCGACCTAACACAATGAAGAATCTACCATAGAGCCAATTCCTTAAGGTAAAAAAGATTGTTCGAGATGAGACAGATTGTGAGAGGCACCTGGGAGACGTAGCTAAAAGATTTAAAGCCATGGATTATTCAGAGGTGGGCATTTCAAACTCGCTAGACAAATTAGAAGATGTCAAAAGAGAGACTATCCTGATGAAGGATAACACCAAACCCAGCCTCCACTAATTTACGTGGCAAAATACTCACTGCAAAGTGACAGGGTCAAGTAGATTGTGAACATACACTGGCATTACCAGTCACAAGATAGGAGACTAGGAAAAGTTTACAAATCACCCCATGGTTCGCTCACAAAAGAAGCAGGAACATTAAATATATGCTGGTATTAAGCAACAGCAACAAACCAGTCAAGAAACCCCAGAAATGTGGAACTTTCCCATGCCCTAAATGTACCAACTGCAGTCAAGTGCAAAAGGCCAACATAATATTCCATCCCAACACAGGAAAGAACATTTTCTTAAAATGCTATGCCACTTGTGAGAGCAGCAACATAATCTACAGCATCAAATGCCCATGTGGCAAGTACAACGTTAGACAGGCAACAAGGAAGGCTAAACTTAGGTGGAATTAACACCCGTACAGGAAATATGAAATCCCCAGCAATTCATAATTTCCAAGAAGCATGACATCAGATATAACAATTAAAATGTCAAATACTGGAGACCATTGAGGGAGGAGGAGGTTGATGCAACATCACCAAAGTACTTGACCAGAGAGAAACCTTCTGGATAGAAAGGTTAAATTCCCTCAACCCGGGAGGCATGAACGAAGAGTGCAATTTTGTGTGTTTCCTGTGATAATTAGAATGTACAATTCCAACCAAACGAATAGAGCCATGAAACATTAAATAATAGTGCATAGTCAGAACTAACCCAACGTGGTAACAATATCACTAAGCTGTGCACTTGTCATCTAACAGCCAAAGTATAACAAAAATGCCACTACAATCACATATCAACCTTTACCACTAATTCCATATTCAAAAGCAACTACCCTACCATGTTCATCTTGGAATGTGAAACGTTTCACCAAGCATGGAGACTACGCATTCTTGTAACAGGTGTACAGCATGAACAATGAAATGCACTCATATTCACAAGCTATTACGATACTATGTATATCCAGAAGTGTATATGTTAAAATGTATTAGAATGTTTGCTAGTAAATAGAAGAAGGTACACTCAGATTAAAGAATCAAAAACTACTGTGAAATTATGTATATTTCAAAGTGTATACTTTAAAATGCCTACCAAGTATATGTCATACCCAAACTTGTATAAAGTTGCAAATGCTACATATGCTTATGTACCATTATAATCTGTGCTCTGTTATTTGAGAACCATCATATTCATACCATCACTGGCTTGATAACCTGTTTAAGAAATCACGCCCACTTTTTCTAGGACAACCTGGATGACTTCCCAGTTCAGCATCCACTGGAATGTACACATGTCTTTATATTCAATAGGACTTTCAAGTACATAATTGTAACTATCTGTACTAAGGCTTATCATTATGTATGCACTAAACAATATTAATCGGATATCTGGTTTTCAATTTCAAGCCAGAATGGAACGCCACATCACATTGTACCTTGTTCTTAAGGCACATTTTTGTACTGAGAAAACACTTGCAGAATATGAGATGCTTCTTTTTGAGTTTACAGCGCATGCGCATCTTCACGCATGCGCACAAGAAAGACAACAAGCAAAATGGCGGCTGGCACGCAATGACGTCGCTGTCCTGGTGATGCCATTGCGCGCGCAATTGCTGGCGCCATTTCCACATTTAAGTCCATTCTCCAGACACAGAGATCCAGAGCAGGCAGATCCTGTTGTCCGGAGAAGAGATCATCACACAATTAGGTTAGTACTTCTTTAAGGAATAGACAAGAAGTTGAACAAGAGTTATTTTGGTTTTCCTAAAACTCATAAAGATAAAAATAAACACCACTGACTTCTGGGTTAAACATGAATACTTATCAGTCCCATTTTTAAAAACACAACAACAGGAAAAGGCAGCTGTAAAGGGAAACACATTGTGATCTCAAGGTATGTGAAATGTATAAAAATGCCCAACTTCTAAGGTTTCATTAATACTAAGATGGTTGCAAAATGTAGATGGGGCATTGCAGGTTATAAAAGAGTTACACAGGTTTACACTCAAGACCTGATAATAGCTCAGCAGCACCAGAAACCACATGGAGAATTGAAACATATTAGAAAGACAGGACATTAGACAGGTAATTACCACATACCAGCCAATTACAGCCAATGTGATATGAAAATAATATCCCCTACTTACAGTATGTATTTGGTTATATATATTTTAGAAATTGGTCCCTGAAGATGGTCTAGTGAGACCGAAATACATTGGACGTCACAAAAATGCCTATGTCCAAGGAATACATGCTTCAGTATTTCACAAAAAAGAATTGAAGACTCCAAAAAGAAATTCTGTTGTACGCAAATGTTTAAAATATTGTAAATGAGTCTGAAAATGGAGAACATATTAGTTAATTGTAGCAATCACTTGTGAGTTATTCACTTCAGGTCCTTCCAGATGCCTGGGTAATCTCAACCCTGACAACAATTTCGAGATTATCATAGGTGCCCAGTAGAATATCTCTGCTCCTTCCCCCTCCCCTCACCTGCTCTACACCCGCTCCTCCTCTCTTCAACACTGGGCAAATCAGCCTTGCAGGCTGGCACAAACCCAACACAAGATCGGCCACATTCATTCACTCCTACAAACACACATTCATGCAGCATTCACTCTGCATTAATCTCAAAAAGCATTCATGCAGCATCTACTTGCTCATTCAAACACACATTTACACATTCAACAGCATTTATTTGCTCATTCAAACACACATTCACACATGCAAACAGCATTGACACATCATTTAGTCACTTATTCAAACTCATATTTACTCATCGGAACTGCATTTAAACATTATTCACCCACTCAGTCAAACACATGTTCACTCAGTCAAACAATATTCATACAGCATTTACTTGCTCATTCAAATGCACCCAACCATCCATGCATCAAGTCCTCTCTTATTAACACATGCACACATAAAACATACACATACAAAATTACATTTTGTAATTGCATTACAAAATCACAGAGCGCTTCCTGGTGTCTGCACTTGTGCTCAGGAGACCTGCCTCTGCTCTCCTTCAGCAGGGTGGCAGAGGCAGTGGCAGGGGTCACAGGCGTGTCCCCAGGGGTCGCAGCTGTGACCCCTGATCACCTTAAATGATGTACGTGTTTTTTAGTAGTGATGACAGGGTGCCTTGTGGAATCCAGGCCCGGATGGTCCATCTTCTGGAGCTGGAAAGGCTCGGAGTAGGATCGTCATTTCAACAAAATGTCAAGTGGAGTGGGATCCACATCACTCACCAGATGATATAACAGAAAAGGACATTACATGAACTTGGATCTCAAATGCATAACACTTATCATAAGAAGAGGTGTCACTGATGGTAAGAGTCTCCAATAAGCCCTGCACTATTTATCCAGATACGGCGATCATTGTCAACCTCTTACATTGTGATTGTGGGATTGCCCTGGGGATAGGGCAATGAGTTGTCACTGGTCTGTTTCGGGGTATGGAGCCACAATATAGTATTCATTAGAATGTGGGCAGAAGGAATATGTCTATGAATGACAGCATGACGTTTGTAATCTGGAATCTAAGGTACCTTAGTTACATTAGGATAGATCCTCTGGGAATCTCTAAAGGATCTGCTTAAGAGCAGTGTGAAAGATCTAGAGGGAGCTCACCCCACTAACCATAACTCCACCTACGGGACAAGACAAGCAGGATCCACCTGAGGCTGATCCCCCTTGGTGGATATGCATAGATATGTGTTATCCTTCCTTGTCCCTGAAAAAAATAGTTTAGTTGGTTATAAGGGAGTTAAACTTTATAATGACTTGCCACTTCCTACACCGCTGGCTGTTATAGTTTCTGACCCTTTTCAGGCACTTTCTTCAACTCAACACAGAGAATGGGAGAAAAGCCCACACCCTCATTGCGTGGAGGATGAAGACCAAATCAGCATTGGACCTAGAGAGGAGAGGAGCCCACAGAGCTGCAGAGAAGGAGAGACCTCCTCCCTGGAAGTGTGGCCGGGAAAAGCGAGCACACACATGCCCAGTGGATAAACCTGCCGCCAAGCCCACAGAACACTCAGATATGCCAACCCCGCAGAAAAACTCCCACAGCAAAGAACAAGGGGTCATGAACGAGCAGCAGAACCAAAGCCCTGCAGGAAAACAGCATGCTGGGAGCATCGGCTCCATCAGACATGGAATACCTGGAGTAAGCCAGAAGGAAGAAATCACATCGACTTACATTTATTCCTACCTGGAGAAGCACTTCATGGAGACTGAAGGTACATGATCACTCCACGGAGCTTTGAGGAGGGCTTAAAGGTAAAACCAGACACCAAGACGAGGTGACAGCAAACAGACCCCAAGGCTGGATGAGAGAAACCAGATCCAAAGGTGGAGTGAGAGCAATCAGACTCAAGGCTGGGTGAAAGCAATCAGACCCGAAAGTGGGGTGAGAGGAACCAGACTCCAAGGTGGGGTGAGAGCAAGCAGACTCCAAGGTGGGGTGACAGGAATCAGACCCCAAGAGTGGAGAGAGAGAGAAATATGGCCTCAAGGTGAGGAGATACATATCCAAACCCAAGGCTTGGTCAAATAAACCAGGCCCTATAGTGGGCTGAGAGAACCCAACCCCCAAGGCAGTGCGTGACTCCCAAGACCCCAAGGAGGGGTACAAACCAGGAGGTAGCTGTTATGGAGTCAGACAAAGTGCCTGGTAAGCAGGGAAAGAGAGCGGGGCTAACCAAAGACTGATACGCAATCCAAGGAGGGGAAGGTGGAAGAGATATTTTGGTGCCCTTGCTTGAACTGTGAAATGAGGCAAGAAGCCCCTTTCTGTTAAAGCGACATCATAGTGGGGTCAGAACTCAGCCACCATTCTATTGTTTGGGCAAGCGACCCTTATTGTAGCTTGTTTAAACTGTGGTTCTTTTTAGTTTACAGTGGTGGGGAAAGGAATCGGGCTAGAACAGGTTTCTGGACATTGGACTTTGATTATTTTGTAGGACATCCTGACAAGCATTATTTTAGTTTCCTTTCTTCTGTTTAAGAATAGTGCAGAGAAACAAAGGGACAGCTTAGGATGTTCGTGTTCAAATAAAGAACTACTTGATCCAAAATGCCACCTTGTTTGTCCGCTGATTCTGACTTGCCATAGTAGGCAGAATGATTGAAAATCCAACAAAAGAGCACGCTCACATGTAGAGATTGCAATATTCATCCAGGACGGATTAGGCATTTCCTTCAACTGTACACAATACCTATTCGCAATTAGGCAATTTTCTGACTCAAACGGGGTGACCTAAGTCACTACCTAATCAGTTATTTTAACTGGTGCCTGAAAAGTTCCTTGCTGTGAGATAAGAAGATCAAGGAACAGATCTTTGAAGATATCGAAGATTTCATTGAAAGAAAAAAAACAAAGAGGTCGATGACTGCACAGGTTGGGAAGCACTGAAGTGCTATATGCTGGGCTACATAATGTCTCTGACAAACTGGAAACATAAGGCGAAGGGGAGAGTGGTGAAGAGACAGGGCAGGGAGGTCAAACAGGTTAAAGGTCTCTTCTGGATGAGTGTTGCATTGTACACGACCCTAATTGACAGACATGAGTATGGCTTGTTCAAACTCTGGCCTAAATATGTTGAACAGGATGAGCGGAATGGAAGATGTCTGGCTCCCAGATTAAAATGTGCAGGGCTTGATACAATGGAAATGCAGAATTAAGGAATTGTTACAGCACGCTTTGCACATCAGAAGTATTCACCATGCCACTTATATCAGCTCGCTTTGGGGTACCCTCAAGGATACAGTAAGGATTTTCTGGTTCAGCACATTCTACGGAAACCTCAATGTATTGCATGACCTAATGTTCAGAAATGTATTTTTTTATCTTGCACTGTATAAACCCTGCTCCTGGCCAGCCACATGGAATGCCAGGCCTAGTCTACCCACCCTCAGCCCAGGCAACAACTGAAAGCTTTTACTGCAGCCTGAGGGAGGCAGGCCCTTAATGTTGTCCCTTAATGTTTGCTCACCTGCCTCCTCTTCCTGTCACCAAGCCCTGGGAACAGTTTCATCCTGGGGATAGGCTCTAGAGGAGTGGGAAGCATCATGTGGTATGTTCGGCTGTCTGCCTCTCCCCAGTGTCAACTCTGCAGCCTTGGAGGTGTTCCCTTCCATCCATTCTTGGACAACGTCCTCCCCTCCCCAGTAAACCGCATCGGTTGTCACCTACACCCTATGATCCCTGCCCCCTTCCTCCTTGGACTCATGAGAACAGATGTGGTCACCACAGGGGTGGGTGAAGTGAGCCCTTCCATCTCATTCCTAAGCTGTTGGCCCTGAATGTTTGCTCACCTGCTTCCTCGTCCCGTCATCAGCCCCTCTGAATCTTGGAACAGCAGTGTGGGAACCATTATGTCCATCCTGGGAACCCCCGCCTGGCATGTCCCTGCCCCTCCCTCCTTGGTCCCTCCATCTCCTATTGTATCCATTGGGGGAGGTGAGGGATCCAGGCATTGCATGGGCAGAGCAACAGCCTTTAAGGTAGACAGAGGACAAGGGCGATCAGCTCTCTTTTTTGGTGTCAGTGCTGTGCTGGATGGGTAGGTGAGGGGCAGAGGAATTACAGAGGCCCTTAGCAGGTACACTTCTCCCAGTCTGGCCGACTCCCCTTTCCTTCCCCTTTTGCACACACAACCACAACCTGCTCTCCTCTGTCCAGGCCTCTCTCTCTCTTTCTTTCTCTGTGTCTCTCTCCCTCTTTCTCTGCCCCTGTCCCTGCCTCTCTCCCTCTCTCTTTCTCTGTCACTGTCTCCCTCTCTGTGTGCCACACTCTCTCTATCTGTGACACCCTCTATATCTCTCTGTGCCACCTGCTTTCTCTCTATTCCGCTCTGTCTTTATGTGCCGCTCTCTCTCTACCGCTCTCTCTATGCTGCTCTCTCTCTGCTGCTCTCTCTCTCTGCCTCTCTCTCTCTCTCTCTCTCTCGCTCTCTCTCCCTCTCTCTTTTGCTCTTTCTCTCTCGCACTCACTCGCTCTCTCACTCTGTCTCTCTCTCACTCTCTCTCTTGTTCTCTTTCTTCCTCTTGGTGTGCCGAGCCAGTATGCCTTCCAGCAATGCCCAGCCTGTGCAGACAATCATCCATGTTCAGTGTGCCTCACTTACTCTGCTGGCAATGAGTCTAATTCCCTGTCTATAATAAATCTATTTCCTGAATTCTGCAAAGACTTTGGCGCCTTCATTTGTATTCCTACATTTCTGTGTAGCCTGCCTGTTGTTGCCAGAGGGGAGACCCAGTACGCATACACAATGCAAACATCACTGGGGTCTGTTTGCTCCCTGTCCCAAAATGGTGGCTCTGCCTCGGGTCTCCCACACAGCCCTCACCACTGTGGCCTGCCTTCCACTTCCACAAGTGCATTAATAGAATATTTGATGTATGCACATTCCGCAAAATCAAACTCGTCTGCACCCCTGCATGACTTCTGCATGGAGGTTCAGGCTCCCGCCATTTCCTAAATTGACGGGATGAATGCCCTCCTAACCACGCGCTCAGCTATGCATCTGGCCCCCTTCAAGTTGTGCCCCACACTGCAGCCTGCTTCATTACAGGTGGCTACAAATGTAACCACATCTCTCCCTCTCTGCACAGGCTTCACCGCCTCCCTCTTCATGCCAGGATCCTACGAAAAACTGATTGCACCATGTACAAAACAGTCTTAAACAGTACCCCAACATGGCCAGCAGCCAAACTGCACTTCTCTGGAGGTTCTCACGCTTCCATTAGCAAATCCATCAAAATGTTGGTGTCAAAACTAGGCCACAAACAGAAGGCACACAAAGACTCCCTCTCCACCCATGCCCGGAGCGTCTGGAACACCATCCTGCTGCAGGCTCGCAATGCCATGCCATTCTCCAGCTCAGCAAAATACCCATCAACTGGCACTTTCATCAATACCTCCCAAACAACTTAATCCACATTTTTCTGCCATTGCCCCACAGTATTGCACCAATGTTCAAAAATGCCTTGCCTGGCTTCAACGTGTTGCAAATCACTCCACTGCTGTCGAGCAAGGTTCATATGCTAATGAAAGGGCTGTACACGTTGTCTATTTCATCAAATTGTATTATATTCATGTATACATCACCTCCAGATTATATTAAAATATTTTTTAAACAAAGCATCACTGTTGAAAATGTATCGCCTTGTGTATGGAAGAAAAACTACAGACAGGTGATTGTGTCATGCATGTTCTTTAACTGTGTATCTTCAGTCCTGATAATCCAGTAACACAACAGAAAGGAGATTTGTTTAGGCTCACACAACTCTGTATGCTGATAATTGTAGGCATACATTCTGTATGTCATATATTTTTGTTCAACAATTTGTTTTAATGGTTCATATATTGTTAGTTTGATTTATTATGTGACTTGTGTATATTTTCAATTATGTCTATAAAACAGTGCTATTTTGTCCGTTTGTTGTTTTTCGCGTTGTGCAAGCCTATCCTTGCATAACATGACTCCGAATCCCATCCTCACCCCATCACTTCGGCCCCTCCTCTTCACCCCCACAAGGACCCCCACAAGAGGTTGGTTCCCAGAGTACATTTGCAGAACTGGCATTCAACAAAAAGGCAACACAGGCAACAGTGTGAAAGCAACAAAAGCATACAATGCTGCAGAGACATGATACAAGCTGGAGGCCAGTGTACCGCAAGTCCATAGCTCACCACAGAGCTTTCAGTGAACCTTTCGCCATGCTGAAAGGCGGGACTATACGAACGCAAACCGTCGGGAATTCCATTGTTTTCAGAAACTGCTCTCAGCACCTCACTTGCTTGATTTGACCATTTTATTTGGTTTGTGAAATGATTTGATTTTTATATTCTCCACCAGCCCTGCTCTCCTCTGACTGACCTCCCCCACTTCCATATCTCATTTACCAGCCCTCCCTCCACTGCGTGCTACAGTGTTCAACAACCCTGTCACATTCATTGGTAATTCACCCAATAAAATGTGCCTGGCCTCAGGAGCAGCGTGCTACATTCATATCAGTAATGTCACCGCACTGATCAGATCGGGGCTGAGACCTGTCACCAGGGTGTTGCTGACTAGATGAGACCACCAGGGACTTGTGGGTAGTGAAACGGGAATCAAAGTGACAACATGAGACGGGCAGTACAGCCTCGGGCAGCTGCGGCCCTCCAGGGCAACAGGTACTGCATGTCTCTGAGCCTCATTGCTATTTATAACCTAAGAAATTGTGTTATGAGATTTCTCAAACCAATGGCAGTGTGCTTTTCATGGCACTGGTAAGCAGAGGCAGCTGTGCACTGGTAGGCCTAGTGTGCCTCGGATGCTCTGGGAAGGGGTGGGGCACTTGCATTATGTGTGTCTACTTAGAATGTTCATGATTGTGACGGATGCTGCATCGACTATATGCAAAACAGAGGTCCTGCGTGTGTCTACACGAAATGAAGGCTACTCCACATTGGTTGGGGCTTGCTTCGGCGTGATTTATTCTGCTGACGCAATTAATCGTAAGAGAACCTTACTGATGGCCATTATCAGCCTATCAATTCATTGCATAGAATGAATGGATAGGCGTACGGCGCGGCTGTCGACGCGAGGTTACCAACTATATGAATAGAGATACATTACGCCTTAGCTTAGGTTGAGAGATCA
Source organism: Ambystoma mexicanum (assembly GCF_040938575.1). Lineage (NCBI taxonomy): Eukaryota > Metazoa > Chordata > Amphibia > Caudata > Ambystomatidae > Ambystoma > Ambystoma mexicanum. Next base: position 1,061,369,643 of record NC_090929.1, on the reverse strand, counting down.
GATTACACAATACTGTGCTAAAGAGAAGAGGACCTATTGTATACATTTGTGGTCATCCAGTGTTGAAGAAACATGGGTTTGAGGTCCTGAAGAAGGCGATTGATTCACTGTTCACCGAAACGATGAGCCATGGCTACAGAAACCCGGGCCTGGCACGGCTGCCGCCGGAGTTTTTTTTCCAGCACCCGCGAATGGGAAATTACCGGGGCATTACAACCCCGGCGGACCTGGTAATTGCCCATTCTCGGGCGCCGGAAAACATTAGTTCCCATTCCCATTTGAGTCCCATTGGACTCAATGGGAATGGGGAGGTCTGATGCATCCGACATGGTCTGCGAGAGGGTGCCGTTCCGCCCGCCAGGTCCGACCTGGTGGGCGGAAAGGCACCCGTCCGCAGAACTCACTTTTTGACGGTCCAGAAACAACGGTACCGGCAAGCTTACCAGTAGTGTTGTTTCCAGACGGGCATCCTTGTAATGAGGCCCTCTGTTTTGAATCCTGATCCGATTTTGCCAAATGTATTACTCACCCTGTCATTGGATCTGACTCGACTTTGTAAACTCTATTACTTTTTTATTTGATTGACATTACCACTGAATGTAATTTTGTCTTTGATGTATTAGTGATTGCCATGTATTGTTTCATGTAATTAGGTGTGTGTCTAATGTATTATATGTGTTTTTACATTGTATCTCTGTTTTATGTTATATTGCATTGATATGTATTATACGGGCCATCTCTTGCCAGAAACTAATGTTCATCTATTGAATGTATACGTGTTTGGAATGCCTTGAGCATCCTTGAATATAGCCTGACGGAAAAAAAAACCTTGCGGTTTTGTTGCCTTTCCCTGTTTCTGGTCAGTGTAGGGGAACATTTCCCTTCTGTTTTCTCTAGATGTACCTGATCATACGAAAACCTCCAATTGCAAAATACCGAGGCCCACTCTGCCGCATTTTGCAATTTGAGCTTGTCATTTTTTTATTTGTCCCCACTTTTTTTTTCTTTGTGCTGGGACTCCACCGCAACCCCCGAACCTGAAAATACCAAACTAGGGGGGGAGGGTGTGGGGGGGGGGGTTACACCCCTGCAACACCTGCTCACCTAATTCGATATTTTCAGGTTCTGTCTTTTCTAGCTATACCGAATACGGGCAAACCATCCATTCAGTCTTTTTTTTCTCGATCTTTTGGTGCGATTTCAATTTTCTACCACATTGGTTGAGGCCTAACATGGTTTTATAAATAATTGCAATGGAAGCCCGCATTTTCTTATATCAAAACTTAGGAGTCGAAAGTATTCTGAAGGAAAGCTTTCAACTTGTCCACTGTCAGTTGTGTTATGTTCTGAAATGCTGGCATTTTAGCTCATTTCATGCTGTATCCCTATATTTCCCTGCATGAATGCAGGACTACATGTACCAAGATGCAGCATGGTATGAACTTAAAAGCCAGGAATGGCTGACCATTGCACACTTGAGTGACACAGAATAAAATCAATTCTACATATGCTTTGGATTATACCAGTCTGATAAAGCATCCTGCTCTTAGTCATTATCTGCCGAAGCATGCAGCTTCTTGTTATGTGCGGTGTAAACAAAAATGGGCATGTAATTGATAAAAAACCGAATCAGACAGCATGGTAAGGGAACCGTTGGATTTCTAAAGTGTAGGGGAAATGATTTAAGCTATTATGCAAGCAAATTAATTGGTTTATTTGGAATCAGTGATCGAGTGAACAGGCTAACTCATAGTAAATGCCAAAATATATCAGAGTTGGGGCCAGTGGCTAAACACACCACAGCCATTGCATTAGCTTCATCCCCCTCCTCCCCGCCCGCCTCCCATGCAAATATATACTATCACCCCAAGCTCAAAAGCCATAACCTATGGGTCAAACCTATGCAGCTCTGGCACTTCAAGCACATTTTGAGACAGTGGCAAGTGTCTGCAGCGCCAACATTAGCTTCTTCTAATATGATTGTGCTGCACCTAAGACTCCTGTAAAGGTGAATATGTTTTGTTTAAGACGCTGTACAGGTGGAAGGCAAGAGTGCCGGGTGTGTGCACGTCTTGGAAGCGGTGTGTGTGTGGTTCAGCCTCTGGCAGGGGCCAGGTTCCACAGTAGGGAAAATGCGGAGTTGCAAACTTCGGCAAGCGTCCGAGAGACCTCGAGGATCCGCGTGAGAGGTACTTGCATGGTGTTGGCCAGGTGTCTCATTCTGGCGGGCAGCCCCACTTCCTGCATGGTAGTGTCTATGTGTGCAAAGAGCCTGGACACCTTATAATCAAGCCACTGGCGTCTTCTCGAAGCCTGAGCTTCTAAGGACAATAGAAGACAGGTGCCAGTAAAAACATACATAGGTCGCTGTCCAGGTGCTGACAATGACTTATGCCACCCCCTCCTGCAATGCGCTGCCCAGATCCCAAGAAAACCTCCATACTAACTTCTTCAGGTTGCTGTCCAGGCGCTGACACTGCTTGCCATCTCCTGCAATGCGCTGTTCAGATGCATCAGGTTGCTGTCCAGGTGCACGCAGGGGCTTGCAGCCAGAGTTCATACAGGATGCTCTTCATTGACTTGTATGCTCACTATCTGCGGGGTGTTGATCAATTACCAACGGAGTCGTGCATTCAGAGCTGCCCAAGGAGAATATTCGTGTGTTTTCTGGAGAAGTGCAGTCTCCTTTGCTCCGCGATGCTGCATAGGCGCCGAGAGGGATCTGCAGCACCCGTTCCTGCACGCTGCTCTCCCAGTGCTGAAAAACACTTTCAGCATCAGTTCCTGCTCACTGCTGCCCAGGTCCTGGAAGATATTTGCAGCGTCAGTTAATGCACATGGCGATCTAGAGGTTGAAAGAGACATGCATAATCTATATCTGCACAGTGCTGTTCGGGTGCAGAAAGGGACATGAAGAACCGATGCCTGCAAGTGCTATCAAGTTGCTTAAAGAGACTTGCAGCATTCGTTCATCTATAGTGTTATCGAGGTGCTCAAAGCGACTTGCAGCGTATGTTTCTACCCAGTGTTTTGGGGGTTCTGGCAGCGCATTAATATCTCCACAATGCTGTTCAGGTGCAGAAGGGGCGCCCGGGGGGAACGTGAAGCGTTTCCCCCGGGGAGTTTTTGGCGCTGCACACGGTCAGCGAGTGGCCGTGGGGGGGGGGCAGAGCGCCTCCCGGGGGTATTTAAGGGCTCAGGGAAGGTTCGGGAGGCAGGCGACGGTTAGGACTTGGTGATTGAGAAGTCCTGTTGCCTGCTCCTGAGCCTTCCCTGAATTGGGCCTTTGAGGGGTGTTAGCCGTTGAGGTGAGGAGTAGGGCATTGTAGCGTAGGATTGTTGGGTAGGTAGTTAGTTATAAAAAAAAATAAAAAAAATGTTTTAAAAATTTTATAGTGGAGGTACCGTAAATAAGGTACCTCCATTTTCTTACCTGCTGGGAGGAAAGCGCCGTTGGCGGACTGTTTCGGGAGCCGCTGTATAGCACAGTTGGTTTGGGGTTAAAGTTTGCAGGTTTTGTGGAGTGGAACGTTTCGGCCGCTGCAAAGGGGGATGAGGGGGTGGTGCCGAGCGCCGGGGACAGGCACGCGTATCCTTGTCAAGTTTAATCATTCGGGGCATTGTAAAAGGTGCCGGCGAGCGTTTCTCTTTGAAGCGTTCGTTTTATGGCACGGTAGCTGTCTCTTGACAGAGGGGGCAGTGCGGGTTTCTTAAAGGGCCCGCTTATTAGATAGAGTAGCTACAGTGCGGTTCTACGGGCACGCTGCTAGAGGGCAGTGTCTACAGCGATTTTTTCTTCATCAATTTGGAGCCTGTGCGGCCAGTTTTTGGTTTCTTTTGTGGCGGTGGGCTATTTTTAAATTAAGGAAGGGGTCCATCACAGAAAGGGTCATTTTAGGGGTTGAATAAATAACTTTTTTTTGTGAGTGCGGTTAGACTTGCAATCCTCCAGGGGGCAGTGTGATAAGTTCGTTTTTGGGGCCTATTTGAGCCTGGGTTAGTTTTTGGGGTTAATTTTTTCATTTGTAGCAGTTTAGGAGCTAGAAGGGGCTTGTTAGGGCAATTTGGGATTATTAAGAGGGGTTTAAAAGGTTTAAAAAAAAACATTTTTGTTAGGGTAATGATTATTTATAATACTTATACCTTGTATTTATACAGTATTTGACTTCTCAAAGATATTGGCTTTGTAGTGCAATTTTCTTTATTGGGTGTCCCATTTTCCTGGGATATTGTCCACGGGTAGGTGTTGGCTCGGGGGCTTAGATAGTTAGCAGCAGGGACATAATCTTAGTGCACACTAAGAGTATTAGTGCACAATGGTGGGACAGGGAGCAAGTAAGAAGGGGCTGGTGGATGCTGGGGCTCTGACGGAGGCCCTGGAAATTATTAGCAGGGCATCTAAGGCCCAATTGGAAGGGGCGGTAGGGGAAGTAACAGGAGAAGGGGAGGTAGGTGGGGATAGGCCGCAGCGCAGAGCAGCAGCAGATGGGGCTCTCTCGGCAGTGGTGGCTTGCACCCCCGCGGCAGGGATAGGGGAGGTTTGGGAATCCAGGGGCAGGAAGATGAGGAGGGAGATAGATAGGAGGGTTTCCGGGGGAGAAATGATTTCGGGTGGGGAACCAGAGAGGGAGGGAGGCAATGATAGCCAAGGGGAGGTTAGGAGTGCTCAAAGAGAGGTGGGTCAAGAGAACAACGGTGGGGGCGGTGATGGGGCACATAAGGGGGTGACAGGGAAGAGGGGAAAAGGGGGTAAATACCGGCAGAAGAGTGCAGGTGGGAGCAGGAGAGAGAAGTCCCCATCATTTGAGGAGGTTAGAGAGGGGCGCGGAATGCCCCCCCCCGGGTAGGAGGAGTGAGGGAGGAGGGCGCTGCGCAGCCCCCGCTGGTCAGGTGGAGGTAGAGGGTTTCAGTACGGCCCCTCCTCGGTCAGCGCAAGGAGAGCCTAGAGGGTGCAGCACAGCCCCTAGCAATGAGGATTCCAGGATGGAGGACGGAACACCTCGCCCGAGAGAAGAGGACCAGGCAGGGGTTTCCACAACCCCGCCGAGAAGACGTCAAAGGAGTGGCGGGACGGACGCCCCGGGCTCGCAAGAAGATCATCAACTCAACTCGGGCATGAGCTCGCATCCGCAATGGTATTTAAGGGGTGATGAAGTTGGATGGGAGGAATATGTGGGGCAATGGGAAGTGGAAGATTATAGGGCGGAAAGGGAAAGGGGGGAGGAGAGAAGAAGTTTGAGGTGGGATATGGAAAGGGAAGTGCAGGGTGGACGGGGGGAAGGGGTCAGGGGAACTATTGGCTGGGTGAGAGTGCTGACATGTTTTGTCCCCGCAGTAGGAGCCCTCTAAGAAAGGAGAGGAGGAGCATCGATGTGGATGCCAGACCACAGGCGGCAGGTTGGAAAGAGGTGAGCGGGAAAGGGAATGGTCATCTGCATGGCAGAGAGGGGTCACAAGAAGGGGGACAGGGGATGAAGGGTCTGGACTGCAAGGTGTAAGGAAAGAAGTTGGTGTGCAGACCATTGGAGCCGCAGGGGCTGAGAAAAGCATTTGCTCAGTAGAGGTCCAAACGGACAAGGTGGTGGAGCCATTGGTGCTCGAAGTGCAAGCTGGAAAAGATAAGGAGGTTGAAGTGAAAGGAAAAGAGAAAAAATTGCCATACATGGGGATAACAAAACCATTGGGGGCGCACTTGATGGCAGCGACCAGGGAGAAGAATCAGGCGGGGGAATTTGTGGATGTCTTTCAATTGCTCCATAGGGAAGTGAGAGCAAAGGAGGGGTCTAAGGAGGAAGAGAGGGAACTGGCTTCACGCCCAAGGGTCCCGGTGACTATTGAGAATTGGATGTCGGCATTTATCATTTATGCCAGTGTGTGAAAAATTCCCGGAGCGTTGCGTGGCCCTGCTTAAATATATTTAAAGGAAGGCTTTCACGAGTTTTGGGGGCTTTGCCTGGGTAAGGTATGATGAGGAATTCAGAGCGAGAATGGCAGAGGACAGTCAGGCAGTCTGGGGGGAGATAGACATGGATCTCTGGCTGCAATGAATGGCCCCAACGAGGCCTGCCCCGACATTGCACACAGCAAGTGGGCTGCCCGTGCCTTTCCGGCCCTTTCTTGGTCGCCCCGCCCATGAGGGGGCGGGAGGAGGGGGCAGAGGACAGCCCTCGACAGCATGTTGGGCGTTCAATAAAGAAGGCTGCACGAGGTGGATGTGCAAATTTAAACACGAGTGCAGCAGGTGTGCGGGTCGGCATCCGGTTACAGATTGTTTTCAGGCAGGGGACAGTGGGTCAGGGCGAGGAGCGGGGCAAGTAGGTGGGGGGGAAGGACTGCATGCCAGGTAAATTGGGGTGTGCTGGTAGGTCGGGCTCAGTTTATCGTAAAAGGAGGGGGGGCGCAAGGTTTGATGAAAGGTTTTTGGGGGCAACTTAAAGGGGGTAGGAGAAGGGTGAGGAGGAAGATGCGTAGGTAGGGGAGGGCCACAGGGGGGATGTAACGGTGGAAATTGTTAAGGGGTGGTAGCTGTCGTTTGGAGGGCATGGACGACGGTGGTGAAGCCCTCACGCTTGCCGCACGACAAGGTGAGTAGGCTTCAGGCTGCATGGACGGAGGTACGGGAGCGCCTCTGGTGCAGCAAGGGGAAGTGATGAGATGGGTCTGCATGGACGGGGGGTGCACTAGGGCCCCTGGTGCAGCTGGGGGAAAAAAGTGGAGCAACGAAGCAAGGTGCGGGAAGAGGAATTTATGTGGAATGGACTGCATGGACGGGGCGCAGGTTTGGCCCCTGGTGCAGCGGTGGAGAGGAGTAAGGCAGAAAAGGGGCCTGCATGGACAGGGGTGCACTGGGGCCCCTGGTGCAGGTGGGAAACAGCTGGTAATGGATGCAAGGAGCTTGAAGATTAGTTATATGGAAGGGACTGCATGGACGGGGGTGCAGGTTTGGCCCCTGGTGCAGTGGCGAGAGGAGTAATAAACTAAACTAAAGGGCCTGCATGGACGGGGGTGCACGTGGGCCCCCGGTGCAGGGGGGGCAACGCAGGACTGTAAAGCAATAAACTGGGCACAACAAGTGGAACAAATGGTTTATTGCTTGTAGGGGAACTGTTTGCGACTTGTTTTACGTGGTTATTCTTTGGGGCTGTCAGGGTCTCTGAGTTGGTCGGGGGAAAAGAGGGGTAGGGGGACTGCAATGGGAAGATGTTCAAATTACAGAAGAAGGTTTAGACATCAAGATTAAAAGGTCTAAGACGGATCAGAAGGGAAGGGGCTCTTGGGTTCTGCTGGGTCGAGGGAGCAAGGTTTTATGCCCAGTTCAGGCAGGCAAGGTGTGGAAGGAGCGCTGTGGGGGTAAGACAGGCTTGGTTTTTCAGCATGCGGATGGATCGCCGGTTTCAGCGGCCCAGGTGCTAGGGGTATTGCGGAAGGCGCTGGTGGCAGTGGGAGAAAAGGCAGAGGATTTTTGGACTCATTCCTTTAGGATGGGCGCAGCATCTGAGGGTACCAGGCTGGGGTTTTTCAGAAGACAAGGGAAAAGATTGGGGCATTGGAGGTCTGGGAAATTCAAGGGGTACGTCAGGGAGTTTTATAAAGGGGAATGTTGAAGAAAGGTGGAGTAGGACTTTGTGGGCCAACTGTTGTTGTTGAAATATTTTTGACTTGTCAGTGATTTTGTAATTTCTTTTTCAGATGCTGCGCGAAAGAAGGGGGAGTTGGCGCAAGTTTGGATTGTTGGCCATTCAATTGTTAAGTGGGCTGGGAAAGAGGCGGAGAAAAGGGTGTTTGGAAGGCAACTGCGGTGCAGTTACAAGGAAGTGGTGGTGAGATGGCATGGGTTGGGGGGCCTGCGGTGGCATCAGCTGCTTCCTATATTGGCAGGAATGAGGGAACGCTATGATGATTATACATGCAGGGGAGAATGACCTGGTGAGAGATACGGGGGTGGCGCTGCTAAAGAAAATGAAGAGGGACTTAGTGTGGGTGCGGGAAATGTGGCCTCAAGCAGTGGTGGTGTGGACTAAGTTGTTGCCGAGAAGAGTTTGGAGGGGAGCGAAAAGTGAGGGAGCAATAGAGCAGGCCAGGAAGGGAATAAACAGAGAAATGGTCAAATTTTGTGCCTCGGTGGCGGTGCAGGTCATGGACCATAAGTAAATAACATATGAGGGTCTCCTTATCTTTAGAGAGGATGGGGTACACTTGTCCGTGTATGGGAATAATCACTACCTGGCGGACTTGGGTTCTTTGCTGGGAGACTGGGTAAAAAGTTGGAGGTAAAAAAAAAAAAAAATGGGGGGCGGTGGGGCAGAAAGAACTCCTCGGGGGAGGGTTTTTCTGGTGCTGGGGGCATGGCCCCTTTTGATGTGGGGGGAGGGAAGCACAATGGGGGAATGACACGGGAAAGGATGGGGTGGCGCTGTTTGCACAAGCAGGTCACCCCGGGGGAACAGGTATTGAGCCTGGAGGGGCATGGCCCCTGGGAGAAAGCGGGACGCCTGGAAAAGGGGCAAGGAGACGGTAGGGTCAAAGGGATAATTAGGGAGGAAATGGGTTATTTAATTATTTAATTGTTGGGGGAAAATGAAAATGAAAATGTTTAATTTATTTAATTGGTTGTTAAAATATTTCTTTAGTTTGTTAGGCCATGGAGCCAGTTAAGCATTTTGATTGTAAGCTTTGGCCTGTCACATTAAAGCGACCTTTTCCACTTTTAAATGAGTCTGGGTTTTTGTGCAGTAAGCCAAAAGGGGGGCCCCGGGGGGAACGCGAAGCGTTTCCCCCCGGGGAGTTTTTGGCGCTGCACACGGCCAGCGATTGGCCGTGGGGGGGGCAGAGCGCCTCCCGGGGGTATTTAAGGGCTCAGGGAAGGTTCGGGAGGCAGGCGACGGTTAGGACTTGGTGATTGGCCTACCCTCCCACCCCTTCATTTTGGTTTTAGGTTGGTGTCTGGTTATGGAATATGGGGGGGTCCATTGTTCATGGGATTATGCGGGGGGTTTTAGATGACATGGCGAGTTTTTATGAGTTTTGGGGCTGTTAGGATGGTAGGGGTTGGTAGTTTTGTGTGACAGGTCAGGGCATTGTGAAAGTTTGTGTGTAATATATGTTGCTGATGTGGAAGGTCAGGCTGGCTGCAGGTCATAGGAAGGGGGAGTTTGGTGTAGAGGGGAGTTTGAAGGGTGTTGAAGTGGGTCGGGGCGTCGGGGGCATGGCCCCTTTTGATGTGGGGGGAGGGAAGCACAATGGGGGAATGACACGGGAAAGGATGGGGTGGCGCTGTTTGCACAAGCAGGTCACCCCGGGGGAACAGGTATTGAGCCTGGAGGGGCATGGCCCCTGGGAGAAAGCAGGACGCCTGGAAAAGGGGCAAGGAGACGGTAGGGTCCAAGGGATAATTAGGGAGGAAATGGGTTATTTAATTATTTAATAGTTGGGGGAAAATGAAAATGAAAATGTTTAATTTATTTAATTGGTTGTTAAAATATTTCTTTAGTTTGTTAGGCCATGGAGCCAGTTAAGCGTTTTGATTGTAAGCTTTGGCCTGTCACATTAAAGCGACCTTTTCCACTTTTAAATGAGTCTGGGTTTTTGTGCAGTAAGCCAAAAAGAGACATGCCGCGTCAATTCCTGCGCAGTGCTGTGCACTTGCTGAAAGAGACTCGCAGCATCAGTTCCTACACAGCGTTTTCAAGGTTCTGAAAGAGACTTGCAGCAGAAATTCCTACACAGTGATTTTGACATTACACAACCCATGACCTCTGAAGACATTGATGTCATTTTAACCCACCCCGAAGTGACATCATGGGAAGTGATGGAACACGACCTTTCACCCCTTTACAAAACAGGAAGTGACATCACATAGCATTGTTCCTATGTACACTACAAAAATATGGTTACGATATCACTATAATGTGATATACATTTCATACAAGAACGGATCACCATATGTATCTCTAATATCAGTGTGTATAGGCCCATATTACCAAATTACTGTGAATGCAAGCAGACGTCCAAGGCAAAGTGATAATGATGTGTTATTATATAGCATTATGCTTAAGTACTTTATATAGAACAAATATACGTACAATTTCACCCAACCTGTGTTGATACTCATTTAGCCACCTCAGAAGAATGAAAGGCTGAGTTGAGGTGTTTAAGAACAAACTAAATCAGTGAATCACCCGCTGAAATATGCCTGAAACAAACCTTTAAAGAGTCTAGCAATTATTGTATAGAATTCCAGAAAGACACACTATTTGTTATTCCTATTCTTTCTTATTTAGGGTCACTGATCAAAGTGTAACACTTTTGGAACCCCATATTTTTTTAAGAGGACTGAGCAAGAAAGTCAGCCACTCCAGAAACAAAGAGCCACATGGCACTCGCCACAGCCCAGCTGTTGTAGCTTTTTAGGGGTAGCAAGGGAGACCTCAGGGGTTGCAGTTGCGCCCCTTGGAGACCCCCAAATGATGTTCCTGGGAAACTACAGCATCAGTTGGTGCACAGTACTGTGCAGCAGCTGGCAGGAAACTGCAGCATCAGTTGGTGCACAGTACTGTGCAGCGGCTGGCAGGAAACTGCAGCTTCCGTTGGTGCACAGTGCTGTCCAGGAGCAGACTGTGGTTCACCATTAGTCGAGGCAGGGGCCTCTGCAGGTGCTGACATGGCCTTGCAGCAGCAGCAGCCCCTGGATGGTGCTGTCTAGAGCTGACAGGTACTTGCTAAAAGGGTTCCCCGGGGGGTGCTCTCCAGTGCTGAGATAGACTTTCCTCATCCGTTCATTGTAGTGCTCGCTAAGTACTGGGAGGGACTTGTAACACATGTTCCTGCAGTTTTCCCCAGTTTCCCCCAGATGCAGTGGCGGAGCATTCAAATCAGTGTTGTTCACAAAGTCTCTTGTAAACACTTTAGTACTTTGACTTTTATCTCTGTTAATGTAGTGTATACGATGTCCTTCCCTCACTATCTATATTGGACAATAATTGTATTTTGACTATGTTTCCCAGAATGCATTTTCTGAGCCCCCCCCCCCCCACCTTAGTCTGTATTAGACATGTTGGTAATTTGACAATAGTCTGTAAGAATCAGTGTCTCAGCGTGCCTTCGCTCACAATCTTTATTAGACACTTTGGTACTTTGTCCAGGTGTCCTAGGAAGTAGCACCTGAGCGTTCCTATTCTATTGTTTTGTTACTTTGACTACAATTTCCAGAATTCAGTGTCTGATATTTCCTTCGCTCAAATTATTTTACATTTCCCAACATGCAGCGCAAGACCCAACTAGTGGGTGGTCTTCGTTAGGGAACCACCGCACAGTGGTTTCGGCGCGGCCCCTTCCACATGCTGCTGCACGTAAACAAATATAGGGGCCTGTGAGGGAGCGCACAGTCCAAGGCCCTTCCTCTAATGTGACATCATAGAAAATGGCAGATTTGCGCATTTCCCCGGCCACTCTATGCCTTGGTCTCAGCTAATGGCCCCTGCAAGCTCTTTATGGGACAGCATCCCTTCCCTTCTATCACACTGGGTGTTGCCTCCCATCTCTGGATCCTTGTGAAGAAGAGGAGAGGGGCTGATTATGAACATTATGTATATTGCCTCACCAACACAGCCCACTACAGGGACGTCATTTCACCAAAATGCCAGGGGTAGCGGAAGTGACATCACATGACCCTTGACCCTCAGTGACATCACAGGAAGTGATGTCATTTGACCCCACCCCGAAGTGATATCGCGGGATGCGATGAAATGCGACCTTTCACCTGTTGACAAAACAGGAAGTGCTATTACATAGCATTGTACATTACAAAAAATATGGTTACAATATCACTATAATGTGATGTACATTTCATTCAAGAATGGATCTCCAAATCTATCGTTAAGATCATTGTGTATAGCCCCACATTACCAAATTACTATGAATGCAATCAGACATCCATGACCAAGTGATAATGATGTGTTATTATATAGCACTTACGCTTAAGCGCTTTATATAGAAAAAATATGCCTGATATAAACCTTTAATGAGTCTAGCAATTATTATATAGAATTCTAGAAAGAGACATTATTTGGTATTCCTAATCTTTCTTATTTAGTGTCAGTGCTAAAAGTGTTAGACTTGTGTCACTCCTTTTCTTCTTTTTCTTCTTTTTTTTAAGGGGCTTTAACAAGAAAGCCAGCCACTCCAACTAAAGAGCCACATGGTGCTGGCCACAGCCCATGAGCTTGCATTACAAAAAAAAATATATATATTTTTTTTCTAGAGGTCGCAAGGGTGACCACAGATGTCACAAGGGAGACCTCAGAGGTCGCAGCTGCCGTCCCTGGCCCACTAGTATGACACAATTAAGTGTGCGCACTGCAATGACAGGACTTCTGGTGGTGCTCAGCATGCTGATTCTTCTGCCATGGTGCACTGGCACCACTTAATTGAGTGCTCTCACAGAAATCCCATCTTCTCGGACAGTCTGTTGCACAGGCTGTGACATTGCCCATGCCAAAGCGGAAGCTGCCAGGCAGCCTTCAAATATAGCACCGCTTCCCCTCAAACTATCTATGACTTGGTGGGAACTGGTAACATCGGGGCCCCCTGCGCTGCCTCGTGGCCACTGTTATGCAGTCTGCCTTTCCGGACAGGTTGGTTTGGGCAGGTAGGTTGTTCTGGAAGTCACAGTTGTCAGTGCAGTGTGCATGGTGACCTGGCCTGGTCTTCCTCTTCAGAAGCCTGCCTCTTTACAGCCACGGTTTTTTGACCATCCACCTTATGTGCACAATGGTAATCAATGCGCATTTCTTGTGTGGGTGGGTGGCTAGCTGTGCCACAGCTGTTGCTGTACTTTGCCCCATACCAGCTTTTTCACTCCCAACTTCCAGCACCGAGTGCGTGCGTGCCACAGGTACTACTTGCGCCCTAAAGTGACAGGGAGTCAATCTTCACATAGCTGTCAATCTGACTGGACCTGCCCGGTAGCACGCTCCTCTGCTACCTCACTGTGTCCAGGGGCAACGTGCTCGCCTTGAAAGTAAGACTACACGGAGCACCACAGGTTCGATCCCCGGGTCCTCGCTTAGAAAGCATAAATAACCTATCATATCATAAAGTGTTAGGGATCTTTCTTTCCAGAGAGTGCTGCTTCTGACAGTGCCTACCCTGTAGCGCCCACCTCAGGACTCCCCAAGAAACATCCATATGTTATATGGATTCCCCCCTCCCACACCCCCATAGGGCTATGCAGTAATGTGCCTCTTGTACCTTACATCATGTTTAGCTGTCAGTGGGAGGGCTGTCAGTGGAATGCGATGATGTCATTGGAATGTTGTTGTTGTTTGAAGAATGATGTACGTGTGTGACAGTTAGAGTGACCTGAAGTGGTGTGTGGATGGACCAGTGTTTTTCCGCTGCTACACTTGGACTTATGGTGTGCAGCTGAGCATACATAAACCTACCAATTTACCTGGTTTCCTGCTTAGCATTTGGAAGAAGAACCCCCACCTTGGTTACTTCACACCACCACACTCTACCCACGCACTGTCTGGAGTGCTAGGGGCATGTCCTTTGTAGCACCCACTTCGGGCAACCAAAACAGTCTCCCTAAGTGACAGCGATCTACCCTGTGCAGCACTCCCACACTAAAGACTAACACTGCAGTGTCCCTGTTCCCAGTAGCCTGCCCTTCCGGTCACCCACCTTGGGACTACCCTCTACTACTAACCATAGAGTGACAATGGAACCTTCCTTGGCACCCCGCCTCTTGCGGTTCACCCTTGCAGGGCGCCCTGTCTCGCATGGCCATTCACTGCTGTGGGGCCCAGCATCTGCTTTTATCTATCAGCCTCCCACAGATCTCTCTCTGTTTTCTCACCATCTTCCTGGTGTCACTGACCTCTCTTGTGACACTAGGATGGGTCTGGGAGAGTGTGTTCCTGGTGCTCCATTCCTGGTTGGTTGGCTTCTTCACTGACACTAGGATGGGTCTGGGAGAGTGTGTTCCTGGTGCACTATTCCTGGTTGGTGGGTTTCTTCAGTTACACTAGGATGGGTCTGGGAGAATGCCTTCCTGGTGTTGTATCCCTGGTTAGTGGGCTTCTGCAGTGACACTAGTATGGGTCTGGGAGAGTGTGTTCCTGGTGCTCTATTCCTGGTTGGTTGGCTTCTTCAGTGACACTAGGATGGGTCTGGGAGAGTGTGTTCCTGGTGCGCTATTCCGTGTTTGTAGGTTTCTTCAGTGACACTAGGATGGGTCTGGGTGAGTGCTTTTCTGATGCTGTATCCCTGGTTAGTGGGCTTCTGCAGTGATACTAGGATGGGTCTGGGAGAGTGTGTTCCTGGTGCTCCATTCCTGGTTGGTGGGGTTCTTTAGTGACACTAGGATGAGTCTGGGAGAGTGCCTTCCTGGTGTTGTATCCCTGGTTAGTGGGCTTCTGCAGTGACACTAGGGTAGGTCTGGGTGAGTGCTTTACTGATGTGTTATCCCTGGTTAGTGGGTTTCTTCAGTGGCACTGGGATGGGTCTGGGAGAGTGCTTTCCTGGTGCTCTATTCCTGGTTGGTGGGTTTCTTCAGTGGCACTAGGATGGGTCTGGGAGAGTGCTTTCCTAATGCTGTATCCCTGGTTAGTGGGCTTCTGTAGTGACACTATGATGGATCTGGGAGAGTGCTTTCTTGGTGCTCTATTTCTGGTCTGCGGGTTTCTTCAGTGACACTAGGGTGGGTCCAGGTGAGTGCTTTCCTGGTGCTGTATCCCTGTTTAGTGGGCTTCTGTAATAACACTATGATGGGGTTGGGGGAGTGCTTTCCTGGTTCTCTATCCCTGGTTGATGGGCTTCTTCAGTGACACTTGGATGGGTCTGGGAGAGTGCTTTCCTGGTGCTCTATCCCTGGTGGTGGACTTCTTCGGAGGAGGATCCCTCCCGCCAACTGTTCCTTCTTGTTTTCCGTGTGTGGGATTCACAGTGCTGTCCAGGATATTAAGCCAACAAGGGAAAGGGGCCCGGGGCACAATTTGAAAAAAGTTTACATGGGGAGGAAAAAAACAATGTACATATTTAACAGATCTTGAAGATCACTCTGAACAGAATCGTATAAGATTGGGCAAATAAATGCATTTTTTTAGGCAAATACACATAAAAAAAGCACATGAATGTTGGATACAAACACATTTTAACATACTAGTAATCTGTTTTGAAATTAAACACAACCACAGACATATAAGGAGACACAACCTTGAATTACATAAAGAAGTGAAAAACACTGAGCACAATTAGTACAAATCTACATATTACAATATGAGTGTGCACCAGAACTGGGCACACTCACTCATCCACCAAACTATCAACCTCAAACAGCCAACCTCATGTATACCTCAACATTTCATTAATAGACACAGCATGGTGAGAGATGATTGCACGTATAGCACCTCTAACACTGTTGGTGTAGATCACAGCTAGCGCCACAATTTGTATTGTTGTCCACCAATAATGAATGTTCCACCTGGCATTTCACTTAATCTGACTCCTAATAACGTGTTTGCACAACAACTATGCCACAGAGAACAAGCCTTCAGGTAAAAGAAAAAATAATGCCAACTCGAGTTTCGGCCGTGCAGTGTATGTATTGCTGGCACACCCAGCCTTCTTCAGGGCAGACACAATGGACTTTTAGCTGGTGGATATGAATTATTCATGGACACAGTCGTGAGCATCACCAGTTCAGTGGCCAAGAGAGATATCAAAGAAAGAAATCACTGTTGGGTGAAATTGTTCTCATTGCGTGGCGTGTTATCACATTTTTATTTTTTATATGTTTTTTTAAGCACAGTAATGTAACCTGTGAAGTTATTTAAGCATAGGGATCCGTAAGAGTACAGGAATCAAAATGGTCCCCCTCACCTGTAGGGATACATCAATTACAGTTTGTCGCTGCCCCGGACAGTGAGAAAGAACACCTTAAGCAGATGTATGAAAAATCTAGAGAACTAGAGAGTTCAATAATTTGAAAAAATTGGAAAAGCAAGGGGCCGACAAAGCAAGATACCTTATGACTCAGATCATAGAAGTCAATCCCCCACAATAGATTTCATGCATGGAGATAATACATGTTTTAAATCCACAGAAACATAAAAGCAGGTCGCCTTTCCAAGTGCCCAGGTCACCTGCAAAAAGAAGGGGAGGCCTGATCTAAGCAATAAGAACGATACACTACAGGTCAGAAACCACTGAAGTGTGTTAAAAGAGAAGTGTGAGCAAGTGGTTAGAATGCAGGCGGAACAGAATACCTTGTTAAGATTGCCACATTAGTCAATACAGGTGCTTGGTGAGTATATATACTTGGACCAAAAGCATACAAAGCGTAGCACTTCGTATGTTGACCTGTCAAGGTGCTTCAATCACCTAGAGTGAATAAATAGCCAGATATCAATCGCTGATGGGCAAACAAACTAATTAAGTGATTAATTAGCGCTAAATCCTAATCCGCCAACAGCACCCACCCATGTGCCTGACCTCGGGCCTGCTTACCGGGGCCCAGCCAACCCTCCTCAGTCCTAACCTGGCAGAATGCACACAAGGATTTTAAACGTAATTCTTAGAATCTCCTATACATGGACTTTGGTCCCCGAGAACATTCCATCCACAAAACGCATTGAGGCCATACAAATGGGGAAATGTGGCTATATAAATGACGCTTACAATTACAATTACAATTAGACACGAGCACCTGGAGTTGTGAATGATTCCAGGTGCATGCTGAAATGCAGATATGGACGAATGGAAGAAAAGTGCCATTACGTTACGCAGTGTTGGGGAATATCAGAGATGATTAGGAAATGGAGTGTCCAATATAGAGGGTGTCCTAGAATGAATTGTGGTAGCATAGATTACCACGGTACACTGTAACCGTGGTAGTCCCAGTGCCGCTTGTGTGTATCCACACAGTGGTATCCTTTAACACACTACGAATAAGGTATTGAATGCACACACTACAATAGATGAGAGTAAAATAAATTAAGGGAATAATGTATTGGGGTGAACACACAGAGCTGGAGGCTGTCCAGTGCTGTGACCCATTGGTGCCGAATGCCATCAATTAGTTTTTAAAGAGCTGACACCATTCCCATGTTGTATATACACTCATGCTCATGCTTGGAGCAGGGGCCCCAAATATATGGTTCACATACCCTGCTTACCTACTGCACACTATGCACGGTGCCAAGCACAATCTTTCATCTGTATCAACGGATGGGCCGGTGAAAATATACATAGTACTGACAGACATCATGGTCACTGAAAGAAGACTGGCCAAAAGGTCCAGAGAGCCTTTTTGTGGGAAACCAAGCGGACATTTTAGAACAGGGAGGCAAGACTGCCAATATCTATTGCACCTAACACAGAAAGTGGCTCAGGTAGAGGAAATCAGAGGATTAATAAAAGTGTTAGAAAAAGTGAAGAAATAAAACATTAAAGCAGATAGATGTAGGTCAGCAGCCAAGTAGGGTGCATCTTCTCAAACACATATATGTATATAGGAGAGGATGTATGGGTAAATACATAAATGTGTATTCATAGATCCCTGTAAGGGGATAACATGCTTGGACAATAAAAAACTTGATCAATAAAAAGGTGCTCAAAGGACCTAGGAATTAAGTATCAAGAATAGCCACAGAGCTCATACATAGCTGTAGATAAGGTTCTATATAAGCATGTCACTTTGTCAAGGTTGTCCAGTGTATCTTGTAATTAAGGCCCAGCCTGACACTGTTTAATTAATGTATCCAAATCTAAATAGGCAGGTCTTAATAGGGAGGGCAAGTCAGTAAGCTTTGAGAGCTGGTCGATGGCACACCATCTGATATCATCCGGAACATGATTTTGCTCAAGGAAATGGTGCATCAAAGGTGCCGTAGACACAGCATTTCTAATCCTGCTACAGTGTTCACCTATTTGTACCGAGATCTTTCGGGTGGTTATTCCTACATAGATCAATTTGCAAGGGCACAACATTATATAGATGATATTTGTGGAATTAGAGTTGGTAAACTTATGCAGCTGCTACTTAAAATTGCTTTGAGTAAACTCCATCGTTTTTTGTGTGAAGCAGCAAACCCAGCAATTACCACCAGGGTGTTGACCCATCATTCTAGTTCTCAAAATCTGCCCATCTCCCATCAATGTGGTTTGTGTGGGCCCTTCCTTAACTGATAATCGAGAATGGACAAGTTTATCCTTCACAGTTAAGCCACTTTTCAGGGCAAAGAGAGGCAGCTCGGAGGTAAAGTCACTAGCTGCCAATATTTCTTAATGAGTTGCCGGATTTGATTGGTATGTGACGAGGAGGTAGTGACACACACCATTCTCTCTCTTTGTTCAGGACGGTCTTTTGAGGCTAGCAGTGTCTCCTAATCAGTATATCAGGCCCTATTTTAGCTGTGCTTTAACCACCTTGCGTGGGTATCCACATTGTCCAAGCCTATGGGCTAAAATCTGGGCGTAATCTTCAAAGTCTGCAGTAAAGGTGCAGTTTTTATTTAGTCCGTGAAATTTTCCATAAGGTAAACTGTCCTTGAGGGCCTTTGATGTTGGTTTTAATACATCACAGTGTATTTCTATCCGTGGGCTTTCTGAAAAGATTGGTATGTAAAGTCCCAGCTGCATGTCCTATGTAAAGATCCAAAACTTGCAATATGTGACGATCAGCATGACTGATGAAAGTGAAGTCGGAGTGGCATGCATTGAGCCATGACACAAATTCTACTAGCAGTTCCTCTGTACCAGGCCCGATAAAGATAATGCCATCAATGTATGAGTGCCACATTGTTATCTGTGCCGTGTATGGATTACTGGTGAATAAGAAGTTGTCTTCATATTCCGCCATATAGTCAAAGGCTGCACCCAGAGCTGTACCCTTCTTCTGGGAGTATAAGTCCCCTCCAAATGAGATAAAGTTATTACAGAGGGTTAAAGAGAGGGGTGCTACTATAAAGGCAGTGGGGACCACTTGCCACAGTTGTCTAGAGTCAAGCCTTCCTTTAATCACTGCAAGAGCCTCTATCTGGGGGTTGATTGTATACAGGGAAGTTATGTCCAGTGTCACCATCATTTGTGAGGTGTGATCAAATCAAATTGCCCTCCTTCTAAGCTATTTAGAACTGCTGTGGTATCCTTATGGTAGGCCTGGTGTCCATGGCAAGGGGCTGTAGAAACACATCAATGTACTTGCCCATTGGTTAGAGTATGGAGCCACACAGGGCGACAATGGTCTTACCAGGTGGTACCTCCATAAATGTATGCATTTTCAGCAGTGCATGTATTGCGTGCACCTTATATTCATATGGGTGAGGAATTCAGCCTTCTTTTGTGTTAGGTAACCATCCCCCAATCCCTTATTGCAGAGGTCTAGCAGTTCATCCCTCAGTCTGACGGATGGAACCATTCAGATTTTAATATAGCGTTCCTCATTTTCAACCAAAATTTTGACCGTGGTTGTATAAAGGCCATTATACATAAGCACAATTCCCCCACCTTTGTTGTGGGCTTAATCACTAGACTCCTGTGTTTGCAAGATCTTTAACTGTTAACTGTTCATTTACATTACATATTATTGTAATTACATTGGTACCCGTGGTCTCTGAACAATGTGGGGCGATCTTTTAATACCATTTTCTCAAAAGTAGCAATCTCACATGGGATTTCAAAGTCTCTGGGGGTAAAGGTTGACTTTGGTCTTGGTTGTCTGGCAGCCTGTTCCTCTGTGGTATCTCAACTCTCGAAAAAGGCCTTTAACCGGATCAGTCTGAAAAACTGTCTTAGCTCTATTTCCGTTTGAAAAAGGTACACTGTCCAGAGCTTTGGACAGGAGATTGATCTGTACCTCAGTAAGCTGGATCTTAGCTAAATTAAAAATGGGGATTGCCAACGAGGGTAATTCCATCTCTGCATGTCAAATGTGTTCAACGTGCCTTAGAATTGATCTTACCCTCCTCTCCTTGGGGGCGGCTGCCTCGCGTCTGTCCATGACCTAAAAAAGTCGATTAATCTGGGGTATGTCCCTGCTCAGTAGTTTCAGTACCGGTGCCCTCTTCTGCAGAGGAGCTGCTGGTATCCGACAAGGTTAACCAGTGCCTTTTCAGTCTATTGCTGCCTTGGTAGCTCATGAATGATGGTGACTTGTAGTCAGCAAGTATATATGGATATAATCTTTCTTTGGAAAACAGGTTGATGTCCCTCTGTAGTTTGGTTGATTTCTTTTGGGGGTTAAACGTTTTGAACTCATCTACCTCCATATTAAATGCGTCTAGTTTGGATTTAGCATCTGAAATGAATATGTTACTCAAAAGTGCTCGCTCATTATATGCTTGTTCCTGTCTGATCTTATCTGACAGTCTCTCAGCCGTATGGATAGTGTGTAAAATAAGGTCACGGCTACATTTTGTGGCAATTTGACTATGTCCAATTTTATATTCTTCGTCATCGGAAAAGAGACCCGGAGTTGTTTGAGTTTGAAGCCCAAGAGGGATGATATTGGCTCGTAGGTATTCTTTCAAAAGATGAACGTTTCTGAATTCCTTCTTCTCGTACTGCTGATATGATGGTGTCAGCTGTGTCAACGGACGGTAAATTGATTGACCGCTCAGTACTGACTGACTGTGTGTTCTGTAAAACGTAGGGTGTCCACAACTGTCATTGCACACTTGGAGGGGGCACAAAGTACCCAACGTGGAAAAAGAGAGAAGAGGGTGGATTGAGTGTGGGGGGGGGATTGCACAAGGAAATTAAGGCAACTGCTGCATCAGTTTATACAGTGTTGTCCAGGCGCTAAAGGTGATACAAGTGTATTGCAGTCTCAATACTTCAGGTAATGCCCAGTTGCGGGAGCACCTGAAGGTCTTGCATCACAGTGCACTCCCTATGCTGTGTGAGATTTGTAGCACCGTTTCCTGTACAGTTGTAACACATTATATTATAATTGTTTCTTTATAAAAGGTTTTTAAGCACGGATCTGGGACTCGAGCCTATGTTGCTATGTGTTGCTTTGTTTTCTAGAAGAGCGCTTTGCCACTGAGCTATACTACCCATGCCTAAACTAGGAGTCATTAAGAGTGAAAGAAAAAGGTATTTCAGATCAGCATTTTGTTTTGCATTACCATGCGAAATTATGAGACAGACACAATGTATTTTGTGAACACTTTATTTAACTATAAAATGTAAATTCAATGCACTGTGGTTATGAAGAAATTGAATGTGGAGCGTTTTACAGTGGTATGCAATCCTCAGTGTGTTCTGTGATACTTTATCTCATTTAAATGGTAAACTGAAAACCTCATCAGTGTTTTATAAAGCACTGCTTTCCTGTAAGAAAATAAAATGTACACCCACGCAACATGTTAATGTCATTATTACTTTCCTTGTGGGCTGCTCCGAGAAATGGACTTCATTGATGTGTCCCAGTGGGGGTGGGGCAGTTTTCTTTCCTGAGGTAAAACGTGTGACTTAAGTTGTCACCCCTTTGGGGATAGCATGGTTTAGTGGAGCCCAGGGCGGGGGCTAGGCAAGTGCAGCATGGGCAGCTGCACTTGGCCTTGCGCTCATGAGGCCCCCACATTGCTGAGCCTCCTTGCCCTTGGGAGAAAGAGGGTCCGCCTCTGAGAATCTCCAGCGCTGTAGTCAGTGGGGGATCCAGCCATCATGCAGCCCAATGACCCTTCTTGGCCAGGCCTGGCTTCTTTCACAATATAAACGAACACCAAAAGAGGGCGGGACATTCGTTTCTCATGTGTGTTTACATAGTGACAGAAGCCACGACAGGCCGAGAAGGGTCCCAATCCCAGCCCCTGCAGTTTCAAAGCTCAGGCTGATTGCTAGTCTTGTGCACCCTGTGGTATTTCAATGGCCTGCAACATGCCCCTTTCTTTTATCCAGCACACCCTTTATTTGACACTGATAGGCTCATTACCTTAGCAAGAAGGCAAAACAAGGGGGGTTCTGGGAGTCCCTCCACCAGCACGAACATGGCCCATTGACCTGTTCTTGGGTGGATGGCCCCCGGGAGAGTCTCAGCCAAGTCTTTAGCTCACTGTCCCTTTCACAGAGGAGAAATGTCCCTGGATATCAGTCTTTGGCCTGCCCATGGCCAGTCCAGCACCGAAATACTAGGCAATTCTCCTCTGAACAAGAGTACCAACAGAAACACCAGGCACGTGTTTCGGCTTACTCAAACCTCATCAGTGAGATGGAGCTGTGCATCTTTAAGAACAGTGAGCAAGGGGTCCACGTCTGGTTTCCTATGGTAACTTAGGGTGAGACCCAAAGTTACTTAATATGCAAAACAAGAGGGGTTGGGAGTCCTTCTACCAGCACGAACACAGCCCATTGACCTGTTCTTGGGTAAAGGGCCCCCTGGAGAGTCTCAACCAAGTCTTTAGCCCACTGTCCCTTTAGCAGAGGAGAACATTCCCTGCATATTATTATTTGTCCTGCTAGGGCCAGTCCAGCACCGAAATGCTAGGCAATTCTCCTCTGAACAAGAGTACCAACAGCAACCCCAGACAAATGTTTCGGCCTAGCCAGGCCTCATCAGTGAGGTAGAACTGTGCCTCTCTAAGAACAGTGATCAAGGGCTCCAAGTGGAAGGAACTTGGGGTTGGTCACCCTAAGTTACCTGGGGTACTCAGACATGGACCCCTTGCTCACTGTGCTCAGATAGGCACAGATCCACCTCACTGATGAGGCCCAACAAGGCTGTGTGGGATACATTGACTCACTCAGCAGCATTCCCATCCATAACCAAGCTGTACTTCAGAAGTTAACAGCAAAATGGCTGTGCTGGCTCCTTTGAGCAGCACAGCCTCACATCAAAACTGCATTTTGCAGCTAGAAAAGAATGGCTACACTGTTTTGCCAAGCACGATTGGGCAAGTTGGAACCGGGAGCACACCAAGAAAGGCTGCCAGGGTGTGTTCTGGTGTGTACTATAGAAGCGGAGTAAAAAAGCAGCGCTGCTTTGCTGCTAGCCCGAAGTTTGCCATTGAAAAAGGGAAGTATTTTACATTTAAAATGATGCCGCTTTGATGCTCTTTTCATCTGTTCTACATTACTCTGCTTTTATCAGTGAGGCACTGCCATGCCCATCCATATTCAGATTGTGCTCCAGCAGACGAGAGCCTTATTGCTGAATGGCAGGCTGTGTCAGACCAAGTCGGGGAAATCAACACAAGCTTTACTTTCAACCGCACAGGAAAACACTTGACTTTTGGGCTACAAAATGTCAAAAATCACTGCTTCAAAAGAAACCCTAGCTCTAAGGGCATATGTCAATTTTAGTGGACCTGTGTCTTAAACAGATTGCTTTATACGTGAAACTGATTAGGGCTGCAAAACAATGTTTGGAATCCAGATGAGAGAGAAAAACGAATTTGAAAGGGAAATCCCAGCAGCATTCACCATGTGTTAAAATGTGTTTTTGCAAACCAAGAAAAATGCCTGTTTTAAAAGTACAATGTTGAATAAAGCCCTTTCCTTGCCTAGGAATGTCAGGGGATGTTGTCTGAAAACCTAGATGGGATGTTTTGTTTCAACAGACATGATTCCGATGCAGAAAAATAAAATAACTAAGTAAAGGCATTGGCTGCATTGTGGAACTAGCCAAACAGGTTTTCTGCTTGGGGGGTTGCTAGCAACAGGAGAGGCCTTCCCCCGCAAAGAAGCCACACTAGATTCTGGGACACCTACCTGTTAACTGCCACCCTCGAAAACTTTGAATGGACCAATAGAAAGAAATATCACAAGCTCATCAGACTTCTGTTTGGGCTTCAGCTTGAGCCAATAGATCTGCGATGCCTATGTGTGAATTTTGGAAGTGACAACCACCAGTCACTCAAGCTGGGGAAACTCCAGGGCAGCCTTTCGGCTGAACTGACATTTAGTGGTAGCCTGAAGAAAAAAATTGTCCCAGTGGAGGACAAAGGCCGCCCATTTTGGCTCTAAAGACTAGTTTATTAATAAAACTTTGAGACTTTTATCTCGCAATTGGACAACGCAGAAATGCAAATGTTTCACAATCTAGATGGTAGCCTTCAGTGGAATATAAGGGACAGAAATGGCAGATAATTGGATATTCTGAGGAAAGTGTATATGGTGCCACTTTGAAATTCAAGATTAACATGCCTTATGATAAACACATGTATAAAGTTATAGAATTTTAGGATGAACAGGATGAAAAATTATTAGACGGATGAAACAAAGTCCTACAAATGTGAGAATTGGACTGCCATGCTCTGCGTGAAATATGTAATCTGCCTATGTAATTTGTTAAAGTGCCACAACTGTACAAATGTGTAATTTATGTTAAGATTGATTTTTGGCAAAAGGGACTGTGGGAAGGCTATGCATCTCATAAAAAACAACCCCCCTGAACTGAGTCTCCTCCTTGAGGAGGAAACTAACTTAGGCAGACCTATCCGGTTCTTGGGGTTAGGTCTAGCTCAGTTCTGCCCAACAGTAAACCTGGTGATGTCACCTGCTTTTATATAAAGAGTGGGAGCTCACAGGGACAGGGATGCTCTCCTGAATTTCCAGCGCCTGCGTATCCAGACATTCAGATCCACCTTTGCAAGATTCCAGACTCTACTGGTAGGACAAAGCATAACTGAACCTATCCAAGCAGGGCCAATTATCCAGAAACCCCACAAACATCGCAATAGTAAAGGGTAAAAGCTGTGGTACCCGTGGGAAGCATCCTGTTACCAGACTGGCATTTTGCTCATTACCTACATGCCCGCTGTACCCTTGCCATCCAGTTACCAGACTTGCCCAGCTGCTTGCTGTTAGGAGTGTCCGCAGCTATCCTATGACCAGAACCTTGTGAGTCCAGAACCCGGTTGGCTGTCCCAAATTCCAAACTCCAGCGCTGATTGTGAGTATTTCCATATCCCATAGCAACACATAGTCTACCCATCTTGATACCTTGTCTTGGTCCTACTTTTTAAGTAATCCTATCCATACATTGCCTGATTCCTTGTTAAAACTGTTAGAATTTTCTGTGCATCTTGTCATTGATCTCCAAGCGTTAGCGCCACTTTTCTATTAATTTCTGTCTTGCATAGATCATAAGTCCTTAGTCATATTTTGAATTATCAAATTAATTCCACATAAAGTTGAACGCGGGGTGAAAAGGTTGATGTTGCGAATCAATCTTGGAACGTACCATGTCTTTCGTTAACCATATAGTCTAGATAATTTAGTTTAAGTAAAAATTGCCTTTCCTTTTTAAAACCTATTTTCTTTTCTTAACTGCTTTATTATACCTAAACCGAACCTCATTACACCTTGAAAATCTTATCCAATTCTTCAGCTATAGCCACTCTTTCACTTCTATATTGTCCCTATGATGTGCATCTATCAGCCAGCCTAGAAACCGCATTCCGATTCTGTGTATTTCACCTGTTTTTTTTTTTAAAACTGTTTTGACATTTAAAACTGCAAATGTGTAAATTGCAACTTTTCAACGTGTGAATTGGGCTGCGCTGTGTTTTCATTTCAAGTTGATTTTTGAACTGAATGCCTTTTGTGATACTTTACCTTATAGTTGCTAGTGATATTACATCACTGATACTGTGATAAAACATATGTATATCATTATTTAACCACACATATAATTAAATATTTGTCAAAATCCGAGTGTCATTTTAAGCATTGCAAAGGGTTTAAAATCCGTTTTTGCCTCATATTTTGTGATGGAAGGTTGGATTAATTGTGGGTTGAGGGAACATTGCAGGGGGAAACCTTAACTCGGGTGCTATCTCTCCTAATTGAAAAAGCACTCCTATTCATTGGTGCTTTGGATATGTTCTTGTAGAAGGTTACCCAAGTGCATTTCAGTGGTTTTCATTATAATTATCACCCCATTGGTGATTGCTGCCCAATATAAAATTTGTGTGATTTTCTTTGAAAAGAAAATAAATAAATATTGTATTCCCACCAACCGGCCTGGTTCATGGTCCATTGTGACCCAGAGTATTTGTAAAAGGGGTTGTGAGACGGGTTGGGCATCAGCTCAATTCGAATTCGTAGAAAATAAAGAGGAAGTATTCTAATTGTGCGCTACCTCCTAGGCAAGAGTCCTGATCCGGTGTGTGATGCCCGGTTATAATCTTTCACAGCTGAAACATGTGTCTGAGGTTGCTCTTGGTACTCTTGTAACAGGAGGTTTGCCTGGCATTTCAGTGCTAGACTGTCCTTGTGGGCAGGACAAAGACTGATATGCAAATGGATATTCCTCCTGTGTGAAAAGTTCAATGAGCAAAAAGCGATGGGTGTGGACTCTCAAACTGGGAAAAAAACATAGAACAGGTTATCATGCCATGTTCTTTCTGGAGAGGGTCGCCTGCTACCTTTTTTCAATCTTAGCAAGAAGGTGTTCACTTAAAATAAAGGATCTCTTTTTAAGATTTTCAATGATGTCTGATATGTAAAAAAAAAACGGTTGCTTTATATGAATAAGCAAATGCTCTTAATATGCTGCACAACAGCCTGCCGGAAGTTTGTGACAATAGTAACCTTTGTCCAAGTGGTGGTCTAAAACAAGAATATATTTTAAGTCTTGTTATATTTTGCATTGTGAGCCTTCTAGTTTTGCAGTCAGTATGTGGAAAATAAAGCAACAAACATAACTTGTATCTCTAAGGATCAACTGCAATTGTAATGTTGCTATAATATGAGATATGTGTATTTGATAACTAAACTAACTGAACTCTGAGGTTTCTCAGGGCCACACATGAGAAGGCTGTGAAGTTCAGTTTGGATTCTGGGATCTGTAGTTTTTTTTTATTTTTTATCTCCGTTTGAAATTTAGGAAAACTTTAAAGTCCCAGAATCCAAGGGAAAATCAGGATTGGATGGCACTCTCATGCATTGCCATGGGAAACATGAGACTTCTGCTCTAGAAGACATTATTGTAGGGCTTGAAATCCAAACTTTAAATATTTGTGCCAAGTAGAGCTTTGCAGTTGTGTGTTGAAGTGGTTAAACTGTGCATGGGTTAAAATTCCAGTGTCACTGTTTAACCACAGTGTGTGATCCTGGGCAAATAATGTAATCCCTTGTAGTATAGAGGACAGGCTGCACCAATCACATGTGGATGGCAATAGAGAAGAAAACACAAGCTTGGGTGCTAAGTTGCTACTTATGAAGCGCTACTCCAAGCATTCTTCCATTCTTATTCTAATAGATCTTTCTGCTGCCTTTGACACTGTTGATCACTCACTCTTGCTAGCTTCCCGTCATCCTTTGGTTTTTCTGGTTCTGTTATCTCCTGGTGCAAACCTTACTAGTGCAATGGACATTTTCTGTTTCTTGGGGTGGGACACCCTCAGACTCCCATCCGCTTGCTCATGCTGTCCCACAAGGATCAGTTTTGGGCCTTTCTCTTCTCTCTCTACACTTCTCCTCTTGCTAAAGTTATATCCTCTTTTGCCTTATCTCACCACTTCTATGCTGATGACACCCAGCTTTTCCTTTCGTTCTCTTTATTCTCATCTGACATTCATACTGGGCTGTCTTCATGCCTATCGGCCATCAAAGCATGGATGTCATCCCACTACCTCACACTTAACACTACACACACTGAAGTATCCTTTTTCCCTTCTAATACCATTTTCTTTCCTATTCCTCCTCCATGTATCTCATTTCCCCCTGTGCAACTTCCCATTGTATTTACTGCTCACAGTCTGGAACTCTACTTTGACTCTGCCCTATTATTTAAACATCACATTTCTATCTCTTCTCATGCCTGCTGCTATCATCTATTTAATATTTCCAAAGTCCGCCATTTCTTAACTTTTGATGCAACTAAGCTACTTATATCTTCACTAATTTTCTCACGTCCCTTCTACTGTTCCACTGCTCTTTCTGGTCTACAAACCTCTCAACTTGCTCCTCTAATATCTGTTTTCAATGCTGCTATTCGGGTAATCTTACGTTTGACCCTACGTGAATCTATACCCTCTGCTCTTCTCACTCTTGGCTGACTTCCTTTTCATGCACAGCTCAAATTCAACTTTCTTTGCTTGGTTTACAAATCACTCTACAGTCTTACACCGGAATACCTTTCCTCACTGATCTCATTCTACACTCCTTCCCGCTCCCTCAGCTCTAGTTCTCAGTTTCGTCTTTCAGTTCCAGCCCCTCCCTGTGCTCAATCACGCTTTCGCACATTTGCTCACCTTGCCCCCCTGCATTGGAATGTTCTTCCTCTCTCTCTACGCTCTATAAATACCTACTCCTTATTCCGCAAATCGTTAAATCTTTATTTGACCCAGCAGGGTTGATATCAGGCTCCTTATGTCAAGCCTCATTTGTTTACTATTGTACCATTTTTTTATATTGTTGCTATGTTAAGCGCGTTGGATGAAGGCGCTATATAAGTCCCAAATAAATACAAATACAAGAGAAAGGGAAACAAAAGTGAAGCAATGCAGCAGCCCTCTGGTGTGGAAGTGGAGCCCCACACCTGTCAGAAGCTGCTACTGAGAGTAACATAGAGGTCTGCTCCGCTGCTGGAAACCCGCTCACACCATCCATCCTACAAGGAGAAATGGAAGTGTAATATAAATTATTGGTACATCATACAGTTGTATGATATACCAATAATTTATATTACACTTTTATATTTGCTTTTATATTTGCTTTTACTTTTATATTCGCTTTAAGAGAGCGTACCTTTAGTTTAAAAGCTCAGGAAAAGCATCCTGGATGGATTTTCTTTTGCCCAAGCCAAATAGAGAATCGGCTTGGACAGGATATTCAAGCACTGCTAATTTCGCAAGTCACAACCAGGCATAGACACAAAAAGCATCCATTGGTGGCTCTGCAGCCTGCGCACCTTATTGACCTGCAAACACAGTCCTTCCTTTGACAGTGAGCCTTTCATATACAAGATTGCACATTTCCAACTGAAAGACCATGCAAAGCACCAGTTACTTTGCAAATCTATGATAGTTAAAGGGAGCAACAAAAAGCACCCTTTTAAAGATTTGTTTATAGCCATGATGTCTACTAGCTTGACATGCAAAAAATACAGTTGCTTTTATGTCACTAATCAAATGTTCACAACATCATGAATAAACAATGAGCTGGAGGTGTGTGACAAAGAATCCACATATCTTGCTGACTTTATTACAATGTCTTAAATCACTCGAAGTACAGCCGGGTTAAATAGATTTTTCATGTTTGCATTGTCTTGCATTCTTGTACTCATAGGTTACCATTCAGGATGTGACAAAGCCACAATGATAGTCTTTTGGCTTAACCTGTTGCTATACGGATTTTTAGTGGACCGCAAAGCGGTATTCTACAATTTCATTATTGGTGCACTGGCCCTCCCTCAGTCCTATAGTACTTGATTCGACAGGCAGATATATAGTCTCAGCAGCGAGTCTGTCTGCTATACTACAATCGTGGGTACACTAACTGTGGCAGAGCCAACATTGTCTCGCCTGTTGCTGCCAGTCACATAAGTTGCTTGGGCTATGCAGAGTACTGCTCCACAGGAGAATGAATGAATGAAACTCTTTGCTCTTTTATTGCATCTTTTATAGCAACCTTCTGCCATTTTCTCACTTTATAGGAGCTTCAGGATCTACAAGCAGTGGGGCAGACGAGTAATGAAGAAGCGGGGCAAGATTGCTTTGTTACAATGTTAATGTGTGCAGATATGAAGATGGGTTCTATATGGTGTGAGTTTTAGATGTTTTGTACACTGTCTGGGGCAGTAGTTAATGTGCATTCCAGGTTACCAAGGTACTTGTTTGTGTGGTTGTCTGTGGGTCTGTCAGAGTGGTGCTTAACAAGTGTGAGGAGTTGTGTTGATTGGTATATTTACGGTGGGTTAGTTTGGTGTTTAAGGACATTTGGAGCATTTCTTTGTGTTCAGATGGTGTGTGTTGAATTGTGTAACCTGTGTTTTTCTGGTGCACAGGTTGTGTGCCATTATTGAAGCGGCTCTTGTTGCCATATCTTCCACACCATGCAAGAGGGAGAATCTGAGGCTTTCAAAGTGCACTTTAAACAGAAACAACACACAGAAAATGGAAGCCTTTTTCTTCAGTTTGTTTCTGGCAGCGACTCACCAGGGACTCAAGGACCAGACAAGGGGTGGACCAGCGAGTGAGCTCCCCAGGCAGACAAGGACCAAAGGAGAGTGACGCACCAGAACAGCCAAGGAAAAGAGCGATGCCTACCAGAGCTTTGCTTGTACCGTTGTTTTACTTCAGCCCATTTTTAGTTTTTATTATTAGGTGGTAAGCTAAACGTAGTGTACAGGAGTAATGCTATGAAGGAGAGGACATGTGATGGAGGGACACACAATTTGAGGGTGTGGTTTAGTTATTTAGCAAGCCATTGACTGCCTGTGGCCATTTTGTCCCCATGGCCATTCCCACCCACTACCTGCTCACCACCTCCCGCCCAAAACACCTCTTCCTAGGATGTTTTTGAGCTAGCTTTTCACTTATATAAAGGATACTACGACCTATTTATCTGTTAAACCTGCCCAGACTGAGGGTCTTGACTTGCTTGTAAAATGGAGTTCTTCCTGTGGTCAGGATAATTACTGCTTAGTAATAAGTCTCACTCTAAATTGTATTTAAAGAGACTTCAGTTATAGTCTATCCCAACCCTTTCTGCCTTAACTCACCCTCAGTGCCCAGCATGAGAAAAGTGGAGCCATCTTCTAACAGTCGCCATCATTCTGACTCTGGTAATACCAGTGGTGTCGGAACCCCATAAAAAGGGAGAGAAGGGAATCCCCTCCAATGCCTATCTGGCTAGGGTTCCCATGTGCATATGTTGACAGTGATTACACTGCTTTAACCAATAATCCACCTGCCCTGTGTCTTCTAAGTGACCAACCCAGCCCACCCAGCAAAAGAAGCTTGCTTCAGTGGAAAAGAATAAGAGAAGAAACCCACCCCTTTCAAGACGTTTCACCACCAAGAAGCTGTTTCACCTCCTCGACAATATAGCTGCTAACACAGAGCCAATCCAACACCAGAGCTTGTGCCTACGCCTACGCCCAAAGAATAAGACCCTCCCCACCCCCATTTGAAATATGGGGCTCTTCAACAAGCCCCTCTGGCCTCTGCCTGTTCTCCACCTACACTTACAGCTCAGTTCGGCTGGTACCCAGAAGGCAGGTACTGCTGTTGGATACATAAGCCTGCTGATGTGTTTCTCCTATTTTTCTATGTGAGGTTTTCATAAGGTGTATTTTGTGTTTTTTTCATTTATTTTGTGCACCTACTTTTAGCCAGTAATGACTCAAAGGTGCAAGGCATGTGCAGGAATTCATTTTGAAGGTTTTTTATTTGTTTAAATCAAGAACACAGGAACTGTCTAAAATATAATGGCACCGATACCACCGTCATGGGGTGGTAACAAAGGCAGCTGTAAAGAACTGTAAAGTCCAGACCTTGTGGAATAGGAGAGAAGGAGAATAAGTGACTTTCAAGGAAACTGTTTATTGCAATGTGTGGTATTGGGCACACTGTTCTGCAACCACTCTCAGCTGAAGTAATTACATGAATAGTTCAGACTGATTGCATATTTATTTATATGTAAGTACCACCTTGAGGTTTTACTGTCAGCTCCCCATATTTGGGGAGGTGTTATTTATTTATTACATAAATGTTAGCAAGAGGGTTTTTACACACAATTTCACTGTGTAACTGTTCATTGTCCAATCATCGGGCCTCATTATAAGTTCGGCGGTAACCCCCCGGTGCTACCAGTGGGTTGCCGCCGGACGGCAACATTGTTTCCACCGCCTAATATCCAGGTGCCACCAGTACATTACAAATCCCAATGGTGGAAAATGTTAATCCGCATTCCCGTGGAGTCCAAGAGGACTCCACGGGAATGGGGACTTAGATGCACCGGCACTATTGCTAACAGTGACAACTCTGCTTTCTGGGGCCATTGCGCCCATCAGGTCAGACCTACCGCGCGCACAGGCCCAGGAAAGCAGAGTTGTAGTCTGCCAGTCATACAGGGGTGCCGGTACGTTGCTACCAGCACCCTTATTTCCGTACCGGCAGACTTATAATGAGGACCATTGACTAAGTTACGCACTACCTGTACTAAGATGGTTGTTCAATTTTTCCATTCCAGCAGGGGAATCTGGGTGTTTTTCCCTTTCTATCACTACTGGTGGAGGCACTACATCTGCGCATGTATACCTTACAGTGTTGGTTGAGAAACAAAAAGCAGCATTTTTCATTGAAACTACCACACCTCTAATTCCTTTGCATCGGGAGAAATAAAGAGCACAAGGCCCACTTTTCAACACAGAAACTGACTTCATTTAAAATGAAAACACAAATGGTAAATGACAAAATGAACAGCACGGTTTAATTTTGTTGCCCCATTAATAAATTACTGCTGTGCAAAAAGAAAGACACTAATTCAAAAGTGACTTGCATGTACTTAGAAGGCCAAGAAAAAAAAAAGAAATTGATGCCACCTGAAACGCAGGGTTATCTAACACTGAAACTGCAATGTCCAAAGGTGTGTGCATTTCACAAAAAACAAAAAATATTTTTTAAGAATGGACATATCAGGATGATGAAGTGAAGTATGATGGCGAGATGCAAGTTATTGCTTCACCTCATAAATACATGCAACCAAGTGAAAAGGCTATTTTCTTGTAAATGCACATGTAACTCACGTATGAGCCCAAGATAGAAAAATGCTTCTAGTTACTGGGCAGAATTCGCAAGTGTTTTCTCCCATGGCATATCTGGTGGTCTCCTTATCTGGAAGGGAGATATCTTGAAGCTCTTGCATGCTAGGTATTTATGATGGCCAGCTTGACACAGGACCAGCATGAGTGATTGAAAATGTTTCAAAAAAACTTAGATCTGAATAATGGTCAACAAAAGCTTACAAGAATAAATGGCAGCACAGGCCAGCAGTGCCTCATGATGTCAGAGGGAAGAGGTGAGCCATCTACCACAGGATAAGAATATCCTCAGCCCATCAGCTCGCAAAGAACAAAAGGCTAATGCTTTTACCCCATCCTAAAATCAACTTTCAGCCAAGAGATGGGAGAGGCTCCGAACCATGTGTTTTCAAGGACATGAAACCAGGAACCAAAAACAAAACTGTTACTTATCTGTATAAATAAATGGTCATTACCTTACAATTCAAGGTCCTTTTGTTCGTTAAATGTGAAATCATTATACATACAGAGTCTTGTCAGATCTCCTTTTAAAGCAGATTTTCAGGCAATGGTGTAATGTAAATTTCATTGAAGTACGATTTGGGGAATTCAAGTTACAACACGAAAGGCGTACGGAGCGTCCCTAAAAATTTTAGAAATCTGAACGTTGTGGAACTAACGACATGTCAAATTAGTTATTTGATTATGAAGTTTCATGTTCCCAACTATGTTTGTTTTTGAATAAAGGACGAAAACGCATAAGGCACCCATGCAATAATGTGCCGAAATGAAAGTGAGCTTTACCAGTTTGTCACGAGTAGAGGACAATTAACATCTATTAATTATGGCATTTATTAGTAAATTACTAAAATTTGCCATAAAGGGAGATCTGCTAAACATCTTCCAGGACTTGTCGTTAATACACCTGGGTGAATCCAGAGACAGCTGCTTGATCTTACTTGGGGAGGCATACATTGAGAGGCCTTAAATTTTGCATAGACAAAAAAGACAAAGACCAGAATGAGGAAAAGGGAAACCTACCTAAAACCATCTCGGGTGTAGTGGCCTTAACATTGAGAGGCCTTAAACTTTTCCAGGGAGGGATACACTAGGGAAGCCCACAGCTGACCAGGCCCTGAGTCATAAGTAGAGCTAGATGAGGGGTAAAAGCTGGTGACAATCTCTGACTGAAGTGACCAGACCCTGAGCAGTCAGGTTGTCTTCTCACATTAACCCTAAAAAAGAGGTCCCATGTAAGTAGAATTGATCCATTTGAAACCAAGAGTTTGGGGATCTGCCTGCCTTAATATCTTACCTTCATAGTGGGTGGTGGGACAAATTGTGTAGAGACCCATAGCATATTTGACTGAATAGTAATTCAATTAACTCCCAAATAGACTGACACAGTGGGAGATTGGAGGAGTTTGAAACCCCTCACCTCGTCCCTAGTGAAAGTTCAGTTATAGTCACATAAAGTAATGGGGTTGTCCTGGCCACAAAAACGAAATTGCTAATTGTCACCATTCCCAAACCGTTCCTTTAAAACAGAAAGGACTTTCCCCATAAAATTATATTCCCAACTGATGCCCTTTCCCAAAACTTGCTTTTAAAGAAAAGACACCCTTATCCTAAAACGGAATTCTCAATTGTCACCACTCCTTAAACCTTGTAGATTAAAAAAAGGGATGCCTTAGCCCCAAACAAATTCCCAACTGTCCCAAGCTGTGTTTTCAAAACTGCAACAATTGTCAAGTGTGCAGGAAATTAAAGAAAGGATCGCGTGCACAATGTGTGAAATGTTCTCTAGTCAAAACTGTGCATTGTGTTCTCTCTAAATATTATCAAGTTATATGTGCCCGTTTCTTACAAAAAGGAAAGGTCATTGTATGTTGAATTGTGTGTTGAAGCTTTTTTTTGTGCCACAGAGAAGGTGCGGTGTGTACTCATTAAAAGATCTATATAAAATGTACTTTAAATAAATATATTCTCAGTCCATACCCCTGTCTGGTTCTTGGCTCATGGTTGGCAGAGGGGGAGGAATCCATGTTGCTCTATATGGGCCATAGATAGTACTTAATGAATCTAAACAATATAAATGATCTATTGTAGTCCATGTTTATTGTGGCGAGGGTACTCCTTTTGTTGAGCGTGGTCTCCCAATCTATTGTTACTAGGCATAAGGGGTCCTGAGACCGAAGGACTCATCTGGATTCTTGAAGCTTAATCCCAACAATAAGATAGGGAGGTGCCAAACCAAGTAAGGGTCTATGGGTAAGTGAAAGAATATTGTGTTTAGTACGGTCTTGAAGAGGGAGCCAGTGCAACAAATTTCTGGAAAAGGTGACATGCTTCCAGTGAGAAAGATTAAAAATGACATGAACAGCATAATTTTAAATGACCTGTAACTTGTTAAAGTTGGCTTGAGAGGTCCCTTAAAAAGTTGGTTACAGTAATCAAGCTTGGAACAAATTATAGCATTCATGAAATAATTATTTTGCGTTGGTGTTGGCTATCTTATAGTTGTCAGCTGCAGTATTATAAATGGGTTGGTTCTCAATAGTAGGGTATTTTCTCTAAAATCTTTCTGCAGATCTCTTGACTTTATGTCATTTAAGAAGACAGCCAGAGAAACGCAGATTTTTTACTGCCACTTGTTTGAAGCCCTTCTTTTTGACAGGTGCTAAAGTATCAATAGTTGTGGTAAAGGCGTTATTGTATAAGTTAACCAAACTGATTACATCACTGAAATCGGATAATTGATGTAACAGTGGTTGAATAGTAGAATAAAAGGAGGACTTTGTGATGTTTTTAATATCATGACTAGAAACTATTTTTTAGGGGTTTTAGGAAGGGGCATCGAGAAGGTGCAAATATGTCTAACATAATACAAAAGTGGTTGCACCAAGGACAAAGGTCAGAAACAGGAGAAGAAATAAATACATTCTGAGTGAGAATCCAGTCATGGGTTACTACTCTCCAGTTCATGAAATTGACCTGTATTATCAGTTCTTGCAGAGTGCTGCCAAAGTTCTGATGGAGGCCTACAGCATATGTTTCTGCAAAGTGTTCCTGTAGGATGTTTCAATCCACCTCAAACCAGGCACGTGCGATTTTCCTACATTTAATCAAGTTATAATCAAGCCCATAATGTACTAACATTGATTCCTTACATCTTCCCTCCCCTTTCTGGAAAAAAAAACACACAGGGTTGCACAGAAGCTCTATTTATTAACACAAATGAAATAATTGAATCAGATTAAAGATAAACAAATTGTTTCTTTATAAAAGGCCAATGATAAGAAATGATCATCACATTAGTGACTTCAGTTTCCTATGCTACCATCATTGAATAAGTGGCTTTTGTAACACACACATCATCATAGGTATCCCTGCATTAAATTCACCCTGAGCATGAATGCACCATGGACTCAATGCAGGGAGTCCCGGAGGACGGTGTTATTTGTGAAAAACAACAAATTAGTTAAGGTATCCGTACCTATCCAACGCTCGCTACTTCACGTTTATTGGAAACACCACCCCCTTACATAATAGACAGGTCAGAATTTCAAAAGCGGTTTAGAATCAATTTCAACAGACTACTAGAACTTCATGTATGCATGTGGCTTGTACAAAGGAGCGTATCTTCAACATGTACGTATAATAGATTCCCCTGTCTAATGTTTCTATTTAATTATCATATAAAAGCATACCTTTTTCACGCGGCAAACTTTAAATAATGAGACAATGGGTAGGAAATAATCACCCTCTCCTTTTTGTCTGGAACGAATTAGCATTAACAACAGGATTCTGCTCAATGGCGTATTCAGAAAGTGACTTTAATTACTTTATTTGTCTAGGTATGCATACAGGGAGATGTCATTTGCTCTTCTGTGTTTGTAGACTGTACAGAAAAGCATTCAAAGGATTTTCCTGTATACAGACTATAGATACTATTTCATTGATCTATAATTCCAGAAACACATACGCTTACTAAATATTTATTTATTTCCTGGAATGTGCAGTCAGTTTCTATACCTCAGCTCCTATGTATTTGCAAATAATAGAGCCAGGATTTAATTTAGCGTCCATTACAGTATCACTCCATTCAGGATTATTTCCCCCCATAGATCATACTCACATATGGATTTCTTTCGGCTTTAAAACAGACAGGTTGGCACCCCATTATCGACTGGTTCAATTCTCCCCCTCTAGGAACAGGTGGGCATCAGTCAGCAAGATGGGATCAGCTTTCCGCCACAGCTTGTCTTCTGTCTCTTCCGCCAAAAAAGGCCTAGGGCTTTAACTCCTGCTATGCCTAACTTAGGGCCTCATTACACGGTAGGCGGAGAACCATGGTGCTATTAGCGCCATGGTTCATGCCGGTAAAATACCGGCACCGCCTTGGTGGAAAGGGGAATTACCGCCCCATTTCAAGGTTGGCGGGGCGGTAATTCCCCCTTCCACCATTGCCCTTCCCCATTCCCATTTTTGCCCCATAGGGCATAATGGGAATGGGGAAGGCGCTAATTACGGCACCGCAAATTGCGGTACCGTAATTAGCTCCCTGGGTCCCTTTGCGGGTTGGTTTTTAACGCCTGCAAAAAGCAGGCGTTAAAATCCCCAACCCGCAAAGGGACCTCGTAGTAAGGCGGTAAGGATTTACCGGTACCGGTAAAATACCGGTACCGGTAAACCCTTACCGCCTACCGTGTAATGAGGCCCTTAGTCTCTGCTTATAATCCATCAATGGGTCCAAAAGGAGAGGAATGTATTCCTTCTCTTTCCTGTTGTTATCAATTCTTATTTCTCTTCATCAGTCAGTGAGTGAGCAAGTGAGTCTGTCAGCATTTCCCCCTGAGTGGGTTTGTGCTGAATCTAATATAAAACTGTAATTTGAAGAGTGCAAACTTTCCCAATCAAATTGGTCAATGTATGTGATTGGACAGTGTTTCAGAAGTGACATCACAGTGGACATACTGCAGTCGTTGGACATATTTATGAAGGAGACAGTCTGATGGGAGTAACTTCTAAAAACAAGTTTCCCTTCCATTTAATGTGAAGTCATCTCAGGGATTCCATGCATTAAATATTGTAACAATTTCAGGTAAGGAATCCCACACATATTACCACTTTACTAATTTGCTCACCAGATTCCTTTCTCTGGCATGAATAAATTGATGCATTTCTCATCATGACGGGACCAATGGATAATTACTTACAGATGTTGGCTTATAACGTATTCATACTTTTGTGGCCAAATTATTTTTCCATCTCATAGTGACAAGCACATCCCTGTGGACGCTATGACATACGACACACTGGCGTGCACCATTGTTTTGTGACAAAATACCAATTCGTCCAAATTGCATGATTAAAAATCACATTAGAAAAATGTTGGTATCCCTGAATAGAAAATTTCAAACTGAAAGTTTCACAAAAAGAATAATTTTGCTGTGACATAGCGTTTATAAATTATGTGTCGACATAGTAAATACCACTGTGCAAAAAATGCATTTTTTCAATGCATAATATTAGCATCAGTACCCCCTTCTGCAAATGTATTGGAGGGACCTACAGCAGCTGTTCACATTTGCAAGTGTGGCCCTTCCTCTCAATTGGTGCTATCTATCTGGATCACTGTCCAATCACCTGGAAACTTCCTTCACTCCCAACTTTGGAAAAGCTCAAGAAGGTATCAATAAGACAACAGACTGATAATAGCTCTCTCAAGGGCCCTGTGGCAATTGGTAGCGCTCCACAATACAATGAAGTAACACAATCATAGAGGTGGAGAAAGTGACATCTTACAAATGTGAGGAACAAAGAATGAGACGGACTTCCTTGGGGATTGGGAACAAGGTACCCACAGGTGAGATATGATATCCCCTTGCCCTTATGAGGGCCACCCCAACCCTCCCCTGGCCTATATAGGCTACTGTAAAACAGCTCCCCTCAATTGTCCTCATTCAATCAATTACAGTACTGGGATAAGGAAGAGACGACTAGGAGTAGTGAACACCAGTAACTCATTTCACCACTCTAGTACTGAAATGAAGACGATGCATGCAAAGCACTGTAAACGTCAGGCATGTCCCTTTAATTGCAGTCAAGCAAGGCTAATTTGGAATCCATACCTACAACCTGTGAAGTGGCTGCAGGTGTATAAAATGGGAGAGAGAGGCCAGAAGGAGGACCAGTAGCGAATCCTGTTTGCAAGGAGGCAGACGTGGTGGGTCCTGCAGGAGAGCCAGTGTGCTGGAAGAGGATCCCAAAGGACTGTGGAGCCCAGGAGTATGCAGGCGAGAAGGAATGCACAGGTGCAGGAACCTCTGTGGTCGGAGACGACGCACAGCCAGGGTTGCGAGAAAAGCAAAAGAAGCAAAGTTGCTGCAAGGGTCTGCGGGAGGAAAGCGGAGCTGGTGGTGGGAGAAGAGAAGCTCCAGAAGTGCCAGTGGGGTTCGCAGTGCAAGGCAAGCCAGCTGGCAGAGCCAAAGTGGAACAACACAGCTGCCCAAAAAGACTGCTGAGGACCTGCGATAAAATGTGAAATTGCCCATTTGAGAGCAATGCACGATATTAGAGAGCAAGTGTAGAATTTTGTGAAAGAGCATGACAGAAAGGTGGGAAAAAATAAAACCACCACAAAGTGAACTTTATGCATGAAAACAGTGCATCAAGGCCAAAGACTGGCATAGGATATGGGACAAATTGTGGCAAAGTGAAGAGGCTGACCAGGAGAAGCCAAGTGAGTGTGAACCTTCAGATAAGGCCAAGAGGATGACCAGGAGAAGCTAGGTGAGAGTGAATCTTTACACAGGGGCAAATACAGAAGAAACTGTGTGGGCTGAAAAGCCTAGGGTTCCTGGTTGCATGACCTGTAATGGTTGGACCATGTGGTCTGATAACTGCGCCTATATATGTGAAAGCCAAAGACATTGTTGAAGTATTGAGAAAGCCAAAGACATGGTTGAAGTAACCTCTGACGGAGTCATCTAATTGAACTGTTAATCCAATCAATAAGGAGTGTCAAGATGATGTGGTCTTGTGTTGAACATTGAAAGACAGAGGCCAAGCAAGTTGTCAAGTTGAAGTCTTGAGCTAGGGAACCCTGAGGTTTCATGAATTGTAATGCTGTCTTGAGGATGGCAACCTCAAGACCCTTTTCTTTGGAACTGTGTTGCCTTGAACTTGGGGAAGGGAACACCAGGGATTTGCAGAACCGTGTTTCCTTGAACTTGGGGAAGGGATCCACAAGGATTTGTGGAACTATTGTGAACTTGGGCAAGCTAATCCTGAGACTTTTGTGGATCTTTATTGAA
The DNA here is from genome assembly GCF_040938575.1 of Ambystoma mexicanum. Classification (NCBI taxonomy): domain Eukaryota; kingdom Metazoa; phylum Chordata; class Amphibia; order Caudata; family Ambystomatidae; genus Ambystoma; species Ambystoma mexicanum. The sequence continues at coordinate 1,061,329,626 of NC_090929.1, read as the reverse complement.
CTTTGGGAAAACAGCTGAAAAGGAAGCTAGGAGGTGGAAGCTTTAGTTGTGAGGGCAAGGATAGGTTTTTGACACAAACAGACTTTTAGGTTGAACTTTCTGTCTCAGGCTTTTCTTAGTTTTGTTCAGATAGGGAACTCCCACCTTAGCGTAGGGCAAGCTAGGCCTTCAACCACCCTGACATTTGAGTTTCTATGCTCGAGCTTGCAGGGTACAATTCCAGGGGGTCCTTTTTCCAAGTCAAGCAGAGTGGAAAAAGTAGTGCTAAAAGCATTCAACAACTGTTTTTATGGGCTGGAGGCTTTTGTATGGTTTGGAAGGTACATTTGTAGAGCAGATCAGACTTAACAAGTGTTCCTGCTCTTACAGGTCCCCCTGCCAAACCTACTGGTTTTCCACCAGCATGTATTTTTATGTTGGCGGAAAACAAATGGATTCCTATGTAATCTGCCTTACTTTTACATTGTGGTAAAAGCCGGCATATTCCAAAGTAATCCACTGCGGATGGCTCCCACAATCTTTTCCAAGCAATTAGCGAAAAGGTGAAGAGCAAAAACGATATTTGCCAGTGTTTTGCTCTTTACATTTCCAGTACAATGTGGAAACAATTAAAATTGCATGGAGGGTCCCTTTTGCGCAAAACAGTGTAAACAGGCATGGTCCCCTCTGTGTAATTTAGGATTCTAAGCAAAATGACCCCCTCACTCTTTTTCATCAACACGTTCCTTCATAATGTATACATTGTCAGGTGGGTTTATCATGCGACCTGTGCATATTTAAATTAATCTATATAATATTGAGTGTTATTTTAGGTATTCAAAAACAAATTTCAACACATATTTGTTCAAACTTGAGTGTGGAAGATGTGTGGTGAAGTATCTATTTTTCAGGCTAGGCTCAAATTCTGACTTAACCACTTATCCAAAGTGGGGATTCCCAGGCAAAGCATTTCATTTCACTGTGCCTTATCTTCCAAAATTAGGGGATCCCTAGAAGTGATTCAGTTTGCAGTAGAAGCTATTGCAAAAAATCCTCACTCCTGGTTTAATAGCTGGGCAGCAGCGGTGTCAGGACCCACCAAGAACACACACACACATGTTTCTTTGAAAATATGATGCCACATTTATTGATTACAATTGTGAGATTCAATAGCAAATCAAAGTAAACACATCATACAAAAAGTCACCATGGATAATTACATATTATAAACAGTATGTAAACAGTATGTACCACACAATCTTGTACAGGGGAATGATAGGAGACCAAGGGCATCTCCTACCTGCCACGCCCCACCAGGAGTGATACCAAGAGTCTGGAAACCCTCAACCTGCACTGTCTGCCACCTTATCCTGCTCTCCCCACCCTGGCTCTCTCTCCTACATGCTAGAGCTCACTCATGCCCTTAACTTAATTAAAATGTACTGTAAAGATGCACCAAAATATGCTTTTTGGGCTTCAAAATGTAATTTTTTAAGAAACAAAATGTCTTATTCCTTGCTTCAGTATTCTGGAGGGGCGTCTGCCTTTCACAACAACATGACTGGAAAACAAGCAACTCCTCTGCGGCTTGCTGGGAGTAGCCACAGTGTGTGCACACCATCTGGAACAAAGACTTGGGGGCTTGGTGCACGGTCCTCACAGTGGAGACATCACCCTTTATTCTCCCTAGCCAGTGAAAGTCATAGTGGGGGTTGGAGTGGGAAGGTGAAAGTGGAGGTAAAGGAGAATTGTGGTCAGAGAGAGCTGATGGAAGGGGACTGAGGGTGAAAGGTGAAGGAGAAGTGGATATAATAGAAAGGGAGAGCAGATGGTACAGGACAATAGGTAGATTGATGTTGTAACACTATTTTCGTTGCTTATCTTTTGCTCTGTACTGTTTTTTACAGACCGGTGCAGATATATTTTTCTGGATCTGGGAAGACATCTTTTGCTGGATCTGGGAACTCTGGATAAATGCCAGCACTTTGATTAGGGTGCTCATACACCCACACCAAATGGAAATTGGGCCCCCTGATCACAAACCAGGCCCACCCAGATAACAATTCCTGGAGTCAGGTCTTTTTAGAAGTATTTAGGACCCTTCACATCCTCCTGACCACCACTGAAGGGGATTGCGGTGACTGCCAGTCTGCTAGTGAGCTCTTCTGGGACAGGGGCCTCATTTTCTTGGGGAAGGTTCTTGTACTACCAAGTAACTTGGTTCCTCATTGCTGTCATCCCCAGGGCCTGGATCATGCCCTTTTCATTCTGCCTCCACTTCACCCTCATCCAAACGCCCTCCTCCATGCAGAAGACCTCACCCTCTTCCCCCTACTGGTCTTCACCGCCTTGAGTCTCTGCCTGATAGATTACTGACTCATCTTCAACACCCACACCTGCTGGTTGGGGACTACTAGTCCCTGAATGCCCTTCACCCAGGCATGAGCCATCTCATAGTGTTGTTCCAGGGTGCTTGTTGAGACCACACCCACCTCCCACATGAGGAAAGTGTTTGTCCTGCTCCATCACTGGCCCTGCCTCTGTTGGTCATCGACTTGATGCCCTGCTTACCTGGCCTCTGTGCTACTACTCAGAGCCTCCTCTGACGGCCCTATCTCCTCTCCCAAGTTCTCCCAATAGGCCTCCGGCTCCCCCGTCACAGTGGAACAGTGACGGGTCATGGACTGGTGCCAACAAACAGCACAATGTTCCCCCTTTGCTAACTTTCATGGGGTAATCCTCCACCTGTGAGGAGAAACACAGCACCTCCCCCTGCTCTACTGCCACCTTCTTTGCCTTCCTGACCTATCATTGTAGCAGTGCCATGAGAGAACCCCAATCGAGTGAACATCGAGAAATGAAAGAAGAAACCAAAAGTGGGTGAAACCAACTCTGGGAACCATGATCAACAACCGAATCAAGTGAAGTAAACCAGTATACCTACCAAACAAGATACAAAAAGTTAATCTAATACTATACTTGTATACTGGTACTACTACCCAGACGAACAAGACTACATGACAAGCAACACAATAGCAAATGGAGAGGCAAGACTGCAACGAAAACAACCATGCATGATTGGCAGCACGAATACGAAGAATGCATCTGAGATTCCAGGATCCTGATTGGGTGACAAATAATTGCAAGGGGAAGGCTTCCGCGAGTTTGGCGAAGATGTTTTTGAGCCGAACCCCATACGATACATTTGGTAACAGATCAATATTTCCTAAAGGTTTCGAAGAGCATGCAAGGTCTGTTTTTTAGTTGTGTTTCTAGATGGATTCTTAAGGTAGAATGTTCGCACCTGTAGAATGTTCCTCTGCTGCAGTGACTTGCAAAGGGTGCTGGGAGATGCTGGCTGCAGCGCCACCCGAGAAAAGGAAACAGGTATAAATAATATAGTGAAGTATTTAGTCCACATATAGTATAGTGCAGTATAGTATAACAGGTATAGTATATTATAGTATCAAATAGTGTATAGTTTCGTTTAAAGTCTGGAGATTAAAGTCTAGAGTTTTTTTAAAATGATTAAATGAGACACAGATGTCATAATTTCCTTTCGCTTGCTTACCACCACCCTCTGCTGTTGCTTTAGGACTAGGTTTCACAGCTTTCCTGTTTTTTGCGGCATACCCAGGCTTTCAAGCAGGTCAGGTTCACAGGCAAATGTCCCAGCAATGACAGCCATGTTTTGGGGATTGTTTCCTGACAGTTCTCAGATGATCACATTCTCTGCATGCCCTTCCACATTTGGACATGATGTGCCAGCATTCTGGGCATGCAAAGGACCACAAAGCATATGACACAAACCACCTCCACTCCACAAAACATAACGCTCCTAGCAGTGGCCGTCTCCAAAAAAAGGACATATCAAACGCCCTGGGGTGGTCACCAGGAGAGTGAGTGCAGGAGTAGCCAGGACATCTCAGACTCATGCGCGTTGTCAGCGTACATGGACTTCCACTTCTGCCTACATCAAGCTCCCTAATTATGAATACACTTGGCTATACGTAGCACTAAATGTGGCTATGAGTTGTCTGCTCATTCCACTTTATCCAGTAATAAAGTTTGCAAATGTGGTTATGCATATTTTATTTTTCTATGAATGTACTATATAGCAAATAATAAACTTTGCAAAATGGCATTGTGCTTCCTCGCTCCTAAGCCCTAATGTATTGATGTGAACTACATCATACTCGCATACATCTGGGGGATGATGTTTACCCAGAAGAGAATCCCCGACAAATGTAATCTGTAAATGAATAGTGCAGAGAAAGACTTGCTATTGGCGTAAGCGGAAAAAAGGCCAACTTTGCGTGTCTGCACAGTCAAGAACTTCGCAAAAGCATGACGGCGGAAAACACATATTTGACACCACTAAGCAAAGCCCCAGATAAGCAGGAAGGTCCAAGTAGGATAGGAGCTGATCATGGCCAGTGCTGAGACATGTATTAGCAGGTGCCCACGGTCAATGGGGCACCTAGTGGCAGAGGCGTCGCTCGGGGAAGCATGTGGGGGCTATAGACCCAGGTCTTTTGTTTGTAGCCCCAGATAGAAGCTCAGGGGCTAGAACCAAAAGGCTAGCTAGCACCGAGTCCCAATATTAGCATAGCCCCTGATCTTTTCCAGACCTAGCAACACCCCTACCTAGTGGTGCAATTTTGAATCTAAAAAAATCAAATGTGGGCTTATTCTAAGAGGGGGGGCAAAAGAGCACTTTACCTGTGGCAGAAAACCTCCTTGCACTGGTTCTGGAGAGGAGCAATCTCAATCAGAAAGACACTGGTTATACGTGAGGGAGGTCTCAAAGGTCCTGTTCCGGTCTGTAAACATTTTATGAACCAAGTTTGCACATCTGTGAACCTTATTTTATTCACACCAACATGCTCAAAGTGAAAAAAGCCTTAGATCGATTAAATAGCATGCCACAGAGGTGTTTTATTTATATATTGCTGGCGCAGAGACAAGAGCCGGGCTTCTTCTGCTATAAAGCACTCTTATTACTACGGCAAGTCCACAGGTGGCCCCGAGCACATGCTTCAGCTTGTCTACTGGCAAATAAAAACGTAAACATAGTGAGAGGATTGCTCATAAAACAGAAAAAATATGAGAAAAATGAGAGGACCCCTGGGCCCATGAATTCCAGTAATGCTTTTTGTCCTGGCGTGCAATAACCGTACACAATTGATAAAAGCTGGATGCCTCTGCGGCGAGTATTGTGGCTTTCTGAGATATTCAATGCCGCTCTTCGGCCTGCACACGACTCAGTGCAGAGCAGGGCATGGGAAAATGCAGAGAGATTGGGCCAAAGAATTGTCATAGTGGGTCCACTAGCAAACTAACGTTTTTTTTTTCTCCACAGGCTGGATAAGTGAACTTGGTGGAAATTGCATTTCATCATTGGACTCTGTTGGCTTATTGGAAGATCAAAGGATCCCTTGAGGGGCAAGCCAAAACTCGCATCCACCTGACAGCGATTGGCTGCCCAGGGGTTACATGCAGAACCATTCATGCATAGTCAATTGAAGAGGTCATTGGAGCATATGTTCGACCTACCTAACCCCTACTTGGAAGAGTTGTGTACACGCTATTTGCAAAAGTCAATTGATTGGAAGGTGGAAGACATGTGAGGACTTTGAATATGGTTGAATTTGAGTGGCTTACGTTTTGTCTCTTTTTTTGTTGCACGTCTGGGAGGGCATGCCTGAAATATTACCAGAGAGTGTGGTTTTCAAGGCGTTAACGTTGACATTTTAAAAGCTGTCTAGAGCAGTATCATCTGCAGGAGATCCCGTCCCCCTCTCTCCTCTATATTGCAGACATGAGACTCTGCCTTGCCTGACACCAGCTATCGTACCAATACCTCAGCAAGTATTTGGAAGGAGATACCCATTGAGACAACCCTATCTAATGTACCCCTGAAGTGACGCCAACTGCAGGAGGAACTCCCTGAAGGAATATGAGTGGGAGCTAAGCAAATGAACTGATATCACCATAAGAAAGTGTGCACAACGTCCTGAGATACTGACTGACGACAATGTATGGATCCTAAAGGACAAATGACAAAGTAGAGAATGGAAGAACTAGCAATGTGGAAAAGAAGAAGATTACATGTTAAATAGTGCTGCAGACAACAGAATCTCAACAAATGTGCAGGCGCTGAAACGCAAGGTAGATCAAGTCATCATAGATGCTGGATATGAGTAGTGAATAGAATGCAGACATAGCCGCCATTGTACAGAAACTGGACATTGGTATCATGAAATAAGTAAGCCAGAAACCATGAAGGGAGAATGGAAAGGTGTGTTGCAGCCGAATAGCAGGCTCGCAGAGCTGTGTGGCGAGGCTGTCTGGCCTGAAGTCAAGATCCTAGAAATTGAGGTCAGCTATCTACTCTGGAGAAGAACGAGTATGTAGAGGACGAATCTTCTCAATTTAAGGTGCAAGAAAGAACACCAAGTGTGCCAAGTTTAATTCATTTAGAGCATTTAAGACCTGCAAAATGGACCAAATTGTGGTCTCCTGTCACGTGAAGATAAGGATGAAAATAGAGTGCGAACTTGGAGTCCTAGAACACGATAGTGAATGCCCGCACTCCCATGTATTCTCAGAGACAAGCATACTTTGCAAGGCCAAGTTCAAAGACAATCTTCATGGCAGAAGGCTTGGGTGATGAGAGATGCTGGGCTAATTGGGTGGGGAGGTAGAGTCAGGCCCATCCCTTTGCACCTGGGTCTGGGCTCACGTGCTGCTAAATGAACCAATGTTCCAGACATGACACAAGCGTGCCAACCAATTGTAGCAGTCCATATAACGAAGGACCTCATGGTTTAAAGACCAATGAGAAACCACATATCTAATGGCTTTAAATATGACATGTTTGAGAGGTAGGTATATATTGCCCACCTGACAGTAGGCAGCCAATCACAATCCTAGTTCCTATATAATGTGTACTTAGATGTTACTCTTAAGCCTATCTCGATCCCCAGTAGCTTTTTTATTGTTTGCCACATAGAATGAAGTCACCTCTGATATGTTTTAGTATAAAGTCTATGTTGTGTGAAAAATACGTTGAGAGAAATTGAACGTCCATCTGTAGTTGTTCGTTGTACCTCCCTGTTTTAGATAATTGTTAATAAAACAGTACTTTTCCATCTTCCTGAGTTGGTTCAGTTATTTGGACTCAGAGTTATTCTTTGAACCCATCCATTGCATGCATGTTCCTAAAGGGCCATGAGCTCAAAGGGTCGATATGGCGATAGGAGGCAAATCCTTTCCTTTTCTTGTAGACACTGGGATGATTCGCTCTTGTATAAGAGAGGGAAAATATCCATTGTCAGGTATTGCTATAAATGCTCAAGGGTTCTCTGAAGGTCCGAATTTAATTCCTTTTACTGAAAAAATTACCTGTTTCTATAGGGGAATGTGACATATCTGTCCCCTTGCTATTTTCATGACAGACGCCAGTTAACATCTTGGGGAGATATTTAATGACGAAACTTAACATAGTGATTTCATTCACTGATCAAAGAATAGTGTGCTCCATTCCAGGAATACACTATTTAAACATGGGAGAGTTTATACTGGCATTTACAGGGCAAGTGGCTCTACGAGGGGTCCCGCTAGAACTGGAAGTTTTCATGAACTATACAATGTCAGGTATTGCCATGAATGCTCACAGGTTCTCTGGAACTACGAGTCAAGTTCCTTTTACTGATAAATTAAGTGTCTCCAGAGGAGAATGTGACATATCCGTTCCCTTGTTATATTCACGACAGACATCGGTTAATATTTTGGGATGAGATTTAATGATGAAACTTAACATGACGATTTAGTTTACTGATCAAGGAATAGTGTGCTCCGCTCCAGGAATACACTGTTTAAATGTAGGAGAGTTCATACTCATACAGGGTAGGTGGCTCTGCAAGATGTTCCAATAGATCCAGAGATTTTTCTATATGGAGTGAGCATTTTAATGACATGGCTACTTGGCCTGGTGGAAAAGATTGTGAGAATATCTGATGAGTACATATTTAGACCACAAGTACCTATGGATGAGGAAGAAGGGCGTACTATTCCTATACAACTGGAAGGAGCTATAGTACGAGGAGAAATAGCAATGCTTGAAAGAGTAGAGGAGTAGATGATGAAGGCAGAGCATGGAGGACAGTGATAGCTCTGGGAGAGGGATACAGACTGACATAACAGATGAAAATATGTTCAGAGATGAACGTATCAATGACGAGGTATGTATTTTATAAGCATTACATACTGGATAAAGATCGAGAAAAGGGAAGACCCACAGTGATTGGCGATAATGCAGCAACAACCAGCATTCTTTCCGGAAGACCTGGAAAAGGTGGCAAGTGTCCTTTGGTCTACGGGCCCATATGATGTAGGCCTATTAAAGGGAATAGGAGAAGTTAAAATAAAATTCAAGCCAGGAGTGATTTTATCACGAGCAAAACAGTACCCTATGTCTCGAGAAGCTGATGAAGGCATATTTGAGACTATTTCAGTCCTAATGAATCAGGGAATACCAGTGCCATCGGAATCGTTGTGCAACACCGTGGTGTATCCAATAAAAAAATCTAAAGGGGGGTCATGGAGATTTATCCAGGACTTGCACCCTCTTAATCAGATTGTAGCCGCTAAATTTCCATTAGTTCCTAATCCTGCAACAATATTCACAGTGATCAATTTGAAAAATTCATTTTTCTTGATCCCATTGAATAAGGACGCACAAGACCTTACTTCCTTTATGTACAGCCAAAAGTGACTAAAAAATAATTGTTTACCTCAAGGGTATAGTGAGTCCCCACAGATCTTTAACAGGGTCGTACAGATGGATCTAAGCAACATTGAACTCAAGAGAACAGTAATTCAGTACATAGATGACATATTAATTTGCAGTGAAACAGAAGATGAATGTAGACAAGACTCTGTTCAGTTAATGACTATATTGGCTGACACCGGGTACAAGGTAGACAAGGAGAAATTACAGTATTGTCAGGAAGAAGTGTTGGACATAGGCCAGTTCATTTCACATGAAGGAAAGAATCTAACTCCTGAAAGAGCTGATGCTATCATGAAGACACCAAAGCCAAACACAGTGAGGAAAATGCAGCAGTTTCTGGGCTTGTGCAATTATTGCACGGCTTGGGTGTTCGACTACAGCACATATACCAAGCCACTTTTGCAAGCACTAAAGAGATCACAAGTTGGCACGGAATAGATAGAATGGACTGAAAACATGGAGGAAGGATTTGAGGAAATAAAAAGAGCAATCTGTACAGCTCCAGTTTTAGGGCTTCCCAACTATGGTGAGGAATTTTATTTACTTTCACACACCAATGGGTCAGTAATGACAGCAGAGCTCACACACAGAGCAACATTGGGATACAAGCCTTTGGCATACTAGAGTGGGATTTTAGATCCAGTTATGAGAGGACATTTTCCATGTGAGCAATCTTTGGCTGCTGCCATATTTGCAGTTGAAGAAGTATTACCATGGGCTGTTCCATGACTCTCTACTTGGAGCATGCCTTTTATGCCATTTTAGAGAAACCCAAGGACACATTAACATTGCAAAGAGCTTCAGTTTATGAAATAATGATTTCTATTCCAACTATTAAGGTAGTGAGATGTAAAATAGTGAAGCCAGCCACATTTGTAGATGCACCTATGAAGAAGGTGATCATGTGCATGACTGTTCAAATGATGTCGAATTTTAAGATAATATACCCCGTGTGGAAGAAAATGCTATAGTAGGAGGGGAAATCCTATTTATTTATGGATCTTCAAAAATGTATCAAACTAGTGGGGGAGAGGCATTCAGGCTCTGCAGTTCTAAGACGCAGATTAAATGATGAATTTGAGGTAGTGGTGAGTGCAAGACTACCGTATTATTGGACAGGCTCATAAAGGCACTATAACTCCCAGTAGCTATGGCGGTCGTAAAAAAGCACAGCATATACCAAACGAACAGACTTTTTCTTGTGCGGAAACAAAGCAGCATTCATAGAAGCCAAAAGAATTGCATATACTTCTGAAATGTTGAGTGTTCATACTGAAGATACTAAACACATTTTGGATAGAAGCTTGCTAGTACGAGAATGGTTTCATATGTTTTCAATTATGAAATTAATAGAGATCCAGTGTAGAGGCCCACAAGAAGAGCAAGAGCTATGGAAACAAAGGGGGTGTTCTTTTTTCGCCCACAGAAGCATTATGGAGACAGGAAAGCACTGTAAAGCCAGTGATGTCAGCAGAATTGTTGAAGGACGCACTTGAGCAGCTGCATTAACCTATGCATATACCCAGAGAAAGTCTTACTGCCACAATTGCAGAAGACTGGTTTATTCCAAATGTATTGGAACACGTTGCACAGTTCATGGTGAATTGCATCGAGTGTCAGAAGTTTACTGCTGGGCATACACCGAGAACAATAGGAGTAATACCTCGACCAAATGGTCCATTTCAACATTTGCATATCGATTACGTTGATATGCTGCAGCCATGCAATGGAAATAGGCATCTATAAGTGGTAGTGTGTCCCTTCTCTAGGTGGATCGAATCCGGTCCATCAGCACACCCTGAAGCCACTTGCGCAGCCAAGGTTTTAGTGTGCAAAGTCTTCCCAAGATGGGGTGTGTACGAAGTATTAAGATCTGTTAATGGACCATATTTTGTTAAAGAGCCATTTGAACATATAGGACTTCTATTGAGCATAAGGCATACATTTTCTTCTGCTTATCATCCACAAGAAAACAGATTATGCGAGAGACTGAAAGGTCTCCTCAAGGAGAGTATAGCAAATATCAAATTAACTCTGAAGAAGGGATGGCTATATTGCCTACCCCTAGTCTTATTCGAAATCAGCCAGGTTCTGACCACCATCTTACTCCCCATGAGTTAGTGACAGGACATTGCATGAGAACACCTCTTACACCTCAATCTAGAGGCAGAAGTGATACTGAGAGTGTAGTGAAGGCTCTGGGTGATAAAATGCACAATTATTTGACAGGTATGAATACCAGTGTTTCTTTCATTGCAGATCAAGTCAAGCATCAGAGGGGGGGTCAAGGAACACGGAAGAGGACAGTTGAGTAATCAATCCAAGTGAACTATTGCCACCGCTAAAATTATATGTTGGCAACCAGATCCCTGTCAAGAATTGTACCCGAATATAGCACAAGCCTAGGTTTAATGGTCCTTTTGTGTTGAGGAAGTCTCCCCTTCTGCAGTTAAGGTATCGGAAAGAAGAGCTTGATTGCACTCAGGACATGTAAAAATCTACAAAGGAGAGACCATCCCTCTACTGCCCATTGACCAAGAAGCTAGACAAGAAAAATGTCTGCATGTGCAGGCTTGAACGATGACCAAGAAGAAGGACGATAAAACAGTGAGTGGTTAGCACATATTTCCTTTAGACTGGAATTCAGTGGACACTCCTTAAATATTTTAGCAGGAAGTGCATAGACTTGCAGAAAATTCCAGAGGCTAAAACACACTTTTTCAAAATTCATTGAAGAAATAATATTACATCAGTACTATGCCAAAATGTCAGTTCCTGATTAGAAAATAGAAAACAGATCAATACCCAGATACATTTTTAGGAGAATACCTGTTTCAATTATAATTGAAAGATACCTGTCGACAGTGATACACATTGGCTCTTAGTTGCTATTTTTGTGTTTATACTCCAGTCCTACCCTGCCCTTGTTAGGAGAGAGGTCAACATTCATACCTTTCTACATGAGCCTAAAAATGGTCCCGTGATAAGGAGACTCTTAATAGCAATAATGGAGCCGATTGTGCAACTACAAATGTAAAATTGAATATTTGCATTAAAAATGATTTGTGAAGAGGATTATGTGATTATAGAGAGTCCACCAGTTCAACAAGTGTTGGGATGGCACACCAAATGTGTTTTCCAGACTTCTGTGCCTGATATACATATGCCTGCGTATTTTATTTTTCTTTCTGTACCTTACATTTCGAAGTCTCTAATATCATAATGGTTCTATTGAAAAAACAACACCTATGATTTTTTGAAGGAGGAGTACAAAGGATGATAATTTCTTTAACCTCTATGGACATGTCAAACAATATAAGAGGGATGCGGAAGAAGATAATCCGGGGATAAACACCTATCTTGATAATGCAGTGCACCTGGGGAATAATATTAGGTACCAGCATATGAAAAAGGTGTGGAGAGTGCATCTGATGAGAATTGCTATGTCTGCTCTTTCATCCCCCATGCCGTGAATACAGTAAAGACCTTCATTTCATAGGAGATGCCAGTGCACAATGCCAAGTGACTCAGTCACCTAGCAGCTTGTACTACTGGAGGACAGTTTCAAGGGAACTGGGCAACATTGGATGGAGTTCAAGACAGCTGTTTGAATATCAGGATGATTACATCAAGACAGCACAAATGGAGAAAGAGCCTGGATGGACAGACAGGATGCTTGTGTATCATGCTGCAGGACAAGACAAGGTGATTGTCGAAGAGATGAAAAGAATGAACTGTTCTGACATGACAGAGAAGACTGGAATGCCTGGATGCTGGGAATGTTCACAACTGCTGATCTATGGACGAGTGAGTAAAAATAAAGGATGGGAAGATGGAATTATGCCCTGTGCCGCTCATCTGCAGAGGAAGGAAGCAGTGCAAGGAGTACAGAAGGTGAATGATGGTTGTCTGAAGTCTTCTAACAAGTACTCCAAACTGCTGACATGGGTGGAAGATGAAGCAGGCCCGGTGTCCGTGGTCGCACTGATTAATGCAACACTGTGCTTTCAGAGCAAAGAAAATAAATACGTTGGACATAATAAAGGGTGCAAAAACACAATTGATGTTCCAGGAAGGAACGGCTGTCTTAATGGTTTAATATTGGGTCTGCGGAACTAGACCATATATGAAACTGCCCAGGAATTGGGGTAGAGTGTGTTCTTTAGTATATACCCATGTTCCAGCATTTGTGATTCCACAAAGTGACCTGAAGATTGAAGAATTTCCAAAAGTAGATGATCACCTGAGAAAAAAAGAGTCATTAGAACTCTGGCGGATGAAGAGATCGAATTATTTCTCACAAAATCACTAACAGGTTATGAAAATATTCCATACGAGCACAAATTGTTCAGCAGAACTGCAATGATGTTCATATCTATTTTCATGCCTGGAATTCAAACAACAGTGAATGCCAAATGGCTGCAGATCACGTGGTGAGAGCAGCTACAATCAATCAATGCCACTGCAAAAGGATTTAACGCCATAAAAGAAGAATTGAGGGCCATAAGGCTGATGACCCTCCATAATAGATATGTCCTCGACATGATTACATCAATGAAAGGAGGTGTTTGCGCCAAGATCGGGCTATCATGTTGCACATTCATCTCATGATGGCGAGAAAGGGACCTTGACAGAGGTCATATCGATGTTGACAGATCTACACATAAACTTGGTGGATGAGACAGAGGCCATTGGAGATGACAGTGGGTTCACACTCCTATTTTCATGGATCCCTTTTGAATGGAAAACGTATTCAAGTTCCTTGGAGCAATATTGGTGATAATCATATTTGAATTCGGTATGAGCAGAATAATACTTGAACAATGTAAGAAAACTTCAAAGAAAGCAGTGGGAATGAAGATCATGATTTATGCAAACGATGGACTGGAAGACAAGGTGCTGACCGATGATGCCATAAGAGACTATGTAAAAGCTATTATTGTTGCACCTGAAGGAACGAGATTCTGGTATCCAAGGGATCATCATAAGAATTATATGGGATGTTGGATCTACTGTCCTCAAAATGGACAATGCAGCTACATGACCTGCATTGTGGATGAACATGTTAAAACAGTGGGCATCCTGAGAGGGGTGACGAAGATATGCAAACCCAAGAAACACTTTTTCAGGAGAAAATACAAAGGAGAAGAAAATCTTGAGGAGGTGGTCAAGGAATCCACCAGAGGGGGGAATGTAGAGGAGCAGCTGCATACATCTACAGGAAATCCCACCCCGCTACCGCCTGTATGTTGGAAGCCTGAAATTGTGCCATGCTTGACACCAGCAGTTGAGACCATACCACAGGGTATATTCGAAAGAAGATACCCATTGTGAGAAAACCCTATCAGATGTATTCCCGAAGAGACAATAATCTAAGGGAGGAACTCCCTGAAGGAATCTGAAAACGAGTAAAAAGCGTGACACTCTGAGAATACTGGCTGAAGAAAATGGATGATCTTACAGATACTGACGACGGAGCTAAGAATCAAGTTAACTTTCATATACGAAAAGAATATTGCACGTGTGAAGAGCACAGCAGAAAATGCAAGCCGTTCAATAACTGTACACATGCTATAACGCAAATAGATCAAGTAATCTTAGAAACTGGCTATAAGGAGTGAATAGACTGCAGGCGAAGCCACAATTGCATAGAAATGGGACATCACTGTCGTGAATTTAGTAAGCCCGGACCCATGAAGACGAAAAGCTGAGAGCTGTGTCGCAGCAAGAATTAGCTGAGATTGTGGACACGAATGGTGACGCTGTTTGACCTGGTGTCAAAGCTGAAGCAGCCAAGATTGGTGGTCTATATTTTGAAGGCGGTGAACATGAGAAGCTGATTCATCCCTTGTTAAGGTGCAAAGAAAGAACACCAAGTGTGCCAAGTTTTATTCATTTAGGACATTTAAATGCTGCAAAATGGACCAAATAGTGGTCTTCTGTCACGTGAGCCAAGGATAGGAATAGAGTTTGCTTGGAGTTCTAGAACAACGATAGTGCATGCTCACACTCCCTTATATTCTCAGAGACAAGAACACTCTGAAAAGCCAAGTTCAAAGATAATCTTCATGGCAGAAGTCATTGGTGATGAGAGATGTTGGGTGAATTGGCTGGAGAGGTGAAATCAAGTCCACCTCCTGGGTCAGAGCGTACGTTCTGCTAAGTGAACCGAATGCTCCAGACATGGCACAAGCATGCCAACCAATTATAGAGGGCCATATAACAAAGAGCCTTATAGTTTGAGAGCCAATCAGATACCGTGTACTTAATAGTGTTGAAGATGACAAGTTTTGAGGTAGACATAAATTGTCCACCTGACAGTGGATATCCAATCACAATCCCACCCCTCAGAGAAAGCATATTTAGATGTTCCCCTTGAGCCTATCACAACATCTCATAGGTTTTTCTCAAATTCCATGTGGTATGATGTCACGTATGATGAATCTTTAGTATATAAATGTGTTTTTATGTGAGGTGTACTTAGAGCTCGAGCGAACGGCCATTGTTGTCCGTTGTAACTCCCTATTTTAGACAAGTGATATTAAAACAGCAAACTTTGCCATCTTCCTGAGTTGGTTTGATTATTTGGTGTCAGAGTTATTCTGCATCCCCATCCATTGCATGCAGGTTATTCAAAGGTCTCTAAGCTCATGTGGTAGCAGAGGATGGTTCAAGATCCAAACCTGTTTGTCTCCAGAGTTTCAGACGATCAGACATCCTCTGCCATTAGTCAGAAGATCATATGGTTTTCTGTGGAGAGTGGCCGATAGAAATAAACTTGCAAGAAGAACCGAGACGATGGGCAGGTCCCCTTTTGATGAAATCCCTGCCAGGTTTCAATGGTCGCTCTGCGGACGGAAGGCGAAGTGGTTGGATTGGAGGAGGAGACGATACCGAAGACCTTCAATCAATTAACGAACGAATGGTGAGTAGACTAAGGGGAATGGCAAATTAAGGGGATAGGGTTGTGATCATTTTTGAGTAACGTGAAATATTGTGTGCAGAGAAGAATAGCGTCCTAGCTCAAGGGAATTCAGAAGAAGACGTCTGAAACTCAAAAAGGAGTAGAGTGAAATATATAACGTATGAACAGTTCACGTAAGGTGATGTCTCAAACCCTGTACAGGGTATTAAGAAAAAGCGAGAGAAAAAGGTGATCACAGTGTTTATTAATGTGTAAAGTTAACTAGTCTGTGTGTTGTTTGTTGAGTAAAAATATCGAAGAGTGATATAAGTGAAGAAATTGAGAAAAGTTGAGGTGTTATAGTAACTACCCTAGTGAAGTGGTTGGTACCAATCCAAAGGTAGAGATAGCTAATTGATAAATAAGAGGCTTGAGCAGCGATTGATGGTGCACGCTCATATTTGTTGTTTTAAAGGTGTTGAAAAAGTGGTGATTTAAGCTAAAGTATAAAGGTAATTTTCTAAGTCTGGTAAGTATTGACAGTCAATTGAGACTTGTCATTATGGGAGATACTCCTCTGATGCAGTTATGCAAGACATTGCCAAAGCACATGCCTAGGTTCAAACAGTATAGTGCGGAATGGATGAAAGGCACAGCGGATAAGATGTTCATACCATGGTCACAAGGGGGATCATTGTCAAAAGCGGTATTGAAACACATGACCACATACTTGCATGCTGCGTACACAGGGAAGAAATTAGAGAAAAGGTTAGCGATTCTAGAGCTTTGGAAAATATATCAGGAAGATAGGGAAGATCCGTCACCTGAGGAGTGGTTACTCAGTCAGCGAAAGGAGGAAGGTGTTGAGCGCTCAGCTCCCCTTACCTCGCCTGAAGTAAAAGACGATAGCACAGACGAAATAGGGTTGTTTCCTTTAAAGAAGTTAAAAGCGGCAACAGGGTATGGTAATCCAATATATGAACCTCCCGCTTATAGCAGCGATCATAGTCCAGAGGAGAATATGAGAACAGAAGGGCTCTGTAAGATCATGCAAGACAAAGAAGAAAAGAGTGAGCTGTTAAATGTGTTGACAGAAATAGAAAGGGAGATTAAGAGATGGAAAGGAGAGAAAAGCTGACGAGATAGCGCTCATGCAGAACGAATGGATGGGAGGACAGTTATTATTTAAAATCAATGGGAAAAGCATGGAGGAAGTTAGGCAAAGAGAAGATAAGGACGAACAAGATAGAAGAGACAAAGAATGAGAGAAGAGATTGAAAGAAGACGAGCAGAAAAGGAAGAACAGGAAGTGACGAGAGCAGATGTATCAGCAGGAGCAAGAGAAAAAAGAAGAACAAGCAGAAGAGCAAAGAAAGTATGACAATAGACAGAGAGTGATAGAAGACAGTGATAGAAGAGAGAGGAAGGGAGAAGAGGAGGAAGCGCAAAGGTTAAGGGATAAAAGGATACAGAGAAGAAGAGAAGAAGAGAAAAGAAGGGTAGGAGCAAGGAGAGAAGAATGAAGGCAAGAGGAAGAAAGAATTAGAAGGGAGGTGAGAAAGAGAAGGAACTAGATGAAGAAATAGAACAAAGAAGAAGATCTTGATATCAGTTTACTTGGTAAGGAATCAGTAGGGCCAAGCCCAGCAATATGATGGGACAGAACAGAAGAGTTCCTTCTGATAAAGAAATCAACATCAGGGCCATCTAGAATAGTATTGGAAGATGAAAGCTTTGATGCGGAGAGCATCGGAGACAAGATTTATAAGCAAATATCGGAGTCGAGCGAGGAGGGATCAATCCCTAGCATTTCAATCACAAAGCGAAGAAGAGATTCCGTTCAGTCACGAACAAAGAGCATTGTGCTTAAGCAGACTGAACTTAGACAATTATTAAGGCTAGTCATTCTAGTGTCTCATGGTGTTCCTCCTGTCAAGGTCCCAATACCTATGCATCAAAGTTCCAGTCCTCAGGCCATATCCCGCGTGGCTGCATGTTCGTGCATGTTACTTAATCATTGGAAAACAATAAACTGATCCATTTGAAGGAAGAGATCCACAGGTTCAATATACAACTATGCCATTTGAGAAGGAATAATATTACTCATAAAAAGAATTGCAAGCCAAGTGATAGTTCTCATAGAAAAGTGACAGGAAATTGGAGTGAATACTGGAAATATTCCGGCAATTACTACCAGTAGGGAAATTGACTGTGTAAAGAAGTTGCCTTGAGGACGACCAGAGGTCGAAACACGTGTCAGCTGTGACAGACACCAGCATTAAAACTGGATTGCACACTTATAATGTTTTAGGCATTTTCATTTTGAAAGATAATCCAGGACATAGAAGAACATTGTCATAGTGCTGTTTGTCAGCATTATACTCTACTTTTCCTAAGTCACATTTTATTCTGCGTGGAAAACTGAGCAGGCCCGTGTTTCCCTGGATGAGAAGCATCAATCCATGAAAACAATCGTAAATGCCAGCTGTAATGTCCGTACGTTGCAGGCGGCATTTACAGGAATCACAGTGGATTCCACGCGTTTTTTTCAGGAGAAAAACATCAGGCAGCATTCCCTCTGGGCTCCAGTTTCTCCACCGGCATTAACATTAAAAAACATGCCAGGGGTTTGGGGGCATGCATGTTCTTATTCTATAATAAGTGAATGGGGGAGGTGGACACAATCTTTATGCACTGCAGCTCGGCTCCATGCAGAGAATGCATGATAATGTCATGTTTCATAATTTACTGGCAGAGACCATACTTCTGCCAGTAAATTGGAAACCCTTGATCGATTCTCCACATCAGAATGATCCTGATGAAGGCAATTTGTTCACTAGTATTATTGTAGACAGTGGCAAACCATGCATTGAGATGCAGTGGAAACTTGCACAGATGAGGAAAGTTCATTATTTTGGAAATACAATATAAAGAAACAGTGATCGAGAGGCTTTGCTTCTGTATGAACTCTGAGGATTATCTCCACTGCTTACATGAAAATAAGGAGAACTGTATGCCATTTTCTTGTGCCCAACACATTTCCAAGGCACCGTAATGTGATAAGCGAAAGAGATAGCATTAATAACCTATATTATAAGCATTATAACCTATCGGGCGTTCACATTGGTCTGTTTAGGCAAACTCTATATGTATCGCATAAGGGTTAATTCTACTATTGGGTAGTCATATCTGGTGGCTCCTCCTGGCACTGCCTCTACATGTATCAATCTACAATGTTGCAGGGCCGCAGAGGGACCATTGGCTCCTGAAACATATTATATCTTCACTCGAAAGGTGACTCTGGATTGGGCAGGAGGTGTCCTCCCAGCCCTGGGACCCTGGATGGTTAGCATGCTGAGTGTACCTTTTCAAGGCGATGAGAATGAACATAGAGGTGCTGTGTGTTCCCAAATGTTCCCTAATGTTGCCATCTCTGAACACCTAAGCCTGGGAGAGTGCATTCAGTTGGCAATTTGTGAGCAACACTTGTATCTTTCCACCTCCGATTTGGTGGGAACAGCTTCTCTCTGTCTACCTTGATTGAATGGGCATTGTTGCTCTGCTGGGTCACATGTGTTGAGACCACGAAATGGAGCTCTCTTACCTCTAAATATGAGAATTCTAGCCTGAATTTCTTGCAGGTGGCTTATCGTCTTGGTAACCAGGAACTTTCCCGTCTCCACTCGTCCTTGGCTGAAAGCATTGTTCTGCTTGCCTCTGGCTGCAGCAATCATGCCAACCCTTCCATGTACTTGAAGCCTGTCTACCCTTGCTCATTCACGTCAGTGGGCCTACAGCTTCCATATTCATCCTTATGGCTTTTCCATGTTAGTGGCAGTCAAGCATGTGCAAGCTTGGTATATGTATACTTTTGTGTCTTGCGGTTCAGCTTTGGTGAAGAATGTGGATATATAGAGAGATACGTATGTATATCTGTCATCTACCTGCGTGAGTCATAAGCATGGTTTTTGTGTCTCTATGCAACAAACTAATGCATGTTCATGTAACTTTGTGAATGGATGGCTATGTACTTCATGTCTACATGCGGCTATGTCGTGATGTCAGTGATTTCTTGATTTGCAGTCAGTCAACTTGTTTGATTGATGGCATCTCCATCTCCGCCAGGTCATTGACTGGGTATGGCCTGAATGGCTGTCTGGGAGACTAACGTTTCTCACATCTGCAATACATCGGTGATGGCGGGGAAGGGCCTAAGAGTGAGGGGCATCTGTCATGTCTCTGTCTTCTGGCTGAGAGTTGTGTGGAGATCATGAGGGCTATGCCTGGACCTCCGTCTTCAGTACTATTCACAACAGTCTGTCACAAAAGGAATGAATTGCCATTTGCATTTGTGGGCCACTTTTTCATTGGTGCCCTGATACAAATGTATGCCCCAGTCTGACACTGTTTGAGACAAATTCTGGGTGCTAAGATGTGACATTACTGCAGCATCTGATAAAGGCAAATAGGAGAAGGTGGTTTTGCATGGATTAAAACCTGCTGACTATTGTATTTCAGCTGCTACCCACAAGTGATACATGCATGAAGGATGCATGATGTGTGCCTCTATAAATACCGTCTAATTTGAGGTTTTTGGTGATAACTACATAGAAAGCAATATCAAATAACTATCAGGTGTGCTTGAGGAAGCACAGGGCAAGGATTCTTAGCTTATAATGTTAACCTTTTAAGGCATACCTATCCTGTGATAAACATAGGCAATGCACTAAACCATGAATACGGTAGCTAGGGTTGAAGAGACTCAACCAAGGCAATATTCAGTGGGCAATGCTGCTAAAAGCCCCCCTAAAAGCATTGGGTGTGTAGCACATGGGTAGTGATGCATGCTAAGAAAGGTAAAGACTCTTTTGGATAGTTATATAATCAGAGCTGGATAACTTGAAGTGAAGAACGCTTGAAGGCTATTGGATTTCTGCTTGGAAGCAGAAGCAGCGATTCATCAAGATAAACAAAGGGATTCACTCAACCATGCACTTACCAAGGTCTTGATACCTCAAAATATGACTCATTCACTTAAAGTACAGCACACAGTACACCTTGCCACAGATGAAAAGAGAATCACTCTAAACCTCTGCGAAGGTTCAAGGGTTTTTTATTGATGTATTTGTGTGTCCCAGGTCTGTCCCTCTCTCTCTCATCGTATTGTGACTCTCCACCCTAACCCAGGCGTCCTTGACCCCAGGTTAGTAGATATCAAATGTTAACTCCTAATGTTTAACCCCTTAAGTGCCCGGTTATTATGCAAATCTATGCAAAAAGGACGCGCATACTCGTCCTTGGCACGTTAAAGTCTTTTTCGTCCTGGTGATAAGCATCTAAAGGGTAACCGGCCTTATATAACCCCCCTGGGAGACAGGAATATAAAGAACAGGAAAGAAAAAAAAACTAAGGACCACCTGGCATGTGATGCCACGTGAGGGTTCCTTTGTTCAAAAGAAAAAAACATTGATCATGGCGCAAGCAACGCACCATTAGACTCAAGGATCCCGACCCACACCAAGGAGGGTGCAAGCCAGTACTCCACTATACGCCTTTGCCGGCTTTCTTCACTGCCAACACCCAGGCTAATAAGGTGGAGCTCCCGTGACAGGGAGGGGAGGGCCCGAATGTGCCGCCCACTACCAGTGCAGCACCTTCACTGCAACCCAGCTCACAGGCATGCCCAACGTTCCGCGCACCCCCAAAGCTGCTGTGAAAGGGTCCACCCCTGGTGAGCCTGAAACTATTACTATTCCCAGGCCGCTGCTGGCTGCGTGGCCCGGGTTGAGACCGTGCTTGGGGGGCCCTCATTGCTGCAATTAATGCTGGGCTGCACCTGACACATGCAGCCCGGCCATAACAAATCATAAGGACTCTCCTTCCACGCTGCCACTGTCTGATGGGCTGCAGCTAGCATATGCATCCCAGCCAACAAGGACATTGGGGCCTCCCACACGCTTCTGCTGCTGCCCAGCCTGACAGAGAGACATCATAAAACAGAGGAAGAGAAAGAACTGCAGCACAGAAGGACCGTGAGACAGCCCTGGCCAGGCTAACTCCTAAGTACATTTTTATATGCATATATAGTTGACAGCGCTCTGTATAGAGATTTTATAATACATGTTTAAAGACTTTATTTTAAAAGAACTATTTCTATTTTCGAAAATAACTATTTGTAGTCTTTTTTTAATTCTTCAATTTTCTCAGTTACACAGCTGTTTTAGTTATAGTGTTTGTGTACATAGTATTTTGTGATTCCCCCTTTTTATATAAAAGCCTAAAAACTGCTGGTGTACTGAGAGAACGTAAATAACTAATCAAACAATCAACTAAAGAAACCATTCACCAGCATTTCGTTATCTGTCTGTTGTGTGTGCTATCCAGGGGTGTTGCTAGGTCTGGAAAAGACCCGGGGCTACGCTAATGTCGGAACTGTCGGGACTGGGGGCTAGCTAGCCTTTTGGTTGTAGCTACAACCAAAAGACCAGGGGCTATAGCCTTCTAAGCCCCCCCAGCAACGCCTCTGGTGCTATCATTTTTTTAATAACCCGCTGCTCCTTCCTTAGAGGTTTTGGGGAATCCAGCCCTAATCTTTGCCTTCTCATTCCACTTCCACTTCCCACTTCCCACAGAGGTTCCCACAGAGGTTCACTTGGATGACACAGATATCAGGTGCGCAGAGGTTGCGATAGACAGGTAAAAGGATAGTTAAGGTTTAAAGTTAAGACAAAAGTGACAGAAAAGTACATGGCTGTGTCTTCCCACACTCGTCTCCCATTATGTGCAGTAGGATCACCTCCCTCCCCCACTACTCTTAGGTATCTAAAGCTCCTTCAGGGACTGCTGTGACTCTGTCCACAGTTCCATTGGGAGTTGGGATGATGCTTTGCAATGTTTTGATTCAGGCTCTTTCTACCACGCTCACTCTCACTTCTATCTTTCCACTCTTACTGCTTAGTCTCTCCTTCTTACATCTCCCAACCTTCTTCTGTCCCTACAGTGTTTCATTCCTCACAGGTCTTACCTGCACCCTTTGAGGTTAATCCTCCTATGACTACTGCTCATGCTTCTTCGCTACTGCTTCCCTCCTCTACACAACTACCCCTTGCCTCCACACTACTGCTCCCATCTTTCACACTACCACTCCTCCTCCATTCTTCTACTCCCCTCTTCACACTACCAATCCCCTCCTCCATGCTTTACTCCCCTCTTACACACTACCAATCCCCTTCTCCACACAACTAATCCACTCCTCCCCTCCAAACTATTAAACTCCTCCTTTCACTCTGTAACATTTGCTTTACAATCACTCCTTATACTATCTTTTGTACATACTCACCACACAAACATGCATACTCACACTGCACTACCATTTCCACTCTCTAGCCAACACCTCACCTGCTCCACAAATCACCTCCACAGTCCGCTGCTCCTTCCTCCCTCCTGCTGGTTTCTTGGTAGTCCTCCACTTCCGCCTGTGACTTCACCCTAATAACCCACAATTCATGTTTTCTGTTCCTCTCATATATTTCCACTTCTCCTCTCCTCCCCTTTCCCTTCCCAATGTGGCCCTGTCTTCTCCACCTGAGCCACGTATGTGCATAAGTAGTGGCCTAAGCCCTGCCCACTTTGCATTCACTGGATTGCACGGAGCGGCCATAAGTGTTCGTATTTATATCAAATGGCTTGATGTTAGGTGTCCCTGAGTCAATTAGCCCAAGAGAGTGTGAATACTTCACCTGCTTTTGTCTCTGATTTAATGGGGTTTGGTCTCTTTGTATGGGCATGTCGGAGCTTTTCGGCAGTCACACAATGATTGTCTCTTGGTCGCACCTACAGGGTAGCTCTACCCGACTCTAATCTCCTTTCCAGTGGTACACCTCTAAAGCCAGCGATGCGTGTCTACGGTGTTGCTGTCTTTGTATGCATATCTCGTTCTCCAGCAGTCTGATGCTTCTCTTCTTCGCTAGGGACGTGGGTCACTTGTTCTAGTTTCTCTCCTGTCTTTCACTGCCTGCCTTCTAGATGAAGGGTTTTGTCTCCAGGAAAAACAGACAGTTGGTGGCAAGTATCTATTTGAGGCAATGCTTGAGTGTACTGTATGGAAACATTCAGGCACCATGGGGCTGGCAGGAAATGGGGATCTGTCATAAATCACTGCCCTCAGATTTAGGACTGGCGCTGGATTTCTCACTACCCCTCCAACCTCCTACTGATAGGGTTCTTTTCCTGTTTTGACAAGGCCAAGATTCTTAATTACAGACATTTGCATTGGAAATTGAATTTTTTTTACAATAATCTAAGTAATCTCAATAAGCAATAGGTGATACCACAGAAATGTGACCATTACACGTAGCTCAACAATATGACCATTACGCGTAGATGCAAAATACATGCTTAATAACATTCTAATTAATTTCTGTTCCTTTGTGAAACTTCCCATTAGCCCACAGCTCACAACTCAACTCAAGAAGCACTACTCATCTGGCCTTTTAACATGAGAGAAAAGGAGAGGAGCAGGAGATACTGAAAAGGATAGTACATACCTGCCTGGAGTGGCCAATAGGCGCAGCTCCAGCAGGGTGGGTGGGGTTGCTGGCCCCCTCAAGGTCACCCCCTGCTCCCTCCCTTGCTAGTGGTGCTAACCATCACTTGGACCATGAGGGTGGGGGGTGGAGGGGTTGCAGGCTGGTTTTTCACTCTAAATGTGTAGCAGCAACTTCAGAGTGATTAACATTCCGAGGGGATGCACTGCAGGAGACCAGGATTTGTTTGCTTGCCTTGGACAATGTGTTTTGCCCCGCAGCCATGAAAGCACAAATGACCAGAGTGATGAATTGAGGGACTTCATCCCTTCTCTCCAAGGTGGAGCACCCCCGTGAAGGTAGTGAGGTGAGCCGGCTCTGCAACTCTTCCCTAGGGGTCGAGGCAAGTGGGACATCACCGGGAGAGACTCCTCCTGTGGGGACAAGGACTCCCGTTCCTCTGAGGAGCTCCCAAATTCCGTTATGGCCCATTTGGGAATATCATATCATTTGAAGATCATAGAATATTGAGACAAGGAAGAAGATGCTACCATTCATTATTACTTATTTATTTATTTATCTTATTTATTTATTGTTCATTTATAGCACGCTTAATAGCAGCGAGTGATTTCTAAGTGCAGGATTGGGATTCAAACCTGTGTTGCAACGCGTTGCTTGCTTCCAAGACAAACGCTTTGACCCTGGGCAACCAGAAAATGAAGATGTCAACCAGAAAATGAAAATGTCTCTTTAAGGAGAATTCCCATTTTAATGGGACGAAGAAGCTGAACAAGAGAGATACGCTGCAGCAAGCGGAGGCTGGGAAGCATGTACGTCAGCCAGTGAAGCCCCTGGCCAACGCAATACCTGAGAGGAGAGGAGACTCTGCAGATGGTGTAGCCCGCAAGTTGGAAAACTGCATGGAAGCCGAGAGCAGGGCATGGGACGTCAAGCATCCAACAGGAACAAAGGAGAGAGAAGGCAATAGTGCTCCTCTGGTGGACCCTCGAACTACGCTGAGAGCACTAGGCGGTAACAACCGCCTAGCAACAGCCAACCCATGGAGCTGGCAAGCCATAAAGAATGAGAATATGGAGCTCAGGACACCAGAGAGAAGCAAGAGATAGAGAAGTCAAGGAAAAATGTAAACCCCAAGCATATGAAGGCCCCGGTGATGTTATCACAAGCAAGCCCAGGTCAAGGGGAAAACGGGAGACCCGGGAGGCCTAAGGGTAATCATTATGGGACTATTCATACTCATCCCAGTGATATACATGAGAGCGTAAGAAAATGTAATGATGGTGACAAAAGAAGCCTGAATGCAATAAACCTTTAAGGAAACACTGCATATGTTAAGAGCAATCATTATGGGACTATTCATACTCATCCCAGTGATAAATATGCATTAGTAAGAAAATGGAATGGTGATGGCAAGAAAAAACGTAATATTATAAACCTGGAAAGAGACACAGAAGTTAAGAAACAAACACTTGAGGAGAAAATCCGTGTTTATTGAGAAAAGTATGAACGCAATAGGAACTTTAGGACACACTAAGGGTGAGAGAGCCACACCTGAAAAAAAGTGTCAACTGGAATATCTGTCACAAGCCGGTGAAGACACAGAGAAAGAATATTGTGACCTAAGGAAAAGAAAAGAGGATTTAAAGAGAGAGATTTACAGAGATTGGGTATTGCTAACCTGGGAAAGGGGGCTGGTCAATGTTCAAGAAACCAATACCTGACAAGGGAAAGAAATGCAACAGAGTCTTGATGGAACTCTATGAATGGATTAAAGGAGTTACACAAGACTACTGTTACGCTCACATGGTATCTACGGGGACGCCACCCATCTGTGGGGACTCTGGTGCCCTTCGCAGCCACTCCCAGGTATAATCAGCAGAGAGGTTCTGCCTGGAAAACAGGTGGGCAATGTTCAAGACTGGGCAACTGGGGTAAGAGCCTCCCAACACCCCGTATGCCCGCAGCCCCTTTCCGGACCTTTCCTCACCTTGTTATGGGTTTTGGTGTGCTCTCTGTCCTGCCTTCTTGGCAGGGGTGCGTTGTCCTTTGTGGGCGAGTGCGATCTAGTTACTTCACTGATGCCCTTTAGAGTCTTTCAGGTAGGTCTTATTACTGTTATATTGTATGCCTTTCTTGGATTTAAATAATGTCTTTTCTCTCTGCTTAGGTGCACAGAAGTTCGCTGCGGAACGTTGGCTGAATAGGGACTCGCCGGCAGGTGATGGTGCTTCGAGAGCGCCTTGATGCGGTAAGTAGGCGCTATGCGCAGCGCTATGATGTCTTGCCTTTGCTAACCTGTTGTCTGTTGTTCCCGTAGGTTGCGGTGCTCACCCGGAGCAAGAAGTCCCAAGGCAATGCTGGTCGATGGGCGACTCGTGAGGTAAGCTGCTGGCACAATTGTAAAATGTCTAATGTTCTTTTTCTCTCCTTTTTGCAGATCCGACGGTCTGGGAGGCTCGGTGTTCCTTGGATGCTGGTTGCAGGAGTGGAGGGCAGCTTGCGGTGGAATCACAGGTAAACTGCTGCTATTAGCGATGTCCTTTTGTTTTTCAGATGCTGTTCTTCCGAGGTTCGCAGATGCAGCTGAACACGGTGAGCGTCACGTTGCAGGATTGCAAAGTAACGCGAAGCGTGTTATCCAAGTCGGGTGTGGTTTAAATAGCATCAAGAAAGTAGTCCAGGCAAAATAGTCCCTAGGCTACCACACCCAAAAACACTATAATGCATAGCTTGGTTCCAAGGAGCCAAGCTATGTGGATGCCTCTATGTTGACTGGCACTGAAATAAAGTAGTCCCCAAGCACAAGTCTTCATTAAGTATGAGCTTGGAGCCAAAGGCTCCAGGACTGGCCCCAAGAGGGCCTAGGCAAAGGATGCCTAAGCTTGTTGGGGGCCCGAACCGAGACCCCTCCTGGCCCATGGACCTGCCGGGGGGGTTTTAGGAAGTGGATCGTGACAGCACTCCCCCCCCCCAAAGCCCCTCTCAAGGTGTTCCTTCTGTCCGGCCCTGGTTTAGTTGGAAAGTTGCGATGATATGTTCTGATCAGACGTGGTGCATGAATGTTTTCACAGGGTTCCCAGGATCTATCTTGGGGTCCAAATCTTTTCCAATCAACTAGGTATTATAGCCTTCCCTTCGAATACTTGGAATCCAAGATGCTTCTGACATCAAATTCTGGTTTTCCGTCAATAAGTATGGGTTTTGGTGGTGTCCCAATCCGTGTACCAGGCTGCATTGGTTTTAATAGGGACACATGAAATACTGGGTGAATCTGTAGGTTAGGTGGTAAGTCTAGTTTGACGGCCGCTGGATTGATAATTGCCTTGATGGTGTAAGGTTTTAAGTACCTGGGTTGAAAAGTCTGGGTTCCCTTGATGGGTACAAACTTGGCAGCTAGCTAAACCGTGTCTCCTACCTGATAGTCTGGGGCCTTTTTCCGGTGTTGGTCGGCAAATTGCTTTTGTTTTTCTTTGGCGAAAATAAGATGTTCTTTGGCCTTTTTGAAAGCCTGAGTGATGTTGGTGTGAAGAGTTTTTACTGCTGGCATTTCCAAACTTGTTGGGACATCTAGTTCTGAGGTACGTGGGTGTCTACCATAAAGGGTATAAAAGGGTGTTTGTCCGGTACTGGAGTGCAAGGAGTTGTTATATGCATACTCGGCTATCCATAACAAATCTTTCCAGTCTCATAGTTCATGGTGTAACATGCACCGTAGGTATTGTTGGAGGGTCTGGTTGGTCCTCTCGGTCTGACCATCCGTTTGAGGGTGATGGCTAGTGGATAGCCGGACGTCAATTTGTGCCATTGCACAATATTTTTCCAGAAGTTGGAGATGAACTGGCTACCTCCATCGGAGATCAGGACTGATGGGAAGCCATGTAGTTTTACAATACCATCCAGGAACACTTTGGCTAGAGTGGGTGCGTCAGGGAGGCCTTTGAATGGAATAAAGTGCGCCATCTTTGAGAACAAGTCCACGACTACCAGGATGGTGTTAAACCCTTGACTGGGAGGTAGGTCAGTGATGAAGTCGAGGGAAAGAGTGTGCCAAGGAGCAGGAGGAATGTCCAAAGGTTGCAGAAGACCAGATGGTTTTTGTTTTTGTGACTTGTTTTGCGCACAGACTCCGCAGGACTGACCATATTGGATGACATCTTTACGCCAGGCAGGCCACCAGAAATTCTGTTTTACCTTGGCTAGGGTCTTGGTGATTCCAGGGTGCCCTTCGATCAGGGAATCATGATAACCTGAAACAATTTGTTGTTGTAAGTCTTTGGTGGGTACATACAACCGATCCTTAAAAAAGGGTAAGTGAATTTTGATGGAATATTGTTCTCCTTGCGCTTGCCATGCAAGGAAGGCATCCGGGTTCATGGTTCGTTGAATCTTATCTCTCAGTTCAACTTGGGTTAAGGCCGTAGTGAGGCCCATGAGCTTGTCTTCCGGTATGATGGGGACTGGATCTGGGGGCATATATACCCAGTCATCAGTGCCTGTACGAGAGAGTGCGTCAGCTTTTCCATTCTTGACCCCTCGTCGAAAAGTGATGACATAGTCGTATTCGGTGAAGAAAAGGTCCCACCGCAATTGCCGTGAAGACCGGGCCTTAGCTGTCTTAAGGTATTGCAGGTTTCGGTGGTCCGTGATAACTTTAATGGTGTGTCTAGCCCCCAGAAGGTAGTGCCGCCAGGCCTTAAAGGCGGATTTGATCGCCAAGAGTTCTTTGTCCGTGATGGCATAATTCATCTCCGGGGGAGAGAATTTCTTTGACCAAAAGGCCACAGGATGTAGCTGGCCTGTTACTGGGTCTCTTTGTGAGAGGACAGCTCTCATTGCTATCCTGGAAGCGTTTGTTTGTTTCCATGATATAAGGAAGATCTGGGCGAGGATGTCGCAGGATTGGCGCGGAGGTGAACCTTTTCTTGAGTTCCTGAAAAGCTTTCACATCTAATTTTTTGTTATTTTTTCTTAGCAATATGGTGAACGGGTGTACGACCTGTGAGAAGTCTGGTATGAACCGGCCCAACATGCTCTGTACCCCTTTTACTGATGTTGGTGATGGCCATTTCAAAACGGCGTCCACTTTATGCAGGTCCATTCTGATGCCTCCTGGAGTAAGAATAAAACCCAGAAACCCAACTTCGGTGACGTGAAAAAAGCACTTCTCCAGCTTTGCATATAAACGATGTTCCCGGAGCTTGGAGAGGACTGAACGGACGTGCTTGATATGATCCTGTTTTGAAGTTGAGTACACTAAAATATCATCTATGTACACTATGGCGCAGACATCAATTAACTCTCTCAAAATGTCATTCATGAAATACTGAAACGCTGCAGGAGCGTTGCATAACCCAAAGGGCATGATTTGATATTCGAACAAACCATACTTGGTGCGAAAAGCAGTTTTCCATTCGTCTCCGCTTCTGACCCGCACCAGGTGGTATGCTCCTCGAAGGTCCAGTTTGGTGTAAATTTGGGCATCTTTGACCTGGTCCAGCATTTCTGGGATGAGCGGCAAGTGGGAATGGTTCTTTGCAGTGATCTGGTTTAATGTGTGGTACTCATTACAGGTTCTTAGGTCCCCTTCTTTTTTCGGTATGAAGAACAAAGGACTAGCTGCAGGGGACTTGGATGGGTGAATGAATCTATTTGCGAGGTACTGGTCTAAATAAGCCTTCAGATTAAGGTTTTCGGGTTCCGTGAGAGCATAGATTCTGCTGCAAGGAACTTGAGCCCCGGGAACAAGGTCGATCTGGCAGTCATAGGGCCTGTGCGGTGGCAGCGTGTTTGCTTGGTCCTTCTGGAATACATCCTGGAAATAGTGGTATTCCTCAGGCAAGGTACTAGTCACTCCCAAAGTTGCCACTTCAGGAGTCATAGAGATACTGAAAGCAGGTTTCTGTTCTTGGTAATAACAGGCTGGAGAGCAGTCGCTGGGAAAGGTTAATTTTCTTGCCCGCCAGTCAATCAAAGGGTTGTGAGCAACTAACCATGACATCCCTAGTATGAGCCAGAATTGAGGTGCCTTGATGAGATCGAACGCAGTAAGTTCCCAATGTCCGTCCTGACACAGCAAGGTTATCTCAGCTGTGCGCTGTGTTACGGTTCCGGAAGCGATTTCTGTCCCATCCACCGTGGTTACCTTGTCTGTAGTCGGTTTGGAACACAGGGGAAGCGCCATCTCTGCAGCTAGGTCCTGATCCATATAATTCCCAACTGCTCCGCTGTTGATGTATGCTTCAATGGCATGCATTTTTGATGACCGTTGGTTATTAATTAAGATCACCGGAATTGCAAAGTGTGAGGTCGGTGGCTCTTTTCCCTCCCTCAACAAACTGACCTCTACGTTTGCCGAGCTGGGTAGTTTCCCGACTGACACTCCTTCTCTTCGTCTTTTTCCGTGGCTCCAACGATCTTCCTCTGAGGTTTCACTGGGCAGTTCTTCAGGAAATGCCCTGACTTCCCGCAGTACAGATATAGTTGTTGTTGTCTCCTTTTATCTTGCTCTTGTTTTGTTAGCGGGGGTTGTAGCCCTCCGATTTGCAGGGGTCCACAGTATTTTCTTGTACTCAAGTTACATTGTCTCTAGGTCGAACGTACACTGGCCGAGGGTCCATTTTAGAACGGTCTGCTTTTCGGTCTTGCAACCGGTGGTCCAGTTGCACAACCAAGTCTATGAATTCAGAACAATCTCTGGGAGGATTAACCACTTGAGCAAGAACGTCTTTTAATTCGCCTCATAAGCCCCGATGAAACAACGTGGTTCTTTTGTTTTCAGGCCACCTAGCTTCAGCAACCAATCGGTTGAAAGTAGCGATGTACGTTAACAAATCCTGATTCCCCTGTCGGAGGGAAAGGAGTACATTGTCCACAGCTTGTTCTCGGGTATGGCGAGCAAAGAGTTTTTCCATTTCCCTCTGAAAGTCCCCAAAGTTATGTAATAAAGGATCATCATGGGGCACCAATGGTACCGACCAATCTGCGGCGCTGCCACTTAGATATGATAAAACAAAGGCTATCCGGGCTTGGTTATTTGGGAATGCTCCCGGCCTGCAAAGAAAATGAAGGCGACACGTATTTTCGTGGATCACCAGCAAACCTCTCCGGTGGTGCCAAAGGAACTGTACCTGGTAACACAACTTGTACCGGAGTAGAGACAGTGGATGACATGCTAGGATTTTGCATCGGTGGGTTGTTCCCAGGTAGAGGCGTCTGACCCACTTGTGATTGCAAGACTTGCCTGCTGATATCTTCGGTATGGTCTTTAGTCACCAATAATCTCTCCGGAGAGCGTTAGTCTCCTGTCTGGCAGAGTGAATGGCACGAAGTTCTCCCAACAATTGGGCCAATTGGTCTAATTCTGATGTTTCCATGGTGCCCAGGTGGATTGGTTTGGCACGCTTCGCGTTCTGTTACGCTCACCTGGTATCCACGGGGACGCCACCCAGCTTTGAGGACTCTGGTGCCCTTCTCAGCCGCTCTCAGGTATAATCAGTGGAGAACTTCTGCCTGGAAAATAGGTGGGCAATGTTCAAGCCTGGGCAACTGGGGTAAGAGCCTCCCAACACCCTGTATGCCCGCACCCCCTCCCTGGACCTTTCCTCACCTTGTTATGGGTTTTGGCATGCTCTCCGTCCTGCCTTCTTGGCAGGGGTGTGTTGTCCTTTGTGGGCGAGTGCGATCTAGTTACTTCACTGATGCAGGCCCTTTAGAGTATTTCAGGTAGGTCTTATTACTGTTATACTGTTTGCCTTTTTTGGATTTAAATAATGTCTTTTCTCTCTCCTTAGGTGCGCGGAAGTTCGCTGTGGAACGTTGGCTGAATTGGGACTCGCCGGCAGTTGATGTTGCTTTGAGAGAGCCTTGATGCAGTAAGTAGGCGCTATGCGCAGCGCTATGATACCTTGCCTTTGCTAACCTGTTGTCTTTTGTTCCCGTAGGTTGCGGTGCTCACCCGGAGCAAGAAGTCCCAAGGCAATGCTGGTCGATGGGCGACTCGTGAGGTAAGCTGTCGGCACAATTGTAAAATGTCCAATGTCCTTTTTCTCTCCTTTTTGCAAATCCGACGGTCCGGGAGGCTCGGTGTTCCTTGGATGCTGGTTGCAGGAGCGGAGGGCAGCTTGTGGTGGAATCAAAGGTAAGCTGCTGCTATTAACGATGTCCTTTTGTTTTTCAGATGCTGTTCTTCCGAGGTTCGCAGATGCAGCTGAACACGATGAGCGTCACGTTGCAGGATTGCAAAGTAACGCGAAGCGTGTTATCCAAGTCGGGTGTGGTTTAAATAGCATCAAGAAAGTAGTCTGGGTAAAATGGTCCCTAGGATACCACACCCAAAACACTATACCACATAGCTTGGTTCCAAGGAGCCAAGCTATGTGGATGCCTCCATGTTGACTGGCACTGAAATAAAGTAGTCCCCAAGCACAAGTCTTCATTAAGTATGAGCCTGGCGCCAAAGGCCCCAGGACTGGCCTCTCATTCTGAGAGAGTGTGGTAAAATCAAAAAGTGAATTGATGCAAGGCTTTGAATTAGGGTATTAAATCTAAGCCACAACGGTCGCATTGGAACACAGATAGAATGGAGTTGGGATTTTAGATGGGACAAGCATTGTATGGGCACATTTGGTCATTTACCCACCTATTGCATTCCCACCAACTACCTGCCCAGTGCTGCTGATACTCTTGAGTACTCTTTGCGCTAGCTCTATTATATATTAACACCAATCTTTGGCTGCATAGGGCCTGCTAGAATTATAAGATTCCTTCTGAGTGTTTAATGTCTCTGTGAATGAGCTCCTGTTGTAATATAAATCTCTTAACAATGTGCGTCTTCATTCAGTTGATTTATAACCGGTATGTGTGTCGTAACACACGTTACTTGCACTGGAGTCCTGTCTATAACAAGTAAAGCCAACCATATTGGATTGTGTACAGGTATTAGACAGATATTTGGCAGACAATCAAATCATATGCTTAGGTACTTGCACCATTTTCTTGATTTTCCCATTTTATGGCTAGGTGTTATTCTTAACACAGTTCATGACAAATGCCTATCCCAAGTGTACACCAAAGCCCAACGTGTTGGATTTGGTAATGCGTGGTGATTTCAGTTTGTCTCCCTTAGTGAAAGTTTATATGCCCAGATGTGGGTGCTTTGCTCGCTACGCCTACGGAATCAAGCTGCACCTCACTGAGTTGGTCTAACAAGGTCCTACCTGAACATGTCAAGGCTAGGATGGCAAGTATGGACTAGCTTCAGATCTTCTTCTCATGCGTTCTTACTAGTGGAGTTCTGGCCTAAATACAATGTATCTTTGTTTGCGTGGAAGCCTAGCCTGCCAGACCAGAAAGCTTCTTGCTTTGAACTGATAAGTAACGGCTTGGTAAAATCAAACTGTATTAGTAACTACTAACAGTGCTTTTATGCAAACAGAATACATCATGTGCATTGGGGGTCTCTGCTCTGCCTTTCTCCCCTCAAAGTCAGCCAGGGTGGCATAGGCCCTCCAAGTGAAGGCTCATCTTTTTAACATGTCTCAGAAGCAGATTATTTACAACAGGTAGTGATTAGGGATGGAAAAAAAGGTAACTGGCAGTGACCATTGCTTTGGCACTTTTTTCTTTAAATTACATATGGTTTTTATAAGGTATTTAACTGTGATTGTTGTGTGATTAGAAGTTATGGGGGTATTGAAAAAGCTGTGTGAAACAACCCTTGGCATGCATTTCATTTCACTTTGTGTATGAGATTTTTAGTAAGATCTCATTAATTTGCATGCTAAAGCGTGTAGGCTTCCATTCAAGATGGGGAAAATAAAGCTGCAATGATATGGGTTCATTTCCAAAGTCCTGCGAAATGGAAGAAGTTTCGGTAAAAGCATTTTACTGCCACTTCTTCCACTCTGCAGGACTTTGAAAACCCCCTATGAATCTAGCTTTATTGGCAAAAAGCAGGTAGATTCCACAGGAATCCATTGTAGAAGTCTCCCACAATCATTAATTGTGAGAGAGATTTAGGGCCTCATTACGAGTTTGGCGGTAACCCTTAAATCCGGCGGTCGCGGTATTACCGCCGGATTTAAGGGTCCGCCAATCAGGGCTTCGGCGGATTTCTCCCCAGCTCTGAGCTGGGGGGAAATCCGCTGAAAATTCACGCTATTACCGCCGTCGGGAAATCCACCGGCGGTAAGAGCGTGAAAATTGGGGAATGGGGCATTCCCGAATGGGCTCAGTGGGGAATGGGGAATTCCATTACCGCCAAACCCGTGATCCGGTGCTAATAGCGCCGGGGGGTTTGGCGGTAGGGCTAATACCGCTGGTGGTAATACCGCCGGCGTTACTGCCCAACTCGTGATGAGGCCCTTAATCTTTTCCAGATAAATACTGGAAAAGAAAAGAGTAAAGGTGACTTTGCTTGTGTTTTAATACGGATGTTCCAGAACTTACTGGAACAAAATTGCCTGGAGAGGGCTTTTTGTAAAAAGGTACAAACCATAGTGGTCCACTCCATGCAGTATAGAGTTTGA
The DNA here is from genome assembly GCF_040938575.1 of Ambystoma mexicanum. NCBI lineage: Eukaryota > Metazoa > Chordata > Amphibia > Caudata > Ambystomatidae > Ambystoma > Ambystoma mexicanum. Next base: position 1,061,294,874 of record NC_090929.1, on the reverse strand, counting down.
AACAAAATGACCCCCTTATTCTTTTTAATTAACACATTTCTACCATGATGTATACATTGTCAGCTTAGTTTATCATATGATTTCTGAATTTTTAAAGAAATGGGTATGAAATTAAGTATTATTTTAGGTATTCAAAACTAAACTTCAACACATATTTATGCCAACTTGAGCTGGGAAGATGCATGGTAAGGTACGTAGATGTAAGGCTAGACTGACATACTGGCTTCATCCCTTAACCAAAATTAGGTGTCCCTAAAGGTTATTCAGTTTGCAGTATGAGCTATTCCAAAAAAGCCTCACTCACGGTTTAATAGATCGGTAGTGCAGGGGTCAGAGCTCCACCAATGAAAGACACACATGCATATTTTTGGGGAAATTATAAAGCCACAATTATTGAACAAGATTGTAACAGTCAATAGCAAATCAAACTAAAACTGTCAAACAAGAAGTTATCATGGAAGATTACATATTATAAACAGTATGTAAACAGCATTTACCAAACAATGACCTATAGGGAGGTGGCAGGGGAGCATTGACACCAGAAGCCTCTAAACCTGCACTGTCTGCCTTCTGATCCCATTCCCCCATCCCTGGCTCTCTTTCCTGCATGCTACCACTCTCTCTGCCCTCAAACCAAATAAAACGTGCTGTAAAATTACAAAGAAATATACAATTTTGGGCTTCAAAATGTCATTTTGTAAGAAACAAAATATCCAATTCCTTGCTTCAGCATTCTGGGGGGTCTTTCTTTCACAGGATGGAGGGACCACAAGCACCTGTCTGTGGCCTGCTGGGAGAAGCCACACTTTTCAGGAAGGTGTTGTTGTGCGCACACCATCTGAGATGGAATAAGCACAGGGGCCTTGTTGCTCAACCCTGGCAGGGGAGGAGGCGGTATTATCCTTGATTCTTCCCATCCAGGCCAAGAAGACATGGTGGGGGTCGGTGGTAGTGGTGGCAAATGGGAATGGTGGTCACGGGGAGCAGATGGAAGTGGACTGTAAGGGTGAAAGGTGCAGGGGGAGTGGATAGAATAGAAAGCGGAGGGCAGATAGGAATGGCAATAAGTACTATTTTCTTGATTCTCTTAGGCTCTGCACTATTTCTAAAGCTAAATCATAGCATTATGTTGAAAACAAGGAGCACAACTTTTGTTCTTGCGGCTTGATTAATTGGGATGGATTTCTTAGGTTCTTGTTCAGGGCTCTGCAGTATACATTTTTTATTTGTTATGCTTTGGCAATAGTCTTCCTTGTGGAGACGTGGGAGCGGATAGGAGCTGAAGGGGGTAGCCAATGAAAGGTCAAGGTAGTGAGGTAGCTTCTGGTAAACAAAGGAGCAGATGGAAGAGGACTTTGGTAGGGGTACTGGAAAGCATGCGATTTTGGAATGGATGATGGGATGGAAGGAGAGAGCAAATTTCCTGGTTGAACAAATTGAGTGATCCTGGGCAAATCACTTTGTCAGCTAAGCCTGGTGAGGTGACCAGGCTGTTTCCATCCAGAGTCCAATGCCTATACACTGAACCCCAATACTAGAAAACTTAAAAGACAATATAGAGAGAGACACATTATAAAACAAGTAAGATTTGCTCTACTTGTTACAGGTATTAACTTCTGCCACCATAAGCTCCACGCCCATGCCCCGCCTACTCAGGACTATCTGTCAATTATGGCCAAGAATCCCTTTGCCTTGTATCAGCTAGGCAGCGCAATCCTAACAAGCATATGTATCAGGCAATCAAGTAATGTGCTGAATTCCTGGGGCCTGGCCTGTTCCCCAAGTGAGGAAGTAAAAAACATTCAGTCATATGACACTGGTCAGAGCTTGCTGTTGACATGTGTTGACCGTAGTATTTTATTTTCATTAGAACCAAAGCAAGAAAGCACACTTCTCTAGTTACCTATTGCCTCCACACAACTTTGTGATGACTTCTCCTGTTTCCTTCGGCCCTACTCCTGGGAAAGCGCCCTGAGGTGACTTTTTAGTTGCATACCTGCTACATCATTCACAAAGTAAATGCGATTGGCCGAGATTTAGCCCGGAGAGGAAGTGACCAGGAGAGAGGGTGGCTATGCTGAGGACTTGTCGTGCAAGGAGGCCGCCTAGACACTCACGAGGGCCCTGAGCATATGTCCCGCTGCTGATATACCGCCTGTAAGGGGCGGCTAAGGTTCATCGCCAAGACGCCCATCATTCACTGCTGTTCACATCCCAAACCAGCATCATCATCATCATTTATCACGGTCATCTTTCTTGGGAAGGCCTATCGTGTTTCAAGGAAATAGAGCGAAATAACTATGCAAAACCCAGGAGCCAGAGAGACGGATTACACGGGATTAGTGTCAATCAATCCACGTCTCCTTACCGTGATTGCATCTGAGCCGGGATGTCCCCCATCCCCCACCAGGCAATATATACCCCGCGAGATTAATACACGCTGTCTGGGAGTTTCATTACTTGAGAGGCCGTGAAAGGGGCAGGAGGAGCCGGCAAAGTTCCTCCCATGGAGGCCGTCAGGTCAGACAAGATGCTACTGTCAAACCAAAGGAACAAGTGAAATAGCTCAGCAAGTGAAGTGCCTGCGGCACTTGTATAGGCTAATCTGCACACTGCTGGTTCAAATCCTGGCTGGACTAACTCAACATTTCATCATTCTGAACTCGATGGAAATGAGCACAGTAATAAAGTTTAGCAGAGGCAAGCAGAGGCAAACCAATCGGTGAAGTGCTCGCTAGAAATGGTCAATAGCAAACAACGCGATGTCAGCACATACACGTTCATGTTGCAAAAAAAAGCCATTTGACCCTGCACATGTGCCATACCTTTACAAATCAATGCTTCTAGCTGCACATTCTCAAATGTGTATGCATTTCTAGAAAACCACAACGGAAAAAAAGCACCCATTTGATGTTTTAAAAAAAATATATAATAACACAAGCAATTGCCAATTCTCTAACACATATATGGGTTGAACAATGTTTTTGCTGCTGTTGTGTTACCACAACCACAATGACAAGTTATTTAATGCTAGTATGAGGCATCAACCAGAGCAGAAACCTTCTGAAGACCTAGTATTTGAATGGAGGGACCTATTAGATTAGGATTGTATACTAATTGACCTTTTCACAATTGACCTGAGGCAGATGTGTCTGGTGTAGTGGATGGAGGTGGCAGAGGTAATAATGCCGCTTTGTGACCCTGCTATGCCATACCTATCAATGAAAATGTGGCAGAACACAAACATCATTCATGCAGGTGTGTATGCATGCTCTTGAAGTACTGCCATTATGAAAAGGACCTCCTTTGTGCCTCTGAAGGCCCTGAGCGATTGCGGGTAAGCCTATCGCAGGTCAGAGAATTTGACATGCGATTCACACCACAGCAGCCTGTTGAACAGTACACCTTTTTACCATTCTGTCAGTCAGCCTCTACACAGGAGAGGTGACTTTTTGTTAAGTTATTGAGACGTGCACCGCGCACTCCAGGCGCACTGGCGGATCTGAGAAGGAAGAGGGTTAGTAGGATTTAGATGGACTAGAGCAAGAGAGCTTTGATGTGCTGTTGAGAGCTTTAGTTCAGAAAGACCAGTCACTGTGTAGTTGAATGATGGCGGTAGGTTGACGTTTGTGTGATGTTTTTGTGGATGGTTGTGTGCAGGTGTTTCATGTGCATGCTGGGTGCTGTGGAGCGCTGGTAGAGTGCCTTCGGGATGGGTGTTTTCGTTTGAAGACCTGTGTCATGTCAATCCTGTGTTGGGTGGTGGTTATACTCAGTGGTAGAGAGTTTTTGGTAGGGTTAATCGTGTCTGTCTGTGTTGTTTTTACAATGGCTGAGCCCTTTGGCTTAGTCTTATTTCCATTGGGTTCATGGCAGATTTTCTTTGGATGTTTCGTAGGGTTCTCTTGTATTGGGGTTGCAGGGTTTGTTGCTCCAAAGTTTTCTTCAACTTGGTCTATTAAAGAGCCATGTTTTTACAAGTTTTCTGAATTTCAGGTGATCTTCTGTTGTGTGTATTTCCTTTAGGAGCAAGTTCCAGTGTTCCATTGCTATGCTGGAGAATGCTGATCACCTGAATTTTTGTTATGAGTATTTTTTCGGTTAGAGGCGAATGTCGTTGCAAGATTTTAGTGTTCGTGTTGGTTTGCAGATGAGACTTGTTCCTGTTTAAGTTCCGCCCCTTGGTCGTGAATCACTCTATGTGTTATGCAGAGAGTTTTGAAGAAGATTTGGTTTGGACTGGTAGCCAACACAGTGTTCTTAGAACTGGTGTGATGTATTCTCTTCTTGTAGGTCTAAGGAGTAGTCTTGCTGCTGTCTTCTGTATTTGTTGTAGCTTCTTCATGATGTATTCTGGCATTCCGAGGTAGATGCTCCTGGCATAGTATATTCTTGACATGTCGAGAGAGATGACAGCGAGTGTTCTTTGTGTGAAAGAGAACAAGGGAAGTATCTACTTTATTGTGTTTAGGTGGAAGAAGCATTTCTTAATTACTGCGCTAACTTGTAGTTGTAGTGTTAGTTCATTGACCATTAGGATTTCGAGATTTTTAACCACCTTGCATGGTTCTGGTAGGTTTCCCAGCTAGGTGGTCCATGAATTGTGGTGGGTGGTCTTTGGGTGTAATCATGATTTCGGTTTTGTCCTGGTTGAGTTTAAGACTGTTGGTGCTCATCCACTGGTTTAGTTCACTGAGGCAAAAACAGAGAAGAGAGTGGGCACCACCATGTATTCAAAAATGTTCAGAATATTCAAGTAAAAATCAAATGTTTCAAAAAAGAATATACATCCAATTGAAAAGGAGCTGGCTGTGACAAGTCTGGAGACACCCGGACTTATAATTGCAACACACGCTGGAGACCAAGTAATAATACTGGGTCACACAACCGCTCTCATATGGGGCCCAAGATGGGCACGTATTTATATCTGATTCACGACAATATGTTCAAGTATCCATAATATACCATACTTCTTAGAGAAAGGAAGATGAGTCTTTCTGATTCATATCAAAAATGATTTATCCATAGTAGTTCAAACAAAAAGCTATCACTAATAATCTTTAGTGAGGAAGCAGTTGCCACAATCCACATGTATTAGACTAAAAAAGCCAATGCATTTCGGAAATTATTTCAATGTCATTTACAACCCACTGCTGAGTGGGCATGAACGCAGGACGTTCTGTTTTTCACCACTGACCACACCAATGAGACTCGCCCTGCTGAAGGAAATAATTTCCGAAATGCATTGGCTTTTTTAGTCTAATACATGTGGATTGTGGCAACTGCTTCCTCACTAAGGATTATTAGTGATAGCTTTTTGTTTGAACTACTATGGATAAATCATTTTTGTTATGAATCAGAAAGACTCATCTTCCTTTCTCTAAGAAGTATGGTATATTATGGATACTTGAACATATTGTCGTGAATCAGATATAAATACGTGCCCATCTTGGGCCCCATATGAGAGCGGTTGTGTGACCCAGTATTATTACTTGGTCTTTAGTTCACTGAGGCAGTCAGTGGATTTTGACTTTTGTTCTTTGCTGGGGTTTATTTTATAGATGATTTGATTGTCATCCACGTAGTTGTAGCAGGAAAGGCCATGTTCTTTGATGTTGTTAATCGGGGGGGGGTCATGTAGATTTTGAAAAGTAGCAGAGACAGCATAGAATTCTGTGGTAGTCCACATGTTATTTTCCATGGTGCTGATTTGAAAGGCACTAGCCAAGTAATTTCTGTTCTTTCTTTCAAAAATTATTTTAGCTAGAGGAGAGCTGCGTTGCAGATCCCAATATCTTTGAGTCTTTTGATGTGGGCGTTGTGGATGGCTGTGTCGAAGGCTGCTGAGAGATCGATTAGTATTAGTGCTTCACATGACTCGTAGGAGGTGGCATCCTGAGTGCTGAGTTCCTCAGTCCACCTAATGGATAGGCGTTGCAACAACGTTAAAACGCAACACTGATGGGAACCTGCTTTCTGAACCAGGTACCTAATGTGAAAATTTGACAAACACCTCTCTGGAAACAAAATAAAGAATGTACGCAACACATAGGCAAATAAGGAGAGTCTTGCGCTAGCTACCATTGCCACCTAGTGTTACACACCGCTCCGTATATAGGTCAGGAAGATAGATAGATGACCTTGGAGACGATATGTTCACAAGAATCGATATCCAGCCTCCAACTCCAGCTCCCCTGAGTTCAAGACTCAGGCTTCCTCAAGAGAGGAGCTCTTCTTTACAACGTACCTCTCTGCTGTTTCAATTGGAACAGGCAGAGGTGTCAGTTGAATAAAAGAGCGGGGAGAACACACACCGCCAATACCCAAGCTGCAAAGGAATACAAAGAGTTTAGACAGTGCTGAGGAACCAAGTAAGCAATCTAGCACAGTATAGGACAGGAAATACCCAGGCAGTGATTGGAGTGGAACTTTCCCCGGGAATGGACCTACAAGTAAAGAAGTAAACCCAAATGAGTGAATTAATCTAATGGATTCTTCCTATAGAGAGTTTTAGTAAAAAAACTACAGTCCTGAATTGTGGAACTGTCAAGGGTTAATGAATTCCAGGATTGAACAAAGCGACAGGAAAAAATAATAAACAGGGAAGTTAGTACAGGGAAGTTAACCCGGGAGGCACGAGGGTCGCGCTAGAGCCGGGTTGATGCAGGAGCAGGAGAGCGTCAATATACACTTTGAAAATAAGTTTGTTGAGAGTTGCAGTTCAATAAATGTCCCAAATCCAGTAGTGAGGAATACCAGCAGAGCAGTAGTAGTCAAAGATGGTGCTGGCAGAAATAGAAGAAAATCAATATAGTTGATTACCTGAAACACAGACTTCCCAAATGATAGTTGGAGCAACTGAATTGTTCCGAATAACTGCTGACGAAGGTGTTGCAAAGACAGCAGGAGCAGGGAAGAAGAATCCAAGTAACGTTCCGTGTCAATATCAGAAGATCATAACAATAGTAAGGGCGTAGAGAAGGCAGTCCAGGGGCAGTCCAGGTCGATACCGTAGTGGTCATTGAAGTGTAAATGGAATAGGAGACGTAACAATCCAAAAGTTCAGACGTGGGTCAAAACCAGGAGATCAAGTTGAAATTTCGTGACAGGAATTCACGAAGGAAAATGGACGTAACCGCAAATAGTAAGAAACACTAATTAGCAGCAAAAAGCCTGCTGCAAGACACTGGTTTTAAACCCGTAAAGGGGGCGTGCCTTGTTGTACGTCCTTCACGTACGAGCCGTGTCAGCTGACACGGGTTCCGCCGTAGCTTGTACAGACGCCATGGCAACCTGTATTTGCTCCAAAAAGAAGCCTGTGAATGGGACATACGCCGCAGAGAAGTTTTTGTCTGCCAAAGTGTAACACCTAGCCACTGACATCCCCTTTGTTGGACGACCTCAGTATTCTACAATGACAGTCACTAGATGAAATTGTAGGGGTAAGATCTTCCAACGGGAGGCTCGGATATCAATGGTAGAAAAACACATGTCAGCCTTGAAAGTCAGAACAGATATGTGTGAACTGGGAGTGAAGGACAGCTACAAAGCTTAAAGTGAAGGGAGCCTGGAAAACCACAAACGGTGGTAAAAAAACATATTCAATGTCAATTAAAGCAAAATAACCTAAGATCCAATACAACATCTGAATTTAAAGCAGAACATTTCACTTGAATCTACAAAACCAGACTGAAGCTGAGTAACTACACTGTTGAAAGGGGATAAAGTAAAAGTGATATAAAGACTCACGACAAAAAAAGATACTTTGACCGATCTTGACTCTTGCTGGTCCAGTTTTGAGATTTTAACTGAGAGACAGATCAAATGAAATCGATAAATTACAGCAGGACATCCACAATTTTAATAGCACAATCTGTATTGAGGTTCATAATTTGCATCATAAAAGTAGACGCCAGTAGCAAGTGCTACATTTCCATCAACCTTTATACCAACAACAATCCGACCCCGTATCCACCATGTCCCCACCACCTCCATCTAAGCTGACTGGTGCCCCATCCCCCTTGTGCTGCTCCTGAGGGAATCCGCATGCACGGTGTACACATCTAACAACTAAGCAAGAATAAAGAGACGAGAAAATGCCAGAGGCCTACACTAATCATTGATCCTGAGACAGCGATTAAAATGGATCCATCCCTTTGGTCCATATTTGATACTAATTTGTGCAATGAAGGTGGCACGTACCAACTTTGTATGTTTTGAGTAGCAATGGAGTGAGGAAGCGTTGAGGCTTCGTTTAGTAAAGAGTTCTTAGAATCTAACAAAATATATGCCAATCTTTGTGAGGATTTAACAACATTAAGGAACTACTCTCTTAGTATTGCTAGTCCCCTAGCGGCAGGTTTAAGTGTGTTACATGCCATTAAGAAAAAGCCCATATGGGTGGGGTCGGGGACGTACAAAGCTGTGGGATTAGCAGAATAAGCAAGTTTCAAGAGTCCTCCTCTGCCCTCACAGCACCCGCCCGTCGTATTGTCGGGGTGCAGATCGTACCATTCAGGAAATTTAGGGAAGGATAGAGTCACACTCAGAGAATATGGAACACTCTCTTACAAGGAAGATGTCGGGATCTTTGCTCAATTCCTTAAAAGATGACCTCAAGACCATCGTGTGTGCTGAATGTAGCTCCTCAAACTCAATCTTTTGAAATCAATGCTGAAAATTATGTCAAGACAATCCAAGGAGAGGTGGCTTCGACATCCAGGGTGGTAAGAGATGTCCTACTGTCAATGAAGGATATTCAAGACAAATGTGAAGATGTGGAAAATCATTCACAATGTGAGACCATGAGTTCAAGCATCTAAAGGAAGTCTCCAAAATGTAAGTTACAATGTGATTCCTTAATGCATTTTTCTCTACAGTGCTGACCCAAAACCAGAGCATTGAGTTCAGGATTGATAGAGTTAGTCTTTTGCATGAAGAAACCAGAGGTTCCCCAAGGCATCTTCTTGTCCAACTTTATATTTACTCCACTGAAGAGACTATAATGACGGCTGCTCGAAAGGAAGGAAAGATTGTGTTTTTGGACGTAGGGTGCAACTTACAATGATATTGCCCTCTCTCTTGTCTAGATTGACAAGGCCAAAGGAAGCATGTAACTGATGAACTGGTCCAGAACAGTTCAAGATGGAAATGGCTCCTGACATTCGTGTTGCAAAGTAAAGTAGATAACAAGGAGGTCACAACATGCACCTCCACTGAGGGAATTGTCCTGACAGAGAAATCAAGAGGGAAGAGCCTAATTGCAGCAGCAGTTGGGGAATGCTCAGGTTCGAGAGCCAGCAGACATTTGACTATAAGAGGTAACTGATATACCAGTTTGCAATACAGATGAGATGTATAAGAAAGCTAAACTGATGGGATAATGTGTGAAACTTAAATAGCCTTGAGCTGGGAGAGAAGGTACATCAAAATTACCTCTTAATAGTTTTTTGTGGATCCAAATGTCCAGCTCCTATGGAACAGACCCTCTTTCAGCAAATTCATTTTAGATGCTGATGCTCTTAGAGTGGCAAAGAGCTGCAAGTGGGGGATGAAGCCTGATATCACCTTGAGGGTGGGTGGGGAGTTTGAATGGGATAACTTTAAGTAGTCTGTAGCCCAACGGTGGACAATATGAGAGCTGATTGACGCTCGTAACAGTGCAGATGTTCTAATCTCAAAATTTGAAGGTTTCTCTTTGAAAGGTTTATGTTATTGAAGGCATTTGAATAGCTCAAGTGTTCAGCTAGTTTTGAAATCAAGTATTCAAGTATCCAACCTGTCTGTCCTATTATTTGCATTTGAAAGGTCCCAGAAATGATAGAGGCTTGGAGGGCATATGTTGTCATGAAAAATGGTGGCATGCAGGAGTTTATTGGGAAGGTCAAGTGGGCAGGTCACACTCTGGCTGCGAACAGGAGGGCGTCACATACCTTTGGTTGAAAGACATGGTGGGGAATGGAAGGGTAGATATTGAAAGTCTGATACCTGTCGTTGTGTAGGGGGGGTGAGGTACAATGTTCACCTTCAAATCCACTCCACAGGACACCGACTGTGGAGTACCACAAGGATCTTCCCTAGCCCCACTGTTCTTCAACAACTACCTGGCCCTGCTATCAAGGTCATCAAAAACACAACCGCAAGTGCTACAACTACACACACGACACACAAATCATCTATAAAATTGAAGATACACAAGAAAAGAACACAGCGCTGGGAGAATTCTCAAAGAACTCTGTGACTGGATGAACAAAAAACAGCCTAAATCTCAACCCAAGCAAGACAGAAATCATGGTTATATCCAAAAACCTGGAAAATAACACTTATATCACATGGCTCACAGAACTAGGAACAGCACCCACACTATTGAAAAATAATCAGAAACCTTGGTATACTAATGGACAAAATGCTAACATTAGAACGACAAGTAAACACAATAATCCAGAAATGCTACTTCCCCCTACCCTCGATAAAAATAATCCTACCGTTCCTGCCCTTCACCCATAAAACATTGACAATCATTGCCCTCATCTTGTCAAGAATTGACTACGCCAACAGCCTCTACCTCGGAATGCCAGAACACCTGCTGAAGAAACTGCAATGCATACAAAATGCAGCGGCCAGACTTCTCTCTTAAACTATCACGAAGAGACCACATCACTCCAGTGCTAAAAATGTTACTCTGGCTCCTAATCAAACAATGAATCACGTTCAAAACAATGTGCATAACGCACAGAGCAATTGAAGGCCAAGGAGCAGAATTTCTACAAAAGAAAATAACCATTTACAAACCGACAAGAACACTCCGATCAAGCAACTACATCTGCCTGGAACCAAAACCATATACAAGGGAAAAACTTGGGGGATCCTCTTTCTCTCACCTGGCAGCAAAAACTTGGGGCACCCTCCCAAAAGACAGGAAACTACTCAAAACCTGGCTCCTCACCACAGAACTAGTTGGAACCAACTGAAAAAAACAGAAGAAGAAAAAAAACAGGACTCAACCCTCCCAAGCCAAACCCCTTCGCTAGGCAAATCCCAAGGACAGCTTAGAATTCGTATGGAGGGGACCACGCATTAGGAGCTCAGGGAAGCGATGCCAGGCAGAGCCTACTTACGACCAAAGAGCAACACACAACCTTAACAATCTCGGCCCTGGGTGGGTGAGGCCATAACTACCTTCTCGCCAACAGATCACTAGACAAACAGAGATAGGCCACTGCCTCACGCAGAACCAGGTGAATGAACCACAGAGGAACGCTCCAGCAGACAGTAAGGCCAAAGACACCCAACCCAGACTCCCGAAAAAAGAACGAGGTATCCCCACTACCCCATCTGCTAAAATCTCAACTCTCTGCACATACCTCTCAAACCCTAAACAAACACAACCACTCTCTCACACTGCAAACCGCAGCACTTCACTACATTGCAACAACGAAATAAACCATACACAGTCTTGCACAACAGCACATGGGACACCACAGATCCGTAAACTGCATCCATGCTCAGCGAACGGTGCTAACCGAACTGAAACTGACAACAGGACATCATAAATCTTGCTCTAACTTTATCCCGCTACACCCTACTCACTGATCCTACTCTCTTACCTTTCAGATCTGGTGGTGATAGTGCGTGGTATAATTATCCTTTATCATTAAAATTAACTTTGACAGACTGCTATGGAATTTTGGGGAACACGTTTTTCTAAGCGGCAGGAATAAGTCTATAGGCCACGCTCAATAATTAACCCATATAGTCAAAGCATGGTCTCTACATGTATTGGACCTCAAGTCCCCTGTGAACTCCATGAAAGTATTTGCAGAGATAACGAATGAGATCATGCACATTGTATGTCTTCAAGAAACTCACTTTACTCTAGCTGACCACTGTCGGATAAAACAGAGAGACTTTCCAAACCAAATCCACTAAAGTACTGTTTCCATAAGAGTGGAGCTAGAAATAATACTTCACAAAACGTCCCTTTGCAGTGGATGACTCAGTGATGGAATAGGAATGGGAAATACTGTAATGTCATTGGTAAATGTTGGGGTTGCATACTCACTATTGCCTGAATATATTCACCAAATCAGGGCTAAGTGAGATTTTTGATGGAATGTTCGGTATTTTGGAGAAACATGCCAAAGATGAGACTATTTGCAGGGGTAACTTCAAAGTAGCCTTACACCATGACAAGGACACATTTACATAGTCTCTCCATGATGCAGTGATTGCCACAGGCAGAAACTACATAATGCTTGGGGTTGGTCGATGCCTGATCTCACATGGAGTCTCTGCACACTGGTTACACATTTTATTCACATTAACATCACTCTTATTCTCATATTGACCACATATTTCTCTCTTCTCACTTGACTTTCAGACCAAAGGGGGTCACTGATGCGTTGATAACCCGGTGTGACCATGCACCCCTGATAACCTCTATTGAGCATGGTGGGAGCAGGAAGGATCAGGCGCTGGGGAGGCTCGGGGAATATGTTCTTACCCACCAAGATAAACTTGAAATGCTCAAGGAACAACATTCAGATGTAAATGAAGCACCTCACGTTACCATCCAGAACAAATGGGCTGCTATGAAAGCTGGCATTAGAAAGAAGTTCATTCAACTAGTGTCAGAGCGCCAATGATATAGAAGCCTGAAAAAGTAGCTGCAAATCATTATAGCTTTGTAAGGACATATAGAAAGGTGCTAGGAGCCAGAGATATGCTTAATACGCTCATTACAAATAAAGTAAAAGGAGCTTTTCTGAGCATTAAGGGGCTGTTCCATGACGATGGAAATAAATCTGGGTCCCTATTGACGGAATTGTTGAAAGCCCAAAATAATAAAGCAAGTATACATAGGTTTATACTTGAGAATGGAGGAGGTCATGGTGAATCCAAAAGAGAGAAAAGTTGAGGAGATGTTAGCAGAAGCTTTACATGATGGAGTAGTTTGACAGATAAGCTCCGTTATTTGAGAGGGATTGATCTCCCTCATATCTTGGAAATGTACAGGGTGATGCTGAAAAGATCTATGAAGAAATCTGAGATATTGGGGGGTATCAAACAATTTAAAATTAATAAAAGCCAAGACCGTGATGGTTTTATGGCCCTATTTTGGAGGAACTTCACAAATCAAGGACTAAAGCCAAACATTCTCACCATAATGCGACAAACAGTAAGACCAGTATATGAAAAGCACCACACGGAGAAACCCCAAGAACACGCCCCACCTTTTCACTAACCCTCAATTTCTCTCCGCCTTACCCAGCACACACAAACCAGCCACACACACATCTTTTAAAATAGACCCTCTCGCCCTACATCAAATATCCCAAACATACACCTCTAACTACAGCTGAGTAGGAGTGAGTGACATTTTCGACCGCAAAGCAAAAAGTGCAGAATCCGCTTCCGTCCCATTCCTCGAAATTAGCATTAGAGTTCCGCTGCCACTGAAATTTTGCCAAGTGTTGTGCAGTTTAACACGAAGCATGGAGTTTTGCTCCCATGCTAGTTTAGTGTAACGAGAGAAGAACATTTGCACAGGTTCTTTTTTTTCTCGATCCGTGCTAGTTTTGCGCAGTTTCACAAGAAACTTTGCATGCTTTTTTAGAAACGGTGTCGGTGCTTCTGTCTTCCCACTCCCATGGAGTCCGATGGGACTCCACAGGAATGGGGAGTTAGCAAATCTGCTGCCTGACATCCCGCGCTGCTGGGACTTGTAATGTCCCAGTGGCACCGAGAAGTCAGGCGGTGGATTTAGAGTTTCCCTGTCGGCGGCATCCTGCCAGTGGAACCATTGGGTTACCGCCAACCTCAGAATGAGGCCCTTTGTGCCTGTCTTTTTTTGATCAATACTATTTTCGTACAGTGGCATGAGAAACTTTGTGCATGTCTTTTTGTTCTGTGGTAGTTGTGTGCAGAGGCTCAAGAAACTTTGCGTGGTTTTCCATGATCCATGCTAGTTTTGCCCAACAACAGGAGACACTTTGCACAGGTTTATTTTTGATCCGTACTAGTTTTGCATTGCGGCACACAAAACTTTGTGCAGTTTTCTTTTACCGAGCTAGGTTCGCGCAGTGGCACGAGAAATGTCATGCTGCTTTTTGTTTGATTCTTGGTAGCTCTGCCCAGCAACATGAGAACCTTTGTGCCACTTTTTTCTGATTCCTACTAGATTCACACAGCAGCACGAGAAACTTTGTGCAGCTTTTTGTTCGATTTATGGTAAGTATGCTCAGCGGCATGAGAAACTTCATGCTGCTCTTTTTGATTTGTGCTAGGTTTGCGCAGAGGCACGAGAAACTTTGCACAGCTTTTTGTTAGACTCGTACTAGGATCATGCAGCGGCACGAGAAACTTTGCACAGCTTTTTGTGAGACTCGTACTAGGATCATGCAGCGGCACGAGAAACTTTGTCCCGCTATTTTCGATTGCTGCTAGGTTCACACAGCGGCACAAGAAATTTAGTGCTGCTCTTTTCGATCCATGCTAGGTTTGCGCAGCCCCACGAGAAACTTTCCTTGGGTTGTTTCGGTTTAAGAGACAGCATAAGAAAACTTGCTCCTCTCTTTTCGATTCGCACGGGTAGCGGAAAGGCAGATTGCAGTGAAACATATCAAAATCTTCCAGATTTCACTTCCATGGCTGGTGGTACAGAATGTAACTATTTCACACAGCCCTACAGCTGACATACACAGCCAATGGCCAACACACACCCACCTTATAAGCATGAAGCTGCCTTTCTTCATACAAATACCTCTTTGCTGCCTACACTTAACACCAAGAATACGTACATGCACGCTTAAATGCAAGCTCAGGGGAATTCCATTCTGCAGCCTCAATACAAAGCACTGCAAACATGCCTTCCTCTCTCAAGTAACCAAACCTACTGACTCTCTTCCAGATCCAACAGAGTGCCTGGAGACTAAGGAAAAGACAGTGGTGCACAGTACAAATCCTAAAAGAATAACATATTATTTCCTCAATTCTAATAAAATAATAAAATGCCTATCGGAGCCAAGATGAGCTGATGCAACCTATGGATCTTTCCAACATAACTATTATCTTCAAAACTGGCAAAGACTCAAAGCAATGCACTTCTTACAGACTACATCACTCTCATCAACTTAGATGCAAAGTTCTACACCTGCATCCCTGTGAACAAACAAGAGGGACTCCTCTGAACTTGATAGACCATGATCAGTCAGGGATCATTCTGAATAGAAAATAGATGTTAGAATACATGCAGGCTTCTTCATCTTTATGATAAGCTCAATTGGTCGAATGTACAAGCTACGTGTCTCTCACTCTTTTCTGAGAGTCAATTTGACCATATGAACTGGGGATTCCTTGTGCTCAACCAACCAAGGTTTGGGCTTGGAGAGGAGCTGATGCAGATCAGTACGGCCAGTTATTTCACTTCAAATACATGAGCAACAGCGAATGGCACATTCAATTATACCTTTTTGCTCACAAGAGGAACCAAACAAGGCTGCCACTCTTGAAGCTCCTCCTTTCGCTCCTCTCATTATGGAGAACGTTCCACCTCATATCCAAGCAAATCAATCTATGCCCAGCATCGCATTGGCCAAACACTCTCGTGAAATATGTCTATTCATGGACGATGTGATTTTGACATTGTCTGATCTAGCGGGTGGTCGTTCAGAAAATTCTCGACAGGCTTCGAAGTCCAAAGATTGGATATCTGAGAAAATCTGTGTCTCGGGTCCCCAGTGATGATGGGTGAGCGACAACCTAAAACACTGTTCCATTGGCCAGGAAAATCTATTCAATGCGTATGAGTTCATTTGACTCCTAGAATTGCTACTCTATCCTCATCCAATTATCCATTACTGTCCACCCAACTCAAAAAGGATAATGTTAAATAGCAACATGTATCTGGCAAGTGGCATCATGAACCCATCTAATAATCCACAGCTGTTAATTCAACAAGAGGCGGATACAATTAAGTGGTGGCATTTATCTGCTTTGTGGTGGTGTAGGCTAGCCATTGTGAAAATGAACACCCTGCCACACCTTTTATATCGTTTTCAACCTCACCCTAAACAGATCCCTCTAGAAAAGTGTAACGTATTACACTAGAGGTTCTTTACATTAATTTGGAAAGGCATGAGACCTAGGGTTACTCGAAAGAGACTTATTTGTCTGAGCTCCCCTGATATTCAGAAGTAGTACTTGGTGGCACAGTGAAGACCTCTGGTGGAGTGGAGGAGGGTGGAGACTAAGTGTAGGTGGGTCCACATTGAACAATCTGTCTCTGGCATATTCATATGTTCAAAACCATGGGTATACAGAACCCATAGGATTCCCACACTTTCTGTCAACCGGATAACAATGGCACCCTAGGAATGTGGGATCAAGATGCTACATGATTTGGGTTGACTATGCTCCCCTCTCTCCATTCTTTTATTTATTTATTTTAAAATGTTTTTATTGGCATTTGCATAAGTACAACCATGCATTTATCAAGTGTTACACATCAAATATTTTATAATCCTGGTTTTAAACCAAGGATGGTACCGCAGGCATTGAAGGCAAGGAAACGTGTTAAGGTGTGAGATTTGTTCAGGAGAGACTTATAAAGTGCTTTAATTCTTGCAAGAAAGAACTTGAGGTGGGCGAAGGGGATTGTATGCAGTAGCTACCAATTAAGTACTGGGTTATGCATGGTTCTGTGTGAGGTGCAGCATCCAGTTCTACAGATTGTGAGAGATCGGGGTAGACTATGGGATCTAACAAGGGCTTCAAATCAAGGATATATAAACTCGTGTTGGCCCCCTACCATTTGTTAGATAACGTCGTGTACATTGATTTGGGATAAATAAATAAAACCTCCATCTGCATATGAACATTGGCAAGTAATATGGTGACAGGCCAATGACATGATGGCAAGTGTGCTATTGTCTGATACTCAGTATAAACCTATGTACATGGGGCTTTACCCAACAGTTAGATTACATGCAATGCCAGAACGAGATCAAATGTGTGTTGGAGAAGTGGTAGTGACATTCACATGCATGCACATATGGGGGGAGGTACGCAACTCGAGATTGTTGGCTTAAAGTATGCACTGTAATAGCAACAACAGTGTGATACACCATTCCAAACGATTGAGGGATGTTATTAATTGGAGCTACATTTCAGTTACTGGAAAGTTGTCAATTACAACACACCACTCTATTGCATAACCTCTTGTTGGCAGCTCAATGCTGCATAGCTAATAAATGGCATAAGAAAGACCACCCCAAATACAATAAAGTAGCTGTCAATTTTAAAGGACAACTAATTGGGAGGGGGGGTACACAATCTATGCACTAGTTACTTGGTATTTAGAACCTGGGTGTCGCAGGGGGACCTAGTGTGTTAAGCACACTCCCCAACTGAACAACACTGAGTTCACTCAGTCACAACCCGAACTCAGTTTTGTTCCTTAATCTGGGTGGGTGTTGGTGGATTAGAGTGTCTCACATAAATGAATGAAGACTATCACATAATCAAGAGTCAAATGAGATGCTCAGAATGAGGATGAGGCATTCATTGATATATATTAACCAATTTTGTTTTCCCTATTTGTTTTCTTTTCGTTTATGTTTGTCTTTAATGTTGATAATCATATACTTTTTCTATTGCTATACTTTTAACCTTGGGACTGGGTTTGATTAACTATCATTTGTTGTTTACTTACCGTTTGGATTTACTTTGATTTAACTGTTTCAAAATACGTGTTTTTTACCAAAAATGCTTATTTTATTTATCACAATTATTTTTTTTTACCAACGCTAAGTTACAATTCTGATAGCATTTCAATGTGGGAGCCCTGAGAAAGAGCCCTTTGGTTCGAAACACGTTTTTGTTCAAGCCCGATTAAAATTTGGAATTTAGGCTCAAGCACGATTGCAATTTGTTATTCAGTAGTGACTCAAGAATAACACGTTTTTGAATTATATATAAAACAAAAACCAAACAAATGTTTATGTGTTGATACCTTAACCTAGTACTTATGTTTTCGAATAGGGAGTGTGCTTTAGGAATCTAGGATTTATTTGTATAGTTGTCAAAGTTGTGGAAGATTTCTTGTCACAGACAAGTTGTCAAAATCCTCAAAGGGAATACTGACTTCATTTTGCAGGTTGTGGGCCCATTTGTAGAATTAGTACCATGGGGCTCTATCAGTCTTTTCTGTCCCAGATGCCTGCAAGCCCTCGGTTTCACAAATATGTAAATGTCCCTGTTTTGTTGGAGACTAAGTAAAGACTAAGGACCAAATTCTGAGCTTGTGATAAAGGCAGTGAAGAAAGCAGACATTCTCATTTCCAGTTTTCAGCACCGCCATTCTGAGATGGTTGGAAGAATTGGAGGGGAGATGTTCTGCTTTCCAGCAGCAAAAGCTAATAAAATCTATCCTTTTGACAGAAACGGGTGCACAGTTTAATTGTAAGCATTTTCTAAAAGACTACCATTTTTCTAAGGTACAAATGTTTTCTTAAGCTTTCAGTAAACTAGAAAAGTGATGCTGTAGTCTAGGAAATTATATTTTTGTAAAGGGAAAATGCATGCAGAGTTTAAAGGCACCTCACAGGCGCCATATTGTAATGCCATGTTTGAACTCCTTTTTTTGCCATGCAAAACCTGAGTTTTCAGAATGAGAATCCTCGCACAGTGCCTGCCCTACATTCCTGATGGTTGCTAGGCCTGTTGTCAAGCCATAAATCAGGCACATGCAAAAGTGGAGGCTTTGATGACAGGCTACTACATTTTCACTTTGGCAGAATATGGTGCTTTTAAGGAAAGTGTTCTTCCTTTATGGAAGAACACTTTCCTGTTTGTGTAGGCACCTCAGAAGCTGGCCTTTAGTGCATAAAAATATACACTTATCCTTATAGTGTTTTCCTAGCATTGTGAATCATTACTCAGGTCCAGGTTTCAGGGCAGAGGGGAACAAGGGAAGGGGTGCAAAATGGGATATTTGGGGTTGCTTGAACTGCTAGGATTGTGTATGCATAACGGCATGGGGCTTACCTGTTATCTTCTCATTTTTGACATTGTCCTTAAATATGAGTCTTCATTCAGTAAAATCGGTTTAAACAAATACATGTGTGGACATCAATTAGAGTTCTTACAATGAATGTGCTTAAAATCTCTAAAAAACATATCTTGTGGTCTAAATGCACATTTCACCTTGTCGGCCCAATTAATAAATGTTATTTGAACCCAGTTTAATGTACTGCTTCGGAATCCAACTACCAAACACAAATGTTCAAGGTGTCAGCAATATAACAATCAAGAGCTGAGTGACAAAACACATTATTAAGATATGATTCCTATCATTCACCACCAATTAAAAGTTCTTTAACATATTCACAATTTAGAAGCATAACAAAATCCCCATAAATGAGGATCAATATGTATAGGAATTTGAGGACATTTAAAATGCTTTTCGTCCTAGGACATATCCTGAAGGTATCTTAAACAAGCATTTTGGTCAAGCAGAACTCTCAGAAGCAACCAATTGCTGGCAAGCAAATCACATAATAAACAAAGCATGGAACGGCTGGGTTGTTTTTTTAAAATGTGGGCAAATTACACAACTTGTGAAATAGTTAATTAACAAACATTGTTGATTTTTGATAATGATGCAGACTTTTTCCAATGTGTTTCATAGAAAACCTTTATTTGCAATAAAATGCATTACAAACCTCACGAATGTATTTATTTTTTTATTTTTTAAAGCGTATTCACAAACAGAATATCAGAGCTAATTACAATACATATGAGCTACAATTCAACGGCCACATAAGAATGAGAAAGAAGCAGAAGGGGGAAAGAGAGAAGAAAAAAATGGGTCGCTCAGGTAAACATATAATTCACTAAAAGCACCCCAACTATAATCATACCTTTCTTGCCGCCATTTAATTTTGAAAGTTGCGTTTGTGACACCATAGACTAACTGCAGTCAAAAAGTTATGTGCAGCTGCTGCAATAACCTCATGAATGGTAAGACTGTCAATACAAAAAGCAACATGTGAAATATTGTATTGAAGCTCATTGCAACGTGTACCACTAATTTGGTAATTTAACTGATTAAATGCCCTTGTGGGCTGACCTATGTCGATGGAGATCACTACAAAACCAAAAAGTGACATGAGATGATGTGATGTAAAATGTTCAATTTCACGTATTTTATTTATAAAATTAGCAATTAAAGTGTGCAACTTTGTTGCAGGTGTTTGAAATATTTCAGAAGATCCCAAAAGGAGGGAGAGTATGAAACAAACAAACATAAAGACATTTACTGAATACCCAGTATGCAATGCATTGCTCTGCAGGGTTTAAATGAACAGCTCTTATTTAACAGTTATATTTAAGTTGGAAAGAATAGAATTATTGGGATTGAAAACTCTAGTATTTTTTTATTTATTTTGTCTGAATTGACATGTGATTTAGGCAACCTCAAGAGTAGTAGTTTTTGTCTACATTGTTGGGAACAATCTTAAATTCCTGTAGTCTATAACAAACTTCTGGACTGAATATGGAGTGCTCAAAACCCGCCAACCTCAGAGATCACTGAAGTGTTCCAAATAGAAACCAGATGGTAAGAGTGGCTATTTCTTGTGTTAAGTAATGTCAGACAGGGTGATGCTCCAAAGCTGTGTTCATCATTTAACTACTTGATGATTTCATTGCAATAGTATTTAATTTAATTTTGTGTTTAAATTGGTATGTTCTCCATCTACCAGATGAAGATCAGAAGACAGCTCAAAATGTTGTAGAGGAATAATCGGGTGAATGCAACACACTGTCAATCGGCTTGTTAACCAAATAAATATTACTATACCATATCATACCATGGGCGAAGAGGAATGGCATGTATTCCCAGGAATCAGTGCTATTAGGGAGGAGAGAGTAATTCTCCAGTGGACTAATGACGAGGGGAAAGCATGGCTGGCAGTGATTGATTTAGATGAGGGACCCAGTCTAGCAGAATTGACGGATGAAGAGCTCTCCCAAGACAATGAGGAAGATGTTGAAGTGGTGCTTTTCATAAGTATTACTTATTGGATGAGAATTGAGAAAAGGGAAGTGCCACAGAGGATGGTCCTGGGAGAAAAGACACCATCATTTCTTGTAAAGGGCTTGGCACAGATGCCAAGTGACTTATTGACAGGTAGTCCCTTTGATGTTGGCCTATTGAAGGGAGTTGGGGCAGTGAAGATAAAATTTAAACCGGGAGCAATGTTGACAAGAGTAAAACACTATGCGATGTCCAAAGAAGCAGATGAGGGTATTTTTGAGACAATTTCCATGTTAGCAGAGCAGGGAATTTCAGTGCCATCGGAGTCCCATGTAACACGGCTGTGTATACAATGAAAAAAGCAACGAGTGGTCATGGAGATTTATTCAGGATCTGCACCCCTACATTAAATTTGTGAGGCAGAATTTATGCAACACCTCATCTAAAACCACACATTTCACAGTGATTGGTATAAAGAAGGTGTTCTTCTCAATCACACTTTGTTTTCATATAGAAATAAAAAGTAGAAACATACAAGATTACCCAAGGTGACTGTGAGTCCCTGTCTATATTCCTCACAGTCCTTCAAATAGACTTAGGGAAGGTATACCTTGACAGCAGAGTAGTTCAGAATGAGGACAACATTTTGGTGTGCAGTGAGACAGAAGAGAAGTGTTGAAAAGACTCATAACAGTTATTGACAGTATTGGAAGACAAGGGGTACAATGTGGACAGTGCCAAATTAAAATATTGTCAGGAGGAGCTTCTAAACAAAAATGTTCAGTGAATCTCTCACTGGGCTTTTTGGAGACGCCTTATGTGTAGTAAACACTACTGTGTGAACTTAAACCAATTGCTTCATTAGTTTAATTCTCATCCAACCTGTGAGGTTGTATCAAAAAACATTCTTCAACTGCTCATGCATCTTATTCAAATGATTCTTTTATTTTGAAATTTTTCTCATTATAGCAGAGACCCCAGCCAATGCATTTCAGACATAATGTCCATCCTCAGTGAGAGACATACAGCAATTCTTAGGGTTTGGAACTATTGTAGGGCATGGGTCTTTGATTACAGCACATACACCATGCCCCTCCTAACAGGATTTAAAGAGGCTCACAGAGATGGCAGCAAGATAGCCTGAACACAAGCAGCCCCCAACCATGCACACAATCCAATGTATGCTAATGATACCCCTCTTCCCCTAGCACATGAAGTCATGATCCAGCCCTTCACCAGAACCACTAAAGAAATAAAACAGCTCAAAAGGAACGCCAATAACAATTTTGAACACATATTAGTGTATATGGCTCAATCGGCTCAAGTAACTAATAATATGTGGTACCAGCACATGACCCGCGTGGGTAGAGGGACATCAAGAGAGAGCTGCTATGTGTGTTCTCACATTCCCTTTGCCATGATTGCTTCCAGGACATTTGTGGCCACTAAAATCCCAGCAACTAGAGCACAAGGCCTAATGCATTTGGCACACTACACAACTACGGGCCAGTTTCAAGTGAAGTGGGCAACGTTACGGTGGATGTTGCAAAAGATGTTCCCTTTTGACGATAGCTACAGAAAACCTAAAACAATGATATAAGACTTCTGGAGGAGGGATAAAAGGATAATGTACAGGGGAAGATGAACATGTCATCTTTAGTGCCTGCCCCCTCACCTCTGTCATACTGGAATAGCAGCAAGAGAGCACTGTGTGTGACACCAGGTATTGCCCCAATACCTCATTGAACATATGAGAGACGTTAGGCACTCAGACAACCGTATCAAATGTATCCTCGCACTGATGTGGCGGAAGGATGTCTGCATAGACCATTGGACATCGAATTGCTGTAATTGAACTCAGACCCATGCAGAGTGAAATCATGAAAAGAATATACAAAGACGCACTGAAATGATATGCAAATACTCTAAGACTAAAGATGTAACTGTAACATAAGAAACATGAAAATGAATATGAAGAAATCATGTGCACCCAAGAGATAAGAGAGAGGCGACAAAGCGAATGTACATACGCAGAAATGTAAGGTAGATGAGACATATAAAAGCTTACTACAGAAGGAAATATAACGCGATTAAAGCGGCCATGATTAAAAGATGGACGTCGTACACATTTTCGGATTGGCCAAACAACCTCAGAGACAGACCAGGGCTGCAGAGCTGAAAGGTGCTGGGATAGCAGCTCTGTGTGAGGAACACAGAATATCCATTGGCCTGGGAATAAAGGATGATGCCACATCAAGAAATAATTGTAAGGTACAAAGGGAGTCAAGAGGATTAGCTGCATACGCATTACCTATTTCTCTTAGATCAAGAAAAGACCAAAACATCCACAAGTGCCAAGTATTGGGCAATCAAGGATGCAGAAGACATATGTGAATCAGAGCAATCAAGTCTCCAGAGGCCAAGAGTAGCAATGGCACCAAATATAATTGAATTTGTTAGTACTAAATAAATGGTCAAAATAGACATGTGGTCTCCTCACATATGATTTAGAACTTGAAAAACAAGGAGTATTAATTAAACTTCAGTTGAAGATAGTGGTGTACCTGCACTCCCTTAAAAGTCCTGGAGAACAGAATGATATGATTTGATAGGTTATTTATAACATGCTTAATATCCAGATGTTTCTAAGCGGGGATCGAAATATCAGTGCTCTGTGTCGTCTTGCTTCCAAGGCGAGCACTTTGCCCCTGAGCTATCCTCCCAAGACAATGGTCTGCAAGGTCAACAACAAAGAAGAAGCCTTGGCTTAGAGCCTGACCAATGAGAGACGGTAGACTAATTGGGTGAGTGGGTAGTAGCCTAACATTGTTCTCTGCACCTGAGTTTCGTTGTACTTATGTGCTGGTAACGAGACGAAAGTCCAAGGTTGGGACAGTATGTCAACCACTATACAATGTTGCAAAAGCCAATCTGCTTCTGTTATTCTGCTATTAATCTGTAATTATACTTATTTAGAGGTAGTTCAAGGAATGCCTTCAAGATAAGGAGTATCAAATAATGACACTAACACTCATATGAACTATAGGTATATATGTTTCCTTAACCAATCTCTCCTGTCAATAGGTTTTTAAAGTTTGCCATGTAGGATGATGTCATAGCTGACACACATTGAGGTACAAAGCCTTTGTATAATCAAATTATTGTCGAGAGTGAGCTGCAATCTGTTTGTTCACCAGGTTTCCCTACTTTATTGAGTTGATAATAAATTAGTAATTTGCCATATTCTTTGAGTGTGTCCAGTTCTTTGGGTCTGAGATCATAGTTGGTAATTCCATCTGGCACATGGAACGCTCCAGGTGCTACTGCACATTTTGGTAGCAGAGGATCATTCTGATCCAGTCGCCTGGGCCCAGATCCAGACTCTCAGGCTATCAAAAGCTTCCACCATTAGCAAGAAGATTGCAGAGTTCCCTGCAAAGAGCAGAGTAACGACACACGTGTGACAGTGAGACGGTTGGCAGGGGCCCCTTTGACAAAATTCATGTCCGGTCCCTGCAGGTGCCCCGTGGACAGAAGGTGAAGTGGTCGATTGGGGAAAGGTCGAAGCCTTGGGACTTGAGCTGAGCACTGGATGTAAGTAGAGCATCGAAAGTGGCAACTAAAGGGGGAGGGATT
Source organism: Ambystoma mexicanum (assembly GCF_040938575.1). Taxonomy (NCBI): domain Eukaryota; kingdom Metazoa; phylum Chordata; class Amphibia; order Caudata; family Ambystomatidae; genus Ambystoma; species Ambystoma mexicanum. The sequence continues at coordinate 1,061,270,201 of NC_090929.1, read as the reverse complement.
ATAGTGTAATTACTTACATATATATATAGTAACAGGATTTTTTTGGGGGGGTTAAAAAGAGAGAGAGAGATACCTTGATTCCTGGTTCCAAGAGGGACAGAAGGATACACACTAAACTCCAAATAGGGTATTTTTTAAGGATTCCTGAGGCAAGGCCGAGATAAAGGGTGTGTCTCGAACTACAAATTGGGGTAAATAGTGAGATGAGATACATTTTCAAGAGACAATAAAAAAAGGCATTCACAAAAAAAATGTGAAGTGTACATGTGAATGGGGTTACAAATATGTCAGTGTAGAACTTTTATTATGTTTAGAATAGGAGATATGAAGTGACAGTAATTACCTAGGTGATCATCAAATTGTAAAATCGAGAGATTGACGTCAATCATAGAAGGATCAAAATTAAAGGAAAACAAATAAAGAACAGATTCTTAGAGTGTTGATAATAAAACAACGGGACAGCAAGAATTGACAGAAATTGTTAACTAAGGAATAAAGAGAACATTAACATATAGATTTAATAAATTGGTTAAAGAATTGGGTTTTCTGGTAATGGACAGGGATTGATGGTGCAAGTCGATTATTGTGGTATATTTGATTAAATAAGCAAACGGATAATAGGTCTGGTAAGTATTTACAGTCAAAAAAGACTTGTCATCATGGGGGACATTTCCCCTTCTACATCTATTCAGGTAGACACCTAAAATTAAAAAGTACCATCCTGAGTGGGTAAAAGGCATGACTAATAAAACACTTATGCCATGGCCTCAAGAAGTATCATTATCAAAAACTATATTGGGACATACGACAACATACTTACATGCTACATATAAAGGGAAGAAGCTACAGAAAAGATTAGCTGTTTTAGAATTATGGAAGATGTATCAGAGTGAGAGAGAAGATTCACCTGAGAAGGAGTGGGTGCTTAATCAGCATAAAGGGGAGTATGTTATGCCTTTGGCACCTCTTTCCCCTTCTGAAAACAAGAGTACAGACACTGAAAAACAGGGATTTTATCCTTTAAAAGAATTAAAAGCAGTGACAGGGTATGTTAATCTGACAAACAAGCCCTCCTCCCGCCCCGCTTATAACAGTGAGGATAACATGGAAGAAAAACAGAAGAACGCAAATATGTGTCAACACGCCATAAAAATAAACAACATTATGAAAGAAAGGACTGACAGATAAAGATAGACGAAGAAGTAAAGAGACAAAGAGAAGTGAAGGGGACAAGGAAGTGACAATAGTACAGAATGAATGGATGGGAGGGCAGATATTACTTATGCTAGATGACAATGGCATCAATGGGGTTATAGAAAGAAAAGAATGAAAAGAACCAGAAAAGAAAGAAATAGAATGAGAGTAAGCATACAAGGAAGAGAAGCAAAAGAAGAGGAAGCAAAAGGAAGAACAAAGAAGGTATGAGGAACAAAAGAAAAAGAAATAGGGACTAGAGGAGAAGAAACGAGATGAGATAGAAACACAGAGATTGAAAGAACGTAGGTTACAAAGAAGGCGTGAGGAATCACTTGGTTAATAGATGCATAGTGCCGATTGAAGCACAAGAATGATGGGAAGAAGAGAGAGGGTCACAAGAGCCCCAAAGGGAGCTGCAAGGGATACTGAGAATACAGACATGGGCTGGTGAACATGAAGCAGAAGGCATGTATGCAAATGAGGGATAAAGGTGGTTACAAAACCAAAGAGAGTACCAAAGAATTTCCATCAAACGAACCTGGAAGTAGATCAGATGATGAAATGACAGACAAACATAGAATACTGCCTTTAATCTTGACCACGTGGAAAGGGACAATAGTCATACAAGCTTGGGTATAATGACGTCAGACGAAGAAAGGGAGGAAAGTGAAAGAGCGAAAGAGCCTGCAGAGGGGGCGCATTCAGGTTTTCCAAAGATTCAAGCATAGAAAGAGAGGTAAAGTGGTCAGACTTAGAAGACCCCAAAGAAAAAACACCAGAACTGACACCATATACTGAGCGACCACAAGCACGATCATGCAGTCCAGGGGACATATCTCTGCCCTATGTCAGCAGATTAAGGTCACTGCCAGGGAGAAGATGAATGGGCACGACTAGGCCCACCTGGAAGACAAGACGTATAGCTGGGTATGATTGTGGACCAGGATGTACACAATTCCCATTGTTACAGATAGGGGAAGGATGACCACAATATATACAGTGGCCACAAATGGATAAAGATAAATTGAAATGTAAATTATCTAGTTTGACTGCAGGTGCAGGGAAGTGGATTCATGAGTTAGAGAGAATGATGTTGAGAATGGCGTTAGCAATAGATAACATAAAAGGCCTGCTAGCAGCCATTCTAGGGAGAGGAGCAGGGTATGCGAATGTGGCAGCACAAAACATGACACATGAGGAGCGCCACTTAATAATTGCAGAGCAGACATATGGAGGGTGCTCAGAGTACAATATCTCGACACATCAGACATGGGTGCAATTAGAACAGGGAAAATGGGTGAGGATGAAGATCATGTTGCCTTTATTCAAGACATTCAAGAACATTGGCATCTTCAGACGAGCGAACCATGGGATAAATCAGTGGCATTATTCTATCATATTTCATGTCAGGGACTGCCCGAGCCAGTGCAGCGGCAGATGAAGAATAAGGTAGGGATGGCGGTGAAGCCATGGCCATTGTACATCATTGATGATTGTTGAAAGAGAAGAATAAGAAGAAAGCTGAGGGTAGAAAGCAGGAGCAAGCAAAATTAGTTCCGAAACAATTGACAAAATTAGCCATAGAGTGAGCGGTATTGACAAGTGGTGAAGGAAAGACGACACAAGAGGTACAGCCAACACAGTCAAGCAATGTAGTGTATCCTAGAGATCAAGGGGGATACAATTACTGGCTACGGGGTACAGGGAATGGATCTAGGGGAGGACGAGGCAGATTCCAAAACCCTCAGTGAGGAGAACTGTTTAATGGCAGACAGCTGCAGCAATGCTGGAATTGAGGAAGGATGGGACACATAGCCCAAACATATAGAAATAGAGTGGGCATGCAGCAAATCTAGCAAGTACCAAGAGGTGGGGTGGGCTATGTTCCACAATACAATACAGAACCACAAGATTATTATGCCCAAAATCACACCCAGAATCAGATATGTGTGCCGAAAATACAGCAAACACAGCAAGCTCTATTGCAAACACAAATGCCACAAGGGCAACCAAGGGCAAGTGCCTATGCAAACATAACAAATACAGACTCAGTTTGGATGTTATCATAAGTCTCACTTATTGGATTAAAGTCGAGAATAGTGAGATACCACAGAGAATGGCTTTGGAAAAAAAAGAAACCATAATTTTTGCAGAAAGATTTAGAGACAGTGCCAAGCATCCTAAGGACCAGCAGTCCATATGACAGGGACCTATTGAGTGGAGCAGGAGCAGTTAAAACCAAGCAATACCCCATGTCCAGAGAAGCAGATGAAGGTGAATATGAAATCATTTTACTTTAATACAACAGGGAATATTAGTGCCATCAGAGTCCCCATGTAACAAAGCTGTGTATCTATTGAAGAAATCAACAGGAGGGCCGTGAAGATTTATTCAGGATCTCTGTCCCTTAAATATAGTCGAAGCAGAATTTCCTCTGGTTGCAAACCCAGATAAGATATTATGCAATATTCCAGCCACAGCCAATAAGTTTACAGTAATAGATTGGAAGAATGCCTTCTTCTCAATACCGCTTCATGAAGACTCACAGGATTTGACCTGATTTTCATATACAAACCAGCACGGGACGCAAACAAAACTTCCTCGGGGGTACTGTGAGCCCCCTCAATCTTTAACATGGTCCTTCAGATGGACCTAGGTAACATAAGACACAAGAATGCCATAATTCAGTATGTAGATGGCATTAGTGTGCAGCAAGACAGACGAAAAGTGCAGAAAAGACCCAGTTCAGTTCATGATCATACTAGCATAGAAAGGATATAAAGTAGCAAAGAAGAGATACAATATTGTCAGGAAGAGGTCCTGTCATAGGATAGTTAATCTCTCAAGAAGGGAGAAAAGTGACACCTGAGAGAACAGAAGCAATGATGAAGACTTCAGAACCTAAAACAGTGAGCACAATGCAACAATGTTTAGGCCTATGTAACTATTGTAGGGCCTGGGTTTTTAGAGTACTGTAGAAGAGCAGGTAGATGCTAACTTTCCAGTTCACGCCCCCTCACCACCGTCATATTGGAACTGTCAAAGAAAGCCCATAAATGGGACCTCCTGCAATGTTCCCATACCGCATTGAGTGTTTGAGAGAAGGTATGCACTTAGAAAGCCAAACAGAATGTACCCTTGCACTGATAGTGTGGAAGGAAGTTGCATGGAAGTAGGCTACATGGAAGGATGTTGATTGCCAAGATGTTAAAGTGAAATCTGATAGAGACAAAGTGATGTCGTAAAGAAGATATATGAACCTATGCTGAAACGATATGAAAATACTTAGAAGTAACGATGTAAATGAAACACTAAGAGTAACATGTGCCTAAAGCTAAAGTAATCATGGATCTAAAGAAGATAAAGTAACTTACTGACCAATAACTGTAAATATACATTAATGCAAGGAAGAAAAAAAGTATAGAAGTTTGCTATAGAAGAATATATAACATGCAAAGGATGGGCATAGTAGGAAAATGGATGCTGGCTCACGTTCCACTTAACCAAGCTACCTCAGAGACAGGCCGAGGCTGAGAAATTGTGAGATGCAGGAAAACAGTTCCATGTGCAGAGCGGACGATGAGTCAAGGTTGGCCCTGAGATAAGGATGCTTTTTTAAAAGGATAAGCACCAAGCACAAAGGGAGTACATGGATAAACTCTGAATGTGGGACATTCTTGATAGATGAAGGGTGAAGAAAACATCCGTGAGAGCCAAACTGCTGGTCAATTAAAAGTGTAAGTGACTTCAATCCAGCAATCCAACTAAGTCAATGCTTAGGGTGGGATGCCCAAAGGAAGACCTTATTTATATATTTTTATGTCAAAGTTCTTTAAATCTGGATGATGAACCCTTATATAACGCCTCTCTCTTTGAATCCCCGTGACCTCACTGAGCCAAGAAGTAGGTTTGTTTTGCAAATTAAAAGATTTATTTGAAGAATTAAACAATATATATATCGCACTTTTATGAACAAAATAATATTTGAATAGCACACTTATGAATATGAACAGTAATCAGCAATGGGTAATATTACAAAATTAACACTCTCTTTAATCACTTAGGAGTAGGAATAGGAAGGATAAGGTAGCAGAGAATACTTTTATGGTTCAAGGAAATGCAATAATGGGAAAGAATGCAACACAGAAATAAACTTGATATGATTTCAATCAAAAGATAATATGGTCACTTATTCCCCTGTGACTACTCACTCCCCCCCTATGCAATATGAAGAGATGGAAATGAGGGCACACAGGTTTCAGGAATACAATGAAGAAGGCAGTTCAATTCCAGTTCCCCCAGCAAGCTTAGAGAAACAGGTATGATTTTAAAACAGGCAAAAATACTTTTGAATGTGATTGCAGTGAAAGTGAAAATATGCTAAATTGATTTTAATTCACTAAGATTTTCAGAAATAAAGTCAAGATTTCAAATGAAAGATTGCGCGTTACAGATTTGGAATCAACAGGATGGACACAAGATTCTATAATGCAGTTCTGGGCAGGTTAAAATGGTTGGAAGAGGATTACTTTAAACTAAGAGATTGGTTATGGACAGTTCTAGAATAGATACTCTCTCCTAGGCTTTGGAATGGAATGGGCCTCGTCAAAGATCTGGTCAAGGGTTTTGGCTTCACTCTCGCCACCGGACAGGTATCAGGCCCTCTGGGTTCTGCGTTCAGCACTGCGCGGCCTCTTGAACTGGATCTGACGGGTCTTGGATCACAGCACTGCTTCCTGGGTCTGGACCTCGGTTCTAGCACAGGGTTCTTAGCTAGAAGCAGACAGCTCAGCCCGGCTGTTGAATGTGAGAATCAGGTTTGCAAAAGATTCTGAAGCCTGCTGAAAAGGATTCAGCTTTTGGTTTAAACCTCTCTGCTTCAAGGTTCTAGAGTCTGGATTCTAAGTTCTGGTCTCAGGATCTAGATCTGGAGTCTGGAGTCTCTGTCTGAATATTGTCTGGATCTGGTCTGACAGAGTGCTTCGCAGGAATCGGTGAGTAGTGGAAAAGAGTCTGTCTTATCTGTCCTAAGCAGTCTCTATTTATGTGTTTCCAAAGGGGATGGGTAGGCTGATTCTACAATGCCCAACCCTCTAAGGATTTGATAGGTTAGAGGATTCCCTGTCCCCTGACTGGAGAAAGGAACAGCGTGTCATGAAGTGTCATCATGATGCTGCCATTTACCATCTAGGGAGGAAACTCCCCTTTGCTTTTAGTTAGAAAATCAATTTTTCATAACCAACATATTTCTAAGGTGCACAACTTGTTCATAATACATATACACATCACAAATTACTTAAGGTACATTCTTGTCCAACTCTGATCTTCCTAAGAGCTTTAGTTCAGAGAAAAATGACAACTTATTCGCGCTTTTGGTGGGTTTCCCAATATTGGTTCTGCACCAAATTTGATACATGCATGCAGATCCACCCTGGGCATATTACTGTAGGTTCTTATGTTTACAGCAACAACACTGCAGCTGTGATATTAATAAATTCCGGGGTTTGGTCTCAGAACATCACACAGCATCCAGCTTAGTCTTAAATTGTGAGTGAATTTTTCATTTTAAGAATCCCAAAGTTTCATATTTTTGTCAGCTTGGTACTCTTTGTTATACGCAATTTTATAAAAACATATATTTGCTGGGCTACCTGAATCCACAATGGTTTGTCTCCGCCCCCAGAGCTGGCTGACTCAGAGGGTCACATGTCTTGTTTCTCCCAGAGCAGTTGTTGACCAGTCACACCCAAATCAGCATATTCCTATTCATTCCAGAGCCCCCATTGTCTTGACTGAGAGCAACATGCCAGGGTGCCTTGGCTAGTTCCTGTTCACACCAGTCTGTCAATCTCTTGGCAAAGGGCAGAAGGAAGCTTCTTTTGTCCAGGGAAAAGGTGTGGAATCTGTTGAACCCAGTGTGGGAAACATTTTAACTCTGCAACCAATGTCTACACATTTTTTTTTCTTACAATATAACCCACATTTTTAATACATACATTAAACAATTGTTTCCTTCAAGTCATTTTAGACTATAGTTTTACATTGTCTCCACCCCTTAGCAAGTCTTTCTTTGGCATAGTTTGGGGTTCCATGTTCAACTTTACAAAGAACTGGTTTTAAAACGCCGTCTTTCTGGTAGAGGTGAGCAACGGTACTACACCCATTTTTGACAGCTTTCTTTCCATCAGTATCTTTAAAAGGGGATTTTGCTCTGATAGCATAGGATTCTTGCTGATATTGTATTGATGTGGATTCTTGCAGTAGAGTAATGTGGAACACCCAACAAGAAGGTTGGCTCTTTTTGGTAGTTTTGTGAGCCATGATTTTGGCAATGTTTGACAATCATGAAAACAGATTTATTTTGGAAACTAGCTCTGTTTCTTTTGCAATCAGCATTGCTATTTCCAAGTGGTTTCAGGCTACTTTGTGGGTAGCCCCATGGTGGTTTTCGGCAGTGGTCTCCTGTGCTCACTAAGATAGGCAAAAGTAGATGGTGGCCTATTTTTCAGGGTTTTCACTGTGCATTTTCTGGTGATTTTGAGCGAGCAGCATGCTTTCCAGTGACCATTCTGATGTTTCTGCTGCCAGCAATGCCCAGTGATGTTGCAGGGCTTGGATGAGTGGGTTGAGACATCCCACAAAAGTATACAAAGTTCATTTGAGATAGAATGAGCAAGTCTCTAGAGGCCAAGAGGAGCAACAGCACCCTGTATAATTAAATCAATTAGTAGTAAATGAAAGGCTGAAATTTACTAATTTGTGGTCACTTCACATGTTACTTAGAAGTCAAAAACAAAGGCTATTCATTAGAGCCTTAAACTAAGAAAGTGGTGTGCTCACACTGCCTTGAATGTTCCAGGACAGTGATCAGGCAACAAGGTCAAACTACAAATGCAAGACTTTGGCTGATGGTCTACCGATGAGAGATGTTTGGTGGGATTCAAAGCCTAGGTTTCATTTCTCATACATGCTGCTAAGGACCCGAAAGTCCAAGGTTGGGACAGTTTGCCAAACAATCAGTGGGGTTGAGAGACAAACTAACCTGCAATGTAGCATAAACCAATCCACTGTTGTTTTGTCTGCTTTAATCCATACTATGCATATTTAGAAGTAGTTCACGGCATGCCCTACAGATAAGGGGTAGCCAATGATGCATTAATCCTTAAATGTTCTATAAGTACATATGTTCCATTACCCAATCACTTCCCTCAATAGGTTTTGTATTTTGCCACATAGAATGAGGTCATAGATGAGGGTATAAGACTGACATGTAATCAAGCTTCTGTATGGGTGAGCCGATGTCTGCCAGTTGACCCTGCTTTATCAAATTGATAATAAAGTAGAACTTTGACATATTCTTTGAGTCTGTCCGATTATTTGGTCCGAGGTCATTATTGTAATTCCATCTAGCACAAAAGAATCTTCAAGTTGCTAGAGCACAATACTTTTCAACCACTTTTAAAAGGACTTAAGGAAGCAAAAGTAGGCAAAAGTAAAATAACACAGACAGATTAAAGGACTGAAGGATATGTAGAATTAAAAAAAGTTGATCAGTACAGACCTCTGTTAGGAATTCCAGATTAAAACAAAGTGTTTTATCTATTTTCACATTCAAATGGAGAAGTAATGGCAGCAGTCATCACACAGAAAATGACATTAGGACAAGTACATAAACCATTAGCCTATTATAGTGGGATTTTAGACCCAGTAATGAAAGGATATAACCCTTGCAAACAGGTGTAAGCTGCTGTTGCTTTCGCTATTGAAAAAGCAGCAAGTATTACAATGGGGTGTTCCGTGACATTATTTGTGGAACATTCGTTATTTGCCATTCTAAAGAAACCCAAAAGTGCATTGACTGCACAAAGAGCATTCGGGAGTGAGGTGATAATTTTTAACCCAGCGATCAAAATTTTTAGGTGTAGAATAGTGAATTCAGCAACATTTATAGCAAACCAGCAAGGAAGGAGGACTATGTACATGACTGAGTTCAATGACGATATTCCCCATGTTAGATAAAATGCTCTCAGAGGATGGGGGGGTCATTCTGTACAAGGATGGTTCTTTGAAAATTGACCAAACTACATGAGAAAGACATGCAGGATCAGCAGTAGTGAAGCTGAACCGTGATGGTGAATTTGAAGTAGTGACAAGTGCAAGCCTGCCTTCACATTGTTCAGCACAGGCTGCAGAATTAGTGGTGCTTATCATCAGACTCCAGAGACATGAAGGTCAGGAAGTGACAGTGTACTCTGACTCTGCCTATGTGACATCAACCGTACATGCAGCATTGTCACCTTGGAAAAGGAGGGGTTTCCTCAACACAAACGGCACACCAGTGCAATATGAGTCTCAGTTGGATGAACTCATTAAGGCATCGAGACTCACCCTGGCTACCGCTGTGGTGAAATGCACAGCCCACACTAAAAGGACAGACATGATTTGTCTTGGTAACAAAGTCACAGATGTAGAAGCCAAAAGGGCAGCATATTTCCCAAATATTTCTGAATTTGAAGTAAAAAGTGTTACTCAAATGACAGGATGATGTATGATGGTGAAGGGAGGTTTCAATATGTTGTCCATTGTTCAGCTAATTGAGTTACATGGTCGAGCACCACAATACAAGCAAGATGGAGAAAATGGGGTGTTCTTTATCCCCCACTGAGGCTACATGGAGACAGGATAGCATTGGAAAGCCAGCTACACCCCTAGCATTATTGAAAGTGGTGCTGGACAGTCCCTGTTTTACATTTGTTGTTGTTGAATAAAGCAGTTATTTGTCAGATTTTTGGGCTCTTCTGTTTTTTGGGCATGTGATTTCCCCTAGCCTGTCTT